>NC_073344.2:44268611-44908055 GCF_027580225.2 Misgurnus anguillicaudatus | reverse complement strand
GGAGTTTTGCAAGTTAACCGCGACGAGTACCACAATCTCGTGGTTTTCTCCTCAGAGAAACGGCCGCTGTTTTTACGTGCTAATAAAAACAGAACTTCCGTCAAATTAGTGAGGATCAAACGAAGTGTCAGTGAGTATGAAGAAATTTACAGTGTGGTAAAGTTTTCATGTAATGTTTCAGATTTTGTTGTAATATGAATGTTAATGTTTTTGTGTACATCGTTGTGTGCATAAGGTACCGATGGCAGCGAATACGACGTACAGTGTGGCAGTTCTACAGATGTGTGTGTGGTAGATGTTGACTTTCCATTTAAAGAACCACCTGTGAAGTATAAAACGATCGCAGAGGTGAAGAACATGGCTCCGAAACAAAACGTAAGTTATTTCTGGATTTATATATTTTTGTTAGTTTAATATTATGTATATAGCAGCCGCGAAACTCGTTTGTGTTTCTGAGGCCTGCTGAAAAAACCAGCATCAAACCAGCATGGGAATTATGCTGATTTAGCTGGTGGTCACGGCATACCAGCACCAGCATGCTGTTTTTTTCAGCAGGGAGGAATATACTGTGAGCATTTATTTGTAATGAGGAAATGGCTAGGTGTTGTTTTTGATGTTTAATGTAGTGTAGAGTAAAAAGTAAATTTTTTAAAATTGAATTCTTAATGGTTGTGATTTTGTAATACAAATATGTACATTTTAAATTTAATTAGTAACATAAAATGCATGTTTGTAATATTTGCTAATCTCTGAGGGTGTTTAATACAGTTTAAAAACAGTCTGCTACATAGCACAAAAAGTGGTTCTTTGGTTGTTATCATAGAAGAACCATTTTTAGTGCCGTTGTAACAGAGCGGCAGGTAGTAGATGTTATGAGTTTTTTTCTCTACCTTTTACTCTGCTAACCCGTCATGACGGGGGCGTGAGAAAGCAAAATATTCTGAATAAAAGGGGAAAATAGCACGTCTAGGTGGCAGTGTTCCAAAAGCAGATCTTCAGCAGGATACGTGATCGTAAGCGGGATGACGTGACGAGTGACGCCTCACGTGAGTTCAGTCTGTGTTTCCGGACATGCTGCGGTTTGTTTGGAGAGGAGTGATGAGATGGGTAACTTTCCGAAAGAGTTTTCTTTGAAGCCTACTCCAGTCTAAAGCGTGTCAGAGATTTACACGGAGATTCACGCCACGCTATACGGACACATCGTCGATCTCGCTGTATCACCACTAAGCCTGCGATCTGCTGAGAAACTGGTCAGTGCCTCCCTGCATACTCTGTTTACACACACACACACACACACACACACACACACACATATACACGCACACATGTTTACAGTATACTCACGTAAATAAACATTCACGTAAACTCCGCACTTTTTCTTCTATAAGAGTTAAAGCATCAGTACTCTTTGAATATAGGTGTTTTGTATGCAAAATGTTTATTTGTTTACAATTGAAATTAGTTCAGTTTATTTATTTTTATTTTTCTCTTCTTTCCCGGTGTACATGCTTACTGTACATGAAAATAGTGAGACTGTTTCTGTGTAAAGGACACCCACTATTTCCAGCATTATTCTTCTCCTATACTATTTCAAGACTGTTTGTTGAGATGACATTTCAGAGACTTTAAAGGACTGTCTTGGGGTATTTAAAACCTTTAATTTTCTTTCCTGTATCTACATCCAATATCACTGTGCTTACTGTGTAATGTACTGGGTTTAAACTGACATAAAATATGCACATTCATGTGAAACAATGATGGGTTAAAATGAGTGGTTATATTTATTTCCTGTATTTACATCCAATATAACCGGGCTTAGTGTGTTTGTATTTTGAGCAAGTCGTGAAAGGCCTAAACCCTGCTATTACACATCACTGTTTGAAGGCTTATCACTGTGTTGTGAATTTAAATGTTTTGTTTGTTGTTGTTTTTTTTTTACTCTTCCATATTATAAAGAAATAATATCATACTCTGTTGGTTGTTTTCTCTGACAAATACAAAGTATTATTATTATCATTTTTTGTATGTAACTGGTGGTTTTTTTTTTAAAACTGAGCTATCCGGAACATTACAATTGACAGTAAATGCTGTCTGGCGCCCGAACTCCAAATGTATTTTCTCTAACCTGTAGTTACCGGGTGTTGCCACCGTTACAGAAGTGGCGCCCAAACAGGGACCTGAATAACGTGAATGACGTGAATAACGTGAATAACTTGAATGACGTAAAAGGGTTTGAAGCCCATTGGTTTTGAATAATGCATTACCCATGTATATTTTTTTTTTTGTGAACTAAGCATTCTTTGGAAATTGTTTTGCTGAATAAAATCAGTGTACAGGGGAAAGTGATGGTAAACTTTTGCTGAAATTGATTTAATCTTATTTTACTTTTGTTTTTGCTTGTGAGTGTGTGGGGTACAAAAAGGGGAAAAAATCAACTCAGGCACACTAAAGTGTAATCTGACTTTATTTCATTCCACTACATATCCCATTAATTTCATACATACATACATTACAAACATGGCCACTACTCCTCTTTCCCCCTCAACCTCTGTGGTCATAGATCCTGTAGACATAGCTACACCAGTCTGGCCACCAGTGCCACCAAAGCTAGTTCCCTTGATACGTGCCTCCACATCCCAAACACCGACACAGTTCAGTAGTTCCTTCCCAAGGCCTCAGGTGGACTTTGCCTCTGCACCACTAGGTGGCTCTATTCCTTTCCAGTCAGATCCTATGCAACTTTGCTCATCTTCTGATGGTTCCCCATCATCTCCAGTACTACAGCATGGACTGCCTGGTTATCTTCCCACACCTGGGAGAGAAATACCACAGCTTACAGCTCAAGTTCAGGGAAATTGGGATTATGTGATGAATTGTTTGAAATACCAGAATAAAGCTACACAAGATCTTACCCATGAAGTCACAAAAACCATGTCTTTACATGATACACAGCTTACCACTCTGACAGCAAAAGTAGAGTCGAATCATCAGCACCTTCTAAACACCATAATGCGACATAAACATGATGAAGAGGAACACACAGATCAGCTGATCAAAGCCATAAAGGTGATGGTGACAGGAGAGATACAGAAGAGTGAAAGTACCATGCTTTCCGAAATCCGATTTATGGTGGAACAAGCTCAGCTAGAGTTGCAGAGAGATTTTCGAACCACCATGGAGAACTCACAGAAGGAGTATCAACAGCTAACTAAAGAGATTCGTCAATGTAGCACTCAAATGCAGGACTTGGACAATCACTTCAAAGAGCTACAAATAGAAGTGGATGAGTGTTTTCATTCTCCCAAGGAAACTGTGATAAACCAACAAAGTACAGTAGCACAAACATCTTCTCAAACTCTTCCATCTTCTTCATCTTCAGTGACTGCACCCATAGTGCATCAAACCCCCATTGTTAAGACAGATCATTTAAGGTTAACTTTCCCAACGTTTGGAAGACCATCAGATGACTCTGATCCTTTGTTATATTTAGCACGCTGTCAGGATTTCTTGGTCTTACACCCCTTGGATAATGCAGATATATTGGCTACTTTCCGCACGGTTCTGTATGGCACTGCTCGGGACTGGTGGGAGGTTGCTCGATTGTCCGTTGCAAATTGGAATGAATTCGAAGCTGCGTTTCTTTCCGCATTTCTCTCTGAAGACTATGAAGATGAATTAGCAGAACGGGTCCGAACTAAAACACAAGGAGAAAGGGAATCAATCCGGGATTTCGCTTTTACGTATAGAGCTTTGTGTAAACGATGGAAACCTGCCCTTACAGAAAGTGAGTTAGTGAAATTGATACTTAAGAATACCAAACCTTACCTTGCAAGTCAACTTCGCAGTAGGGTAAACACTGTGGATGAATTAGTGAAATTAGGCTTACAACTGGAAAAGGATCATGCACACCAACTGCACTATGAGGGTCGGATGACACACTCCAATACCCAAAGACCTACCTCTAATCGGCCAACTGATAAACCGCCAGTACAATGTTGGAGATGCAAAGGAGAACACCCACCTGGAAATTGTCCATTATATTCTACTCTTCAATTTACACAGCCTTCCCATCAGACTCAGACTACTGGGAATAAACGCTCTAGCTCTGCTCAACCTCAGAAGACCGGTGGTCTACATTCTAATAATGCCATGACTGTCTCAATTCCTACAGAGACATCAACTACATCTGAAACATTTCCTACCCCGGCCACAAATGAAAGTGTTCCTATACCACAACAGTTAGTTGTTCCAATTGGTATCAGAGCCTGGGAAGGAAAGGCTATCATCGATACAGGATCAAGTTATACTCTTCTTCATGAATACTTATGGAAGGAGCTTCATCCTCTTGACAAACTTCAACCCTGGACACTTGGCCCACTCTACTTAGCTAATGGTGAGGCTGAAGTACCCTTAGGTTGGCTAAATACCCAAGTCACACTGCACAACAAAGTTTTTCACTTGCGGGTTGCTGTTCTTACATCTAAAGCCCTAGCATACTCCGTAGTGTTGGGACTGGACTTCATTTTTTCCAGTGGACTTCAGATAAATGTAGCTGACCGAAAGTATGCATTTCAGTCAAATTCTAATGAAGAATATCCTTTCCAGCCAGGACAAGCTAGTGTTCCAAAGGAAAGATTTCATCAGACAAAAAGAAAACAACACTTCAAAAGGTCCAACCAAACACTTTCACTACTGAGCAGTATTCCCCCAACATACCTTCCCACAGTATCTCCTGAAATCGCAGATGACACAACTTTAATTTCAGCTGCAGTTTCAAAAGCACACTTACCACCAGAAGGAAAAGAACAGTTATTGCATCTTTTAACATCTAATTCAAAAGTTTGTACTCACCAGCTCGGTAGGACTACCGTTCTTCAGCATCACATTTACACTACCCATCCTGTACCCATAAAACAACGAGCTTATCGGGTAATGCCTGAAAAGCAAGCAGTTATTGCAGAACAATTAAAGGAAATGTTGGAGAAGGGCATTGTGGAACCTTCACATTCTGCATGGGCATCACCGGTTGTGTTGGTCCCCAAGAAAGATGGAACTGTCAGATTTTGTGTAGATTATCGTAAAGTTAATGCTATCACCGAAATGGATGCTTATCCATTACCAAATATCACTGAAATCCTAGAATCTCTTTCAGGTGCAGCCATATTTTCTACCATTGATCTGAATAGCGGTTACTGGCAGGTAATGATGGACCAAGAGAGCAAGACCAAAACTGCCTTCACCACTGCCTCAGGCTTATATGAATTTAATGTCATGCCTTTTGGGTTGAAAAATGCTCCCGCAACGTTCCAGAGGTTAATGGAAACTGTCCTGGGAGAGCTGCGAGGGAAGATATGCTTCGTGTATATTGATGACATAATCATATATTCACCCTCTCTGACTCAGCACTTTCATGATTTACAAACTGTTCTTACCCATTTGCATTCCGCTGGTCTAACCATTAACCTCAAAAAGAGTAAATTCTGTCTTCAGGAATTAACCTTTCTTGGACATGTAGTCAGTCTTCAAGGTGTCTCTGCTGATCCAAGCAAAGTAGAAGCTATCAGATCCTATCCGGTGCCTAAGAACCTAAAAGAAGTTCAGCGATTCCTTGGGTTAGCCGGATGGTATCACCGTTTCGTACCACATTTTTCTCAACTGGCTGAACCCATAAATGCCTTAAAGAAAAAAGGACACAGATTTGAGTGGACCCCTCTATGTCAGTCAGCCTTTAATCAGTTAAAAGCTTGTTTAATCTCTCCACCCATCCTCGGTCATCCAGACCTTAGGCAACCCTTTGTAGTATACACTGATGCCAGTGATTCTGGACTGGGAGCTGTGTTAACTCAAAGAAAAGGGACAAACCATGAAGAAGTGATTGCCTACGCAAGTCGTGCTTTGAACAAAGCCGAGTCTCATTACTCCACAACTGAAAAAGAATGCCTCGCTGTGGTTTGGGCTTTAGAGAGATGGCAACATTATTTGGAGCCTAAAATGTTCACCATTGTGACGGACCATTCAGCATTGCAGTGGGTAATGAACTCCACTAAAACAACTAGCCGACTGATCCGATGGGCTCTACGCTAGGGCTGCACGATTAATCGTTTTTAAACCGAAATCGCGATGTGAATGGATGCGATTTTCGAATCGCAAGAAATGCGATTATTTCGATTCAAAACTATTAAATATAACAATCATCTAGTACGCAGTTTTTGACAGTTCGCTTCATGCGCATTTTACGTTTGATGCAGTTTAGACCAATAGAGTGCATGAACACTGAGGTGCTGACTACACGTCATCACACCATTTGGAAAACATGAGCGCGAGCAGCAGTTCAACTCCTCAACAAAGTGTACGGCCATATGATTTCCGCGATGCGGAAAACACGGACAGAATCGCGAAATGCATACAAATGGAATTAACTGCACAACGCGGAATGTCATGAAGTTGGCAGATTTTGGATTCAGTCATTTTAAAAACCCATTATAACTCATTAACCTGAAAATGAAAGGACAGAAATGCGCGAAAACATTTCCCTTTTGTGTAATGTTGGACTTAAAGAAAGGTGTATATACGTCCGTTTCTCGTCATGCATCGCAAACAATGACAAACGCCTCATCAGACTATAAGCAGGTTTCATTAAAGCCCGGAACACAGCAGACGAAAGAGGTACATAATACTTTCTTGCACGCGCACATCTGCAGCGCTTTGAATATTTACAGGCACGAGGGTTCATGAAGCGCGCACACAGAGAGCAGTCAGCACACGCGTGATCACTAAACTTAAGTTTTCTTTCTTGTCTAAGTGAACATAAACAGCTGGATGTTTATCAGTATATTGAAGCAGAGCAGTTTTAAAGCTGTCTTGTGTCTTAAAGTGACAGTAACCTGGTGCTTTCTGTGTCAGAAATGTTTATTACACACCAAAAATTAAAATCACTCCTTACTCTTAACTGAACAAGCTTCTGCAGCTCCACATTTAAAATCCTACAGTGAGGACTGTGCAGTCTTTTATATGTATTTTTTGCTTATGTTAAATCATAGATTCTAATAACTAATATATTTACATTTATTACAGATGCCTGAAAAGTAAAACAAGATGAGTATAGTCTTATGATTAAAAGAAAAACTAAACATTTGCTTGTCAGATGCATTGTAGTGACAGCCAAAATACATTGGCCTATATGTTATTTTAAATAAAACTTACAAAAAAAAATTTAATTGTATTTTTTTTAATGTTCTTAGATTTAAAAAAAAGTTTGTCTGCAGAATAGCAAAGTCCTGCAGACAACCTGGTACAATGTTTAAGAGGTTTTAAATAAACAGTAGCACAGCATCTTTCTTTGGTGCTATTAAAACCACCACAACAAACCTGGATGTACCTCTTTTATTATATACTAATGAATCTCACTTTAAATCGCGAATCGCAATTTTGATCAGAAAAATCGCAATTAGATTTTTTCTCCGAATCGTGCAGCCCTACTCTACGCTTACAAAAATTCGACTTTGTGGTTGAGTTCCGAAAAGGAAAACTTAACGCTGCACCAGACGCATTATCACGGATGCATGTCAAGCCAGGTTGTTGTATAATCTCTGCTCAGAAAGATGATCTGGAATTGCCCATTCCTCTTGATGTACTCTGGCAAGAGCAACACAAGGATCCAGAGATCACTGAGATTTTTCAAAAAATGGCAGAAATTGACTATGCTCTGAAAGAAAATTTTGAAGTGGTAGAAGACAAACTGTATTATGTCACTCACCTGAACAGCAACCAAACCCATTACAGAGTGTACGTTCCCCGCAGTTTAGTTGAGACCATCTTGCAGTATTACCATTCCCATCCATTAAGTGGACACGTCGGAATCTACAAAACCTACAAAAGGTTACACAGTGTAGCTTATTGGCCTGGAATGTGGACAGATGTAAAGCAGTATGTCAAGAAATGTGTAAAATGCCAGACTCTCAAGAGTGATAACAAAAAACCTGCTGGTAAAATTCAACAAGTTACTACAACACATCCAAATCACATGATCGGAGTTGACATTATGGGACCCTTACCCCGTAGTACTCACCAAAATGAACATCTACTAGTCTTTGTAGATTATTACTCACGGTGGATTGAATTGTATCCCATGCGGAAAGCTACAGCACAAACTGTTGCAGATCTTCTCCGAAGAGAGATTCTAACCCGCTGGGGAGTTCCTGATTTTCTCTTATCAGATCGAGGATCTCAGTTTATGTCTGCTGTATTCAAAGAAGTGTGTGAAAAGTGGGGAGTAACTCAAAAAATGACTACTGCTTATCACCCCCAAACAAATATGACAGAACGCGTCAACAGGACCTTAAAGCAAATGATTGCGTCATACGTCAATGAAAATCACAAAAAATGGGATCAGTACTTACCTGAGTTAAGATTTGCTGTCAACACAGCAGTCCAGGAAACTATCGGGATGACACCAGCCGAACTCCACCTTGGTAGGAAGCTGCCAGGGCCCATGGACAAATTGTTACAAGGTACCGATCTTTGTCCCACTGAACCCTCGTACGATCTGGTGAAACACTTAGCTCAACTGAAAACCAGAGCGAACGAGTGCTGTAAAAAAGCCCAGGTACGACAACTTAGGAGTTACAACAAGAAACGACGTGACGTTTCCTTTAAGGAAAAGGATAGAGTGTGGGTGAGAGCATTTCCACAGTCAAGTGCAGCTCGCAGTTTCAGCGCCAAACTTGCTCCAAAATGGAAAGGACCCTATCGGGTAATCATGGAGTTGGGGCCATTGAATTATCGAGTAGCTTTGGAGGCTACTGGAGAGGATGTTCGCACAGTCCATGTGTGTAACTTAAAACCTTGCTTTCCTACGGCTGAAGAGTTGGAGGCCCAGGAAAAACAGCGTCTCTTTGAAATCTTCCAGGAATCCACGGATGATGAGGAAGAGTTCCAGGGATTTTGATGATGCTTCCTTTTCTAACAACCTTGGGTTGTTTCTTTTAGGGGGGGAGAAGGTGTAACAGAGCAGCAGGTAGTAGATGTTATGAGTTTTTTTTCTACCTTTTACTCTGCTAACACGTCATGACGGGGCATGAGAAAGCAAAATATTCTGAATAAAAGGGGAAAATAGCACGTCTAGGTGGCGGTGTTCCAAAAGCAGATCTTCAGCAGGATACGTGATCGTAAGCGGGATGACGTGACGAGTGACGCCTCACGTGAGTTCAGTCTGTGTTTCCGGACATGCTGCGGTTTGTTTGGAGAGGAGTGATGAGATGGGTAACTTTCCGAAAGAGTTTTCTTTGAAGCCTACTCCAGTCTAAAGCGTGTCAGAGATTTACACGGAGATTCACGCCACGCTATACGGACACATCGTCGATCTCGCTGTATCACCACTAAGCCTGCGATCTGCTGAGAAACTGGTCAGTGCCTCCCTGCATACTCTGTTTACACACACACACACACACACACACACACACACACACACACACACACATACACGCACACATGTTTACAGTATACTCACGTAAATAAACATTCACGTAAACTCCGCACTTTTTCTTCTATAAGAGTTAAAGCATCAGTACTCTTTGAATATAGGTGTTTTGTATGCAAAATGTTTATTTGTTTACAATTGAAATTAGTTCAGTTTATTTATTTTTATTTTTCTCTTCTTTCCCGGTGTACATGCTTACTGTACATGAAAATAGTGACACTGTTTCTGTGTAAAGGACACCCACTATTTCCAGCATTATTCTTCTCCTATACTATTTCAAGACTGTTTGTTGAGATGACATTTCAGAGACTTTAAAGGACTGTCTTGGGGTATTTAAAACCTTTAATTTTCTTTCCTGTATCTACATCCAATATCACTGTGCTTACTGTGTAATGTACTGGGTTTAAACTGACTTAAAATATGCACATTCATGTGAAACAATGATGGGTTAAAATGAGTGGTTATATTTATTTCCTGTATTTACATCCAATATAACCGGGCTTAGTGTGTTTGTATTTTGAGCAAGTCGTGAAAGGCCTAAACCCTGCTATTACACATCACTGTTTGAAGGCTTATCACTGTGTTGTGAATTTAAATGTTTTGTTTGTTGTTTTTTTTTTTTTTACTCTTCCATATTATAAAGAAATAATATCATACTCTGTTGGTTGTTTTCTCTGACAAATACAAAGTATTATTATTATCATTTTTTGTATGTAACTGGTGGTTTTTTTTTTTTAAAACTGAGCTATCCGGAACATTACAATTGACAGTAAATGCTGTCTGGCGCCCGAACTCCAAATGTATTTTCTCTAACCTGTAGTTACCGGGTGTTGCCACCGTTACACCGTATAGTACTAGTAAAGCACCTATGATAAACCCTACAGGGGACATATAGCACCGGTATAGTACAACATATGTTTCTAAATAGCACTATTTGGTCCCAGCCAACATGTATATGTGGGCCCCACATGGGTTTTACTTGGGCTACATGGGTACCAAGTGGGCATGGTCCTATTATGGGCATCTTATATGGGACTCACTTGGGTTAGTGTAGTAGGCCCCACATGGGTTAAAAAACATAGGCTCCCTATATGGGTCCTAGTTGGGATGTTAATGGGAAATGAGGGCATGGGCTCATAATAGGAAACACATATGGGGCCCTCTTGGGCAACCAATATGGGTCTTAAATGGGCTAACACAATAATTCCCATATAGGTTCCTTATATGGGTCCAAAGTGGGACCCACATAGGTTATGAGTATATGTGATTTGAATAAGGAAACACAAATGGGACCCTTTTGGCCAAACCATATGGGTCCAACATGGGCAAACACAATTATTCCCATATAGGTTCCTTATATGGGCCCAAAGTGGGACCCACATAGGTCACCTATATATGTGTTTTGAATAAGGAAACACATATGGGACCCTTTTGGCCAAACCATATGGGTAAAACATGGGCAAACACAATTATTCCCATATAGGCTCCTTATATGGGCCGAAAGTGGGACCCACGTAGGTCACATGTCTGTGTTTTGAATAAGGAAACTCATATGGGGCCCTTTTGGCCAAACCATATGGGTACAACTTGGGCAAACACAATTATTCCCATATAGGCTCCTTATATGGGCCCGAAGTGGGACCCACATAGGTCACCTGTATATGTATTTGAATAAGAAACACATATGGGACCCTTTTGGCCGAACCATATGGGTACAACATGGGCAAACACAATTATTCCCAAATAGGCTCCTTATATGGGCCCAAAGTGGGACCCACATAGGTCACCTGTATATGTGTTTTGAATAAGGAAACACATATGGGACCCTTTTGGCCAAACCATATGGGTACAACATGGGCAAACACAATTATCCCCATATAGGCTCCTTATATGGGCCCAAAGTGGGACCAACATAGGTCACCTGCATATGTGTTTTGAATAAGGAAACACATATGGGACCCTTTTGGCCAAACCATATGGGTTCAACATGGGCAAACACAATTATTCCCATATAGGCTCTTTATATGGGCTGAAAGTGGGACCCACATAGGTCACCTGTATATGTGTTTTGAATAAGGAAACCCACATGGGACACTATTGGACAAACCATATGGGAACATCATGGGCAAACACAAATATTCCCATATAGGCTCCTTATATGGGCCAAAAGTGGGACCCACATAGGTCACCTGTATATGTCTTTTGAATAAGGAAACACATATGGGACACTTTTGGCCAAACCATATGGTTACAACATGGGCAAACACAATTATCCCCATATAGATTCCTTATATGGGTCCAAAGTGGGACCCACATAGGTCACCTGTATATGTGTTTTGAATAAGGAAACACATATGGGACCCTTTTGGCCAAACCATATGGGTACAACATGGTCAAACACAATTATTCCCATATAGGCTCCTTATATGGGCCGAAAGTGGGACCCACGTAGGTCACATGTCTGTGTTTTGAATAAGGAAACACATATGGGGCCCTTTTGGCCAAACCATATGGGTACAACATGGGCAAACACAATTATTCCCATATAGGCTCCTTATATGGGCTGAAAGTGGGACCCACATAGGTCACCTGTATATGTGTTTTGAATAAGGAAACCCACATGGGACCCTATTGGACAAACCATATGGGTACATCATGGGCTAACACAAATATTCCCATATAGGCTCCTTATATGGGCCAAAAGTGGGACCCACATAGGTCACCTGTATATGTCTTTTGAATAAGGAAACACATATGGGACACTTTTGGCCAAACCATATGGTTACAACATGGGCAAACACAATTATTCCCATACAGGCTCCTTATATGGGCTAAAAGTGGGACCCACATAGGTCACCTGTATATGTCTTTTGAATAAGGAAACACATATGGGACACTTTTGGCCAAACCATATGGTTACAACATGGGCAAACACAATTATTCCCATACAGGCTCCTTATATGGGCTGAAAGTGGGACCCACATAGGTCACCTGTATATGTGTTTTGAATAAGGAAACACATATGGGACCCTTTTAACCAAACCATATGGGTACAACATGGGCAAACACAATTATCCCCATATAGATTCCTTATATGGGTCCAAAGTGGGACCCACATAGGTCACCTGTATATGTCTTTTGAATAAGGAAACACAGATGGGACACTATTGGCCAAACCATATGTGTCCAACATGGTCAAACACAATTATTCCCATATAGGCTCCTTATATGGGCCGAAAGTGGGACCCACGTAGGTCACATGTCTGTGTTTTGAATAAGGAAACACATATGGGGCCCTTTTGGCCAAACCATATGGGTACAACATGGGCAAACACAATTATTCCCATATAGGCTCCTTATATGGGCTGAAAGTGGGACCCACATAGGTCACCTGTATATGTGTTTTGAATAAGGAAACACATATGGAACCCTATTGGCCAAACTATATGGTTACAACATGGACAAACACAAATATTCCCAAATAGGCTCCTTACATGGGCCGAAAGTGGGACCCACATAGGTCACCTGTATATGTCTTTTGAATAAGGAAACACATATGGGGCCCTTTTGGCCAAACCATATGGGTACAACATGGGCAAACACAAATATTCCCATATAGGCTCCTTATATGGGACGAAAGTGGGACCCACATAGGTCACCTGTATATGTCTTTTGAATAAGGAAACACATATGGGGCCCTTTTGGCTAAACCATATGGGTACAACATGGGCAAACACAATAATTCCCATATAGGCTCCTTATATGGGCCGAAAGTGGGACCCACATAGGTCACCTGTATATGTCTTTTGAATAAGAAAACGCATATGGGGCCCTTTTGGCCAAACCATATGGGTACAACATGGGCAAACACAATTATTCCCATATAGGCTCCTTATATGGCCCGAAAGTGGGACCCACATAGGTCACCTGTATATGTCTTTTGAATAAGAAAACGCATATGGGGCCCTTTTGGCCAAACCATATGGGTACAACATGGGCAAACACAATTATTCCCATATAGGCTGCTTATATGGGGCGCAAGTGGGACCCACATAGGTCACCTGTATATGTCTTTTGAATAAGAAAACGCAGATGGGGCCCTTTTGGCCAAACCATATGGGTACAACATGGGCAAACACAATTATTCCCATATAGGCTTCTTATATGGTTTAGAAGTGGGACCCACATAGGTCACCTGTATATGTGTTTTGAATAAGGAAACACATATGGGACCCTTTGGGCCAAGCCATATGGGTAAAACATGGGCAAACACAATTATTCCCATGTAGGCATCTTATATGGGTCTGAAGTGGGACCATCATAGGTCATGAGTTTATGGGTTTTGAATGAGGATACACATTTGGGACCCTTTCGGCCAAACCATATGGGTACAACATGGGCAAACACAATAATTCCTATAAAGACTCCTTATATGGGCCCAAAGTGGGACCCACATAGGTCATGAGTATATGGATTCTAAATAAGGAAACACTTATGGGACCCTTTCTGTCAAATCATATTAGACCAAAATGGGCAAACACAATCAGTCCCATACAAGCTCCCGACATGGACCCCCATATGTAATTGTCATTTTATGCCCTGTTTTAAACAGGGATCCTGAAAGGTTTATGCCTATGTTTTCAGACTGTCTTACTTCACAAACCATGGTGACGCTAAAAGCAAGACATGTAGCCTATAGTTTATGAAGTCCCAAAGGACTGCAGGATAACTTCTAAGTAAATACGGCTGCATCAATGTGCATAAATTTTTACCCAAAGCTTGCATGGGTATTAGTGCATTTAAAATGTTATTTGTAATATGATGACAAAACATTGCAAAAATTAGTTAGGTTCAGGCTCAGGTTAAAATTTTCATATTTTTCATATTCACCGTATTCTGATATCTAGACCAATCAGTTTTCACTGTGGGCAGGCTTACAATCAACCTCTCTCTTCAGCTCAGTAAACCACTGTACAGTAGTTTATTTACAATGTACAGTAAATGACAGAGTGTCCAAAAAAAACACTGGAAAATAATACAATATTTACTTTATTTTTCAAGTACATAAAAGTGTATCTGTGTGTAAACCCTCTGCTTTTAAACAAAACAAAAACATTTGATCCTATCGTTATTTGTTCCTTTTTATCTTATTTTAAATATGTGTAGTTTTTTATAAATATAGGGTCAAAGGAGTTTAAGGTGCCCTTCATAATTGTACATATATTTTATAGCTGTTAAAAGAGCAACCATATTAAAGTAGGCTAATAAACAACATAACACAAAATAATATATAATTTATATTGATGATTTAATTATTTTAAATGTATGTTTTTTTTGCGGGGGCTTGTTGGTGAGCTTCCTTCCCAATCAGTTTTTGTAGGGTGGGATGTCTGAGTGTAATTTTAATAAATTAAACAGTCAAAACTGCACAAAAATCTTTTATTTACATTGTCTCCAATGTTTGCTATACTGAGAGGATTTGTTCATATGTAGAACTGATTTTATGTTTTGATAGATACTAAGTGAATTATCACCATACACCAAAGGCCTCTATCATGCTCTGGCCAGACCTTCAATACTGAAAGTGTTTAGAATGTTTAGCCAACATTGAGACAAGCTGAGTCATGCTGAGTCCATGAGTTTAGGTCCATGAGAAGAGCATTGAGCAACTAGGCTCTCCTGATTTTGCCAAGTGGTTGATGTCCTCAGGGCAACTTTATGTTGACCCGGGGGTAACATTTCAATCAACCAATCAGATTTCAGAAATAAGTTTACAGTTTGTTTCACCAACTATGGTGTGGTGCAGGGGTGGCTGGTGACTTCTCTTGTGAAGGATTCAAAAATTTGTGTTTGGGGTGTCATGTGTGTTGCTCATCATGTCAAAATATGTGTTTGTTGCGTCATGTGAACCATGTGCATCATGCATCGTGCCTGCTGGACACACATCGAAAGGATTTGTAATTAAAGAGGCGCTCACAAAATACTTGCAAGACACTACACTAAATTCATGCCACACACATGACAGGCTACATGTTGTGATGAGATTTGCATCATGTGCCCTCGATAAAGAAGTCACCACGCGGCCGTCACTGCGTGAATGGCTACTGGATTTTATTTATTTGGGGTCTATGGGCTACAGTTTTCCAAAATATACCCTTATGAAAATTAAATAATTAAATTAAATTAAATGGTTTACTACAGTTTAAACAAAACAAAAAAAACATACTCTTGTAAAACCATGGTTTTGCCAATAGTAGGCCTAATCAATACCAAAAAACATTTTACTGTAGGCTACCACAAAAAAACATGCTTAATTTTCGTTAGCTAGGCTGTCACTTTTTTCAATGGGCTATTATACTTTCATGTAGAAAATTAACCATTGTTTTACTATAGTTAAAACAAAAACAAAAAACATAGTAGAACCATGGTTTTGCTAGTAACCAATACACCAAAAAAACATGTTTACACTTTTACCACAATAAAACCATGGTAAATTTTCGTAAGGGCTATATGCACATTGTGTTTTGGGGTATATTTATGCAGATACAGACCCATACAAATTCTAAACCGTAGACATTGTGTGTGTGTGTTTGTGTGTGTGTGTACGTGTATTGCAATAAACTCGAATTATATGTGTATCCTACAGAAAATGCAGTATTAATGCTAAAAAGTGATTTGTCCTGCATCATCACTATGTTGTATTCGTTTAAAAAAACGGCGCCAAGAAAGAAAGGACATGCGCATTGTTCTCCTCCTGAGCCAGTTAACGTAGAGCTGGTACATTGCTGTCTTCACTGGAGTGCTGCAAGCTCGAAGTGTGGTGAGTAGATCTGTTTTATTACAATATATGACATTAAACTGTTGATAAAAAGTATATTCAAGTAGTCAAACATTAAAATATTCTTGGATGTTATTCTAAATCAGCGGCGAAGCTCGCCGGGATAACGTTTGGTGAATGCGTACGGTCGAGGTTGCGAAAATCAACCTTGTGTTTAAATTGTTAGAGTTTTAAAACATTACATTTACTCTGTTAACGTAACATTTACTTAAGAAGCGCTTTAGGATAACAGTTATAGTGGGTATTTTTACTTTTACTCGTAACTCAATGATATTTCTATTGACATGCCCTCAGTTCTGCACGACGCACTTTATTTATTTTAATGCAGTACGAAATGCGAACTTCAGATTATTATTATTATTTCATAATTTGCCGAAGCATTTGATTTGTGAATGAATGACTCTTTTGAACGAGTCGGTTCTTCACAAAATATTGCAAATGAATTACTGTTTTGTACCGGGTCGATTCTAAACTAGCTATTGATTGAACGGTTTGAATCAGTTTGAATGATTTGTTCCGTTTGCTGCAAGATCTGAATCATCTGTACATCTGCAGGCTGCAGCACTTCTCGCTCGTAACGTGAAACTTAAAAACACGCCAAGGAGTGGATGCAAGTGAACTATCAATCTACTGAAACAGAAGCGGGAAATGTATTCGAAGACGAAAATGCTCGCGCGACCTGTGCGTCAGACCCGGATAAACGCACGCGAGCTGACAAAGTAAGTTAACGCGCTTTCAGAAATGTTCACTTGAATCACAGCAGGAAGAAAATCCATCGACGATTGGCGTCTGATTCGCTCTAAAAAGTAATGTTTGTTCAGATGTGAGTGCTTTTTGTGACACATTAGTTTAATAATATAAGATAACACGAATTACTGTATTTTTACTCAAGTAAAATATTGACTGCTGTCCCCTCCTATGGAAATCACGTTTTCGTTTGGCTGCATCTAGTAAGAGCACTATTTTGTTTGCTCAGTTTGATCACTGATATCTATTACAAGTTTTAATGTCATTTTGGATGTAGGGAAGCAATTAGGTGCAGCGTTATAACAAGACTGTTGACTTCTATGCCTACCTTTACATGAATTTTTTTTTAGCGTACATACTGTATAGTATAGACTTGGTTAGTGAACTTTAACAGTAGCTGTTAACTCATATAATTTTGTCATTTTTATGGATTTTTTTCAGATCCTGAGTAGCTGTTATTCAACATAAACACATTTCCGCACACATGAAGATGGATGACGATAGTTCATCTTAAAATGAAACTTATGTTTATCAGCTTACCCCCAGGCCATCCAAGAGGTAGGTGACTTTGTTTCTTAAGTAGAACACAAATGTAGATTTTTAACTCCAACAGTTTCAGTCTGTCAGTTGTATAAGTGGATGGTAACAAAAACCGAAAGAGAAAAAAAACATGCACAGACAAATCCAAATAAAACCCTGCAGCTCGTGACGACACATCCGTGTCCTACTTAAGACACAAAACCTTCGGTTTGTGCGAGAAACCGAACAGTATTTCTATCATTTTTTACCTCTAATACAACATTATCCCCAGAGAAACGGCAGCCCCTACGCCCTCATTCTGTGCACCCGATACAGTAGGTGGCAGTATGCACCTATGAAGTTGTTTTGCAACCCGCTATTAAACATTAGATGAATAAGAAGGTGATGTGTGAATGCGCGTGTTTCATTTTAAGATGAACTATCGCTATAAACAGGCCCATTGGCTGCCTACATATTATAATAAGCTGTTTTAAATTTCAAATGTTTATTGCACCGAGCACAACCCGAACATAATTTCTAAATATCTATCCGAACCCGGCCCGTCGGGTACCGTCGGGTCCCGCTGGCTCGGTTCGAGTATCCATCCTTTAATACCTACTGTATGCCAAAGACTGTCATTGTAAAAAGTACAAATGTGCCATTTTTAATATTTCTTTATCTTAAAAATGTATTTGGTTTTGCAGATGCTCTTAAGAACAACGCCCTGATGTCCAAGGTCAACCAGCAAGAAGCTGAGAAGGCACTGCCAAAATGGTTTACTGGGGCAAGGGACAGAGGAGGACAGAGAGCATCAAGAATGCAGAAAAGGATGTCTGTTTGAGAAAGGTTAAAACTACAGTTGTTGATTTGAACTGTTGTAGTTCTTTAATTTGTCTTAAAGGAAAACACAATCATTTTTCAATATTTACCATGTTCTTCCCTCAACTTAGATGAATTAATACAAACCTCTCTTTTCTCAATGTGTGCACTTAAAGGTGGGGTGCACAATTTCTAAAAAAAACGTTTTGGAAAAGGGAGACAGGCCGACTATCAAAACACACTTGTAGCCAATTAGCAGCATGTCTACTAAATGACATCGTTGCCTGGGTTGCGTATGTGTGGGGCGGGTCTATCAAAAGAAGGTCCAGATTCTATTAGGGTAAGGGTGTGTTTGTTTAGATGATTTCAAATATCAACATTGGCTTTCATGCACCCTGCCTTTATTTGTTGTAAAGTGTGGCGTGAATGTGTTAGCATTTAGCCAAGCACCATTCATTCATTAGGATCCAAACAGGGATGAATTTAATAGCCACCAAACACTTCCATGTTTTCCCTATTCAAAGACTGTTACATGAGTAGTTACACGAGGAAGTATGGTAAAAAATATAACTATATTGTATGGCGGAAGAGCACTTAGTTTGTAGCACTCGACCTTGGGCACAGAAACATCATCACTCCTGACTACTCCCCCTCTTGCTTAAACTACAGTCAACATAACCAACACGCCTGTACTAATGTTAGTACATTGAGCAGACTCTGCGAAATATCAAGTTAAGTTTAAGTGTACGCATTGAGAAAAGAGAGATATGTATTTATTCGGCTAAGTTGATGGAAGAACATAGTAAAATATTGAAAAACTGTGTTTGTAATTATCTTACTTTCATTTACTTTTAAGGGCCCCATTTCAATAATTTTTTAAAGGGGCCATGGCATGAAAATCTGACTTTTTCCATGTTTAAGTACTACAATTGGGTCCCCAGTGCTTCTATCAACCTAGAAAATGTGAAAAAGATCAACCCAGTAACTTCCATTCTCTGCAAGCATGTGAAAAAATAGGTAGTTGAAATTTGGCTCTCCTTGTGATGTCGGAGGGAGCTCTTATTGTAATGGTACCACACCTTGATCTGCGCTGTCCAACCACGGCGCTGCCATTTAGTGCAGAGAGGGAGAGACAGAGAAAAAAAATTCACAGCACAATTAAGTTTCAATTTCAACAAACCACCATCATTGTTATCAGTGTTTTCATTGAAATCAGAATTTCATCAGCTCATTTGCATTTTAAAGTAGGGATGCACCGAAATGAAAATTCTTGGCCAAAACCGAAAACCAAAAAAAGGAAACCAAGGCCGAAAAACCGAAACACCGAAAGAAATTATTATGCCAATTATAAGTACAATTGCATTTATGGCTATCACTGTGTACTAACTTTACTAGGGGTGTGTGATGGATAAAAAAAACCTCACAGTTCGGATCACATTACAGTTTTTGAGGCACAGATCAGATGATTTTTCGGATCAGCAAAAAGCAGGTGGGAAAAAATCTAATAAACAATAAAGAAATTGCAAACATTTACAAAAAAGAACAAAGTTGTACATTAATAAGGTCTGAAATTAGCATTAGGTACAGAAATCAAATTAAATGAATCATAACACAATAAATTAAATGTATTATTATTTTTAGAGCTATTTGTCTCTTTGTCATGGGTTGTTTGATTAACATTAATGACACAGACTTAAGTAGGTTAATCTGACTGTAATCTGTACATACACTTAAGACATAAACAAATGTTTTTATTAGAAAAAGAATACTGTGGAGATAATTTTGTTTATATGTGCCCTGTCAATAACAGAGAGATTTTATGTTTGCTTGTTTTTTTTTTTAAACGCGTTTCTCTCGTATGTGCACTATTAAACGCGCGCACACATAGAGAACGAGGGTGGATCCCAAACAGCGCAACAGTCGCTCCACATAAAAACGTTACGTTGTGTTTCGTTGCGTTTCGTTGCTTTATTCGCCGAATGTATGTTAATGGATTACAGTATGAGACATATTAGCGCGACTCTCTCTAAAGTTTACACATCAAGACATGCTTAATCTTTGCAGCTCGAGTGAAACCTGCTTGAGCACGAAGGGGAGGGGTGGGAGGCGACTGATCACCGTGAGTGAAACCCAAGCGCTAGCAACGGATGGGAGGGGCGCAGTTGACATTCATTTTCGGTTGACTTTTTCGGCTGGATTTTTTATTTCGGCCCGAAACAGATAATGCCATTTTCGACCGAAAATTTCGGCGACCGAAATTTCGGTGCACCCCTATTTTAAAGGACACACCCAAAACAGCACATTTTTGCACACACCTACAAAGTCGCTATTTTAACATGCTATAATAAATTATTTATATGGTATTTTGAGCTAAAACTTCACATTTGTGCTCTGGGGACACCAAAGATTTATTTGACATCTTAAAAAGGTCTTGTGAAATGGCCCCTTTAAGATGTAAAATAAATCTTTGGTGTCTCCAGAGTACATATATGAAACTCTAGCTCAAAATATCGTGTATATATAGATAATTTGTTATAGCAAGTTGAAATTGCCACTTTGTAGGTCCAAGCAAAACTGCGTCCTTTAAACGTGTCCTTTAAAATGCAAACACAGATCACAATGATGGTGGTTTGTTGAAATTGAAACTCAGTTGTTCTGTCAATTATTTTTTCTCACTCTCTGCACTAAATGGCAGTGCCATGTTTGGAAAGTGCAGATTAAGGAGTGTTATTATTATAATAAGATCCCCTTCTGATATCACAAGGGGAGCCACATTTATATTACCTATTTTTGACATGCTTGCAGCGAACATTTTACCAGGTTTTCATGCTATGGGCCCTTTAAATATAATTTTTTTTCTAATTGTATTCGCAATATACTTATCAAAGTACAAACCTCCTTATACTATATATGGTGGCAAGAAAAAGTATGTGAATCTTTTAGATTTTCATACTTTTTTTTATAATTTTTTCATAAAATGTGATCTGATCTCCATCTAACATAATGTGTCTAAAAAAATAACACAACTTCTGATCTTTTATGTCTTTATTGAACACACTTAGTGGCCAACCACATCAAACGTGTTTATGGAAGTTGCCGGCGCCTTTTTTTGAATGATATTTTTTGGGCAGGGAGCGTTTGCGTGCTGTTTATGCGTGCCGAACGGCTTGCGGTTTTTGCTGCCAGTCGCAGCACTCGCTTTTGAAGGAGCGCTGAGAGCGGAAAAGCGCACGACGTCATTCGCGTCTTTCCATTTTCCAATCGAATGAGGGGAGAGGCAGGCCTTACGGTGTGGTGAGGGAAGTTTACAGTGCTTTGAAGAACCGGACTCTCTCACTCTCTTCTGCGTGTTTGTGCACCTCTCACCCTCAAACAAGGTCACAGTAAACGCCCTCTTTTTAAAGTTTCTGCTAATATGACAGTTAACAGCAAAAGAGCGCTCACGCTTCAATATTTGGACGTCTCATGTGTATGCCGTTCTTCAAGTCCATAAAATCTCTATTGTGTTGAGGTCTGGGCTTTGACTTGGCCACTCCAAAAGGCGGATTTTGTTTTTCTGAAGCCATTCTCCTCTGGACTTGCTCCGGTGTTTTGGGTCTTTGTCCTGTTGCATCACCCAGACATTCCTCCTACAGACATTCACACATTATCCTGAAGAATTGTCTGATAAACTTGGGAATTTATCTTCCCCTCAATGATTGCAAGCTGGCCATACCC
Organism: Misgurnus anguillicaudatus; assembly: GCF_027580225.2. NCBI lineage: Eukaryota > Metazoa > Chordata > Actinopteri > Cypriniformes > Cobitidae > Misgurnus > Misgurnus anguillicaudatus. The sequence goes on along the minus strand of NC_073344.2, from coordinate 44,885,937 downwards.
TGATGCAGCAAAGCAGGCCCAAATCAACAGGTCTTCTCCATAATACTTTACAGTTGGGATGATGTTTTCATAATGATATTGCGTGCCCTTTCTATGCCAGATGTAGTGCTGTGTGTTTTTCCAAATAGTTCAATCTTCGTTTCATTAGTCCACAAAACACCACTGTTGGAATGTCAATTTGTTCTTTTGCAAATTTCAGGCGTGCAGCAATGTTCTTTTTAGTACTGTAATTAGTGACTTCCTTTGGTGTCCTGCCGTGAATACACTGCTTGTTCAGTGTTTTACGTGTTGTAGACTCAAATACAGAGAGTTCCAATAATGCCTTCAAATCTTTGCCTGTCATTCTGGGTTGTTTCTATACCTCATTAAAGGAATAGTCTACTCATTTTCAATATTAAAATATGTTATTACCTTAACTAAGAATTGTTGATACATCCCTCTATCATCTGTGTGCGTGCACGTAAGCGCTGGAGCGCGCTGCGACACTTCGATAGCATTTAGCTTAGCCCCATTCATTCAATGGTACCATTTAGAGATAAAGTTAGAAGTGACCAAACACATCAACGTTTTTCCTATTTAAGACGAGTAGTTAAACGAGCAAGTTTGGTGATACAAAATAAAACTTTGTGCTTTTCTAAGCGGATTTAAAAGAGGAACTATATTTTATGGCGTAATAGCACTTTTGGGAGTACTTCGACTCGCCTGAAAAGTCCGCTCCCCTTCTCACTCTCATAATGGGAGAGGGAGGGTGTTACTGCGCCGAGTCGAAGTACTCCCAAAAGTGCTATTACGCCATAAAATATAGTAACTCTTTTAAATCCGCTTAGAAAAGCGCTACGTTTTATTTTGTACCACCAAACTTGCTCGTATAACTACTCGTCTTAAATAGGAAAAAGTTAATGTGTTTGGTCACTTCTAACTTTATCTCTAAATGGTACCATTGAATGAATGGGGCTAAGCTAAATGCTATCGAAGCGTCGCAGCGCGCTCCAGCGCTTACGTGCACGCACACAGATGATAGAGGGATGTATCAACAATTCTTAGTTAAGGTAATAACATATTTTAATATTGAAAATGAGTAGACTATTCCTTTAATGAGTCTTCGTGGTGCTCTTGGTGTCATTTTGACTGGGTGTCCATCTCTTGGTAGAGTAGCAACAGTCCCAAAGCATCTCCATTTGTAGATTGTATGTCTGTAGACTGGTGAATTTCTACAGTCTTTGACATAACTTTTAACCCTTTCGAGCTCCATGTAAAGCAACAATTCTTGATTAAAGCTCTTTTGATAGCTCTTTTTGGTGAGGCATGGCCCATATAAAAAAATGAACTCCAAAAGTAAACTTTAAAGTAGCTGTAGTCCACACCTCCAAATACATTATCTTAAAGAGACTCCAGGTGTGATAAAACCTGACTCCATTTTGCTTTTTCGAGGTCTCGTTCACTTAAAAGTTCACATACTGTACTTTTTTCACAAGCACTATGAGTTTTTAGGTTGTTCTTAAAAAATTCTGTTCTTTCATGTCTTTATTGTTTTGTTTTTTTAGAACCATTATGTTTGTCAATACCCTTGACTTGATGAAGACCAGATCACATTTTATGACAAATTTATTTAGAAAGCTATGAAATTCCAAAAGGTTAATATACTTTATCTTGTTACTGTATTTCTTGAAGAACATACTTCTTTTCAAAACACTCAAGACTCTAAAAGGTTCTAAAATAGTTTTGTGCCATTGTAACAAATGTGGCATGATGGTTAGTTAAATAAAAATGGAATTTGAAAGGATTTCAGTGTCACTGTGTGCTTTACTTCTTTCTGCCCTGTTAATACAGGGCGTCATCACACTCCTCTTATTACAATACGCTAACTGGATAACACTGGATATGTCTTATTGAATATGCAGTTTACTAAAATAATGTATTTACCTGCAACAAATTAATTACAGCCTAACTATAGTTATTGTATTTACTAGCTGCTGACCTAGGATTTATAGTTATAATTTTAAAGAAATCTATATTTTGCTGTACCTTTTGTTGTGAATTGTGTCTTTTGGGGTATTTTTTGCCTAAATATAGTCAAGGGGGTTGTATGATTCTTTGGTTCACAACTTCCTATTCTGAAAGTTTGATCAATTCTGCAACAAATGTATTTATGGTAACAGACTCAAAAAGTTTTTCTTGTGTAGTTTAATGCAAGTTCAGACTAACATTTTAATTTTTTTGGTTTAACCTCTGCCACAGCTTTTCAAATCTGAAACTCGTGTAGATGTAGCAGAAACGCATACAATCCCACCAGCAACCCAGATTTTAGATCAGGTAGTCTTCGTGTAGCACCCATTTAGAGCTGTAAGATGGGTCCCAGATGGGTTTTGCTTATGTTGTACATTTGGGAACTACCTTAAAACCGAGTAAAATCCTGCATATAACCTACATGGGCAATTGACAAGGGGCAAACATGGAACCCACGGACAATCTCACTTACAACCCATATTTCATGACCATGTTGTCCCTATGTAGTACCCACATAAAACTCAAATCTGGGCCCAACATGGGCATTATGCATATTGCCCAATTGGGGCCCACCAAACACCCAGTGAAATCCTGCAGATAACCTACATGGGTAATTGACAAGGGGCAAACATGGAACCCGCGGACAATCCCACTTACAACCCATATTTCATGACCATGTTGTCCCCATGTAGTACCCACATAAAACTCAAATCTGGGCCCAACATGGGCATTATGCATATTGCCCAATTGGGGCCCACCAACCACACAGTGGAATCCTACAGATAACCTACATGTTTAATTGACAAGGGGCAAATATGGAACCCGTGGACAATCCCACTTACAACCCATATTTCATGACCATGTTGTCCCCATGTAGTACCCACATAAAACTCAAATCCGGGCCCAACATGGGCATTATGCATATTGCCCAATTGGAGCCCACCAAACACCCAGTGGAATCCTACAGATAACCTACATGGGTAATTGACAAGGGGCAAACATGGAACCCGCGGACAATCCCACTTACAACCCATATTTCATGACCATGTTGTCCCTATGTAGTACCCACATAAAACTCAAATCTGGGCCCAACATGGGCATTATGCATATTGCCCAATTGGGGCCCACCAAACACCCAGTGAAATCCTGCAGATAACCTACATGGGTAATTGACAAGGGGCAAAAATGGAACCCGCGGACAATCCCACTTACAACCCATATTTCATGACCATGTTGTCCCTATGTAGTACCCACATAAAACTCAAATCTGGGCCCAACATGGGCATTATGCATATTGCCCAATTGGGTCCCACCAAACACCCAGTGGAATCCTACAGATAACCTACATGGGTAATTGACAAGGGGCAAATATGGAACCCGTGGACAATCCCACTTACAACCCATATTTCATGACCATGTTGTCCCAATGTAGTACCCACATAAAACTCAAATCTGGGCCCAACATGGGCATTATGCATATTGCCCAATTGGGGCCCACCAAACCCCCAGTGCAATCCTACAGATAACCTACATGGGTAATTGACAAGGGGCAAATATGGAACCCGTGGACAATCCCACTTACAACCCATACTTCATGACCATGTTGTCCCTATGTAGTACCCATATAAAACTCAAATCTGGGCCCAATATGGGTGTCGTGCATGTTGCCCAGGTGGGGCCCACCTAGTAGCAAGTGCAATCCTGCATGAAATCCATGTGGGCAACTGGCATGAGGCCATTATGGAACCCGCGGACAATCCTATATAGGGCCCATTTTTCAGCCCAGTTCATACCCATATGGGCCCTATATACAAATGTTGGCTGGGGTGGTACACGGGTGCTAAAGAGGTTCACTGATACTATATGGCACTAAAAAAGTTCTTCCATGAACCACTTTTTGTGCTATTTAGAACAGTTTGTTTTTAGAAAGTGTGTTTTTATATGTGTTATTGGACTTTTGGAGTGTATCAGATTGTGTAGTGTCATTTTTCGCTTAGGGTGGTTTCTGTTCACATGTGCCGTTTTTACCGTGCTTGAAAGGTTGCGCCGTACATAATGTGACAGCTGTCCGCGTTGTTATTGGTTTATGATAGCTCTGACCCTCATGACCATCATCTACGTTTCCATGTGAACTAGCCTGATATAAAGAGAGAAGCCAGGAACATATGATGATAAACAATATACATCTTTACAAAGTTAGCAGAAGAAAGTGTGTGAAATTTCTGAAACAGGTAAATATTAAGATGGAGTGGAGGAATGAAACAATCTCTGGCTATGTTCACAATGTTTCTATTGTGAGGAGTACAAGTCGAAGTGAGACCAAGTTTTTTTAATGCAGTTTTGAAGTACACCATGATGAGTACCACAATTTAAAGTCTTTGTCTTTTAGTGGTATATTAAAGGTTCTCTAAGCGAATCTGTGTGTTGATTTTTAAAATGTGTTTTCAAACAAACTGAGCGTAGTTAACTCCTCCCCCTCCCCCTCCCTTCCGTGCTTTCATGAACGCGCCCAAACCCAACCCCTCTTGGCGTTTATTGGTTAGAACACTTTGTTATGGTTTCTGGTGTAGGTTTGGCCAGATTGTTATTATTGCATTTTGTGGAGGCTGGACTGTCTACAGAGATTGCATTTTTTACAGTTTGATCAGCGGACAGGAAGCAAGCAGATAGTGAGGAGATGTTTGCTGTATATAACAAAAAATGTTTTATGGTCTTAAACGCGTGAATTCGCTTAGAGAACGTTTAAATATGTCGGAAAATCAACATTTTTCTGTGTGAAGGATATGTCTGCATTTATGAAATCATTAGTCCAAAGCTCCAGGAAACAGAAAATATTTGCCACAGACTAAGATTGCCCTGTTTTGTTGTTGATTTATAATATAACACCTGTTGACACATCAGATGGGCCACGTCTTTAGAGTTGAGTTGGAGTGGCGGTGTGGTTTAAAACAGAGCGTTACTGTTGTATTGACATTGACCCAAAAACAACTGAACATCGACCGAAAGTTCATTTAGGCTGACCTAAACATTGTCAGTGTGATAAAATTGTATAATGTTATCAAAGACCTCATTATTCGGTAAAATTGATTCAGACTTTTCACTTGTTCGGCCAAATACCCAAAATTATGTTTTTGTTATATTCAGTTGTATAATTTCTTTTTCTGAACATTGCTTATGTCTATCCATATTTTATAAGCATGCCTTAGAAAAAGTTGTTACTGGTGTATATCTTGAGAAAAATCAATGATAGTGGTATATTTTAATTTTTATGAAGATGTGTTGATGTTACTTATTTTAAGCTGAGACAGCTCAGCTGACATTACTACTACTGATAAGCTAATATATTGCAGGGGTTGATATACATGCTGATATTTAGAATCTTTTTATTATTGACGTCGACTGTTAACCTTTATTGTGATTGTACACAATTCAACAAAATTAGTTGCAAAACATAAGGTGTAGTTAGTGAAATTTAAATTTAAGAAATATAATAATACAACATTCTTCATATTGATAGACATTCAGTGCACAATTATATATGAAAAAATAGTATTCACGTTATTATTGTAGCTAGATAAATGTTATAAATATGCAGTGTGCTTTAAGATTATGATTGTTTAATATGTTTTGATGTGTGAGGTTCAATATTAATGTGAGATTTTGCTAGCCTTATTGTGGGCGACAATCTGAAATCCTAAAATTGAAGCGTCGCAAAGCACTAATGCAAGAATCTGTGTCCAAACCCGAATTATTTCAATTTCAGCTTCTCTAATCTCTCCCAATGAGAGCTAATCACTACAGAGCCTATTGTTGAAATCACATGCATTGTTGGTGAGAGCATCTTCCTGTTGAATTGCATCTCACATAGACAGAGTAAGATGTGCAGTGGTCTTCTTCATTGTCCTAAGATTCAAAAACAAAGCCTTCAAACTTAGGACCCAGCCCATCACTCTTGTTAGGCGTGTCCAGGATGAGGTGCGATTGATCAAACAAGTCAGAGCATAATTTTCATAGTTTATTGCGGAAACTGCAATTGCAGCTGATACCTTGACCTCAGGGTCTACAGGTGGAAGCTCTTATAATTCATCTGGGTTAACAGTCCAGTCTTCTTCTGACTGCAAGAGAAATGAGGGACCAGAAATCCAAGTTTCATTATTTAGAATGGTTTCACCCCTGCAGCACTAGAGGCAGATCTGCTGGATTGTGTGTGGTGTTCCGAAATCTCCATTGAGATCTATTAGAAATCTTGAGAATCTCTGAGACCGTGTATGCCACAAAGATACGAAATCTTGAAGTTTTATTCTTAATGTATTTTAATACAGAGGGCGTATCTGTCCAGAAAACTGAGTCTTGAAGCTGTAGTCTCAGCTCCCTTCTCCACAGTTTATCTATAAGAGCTGCTACAACAGCAGTTATCAACTGCATATGTGGTATAGTAACAGGCTTTAAAGGTGTCACATTGGATTTTCCAATGATGAAGGCACTTTGTATCTGAGAGTGTTCATTATGCAGCAGCAGATAGGTGCCAGTACCATATCCTTTCTCACTTGCATTGGTAAAATGATGCAACTGATCGGTGGCTGCTTCTACAAAGTTCAAAGGTTTTAAACATTGTCTGATGCTGAAGCCTTCCAACTTATGAAGCTCCTTAAAGGGGGGGTTTAATGGTATTTCAAGCATTCTGACTTATTAACACAGTTATAGAGTTGTTTCCTCATGCTAAACGTAGGCAAAGTGTCAAAAAAGCAATTGGACGTGTTACAGAGTATTTCTGTGCCGAATGCACTTCGCCAGGGTTCGTACAAGTTTCGGCAAGTTTTTTTTCGATTACAGTTCTAACTGACGTTTCAGGGTTTTTCGATACGTATCACTTCTTTATTTGGGCTTCCACCGGAAAACTTCCCCCGGAAACCCCCCGCCCACCCGTCAATCAGCAGGACACGCTAGAGCTGCTTACAGCTTATCACGCCACTCAGCTTTGTTTAATTTCAAAAGTCAACAATGGCACAAGAAGAAGTGTGTTTTTGGATGTAAGGAGAAGACATCCAGCCTTATGGAAACAATGGATATCATTTATTATCCGGATTAGCAGCGGAGTTTTGCGTGTGTGTTTGATGCAGTGTTTTTTCCCAACCGAACCGGGTCATGACGAGTTGCACGCGGTAAGTAAGACTTCTGTCTTATGTTGGAAATAAGTGCGTGCATATTATATAAATGACACGAACATGTAGTGAATCATAAGTTAAAACAGTGTTGTATAGTGTTGCATGACTCGTACTCGCTCCTCCCGCGGTATAAATCCTCCTTCTTCATTTTTTCGTACGTTATCGGAAAGATTTGGTAAAGCTAATATTTCTTTTATAAATCTGATTAAACTAAAGACTCTTCAGAGATATAAAGGATGTCATACTACTCTATAGGTACTCCAGATTAACATCAGAAATGCATAAACAGCGTGTGTTATGTGAGCTTTAAACCAGTCTATCCATTTCTGGATAACTGTTACTGGTATGAAGTCATCTCATTCTAGCTTGCTCCAACACAGATTCTGAAGAATTCTTATAAGGTTATTCAAGAAGGCAGTATACTTCTTATGGAATAATGCATCTATGATAAACCTTCTCTTCAGGTTAAGGATGTGTTGTTCTGCAATGTTATGGTTGCTAGACATGCTTATCTTTCTGTCCTTCAAAGGTAAAGCAATACTGTAATGACCATCAACTAATTTTACAGTATTGTTAGCCATTTCTAAAAATCTGCAGTTCTCCCTTGAAAGTCCTAGCGGTTCCTCCTGACTGCATTCTGGAAAGTTTGTTATGAGTTGTTGTTTCCAAAGTTCATCAAGTGTTACAGCAGAAATTCTGTTGATGGTAAATACAGACTGGTATATATCAGGTCCATCACAACATTCTCCAGCAAGGGGTCCATTTACAGTCCAACCAAACATTGTCTTGATGGAATTTGGCATTTCATCCACACTCCGGATGTTTTGAAGTGGTTTCAAAGCTGTTGGTACATTCATGCCTATCAGAAGGTCGATATCTGTATTTATGTCAGACAAGTACACGTGTTGCAAATGAGACCATTTATTGAAATCTTCCTGCTGTGGGATGTTACTCCTATTGACAGGCATTCTAGGTTGTGTGAAGATATCTGGTATTTCACTGTCCAATCCAGCTACTTTCTGTCACGATCCTGGCAGCTTTCATGTATTTTTGTGTCTTGTTTATTGTGACAGGATCGTGGCATTGCTACCTGTGTTATGATGTCTTGTGGGAGATCTAGATTGACCTCAGTTGTGTGTGCCATGTGTTTCCCAGTTTTGAGTGTGGCCCTGTCCCCTTGTTATCTAATTAATGAGTCATTATTAGTTACTCCTCTTACCTGTTTACCTTGATTAGTTTCCCTATTTAATCTCCTAGTGTTTTCAGTCTTGTGCTCGTTCATTGTCTTCAGTGTCTTCAGTACTTTGGTTATGTTTGTCATGTTAGGTTTTGTCATGTTTGCTCCCTCGAGGGCTTTCTGTTATTTATTAAAACTCATTTTTGTTAAAGAGCTGCCTGCGTTTGGGTTCTGTCTTTGAAAATCCTGACAGAATGAACGAGCCATTCATGAACCCAGCGGGCAGCTCTGTTTTGGTTCCTGTCAAGCGTCTATGTCCTCGTCAGCCTGTTCCTGGCCTGAGTCTTGTGTTCCTGGTCTGTGTGTCTCGAGAGGGAGTTACTGGTCGGAGTATCTCGAGTGGGAATTCTGTGCCGAAGAGCCTCAAGAGTGTGTTCCCGCACGGTGAGCCTTGAGAGGATGTCCTGAGTCGAAGAGTCACGAGGGTGTGCTCCTGTCTGGAGAGGCACAAGAGTTTGTGCACGCTCGGGGAGCAACGAGGGTGTGTGCTCGGTCGGTGAACCTCGAAAGTTCGTTCCCGGACGGAGAGCCTCCTGAGATTTTTGGTCAGAGACCTTCAAGAGTATGTCCTGGATCAGAGACTCTCTAAAGTGTTCCATGTCAGAGCAGTGGGATGTGTCCGAAGTCCACGAGTTCCAGGTCATGCTTCATATTCGAGTCCAACTGTTTGTGGGAACCGTCAGTTCCCTTCTTGTCTTGGGACTCCGTTGCAAGCTATGTCTAGTTCCCTGACTTTTTGGACTTTCCCTGTTGCTTTTAATTTTGTTCATGTATGTGACTTTTTTATTGTGTTTCCTGGGGAACGCCAGGAGGCGTTCATTAAGAGGGGGGTAATGTCACGATCCTGGCAGCTTTCATGTATTTTTGTGTCTTGTTTATTGTGACAGGATCGTGGCATTGCTACCTGTGTTATGATGTCTTGTGGGAGATCTAGATTGACCTCAGTTGTGTGTGCCATGTGTTTCCCAGTTTTGAGTGTGGCCCTGTCCCCTTGTTATCTAATTAATGAGTCATTATTAGTTACTCCTCTTACCTGTTTACCTTGATTAGTTTCCCTATTTAATCTCCTAGTGTTTTCAGTCTTGTGCTCGTTCATTGTCTTCAGTGTCTTCAGTACTTTGGTTATGTTTGTCATGTTAGGTTTTGTCATGTTTGCTCCCTCGAGGGCTTTCTGTTATTTATTAAAACTCATTTTTGTTAAAGAGCTGCCTGCGTTTGGGTTCTGTCTTTGAAAATCCTGACACTTTCAAGTTTGACACAATACAACTGTCCACAATTCTCTATTTGCCCATGGTGCGCAAAATAATTTTTGTTTTCTTTACAGAGAGATTTAATCTATCATCAAACCCGTTGTGCAGAAGGATGCTGAACTGCCCTGATTCAAAAAGGCATAGGTCTCCACTATCCTTTGCCAACTCTTTGATTGATCTTTTACAAGCTTAAAATCTTGTTTGCCAGCCCTAATAAGACCACTGGTTTGCACTGCAACCAGAGAATTCCCCACTGCACTGTGTTGTCTGTGTTGTTCCTATCCTTTTCTGGAATTTAATCTTGTCACTTTGGGCTTTATTCTGAAGCAGAGTACAAAACTCCAGGATGTGTTAACCTTTACAGTACAAATAAGTCCTTTCAGGTAAATGTGCATATTTCTCCGACAACGAGTTTCCTGGATGTTACATGACACTGTTCACCATTTATCCCTCAGCTTGTAGGGTAATCTTTTATTCACAGTAATCATAATGGCAGGTTTATTCAATTCACACAGACTATGAACCTTATCCATGGCATTGCAACATCCATGCAAGAACAAACTGTATGCATGTAAAGCTTTTATATGTTCTGGCTTAATCACTGGACATGAAGAGACCTTATCCAAATAAGCAGATATGCTCGTTTCCAAAGTGTTCATGCAGTAAAGTCTTTGGCCTTGCATAGCCTCAAGCATCAGTTAAATGTTGACAGCTCCAAACAAGCTTTTGTGCTTGCTCCCTGGTGTAGTGTTCCAGAAAATGCAGGCTATCTTCAGCATTATCACTCTTTACCTCAAATACTTGTTCAAAAGGCCGCATGAAAGCATGATACTGTAAAGCGTCACTATAAAATATTTGGATATTTCTTTTAGGAAGCGATAAAATATATTGTTGTTTTACCAACATGGATGTTATCTCATTTTTTTTCATTATAGACAACATATGGTTTTGGTCACTCAAAATGTTTGTGGGAAATGATGCACGGACATCTCCAGGATGAGATACTGGAGGCGTTGTTGTTGTATGTGTGCTCTGTCTCATAAGCTGTGAGGGCCTCTGTTGAGATGAATAATATTGTCTTCCCTCTTGTGTCTTGGGTTTTCCAACGTTAAATCATCCCTTCCAAGTTGTGAAACAAAAGTCTCTACATCAATGTTAAGAGCTATAACCTTTCCTCCCCTTTTCTCAAAATATGAGTCCATGGCATTAGATCGATGAGAAACAGCACTCCGCACACCAGATGGAGATATCCTTAAAACCTTAACTTTAGTCACTGATGCAGCTATAGTGGCTTTAAGCTGAAGTTGTTCATTCTGTTGTCTTAGTTTCTGTTCCTGCACCTCAAGAGAATGTTTTTCTTTCAGCAAACTTTGACGGGCAAGCAGAGCAGCCTTTCAGCCTCTGCTGTTAGACATGCACATGAAGTAGTAGAAACATTTGATTTTGAACCTTGTTTTGTACTGCTTAGGTTTGATATATTGTCACATGGCAGTATGTCATCATGCTGAGAAGATGAATGGAGTCTTGGTTTTGCATGTTAATGAATGTGAATCACAATTTCGTCCCCTGCCAAAAGTTCCTGATGATGGCACTCAATGTTATGAGTTAATTCTAAATGAGGCCTGTTAATTTCTGAAATTGATACTTTGGCATCCTTAATAAAGCTATTTCTGTATTCAGGGATGCTTGTAAACTTGGGATGCTCCGATTGATCGGCGCCGATCGGTATTGGCCGATAATGGCATTAAATGACTCGATCTGTGCTCGCTGAATCTGCCGATCATATAAACCGATCTTTCTGTTTACTTCTGTCATCAAAAGGATCCTGAATGCGGCTGCAATTAAAGACATTTTTATGTAGCGCGAGCATGTTTACAACCTGTTGCTCATGTGCAGCGTGCAGATTTGTATGTCTCTCTTTGCCTTTACAGAGATATGCGTATTTTCTATGAGGACGTGCTCCGGTAAACAGCGCGAGGCGTCTTCACATCCACATCAAACAGCGTATACAACACATATCTATCACGGACAATTGCATCCTCATGCCAAACGTTTCTTATTTGCATGCGTCTTAAAGTTTCGAGCGTTTAAACTTTTATTTTCCTCACAGCTGCTCTTGTCTGCGTTCAGCCTCCGCCCACACACACAGCAGCCTGTCATCAGTGCACGTGAACAGAGCAATCTCTCTCTCACGTCTTAAAGCTGCAGTAACCTAATTCATCTCTCAATAAAATCACTCTCTGCTCTTGACTAAAGAATTTTTATACTTCATACGAATGCGTGTATATTTAATTCATACAGTTAATTCTGTGAAGTGTTTTATTTTCAGTACTTTTAGGGGCCAGTCACACCAAAAGCGCTTTAAACGCTTGCAAACGCAAGGCGCGACGCACTGCCTTTTTAAAAAAAGAGCAGTGAGACTCGGCTTTTCATATTGCTAAGCAACCACCGAGTCAGCTGTCTTGTCAATCAAATATTGAAGCATGAGCGCTTTTTTGCTGTTAACTGTCATATTAGCAGAAACTTTAAAAAGAGGGCGCTTGCTCTGACCTTGTTTGAGGGTGAGAGGTGCACAAACACACAGGAGAGAGTGAGCGAGTGGAGTCCGGTTCTTCAAAGCAACTGTAAACTTCCCTCACCACAACGTAAGGCCCGCCTCTCCCCTGACTCGATTGGACAATGGAAGACGCGAATGACGTCATGCGCTTCTCCGCTCTGACGGCGCATTCACACGGGGCGTCAGCGTTAACGCTTCCTATTCACTTTTAATGGGTGACGTCATGCGTTGCCGATCTGAATTGTGGATCCGTGGGTGCCGCGTCAGTGCCGTTGCTCGCAGCAGAAGTTGAACATTTCTCAACTTTTCAAGCGGCAACGCGTGCGTCAGCCAATCAGATCGCCTTATGCAAATTACCTAGACAGAGCCAGCCAATTACGTTTATGGAAGAACGTAGCATGTGTAGCGGCCACTGTGATTGGCTGTGGGCCACGCTTCAGACAAGCCTTCCGTTAAGCGTTGACGCTTACGCCCCGTGTGAATGCGCCGTGAGCGCTCCTTCAAAAACGCGTGCGCGGGAGGCGGCAAAAAACCGCAAGGCGCTCGGCGCGCATAAACATCGCGCAAACGCGCCCTGCCCATAGAATATCATTCAAAAAAGGCGCCTGCAACTGCCATAAACGCTTTTGGTGTGACTGCAGCCTTAGGAGACATACGCCTTTTTAAAGCCATATTAAATTTCTCTTTGCAGAATAAATATTTGTTGTGCTTATTTATTTGAGTCTCTATTAAAACAATAATATATCTAATTACTGCAAGTAATATAACGAAGGCAACATTCGTGGTATTATTTTATTTAGAAAGATTGTAAGAGTTACAGTCATCAAAGAGCTTGCATATCAGCTTTTAAAAAATCAGTATCGGAATCCGTATCGGCCGATCACGAAGATTACAAATCGGTGATCGGTATTGGCTGAAAAAATTCTGATCGGAGCATCCCTATTGTAAAACATGCATTTTGTCTTTCTTGTTCATCAGGAGGGATTAAAGGCATCAAAGATTGGTGTAATGTAGTGGCATTTTCAGACAATTGTAGCACAACATCAAACTGTGCTCTAAATTCTGAAACATTTTGATAATCTCTCATGGGGTTTTTGAGTGACAGTATCTGACTCTTTAAGTTGCTTCCTTTCTTTTTACATTGGTTTTGAATTGACTCAATGCTGTTTGCCAGAGCCTTTTCAGTCAAAGTAATTTTTCTTTTCTCATAGACCATTCTCATCCAGATGTGTCTGATGATTCCATTTCTCATTGAGTAATTATGGCCATCAATGCATGTGGTTTATTCTTTAAGTTTATCGTAAAGTTTTTGTTAACAAAATGTGGGCGACAATCTGAAATCCTAAAATTTGTCAGCTGAGACGCTGAGCAGGGGAAACTAATTGCTAGAAGCGCTTTCTCAATCATAATGAATCTAAAGAGTTTGTTTTATACATTTATTTGTGTAAGAAATAAACATATTTATGTATCTAATACATTCCATAATTATTTCACTTGCATATGGAATTGTGTATGAACAGCATAAGTTTTGCGTTCTACAGCGGTCAACAAAAATAAAACTTCCACAGTCTCCCCCTCTCTCCCATCGTGAACCACACAAGTGAACAGATGATATGCTTTTATATTAGGTATTTAGAGTTGATGAAGGCTTCTGTCTCAACATAATAAATAACAATAAGGAAAATGCTATCAGTAAAATTAGAAAAATAAAATATGACATGTTAATGAATATAACACCATGTCAGTTTTTAATAAATATTTCAGTTATTTATTTAGAGTGAATGGCAGGGGTGCAAACTTGTCACCTTTCGGCGAAATTCGCCGTTTTTTGATACAAAATAGGTAATTCTTGTGATTCGTCTAGATCCGATTTGTTTTTGAAAATGAGGGGTGAGGGGGGTCTGCGACATGGTAGCAGTAAATGAAATTATGAAAATCATGTCCAGCTATTGTGGTAACGATGTCAAATTACTAGCCAGTTTGGCGGGTTATGTTTTACAATTATAGCCACCTCATTTGCTGCCGAAGTTTAAGCAGTCTGCAGATTGAGTGCACATACTTAACTCGTAGTATTTTCTCATTTGAGGTTACGCGCCCACGTCACGTTGCTGTGCGCGTGGTCATAAAGCTTAACATTTGTTCACGCACCGCAGTTTTAAGTAAGTGATTTTAAGCCGTTGACAACAGTGCTATATGCGCTATATACCTGTTTCTGTTTAAGAGGAGCGTGCAAGCCGCGTATCCGCTTATATAAGAGCGCTTGTGTCTTGTCACCTTTTTCACCCCTGATGAGTTTGCACCCCTGGAATGGGATCAGAGTGGTAAGAGCTGAAATAAATGACCTGATGGACTGTTACTTGTTTTAAGTGACTATAGTATCTGTTCTATTTTTTTTTTAGTATCTGTTCTAATAATAGCTGCTGTTTATGTTTTTATTGATTATATGTAAAGTGTGAATATTAGCATATGTTGGTTTGATATGAAATGGTTGCCATGATGTTTAAATTGATGGTGTGATTGCAGAATCCACGGAATAAACCTGTTTACGATATAGTGTAGAATTTTACAGAATTGGAAATAGTTTCCTTAAATTGTTTTCTGAACCCATTATTTAAAACACGATAAAAAAGAAGAGGGTTTGGAAATACTGAATGACATGGTAATTAAAAAAATGTATGTATTAATTGTGTTTTTAAAAATGAATTCAATACATCAACAATGTGGGAGACAAATTAATTGTAATTTAATACAATTTAACATGTAATAAGTTGTGTTTGTGTGTTTGTTTCTCATGTTAATCAAGAACTTTGTTGTTTGTTTTAGGTTGATGCTGTTAGAGTTAAGGTACTTCATGTTAATTCTTCGACTTCAACTGTTGAGATCCGAGGAGTGCCTGTTGAAACACAAATCTGCTATATAGCAGATCACACAGATTTTGTGAAGATTCACTTATGGGATGCACATTTGGGAATGTTGGTGAATGGTCACTCATACGACATCAGGAATGTGGCAACCAGAGATTTTGATGGATTGTACGTGACGACAACTCAAGGTTCACAGATTAGAATGCTGAAAGGTCTATCTGGTGAGATTGTAAAGCTTCCATTTACATTGGAAGAAACTAATATCACAACACTGACCGGTCAAGTATCTGCAGCTCAGGTGAATGTATGCCGACGATGTGTGAAATGTAATGCTTGGCAGGCTGGGTTTGATGGAAAACGCACATTTCATCGTTGTGAGAAGTGTGGCCTCCTGCAGAAGAGTGAAAGTTTTCAGCCAAATGTAACAGCCAAAGTCTCGGTGTCAGGCGACTTTGGTGAAGAAGACTTGAAGTTGTCCAATTCAGTTTTGAAGCATTATTTGGAGGCACAGGGACTTCTCAAGTTGCTATCTGATAGACAGAGTGTTGAAGAGCATTTCTTTGAAATTGGGCTGTGCACTTTCAAGGTGCAGGAAAACACTGTTATTTCACTGAGCAAGTCGGAGGATAACAGAGAGCATGTGAGTGGGACTGACAGTTCCCTTGGAGAGGTTGAAGCAGGAGACATGGAGCGTTTGTTTAATGACTCTTAAGAAACTGGACATGGTGATTTCTTGGATTTGTATGTGTCAAAAGAATTTCTGTAGCTGTTCATGAAAAGCGCATAATTAAAAGTGATAAGTAGTAAAAATTTATAATAATAGTGGCAAACTCAAAAATGGAAAAATTATGTTAATTTAGTGCCAGCCTTAGTATTGTTTATTTTAAATTATAATTATTTTACTGTCATTTTAACATGTGTATCATGTACATTTTCATTTATAAAAAGAAGTTTTAGTTTTGATGGGAAACGCACATTTTATTGTTGTGAGAATTGTGGCCTCCTGCAAAAGAGTGAAAGTTTTCAGCCAAATATAACAGCCAAAGTCTCGGTGTCAGGCGACTTTGGTGAAGAAGACTTAAAGTTGTCCAATTCAGTTTTGAAGCATTATTTGGAGGCACAGGAACTTCTTGAGTTGCTTTCTAATAGACAGAGTGTTGAAGAGCATTTATTTGAAATTGGACTGTGCACTTTTAAGGTGCAGGAAAACACTGTTATTTCACTGAGAAAGTCGGAGGATAACAGAGAGGATGTGAGTGGGACTGACAGTTCCCTTGGAGAGGTTGAAGCAGCAGACATGGAGCGTTTGTTTAATGACTCTTAAGAAACTGGACATGGTGATTTCTTGTATTTGTATGTGTCAGAAGAATTTTAATAGCTGTTCATTAAAAGTGCATAATTCAAAGTGATTAGCACTAAAAGTTCATGATAATACTGGCAAATTATTAAGGGAAAAATTATGTTAATTTAGTGCCACCCTTAGCATTGTTTTTGTTTATTTTAAATTATAATTATTTTACTGTAATTTTAACATGTGTATCATGTACATTTTCATTTATAAAAAGAACTTTGAGTTTTTAAGACAAGTATTTTGGAAAAAAATGTGAATAAATATATACATTTTTTGCAAATGTATGAGATATTTTGTGTTATTTGTGCATTGCAGATATTACAGTAAATATACTGTTTATATTTCTGTTAAAAATCTGGAGTAAAATGGTGTGTTACTGTGCTGTAATAATGAAGCCCGCTGGTTGGACTTGAAAGTAATTTTAAGATTAGTAATCGCTATTCCTTTATTGAGTGTTTTCGACTTTATGCTGCACAGGTGGAGAACGAGTTAGATAGACTGAAGAGGTCAGAAACAGGTAAGAGATGATAAATAAAGTGATGTTATCAGTGTCATAGTCATGATAAATATTATTAGTCCCTAAAGTAAACATCATTTCATTATTTACTAACCTGTATGTTATTATAAAACATAACAGCTTTTAATTATCTGATCAGGAACTAAAGGGTCATGTATGATTTATTATTACAGTCATATTTAGAATCAGCGCAGGTTGTTGTTGGTAAGTTCATGAATTATGTTATGTATGCTACAAGCAGAGATGATACGATTGTAAAGTAAAAGTGATTTATAATGTATAACGAAAAGTACACTATAATGAGTAAATTGACTATATATATATATATATATATATATATATATATATATATATATATATATAAGTATACATAAATTTTAATTCAACATAAACATTAATAAATAATAGTAATTAATACGTGTTATACCTTTATAGTTGTTAAAGAGTTTTTTTTTTTTGTTAAATCAAAAATCATCAGGGCTTGGAACTATGTAAGAGTAATTTATATAGCGTACATAAATTTATTAATGATAATACTGGTTCCAACTTGTAAAAAGGCATCACAATGCTCTTTTCACATCATATTTGAGGGCTAAGCCTTCCTAAAAATGAAATCCTAAAACCATCCCTATATACAACAGAAAGATTTAAATTATTTTAATCATTAAGATAAATGAAATGTAAATTTTCTTTTCAATGATTATTAGGTAATTAGCTATTTAAAATATGGTTCCAACGTGTAAAAAGGCATCACAATGCTCTTTTCACATGCTAAGCCTTCCTAAAAATGAAATCCTAAAACCATCCCTATATAAAACAGAAAGATTTAAATTATTTTAATCATTAAGATAAATGAAATGTAAATTTTTATTGTAATTTTTATACCAATGATTATTAGGTAGTAATTTAAAATATAGTAGTATTTCATTTCTTATAAGATGCTCAATTAATTAACAAAATGTATGTAACTACTACCATTATAACGTTATCCACAGTCCAATCCAGTAGGTGGCGGGAATGCAATATTTAAGTTTTTAGGGGGTTTTAGTTTTTAAGGTTTGTTAACCGACATTAAAATGTACACTGTAAAAAATTACTCTGGAGGGTGTTAAATTTAACCCATGAAAATTAGTTATAATTTAATTAAGTATATAAGGTAGCAAGTAAAATAAAAAATAATGGGTATATTCTACCTTCACTATCCAATTTTTAACAATAATAACTGCAATATTAAAAAAATAAGTAACATATACCCCAAAATATTGGCCTTAGCACCGCAAAGTGCGCATGAATCAACATCCAGGCAGGACTCGAGTCACCATTTTTCATATCATATCGGCGGGAGAATTGCGGTTTGTTGACAGGTAAGTTTTTATTTAACTTGTTGATATCATTCATGAATGGAAATGTTAAGTTGGTTAACTGTAAAATCTACCAGCAGTTTAGTCATTTGCGTGCTTCTTTGTCTCTGTTGTTGACAGGCGTTAACTCTTAAAATCAGCGGTCGTTTCTCGGAAAACAAAACCACAACATTGTCCTTACAAAAAAGTATCCTTATTCTGTGGTACTACTTTCGTACAACAACAAAGTACCACACAACAAATGAGTGGAGCTACATATTACAGGATTACCATTGCACGTTTAATAAATCCACAGAACCTCTTTTGCACTAATTTCTTGCATTTTTCTTACATTTATTCACAAACAGGGTAAAAGATGAAATATAAAAGTAATACCACAAGAATATTACAGGAATACTGCAAGCATATTACATAACAGAATCCTGTGGTAATTACCGAAGAAATATGAAATGAATTCCACACAATCCAACAATAATATTGCAGGAATATTTCATACTTTACGACAAAATCCTGTGGTAAATACTACAGAAATAAGTCTATGAAAACAATATTTGTATGGTACCTGTGATGTTTTATCATATCAAATACCACAAGATTATGACCAGCACATTTTTGTTCGCGGTTTACTTGCAAAACTACATTTAAAAAACGTGTTCATACTTCAAGCTGCAGTTTTCAGAAAAACATTATGAACATAACCACAGATTAGGTCGTTCCTCCACTCCATGTTACTTTATATCCGGACAAGAAATTTCACACGCTTTCTATTGCTGCTTCTTTTACACTGTAAAAAACAACCTATAGAATTTACTCAAAAAAATTGTTGTAACAATTTGCACTCACTTTGTTTGAGTAAATTATATCCTATATATTTAATTAAAGAGTACCTAAATTTAATTACTATGATAAAGTAAAAAAAATTAGGTAAGGTCTACCTATTTTTTTCATAACTAATTACTTATAAAAAAAAGAATAACATTAACCCTATTGGTATTAAGGCACAGGGCCCGGTTCCCCGATAACGTTCACTTTTAGCGCGCTAAGAAGACTCAAAAAGATATATCTTACCAAAGTTGTTTGTGTTTCTAAGTGTGTTCCCCAAAGTGTCTCTTAGGAAGCTTCTTAACACGCGGCCTCTAAGTACGACGTTACAATGTCGCTGTCCCAAGTGAAGGTGCTGAATTATTTGCGATCGATCTCTCAGGGATCGATTTTTCACTTCACGCGAAAGTGCATTACGGCGTTAAGAAAGACAACACGCTCTATACAGATGGAACATTACTCAAATTATTCCAGTAACATTTATTTTAACATAGTTTAAGTTATCCGTAAAATATACACTATTAATTAAATTATCAAATTGTCAGTAATACGGGTAGATGAACCTCGCTATTTATCCACCGTCCTTATCCCGTTGTGCCACTTGTGCCGCTTCTTGACATGGGTTTTGACTTTAAAAAAATATGTAACACACTTTTATACGAATGTTAAGGTACTTAACAATCAGAATTGATTGGCAAGCAGCTGCAGTATTTCTGTTTAATGCGGTATTGCTTACCATTAATGTTTTCAATAAAAAGCAACCTATCTACAATAAACAGAGAGAGTTAGATAGAGAATATGGTATGAAAAGATCTAGCAGCTCCATAATGAGTTGTTTTGGAAGGCGATTTTTTTTTTTAGCAACGTCAGGCAAAATGTCAAAATGTTTAAGGGTTGACGAATAAAAAAATTGGCATGGACTAAACAGTTACGCGGCCGGTGTTGTGTAGAAGTCTGTTCCCCATGTTTCCCTTTAGTGTAGTGTTTTTATAGCATTTTTATCACATTATACGTTTATTCTTTATATACATTGAAAGTTTAAATGGGTACTGTAAACTTCTTTTACCAAATTGGTCAGTTTAGTTCAAGATGTGAAACAGATAACACCAGGCAGACGGTTAGTGCAGCAAAACGTAAATTTTCTTTATTCTTCAAAAATGTATGGGAAAGGGGAATATGGAAAAACTGCAACTCAGGTATCTCTTCTCTTTAGTTCCTTTTCTTGGCCTCGAATCACATCTGGAGGGAAGGCAAAAGAGATGTATAATTAGTCCAAGTGTTCAGACTACTCACGTCCTTTACTGGGTCTTTGTTCTTCAGTGCTGGGTTTGGTGAGCACTGCTTCAATGCTGGGCTGCACAACATGCCACATCCAACACACTCTCTCCCCTTTTCACCTTTCCTGTGTTCTCTCTTATGTGCCTGTTGATTGAGGCTAACTGCCTGCAGCTGACGCTCTCTGTCAGAGGGGAAACTGAGCACACCTGTGTTAGGGGAGCTATCCCTGGTCCTGATCCTCTCTGGGTGCCACTGATGGTGCTCTCCATGGTGCTGAAGGTGACAGGCTTCCTCGTGGCCCCCACATACCCCCTTTTCCAGCTCCAAGCTCCTGTTTGGAGCGCCGGCTCTGAGGCAATCATCCCTCCTGGACATGGCATCAGCATTTGCATGAGAATTCCCCGCCCGGTGTTCCACTGCAAAATTGAAGTCCTGTAACTGAAGAAACCAGCGAGTGATTCGTGCATTATTCCCTTTATTTTGTGACATCCATTTTAGTGGGGCGTGATCAGTTACTAAGACAAATTTTCGACCTAGCAGGTAATATCTCAGTTTTTCAACAGCCCATTTAACAGCGAGACACTCTTTTTCAATTGTGGCATAATTCATCTCATGAGGCAGTAGCTTACGGCTAATAAACATAACTGGGTGCTCCATACCTTCCTGCACTTGGGACAGCACAGCTCCTATCCCTACTTCTGAAGCATCGGTTTGCAGAACAAATGTTGTGTTGAAGTTTGGAGCTTGTAGGATAGGTTCATAACAGAGGGCTTGCTTTAGCTCAACAAAAGCCTGTTCTGCTTCATAGGTCCACTTTACCTGGTTTGGTAGGTATTTGCGGGTTAACTCGGTTAAGGGGGCTGCTTTCGTGGCAAAGCCAGGGATGAATGTTCGATAATATCCCACTAATCCGAGGAAGGTCCTTACCTGTTTCTTGGTCTGAGGTCGGGGCCAGGTGAGTATGGAACTGATCTTCCTAGATTGGGGTTTCACATTCCCTCTGCCAACAGTGTACCCTAGGTAGTTGGCCTCTTCTTGGGCCAGTGAACACTTACTCGGATTAGCTGTGAGAGCTGCTGAGCGTAGTTCTTGTAATACTGCCTCTAGATGGTGTAGGTGTTCTTCCCAACTCTTGCTGTGGACAACAATGTCATCTAGGTATGCGGCAGCATACTTTTGGTGGGGACGGAGGACTCTATCCATGAGTCTTTGAAATGTGGCCGGTGCCCCATGGACCCCAAAAGGAAGAACCCGGTACTGGAAGGTCCCTTCAGGAGTGGAGAAAGCGGTTTTTGGTTTGGCTTGGGGGGTTAGCGGTACTTGCCAGTATCCCTTGGTTAGGTCAAGTGTTGAAATGAATCGAGCAGGGCCCAATTGCTCGATCAGTTCATCTATCCTTGGCATAGGGTATGTGTCAAATTGAGAGATCTCGTTTAACTTTCTGTAGTCGTTGCAGAACCTTGTACTTCCATCGGGTTTTGGAACTAGGACGATGGGACTTGACCATGCACTTTGTGATTCCTCAATAACTCCTAGCTCCAGCATTTTCTTTACTTCACTGCAGATGGCTTCTCTTTTAGCTTCTGGAATTCTGTATGGCCGAAGTCTAACAATCTTCCCAGGGTCTGTAACTATATCATGGGCTATAAGTGAGGTCCGTCCAGGGAGATCTGAGAAGACATCACGGTTTCGCCATAAAAGCTCTCTTAACTCCTGCTTCTGTCTGGGGGAGAGTTGGTTCCCCATTCGTACTTCAGGAGTTATAGGGGAAATGATGCTGGCGGTGAGGACATCATTTGGAGGGGCGATAGGTTCATGCCAAGGTTTCAAAAGGTTTACATGGTAGATTTGTTGGCCCTTCCTTCGGCCGATCTGTCGTACCCTGTAGTTGACTGGGCCCATCCGCTCCACAATTTCATAGGGTCCCAGCCACCTGGCCAGGAATTTGCATTCATTAGATGGGATTAAAACTAATACCTTCTCTCCGGGGTGAAATTCTCGAACCTGTGCCCCCCTATTGTATAACTTGGCCTGCTGTTCTTGGGCCTGTTGCATGTGGTCTCTTACGATTGGCCAGATCTTCCCCATTCTGTCGTGCATTTGTTCGACATGTTCAATGATGGTGCGATGTGGTGAAGGCTGCTGTTCCCAACTCTCCTTGGCTAGATCCAACATTCCTCTTGGTCGCCGGCCATAAAGGAGTTCAAAGGGTGAAAACCCGGTGGAACTTTGTGGGACTTCACGAATAGAAAACAAGACATATGGCATTAGCTGATCCCAATTTTTCCCATCAACATCAATTACCTTTTTTAACATTTGTTTAAGAGTTTTGTTAAACCTCTCTACAAGCCCATCAGTCTGCGGGTGGTATATGGAGGTTTTAAGTTGTTTTACCTTCAGTTGTCGGCAGGTCTCTTTCATCACGGTAGACATGAAGCATGAACCTTGGTCAGTAAGGATCTCGTCTGCTATTCCCACCCAGCTAAAGAGTTGGACCAGTTCTCGGGCTACGGCCTTTGAGGTGGCTGACCGAAGAGGCACTGCTTCAGGGAATCGGGTGGCGTAGTCAAGGATGACCAGAATGTACCTGTGTCCCCGGTTGGACTTGGGCAGGGGTCCCACAATGTCCAGTGCAATCCTGCTAAAAGGTGTCTCAATGATTGGCAGGGGAATAAGGGGATTGCGGTATGTTACCTTGGGACTGTGAAGCTGACATTCAGCACAGTGACGACAATAATCTTCGACTGCCTTCTTTACCCCGGGCCAGTAGAATCGGGTGAGGACCCTCTCATAGGTCTTTTCTGCCCCCAAGTGGCCTCCCAACAGATGAGTGTGCGCTAAATATAACACCTTAGAGACATATGGCCTGGGTACTAACAACTGTTCCACAATTTCCTCCCTTCGTTGTTCTACTCTATATAACAGTTTATTCTTTATCATAAAATGTGGATAAGTGAGCCCACTCACCCCATCTTGTAGTCGACCATCAATGACTTGTACATTCCCCCAGGCTTGGCTCAGTGATGGGTCCTGCAATTGAGCGGATCCGAATCGACCCAGTTTTCCTTGCTGTAGGATCTCTGCTGGGGGAAATTCAGAAAATACCTCATGGGATTCTATATCATCAATTAGTTGTACACCTTCGGGATCTTCTGAGGCAGTAGCAGTGGAGTCAGAACGGGTTTTCTCACCTTCATCTTTATTGAGGGGTTCCTCAGGGCTGGTTGCTTCTGCATCTGTTATCTCTTCGGTGGTTAGAGGACACCGGTGGGTGGACAGACGATCTCTTCGTCTACGTCGGGTTGGTCTCTTCCTCTCTGCATCTTGGCCTGTCCAGTAGGCAGAGAAGGCTTGACAGTCTCGGCCGACCAGAACAGGGACTGGTAGGTGATCCACAACACCTGCTTGTAGTTGAAACTGCCCACGGGGTGTGACCATGCTTACTTCTGCGGTTTGGTAGTTCCTGGAGTCTCCATGAATGCAGGAGACAGTGATTTCTCGTCCCCTGGTAGGGCCTGCATACTCTGGTCGGATCAGTGTTACCATACTCCCAGAGTCTATAAGGGCTTCTGTGTCGTGGCCCCCAATCTTGACAGGGATCTTAGGGGCAGCCGCCCCCTCATGGGCCCAACAGGTGGTAAGAAAATGGCATGGAAGTCTTGATGACTCTGAGGCACTGGCTGTGGGCATGAGTTCCTCTCGGCCTGGGCATTCCCGTGCAAGGTGTCCCTCCCTCCCACATGTGAAGCATCGGAAGGGAACCGGATTTCGCAGAGGTTTCTCATCTTTCCAATTTCCTTGAGCCCTTAAGGGTTTTGCTTGGGTGACTTCAGGGTACTTTTTAGGTGGTTCTCGCTCCTGCCTCGATTTCCACATGGGGGTTTTGTTTCCTTCAGGCTTTAACAAGCTCACTGTCACCTGGTGGTTTTCTATGAGTGCAATTAAGGTATCAACATTTTGTGGTCCTTGCTGAGCCACATACTTTTTGGCATCTGCGGGGAGGCCCCGTATACATCGATCAATCACTACTCTTTCTACAGCAGGCGGTCCATCCCCTTCCTCTAGCCAGCTTTTCACCATGCGGGTTAACGAGGTTACTTGGGCCCGTGCTGGAAGTGTTGCATGGTATTCCCAGCTATGGATGCGCTGGGCCTTGGCAGGCAGGCTGAGCCCATACTGGGCCAGGATTGCTCTCTTGACGACATCATAATTAGTTGCTTCATGAATGGTAAGGTCTCGGCAAGCCTTCTGAGCTTCACCGGTTAGCAGAGGAAGTATCAAGTTTGCCCAGTCTGCCCTTGGCCATCTCTCCCTTTGGGCTGTCTTTTCAAAGATATCCAGGTAGGTTTCAACATCATCTTCTCTAGTCATTTTAGTCAGATAATCCTGGGGTTTCCTACCCTGTGTCTCCGTCCTGCGGCATAGCTCGGTGACTGCTGCATTCAGAGTGGTTTGAGCCTGCAAAATGGCTGTCAGAGCCTCCTCCATTTTTCTTTGCACTGTCTGATCTGTTTGCGAGGTTCAAGTCATGCCCACATTCTCCACCATATGTAAACTTCTTTTACCAAATTGGTCAGTTTAGTTCAAGATGTGAAACAGATAACACCAGGCAGACGGTTAGTGCAGCAAAACGTAAATTTTCTTTATTCTTCAAAAATGTATGGGAAAGGGGAATATGGAAAAACTGCAACTCAGGTATCTCTTCTCTTTAGTTCCTTTTCTTGGCCTCGAATCACATCTGGAGGGAAGGCAAAAGAGATGTATAATTAGTCCAAGTGTTCAGACTACTCACGTCCTTTACTGGGTCTTTGTTCTTCAGTGCTGGGTTTGGTGAGCACTGCTTCAATGCTGGGCTGCACAACATGCCACATCCAACACACTCTCTCCCCTTTTCACCTTTCCTGTGTTCTCTCTTATGTGCCTGTTGATTGAGGCTAACTGCCTGCAGCTGACGCTCTCTGTCAGAGGGGAAACTGAGCACACCTGTGTTAGGGGAGCTATCCCTGGTCCTGATCCTCTCTGGGTGCCACTGATGGTGCTCTCCATGGTGCTGAAGGTGACAGGCTTCCTCGTGGCCCCCACAGTACTAAAATGTATATGTGTCCATTTATGTAATGTATCTTGACTGTTCTTGATTGTAAGTCAATTATCTTTACAGTATGAAGTATATTATATGTATAATATATATTTATTATGTTTGGAAACATAACAGTTTTAAAACAAACAGTAGAGAAAAAGAAAAGAAAAAGACAGGCTATGTTAAAAGACATACAACTGTCAAATATGAAATATTTAATAAATTGTATAATAGAATACATTGCTTTTTAGTACAACCAATTGAAATATTTAATCTTTCTAAATAAATTATAAATGTAACGTGATGAAAACGCTATAAAAATAGAGGGAACAGACTTCAATGAAGAACAAACACCGGCACCGTCTTTGATGCATTAGTTCTCATACCAAATAAAGTCAACTGCATAAATAGTCCTGTATCCATTGCAGACATATTTTATTATAAGTCTTAAAAATGTCCATAACATAAAATCATTGTCAGCATACCATAGTTTGACTTGTACTGCGGTGCGCTGATTTCTAAAGACTGCGGCAATAGCGTTTTGCGCTCAAACAACGCTAGGAGAGAGCTTACGAATGGTCCAGACCAACCTTACGAAAGTGTGACTTACAGAAGATATACTTAGCATACGAACGTTTTGGGAATCGTGCCATAGAGTTAAGAGAGATTAAGGAATAGGATAAGAACTACTTAGCGATAAGAACGTTTTGGGGAACCGGGCCCAGTTTGTTTTATATCATAAGGGATTCAGCTATTAAAAAAATATGAATATAGTGTCTAATATGTTATTTAAAGTTTAATAATAAGATTTGTTTTAAGAAATTGGTGGCATGAATAAATTATTTTTGTCAAATGTAAGATAACTTTTGTATTGTTTGTGCATTACAGATATCACAGGTTCTTCTGTTTATATGTTGGTAAAAATCTGGATTTATAAATGAAGAGTTTGGTTCCAAAACGCAATAAACGCCATTTTTGAAAAAAATGAGTTACTGCCAAAATCAGTATTATATCAGGTCAGTAGTTAAAAGTAAATTCTTAATTTTACGCAAAATCCAATATCCGCCGTGTTATTCTGTCATCTTTTCTCCCTTTTTTCCCAAAATGCGACAAACGCCACTCCCACTTTTTTACAGAACGCAATAACTCCATTTCTGATATTACAGCCCACCGTTCACGCAATGTAAACAAACAATGGCGGACGCGCGTAGTCCACGGAGTCCTGGTTTTCCTCATCTACTTTGTACTACGTGATCAACAAACAAAACAAAATAATACTTTAATTGCATCGCTAAACCTGTGATGGTTTTCTGTGATGGGAAAGAAACGTAAGCCATCAGCATCTAACAATTTCCCTGAGAGGCACTCGGGAGACGGGTGCTTGTTCTCCCGACAGCATCAAGCTTCTCATGCTAACACATTGACCCCAGAAGATCTTATGAAAAACTTTCCATAATTTTACTCAAAGTCAACGAAAATCGAGCAGGACCAAAAACATTTTACAGTCGATCGCTGTGAAAGACGTTAAGCGAAGACGTCAAGTAACCGCAATGACAGTGATCTTAATATGACAAAGTAAGTGTTTTGATTAATGACATTAATGTTTATATTTTTAATTAGTGTGTACAACTGTTCAACTAAATGAATATAACATGGCAAAGATGAATGCACATTTATATAGGCTATTGATTCAATAGATTTATAGCATTTTGAATAAAAACTTGTCATGGATTTATTGCATTTTGTGGAAAAAATAATCCGTTTTTATAATAAATCTTTGAAAATCAACTTATGGATTTGAATTTTTTATGTTTTTATAACCTAAAGATGCTGTGTGAAAGTTTGTAACAGAAAATAGTTGTTTTCATCTTGTCACTTTCTTGGTATAGAAAACACGTTTTTACCAAAATTTGTCAAAATGGATTTATTGCGTTTTGGAACCAAACTCTTCAAATAATATAATCTAAGAAATTTCTTACACAATATGTTTGTCATTTAGCGTGTATGTGAAAGTACTCTGAAATGTTTCCTGTAAGATGTCAAAGACGTATTAAAGATTAACAGATATTTGAAAATGTATATTTAGTCGTTGTAAATGCAGATATTAAATAGACATCTCAGAGATGTGTGTATGTGCTATCCGGGATTATTGTTAAAATGTAATAATAATAATAATAATAATGTAACATTAGAGTTAGTGTTGTTGTTTCTACGTATGACATTTGTAGCGAATGTTAGGTTTGTTAAAGCTTGTTTGATGTTCTTCATGGTTCACTTTTAAGTGCGGGTTATAGTTAAAAAACATGAAATCCATTTTTTATTTTTATGTAACATTCAGGATACGTTTAAATGTTGTTTAAATGTAGTGAACAAAAATGTTTAAATTCATTTAAATGATCTTAAGTATGTTGTAAAAACCTAGCAATTGGTTCGTCCAGTACTAAAGAGCAGTCTGCCTCCATCTGAAACAATTGTCTTTGCATAGTAACGGAAGACCCAACGGCACCAGAACTCTCGGAAGGCTTTGGTAAATGGAAATGGTTTGTCCAATGGACGGCTGCATCGTCTGGAGGTCGCATATGGAGGCTGCATACGTTAACTCATGTTTATTTCAGTTAACTGAACATTGCATTCCCAAATCATAAGTATATTTTAATAATTTACGATTATCTAAGAATAATACTGAAGTTTTTAATTGTTAATATTCTAAAAATAAACGTCTTTATGATGTACAACTTACATTTACGACCTCCAAATGATGGACCTCCAAAAGGAACATTCCGTTTGAGAAACGGCCATCTGTTTTATTTATATATTGATATGGGAAGCATTTAATTAAATTCAGTTTGAGACGTATCAGTTTTAGAATAATTTTTATTATGACAATAATAATATAATTTTGATTTTTTAGTAAACTTTCAAAGTGTCTGTTTTAAAGCTAGAAAGCATGGGTGATGCAACACGTTAATGAATAGCATTTAAATATGGGGGTTTCTAATGCTTCCCAACCATTTCCAGTAGGTGGCGTTATATGCATCTTGATTTACTAAATGGGTAAGAATCTCCATTTTTGACTTGAGGAGAAACAAGGTAGGTCGTGTTTTTTTTGCTACCTTCATGTAAACTTAATCTTCTGTACATTAATGTTAATTATTTGCAATGTTTCATTGCAGTGTAGTTTTTTATATGTTTTGTGCTTAGATATCGAAAATAAGTGTGTAAAGGTGTAGTTTTTGTTGAAGTAGGCCTCGTCAAAAAACTGCAGCATTTTGAGTACAACGTACAAAAGTATGTGAGGTGTTTTTGAGTTATGTTGTAATAATGGCATCACACGTTTGTACATAAATATATTTTCCAAGGTCTGCACAATTAAGTTAATCGTTTTTAAACTGAAATTGCGTTTTAAAGGCGTAACATTTTCAAATAGCAACACCTGCGGTTTCATTAAACACTATAAAATATAGAAATAGCAGTTCAACTATAGGCTTAGCTTAGCTCTAGTTTGGCTTCTTGCGGCGCTGCGCAGAGCGATCGGTATGAGATGTCTTACCATCGTGAAACCAATGTAAATGACTCAGTTTCCTTTAAACCGATCTCGTGGTAGTGTGATGTTATAGGCCAACGGGTCTGCGCTTGCACTACGGTTTGGATCACATTACGATTTTTTAAGGCACAAATTGGATCATTTTTTGGATCAGCAAAAAGGGGTGGGAAAAATTTAATAAGAAGGAATAAAGAAATTACAAACATTTCTAAAAAGAAAAAGATTTGCACATTTAGTAAGGTCTAAAATTTGTATTAAGGTACAGAAATCGAATCAAATAAATAATAACACTGTCTTCATTATATAATTTTAATAAAATAATTCTTTCAACTATAAAAAATAACTATTTTATGTTCACTTGCTGTTTGAAACTGTGTATGCTCTTTAGTCACACTCTTATCTATAACACAATGTTTATGTAAAAGCATAATTACTTTATATGGTAATGTTATTATGTGTTATGAAAGTGTATATTTAGGTTATTTCTATTTGCATATTATAATAAGTTTATGTATCTGCTATGATATATTTATAAGAATGTATGTTTGCTATGATATATTTATAAGAAACATTTTACATTAAAATAAAGTTGATGCTTGTATTTATATAATTGTAACAGAGAGAACATGGAATCTGTAAACAGCCAAATGAAAGACAATGACATACAATTTCATAATAAATAGAAACTTTATAATGCAAACTAGTAGTAACACTAGTAACAGTGTTTTTAATTTTTTATTGTGTTTATGTATTAGGATGCAGTAATGTAGTTTAATTTCTCTTTCTGTTTTTGTGTTTGTAGATGCCGTGTACAAAGCACTCCCGTCGGTCCCAGGCTGCCAAGAAGAGGATTGCAGACCGGATGGCTGCTGATCCTGAAGAGGTTTTGCCACCTCTTAAAACATTGGCAAAACCTGAAAATCCTAAAAACCCTGAAAATCCTAAAAACCCTGAAAATCCTAAAAAAACTAAAAAACCTGAAAATCCTAAAAAACTTAAGCATGATCCTAAGATTGAACTTAATACTGAACTGAACCATGACTCTAAGATTGAACTTAATACTGAACTGAACCATGACTCTAAGATTGAACTTAACACTGAATCTAAGTCTGATCCTAAGATTGTTTGTAATCATGATCCTAGGCACATTCCTAGGCATGATCCTAATTCTAAGTCTGATCCTAAGATTGATTGTAATCATGATCCTAGGCACGTTCCTAGCCATGATCCTAATTCTAAGTCTGTCTCTAACTCTGATCCTAAGTTTGATTGTAATCATGATCGTGAGTATTATTCTAAGCATGACCAACACACATCTTGCATCACAGGGTCTTTCCATCAAGGACATTTTCGTTTTGGAATAAATAAGTTTAAGCAATGTGGGGCAAACAGTTTAATTGCTGTTATGATGTGTAAATTAAAAAATGTGTTGCAGTGGACCACAAGTGACCTGGATGCTGTTCTGGTAAATGGAGACAAGTTGTACAGTGCCATGAGAGATGCTGGGAAAATCAACGATCCTGTTCGAGGCTTCATACGTGTTCATGAGCTGCCTGATATGCACACACTGAACAATTATGATTTTTCAATAAACTATGGTGAATCATATACTGGACTGTTTGGTGTAAATGAATATGATAAAGAGCTGAAAGGGTTTGCTATGCCATTTCATGAAGCAGTAAATCTAGCATTCCAGAGTTTTGATGCATGTTTGGTAACTATTGGTATAAACACATGTGCAGCTGTCAGAGAAGGCTCCTGGTATGCTGTAATTGATCCACATTCACGATCCAGTGATGGAACATGTGCAGAAGGGGGTAAAAGTATAATGATGTTGCATCCTAACATGGAGTCCCTGTTCATTCATTTCAGAAAACTTGGTGTGTCATTGAATGCAAATTTTCATGATTTTGAGGTAACAGGGGTAAAAGCAATTATGATTCATGCGAACAGGCTACATAATCTGGTGTCATGTCCAAAAATGCAGAAATCTGTTGCAATAGAGAAGGCGAGTAAAGGTCTGAAATCACAAATGGAAATTGATGTTGAAAGTAGTGTGCCTTTCACAGATGTCATATGTACAGATAAAATATCTG
The DNA here is from genome assembly GCF_027580225.2 of Misgurnus anguillicaudatus. Taxonomy (NCBI): domain Eukaryota; kingdom Metazoa; phylum Chordata; class Actinopteri; order Cypriniformes; family Cobitidae; genus Misgurnus; species Misgurnus anguillicaudatus. Next base: position 44,854,811 of record NC_073344.2, on the reverse strand, counting down.
TAAATGAAACGAATGCTCAAAAGAAACCTGAAATAACTTCTATATGCTCAACAAATGAATATTGAATTGATGTCAGAAACTGAGAGTATTACTTTTCAGTTTAACCCATTAACAGTACAGCAACAAAAAAATCTGTGTTCAAAACTAAATATTGTTAACATTGCAAGAGAACAGAATAATGTAATTAATGCTGTTACAATGTCTGAGCCTTGCGAAATCAAAAGTATTCTTGCTGACGGTAATTGTCTCTTTAGAGCTGTAACTTACGCTGTTAGTGGAAGTGAAAAAGAACACAGAAAACTAAGACGAGCTGTTGTTACACACATACTGCACAATGAGGAAAAATACACACAGTATCTCAGACAAGGTTACAGTTCTGTATCGGAGTATATTGTCACATCAAGAATGAAATACCTTGGCGTTTGGGCTACAGAACTTGAGATTCAAGCCACTTCAGATTTAATTGGTGTAGACATTTTTACATATAGTGAAAGTAAATGGCTTAAATATTCATGTTCATCTGTAGTAAGTAATAGGCAAAGCTGTGAAAACAGAGGAATTTACCTGATACATGTAAATAGCTGTCATTATGAAGTTGTTCAGTGTGTAAAAAGTAAAGATGGTTCTTGTTCTTTGTGTTGTAAAGAATCAAATGGAGGTTCACTTCCTAATGTATCTTTAAATACACTCTCAGATCCATGTAAGCTTAATAGACAGAAACGTAAGTACAACAACAATGATGACTTAAAAGATGAGAAAAAAAGAAAGAGAACAAAAGATACAATGATAATGAAATATACAGAATGTCAAAAATAAAACTCGGTACTGATAAGTACAAACAAAATGAACAATATAAAGAAAAAGTCAAGAATTATAGTATAGAGAAGTACAAATCAGATGTTTTGCATTGTAATAGTGTAAAGGCATATAGCATCCACAAGTACAATACAGATGCGGAACACAGAGAGTCTGTAAACAGGTATAACATTGGAAAATATATAAACAATGATGCATATAGAGAGTCTCTGAAGGCTTACAGTGCAAAAAAATACAGTGAAGATGAAGCACATAGAGAAAGTCTCAAATCATTTAGTGTAAATAAGTACAGGGAAGATGAAGCACACAGAGAGAGGGTCAAATCATTGAGTGTAAAAAAGTACAAGGAAGATGAAGCACACAGAAACATGGTCATAGATTACAATATACAGAAATATAAAAATGATAATAGTTTTGCCAGTAGTATAAAAATGAGAAATGTTGAAACACGATGTGTGGCACACATGAAAAGAAAGGAGATAGACTGTGTGATTGAACAATTTAAAGAAAAAATATCTATTGGTCCTGAATATGTTTGTTCAGTATGCCATCGCTGCTGTTTTAAAATGCAGGTGAAATCTTGCAAAATACATACATACTTTCAAAAATCTGTCAATGTTGGCAATATTGCAGAAAAATGTATAACATTTAATTATCTTCATGAATGTGTTAGCAACTGTAATGAACACTGCATATATAGAAACAGTCCAGCTGAATCTTTGTGGATTTGTTATACGTGTCATCGAAAAATATGTGAAGGTAAAATGCCTGCAGAAAGTGTAGTAAATAATCTTGCTCTGGATCCCATTCCTAATGAATTGAGTTGTTTAAACTCTCTTGAACAACATCTAATATCAAAGAATATTCCATTTATGAAACTTGTGGCTTTACCTCGTGGGGGCCAAAATTCGGTTCATGGTCCGATTACTTGTGTTCCATCTAATGTTACAGATGTTGTGAATGTTTTACCAAGATCAGAAAATGATGATTTGATGATACGAGTGAAGCTTAAGAGGAAATTAACCTACAAAGGGCACTATGAATATCAATTTGTACATACTGATAAGATAAAAACAGCACTAACATATTTAAAAGAAAATAACAAATGGTATACAGATGTAGAGTTTAACGATAGTTGGATTAATCCTCTCAGTAAAACAGTACAAGAGATCAATAATAAAAGTAATAAAAATGAACTTGATTTAGACATGTGTCAAGATATATGTGTTGATAATAAGTGTTGGAGCCATTCCTCTTTTCTTCCCATTTCTATTTTCATTGCATGTTTTGATTAAAAGGATTTATTTAATATTTTGAATATAATTAAATCTGTGTTTGATTATTATTATTTGTGTGTTATTTGGGATTGTACAAGGACTAATTTTGAATGTTTTGAATTTGACACTTTTATTATCTCATTACTATTATGTATTTAGATAGGGCAGGTAAGGAACGGGGAGGAGTTCAGTAAGGGGAAGCGGATACAATTTTCTGACCGTGTTTCCCGGCAGGGAAGTGGCTGTATGTATTCTTTTTTTTTGTTTGTTTTCTGTTCAAATAAAGGATTAATATGAAGGATTCAGACTACGCGTCAATTGTGCTTTCCCCTCCGAACAGCGGCTCACTATAAGTGTACCGCTACATTTAAGTCAGAAAATTCCGCGAAAACGCGGACGCTGATCATGAGAAAGACCTGACCAGCTGTCGATTGGAGTTGTTTTGTGCCGCAGCACTGGGCTTTGGAGGATTCAGCGAAGGATGGAAATCGTCTAGGACGCTGTTTGAACATGTTGCTGGGCCGTGAGTAGCCATTAGGCAGATTTATTATGAATTATGCTGGCGGTGAATCTGCGTTGGAAGTAATCTGTTTTTGACGATCTGATATGGCATAATATGAAAGCTATTTGTGAACTTTGGAGTGTTCAAATTAAGATCGCTGTTGCATGTGCACATGTGAAGTTTGATATGAAGTTGAAGTTGATGATGGCAGTCTTGCAAGATGGTTCAAGGTTGTTTATATGTGGACCGAAGATTTAAGCAAGTGTTTTGGATGCAAGTTGTTGCAAGTGGCTGACGCAAGTACGCAAGCTTGATTCTGATTCTTATTCATGACAAATAACTGCATTTTGAAGAAGTGTCTATAATGACTGAGACTGAAGGCACTGAAATTGCAATGGAGAGTTTTAAATCACTCAGTGCTTCACGGAGAGGCAAACTTGGGGCATGTACAAGAAAAATGAACGAATTAAAGGCTTTGATGATTGATGTGAGCAATGTTAATAAAGTGAATGAACTTCAACTTGAATTTCAAAGAGCTTTAAATGAGTTTTATCAGGTGCATGAGTCTGTACAATTGCTTTTATCTGATGATGTCAAAGAAAACGAAAGAATTGACTGGTTGAATTGGAGCTGTGGAAAAATAACCAATCCGATCCTCAGACTCTGATTGAACATTTTGATAGTGCATCTAATATTTCTAAAAGTTCAAAAGGATCAAGTAAATCTAGAAACAGTTCAATTCTGTCAGCTCGTGTGACAATTGCAGCTGATAAAGCAGCTTTACTTGCCCGTGCTGAAGCTCTTAAAAAGAAACAGGCACTTGAATTGGAAAAAGCTCAGTTGGAATCTAAAATGGAAGCTCTTCAGTTGCAGTCTGAAATAGATGCTGCAAATGCAAAGTTAAAAGTGTTGGAATTCTCTGAAGGAAGTGAACTGCATAGTTATCATTCATCTTCTAATAAAGGAAATGCTATGAATGAATATCTGGATAAGGCCTTGGAAGAGAAATCGTCTTTGTTCATTGATTCTGAAACATCTCCTCTACATTATACAAGGATCGGAACCGTTCCCAAGACTCCACTGCAAAGGATTGTTCAGAGACCTCAAGTCTCGTTGGGGCTCACCACTGATCAAACAACAGCTGCAACCACAACTATAACATCACACATGGACCAACAGCATGATGGAGCTATATACACCACCACTGCCGGTGTTGATCTTGGTCCTGTTCTGCAAAGACAAAGCGATTTAGCTAACTTGTTTGTGACCCAGCAGAAACAAGTTTCACTTCCTACAAGGGAGATTCCAGTATTCAGTGGTGATCCACTGGAATATAGAGCTTTTATGAGGTCTTTTATTCATAATATTGAGGAGAAGACGGATAACAATCAAGATCGATTGTATTATCTGGAACAGTTCACAGCAGGTGAACCAAAGGAACTTGTTCGAAGTTGTCTGTACATGAATGCTAACAGAGGTTATGATGAAGCCAAACGTTTGTTAAAAAATCATTTTGGAGATGAATTTAAGATTGCTAGTGCATACATGGAGAAAGCTTTGAAATGGAGCAATATTCGTCCCGACGATGGAAAAGCATTGTACAGCTATGCAATCTACCTCAGAGGATGTTGCAATGCAGCACAAGATCTGGCTAACATGGCGGAATTGAATTTACCACTCAATCTTAAGATAATTGTCTCTAGGCTTCCTTATAAGCTAAGAGAGAAGTGGAGAGCTACATCTTGTGAAATTCTTGAACGCTCTCAAAGAAGGTCAGACTTTGCTGATTTGGTAGCTTTCATCGAGAAACAAGCCAGGATTCTTCTTGATCCAGTTTTTGGAGAGATTCAAGATCCAAAGCCAAATCCTATTATTAGAAAGACAATGACTGAGCCTCTTTTGCATAAATCTTCTAGTAAGAAAAGCTTTGTTACCACGGTTTCTTCTATTGAAGCAGAAAAAGATAGTCGTCAACAAAATGAAAAGTATCAAGATGTTGCAAAAGTTGCTTTTAATAAACCCTGTCTGTTTTGTGCTTCTGATCATGCAATGGACTCTTGTGTTAAAATGGCAAACATATCACATGAAGATAAAATTGAATTCTTAAGAGCCAAAGGTCTTTGTTTTGCTTGTCTTAAAAAAGGGCATATGACCAAATTTTGCAAAAAGCGTCTCATCTGTCAAATATGTTCTAAAAAACACCCCAAACTGTTACATATTAGAAATGCTTCATTGAATGAAGGCTCATCTAATACATCGATTGACATGCACAAGAAAGAGGATGTTGTAGGAACCACCAACAGATCTGTTGCTATGGCTGTTGTCGCTACTGAGTGTACAGGGGCTGGTACAGCTGATTGCAAGCTTGCAATTATTCCAGTAAAAGTAAAAGCTACAAAAGGTAATAGAGTGTTCCAGACGTATGCCTTCTTAGACCCTGGAAGTTCAGCCACATTTTGCACAGAGAGATTAATGAGACGGTTGAATGTGGAAGGCAAACGAATTGAGATTTTGCTCAAAACAATGGGACAGGAAAAACCTATAAAAACCTTTCAGTTGAGGGACTTGGAAGTGAGTGGGCTGGACAGCAACTACTTCATAGAATTGCCTGAAACTTTTACACAAGATTCGATTCCAGTTAGCCAGGACAATATACCCAGGGAAGAAGACATAAAGAGATGGCCATATCTCAAAGATGTTCGACTGTGTTCCACAAAAGCAGATATTGATCTGTTGATCGGAATTAATGTTCCGAAAGCGATGGAACCACTAAGAATTATTAACAGCCAAAAGGACGGTCCCTATGCAGTCCAAACATGTTTAGGATGGCTCGTTAATGGTCCACTAAGTGGTAATTCATCTACACTTGTTCAGGGACGAGCAATTATGTCTAACAGGATCTCAGTGGCTAAACTGGATGAATTACTCAAGGAACAGTACAACAATGATTTCCCAGAGCAAGCTTATGATGAGAAATGTGAACTTTCTTTTGAGGACCAGAGATTTCTGGAAATTGTGAACAACTCTGTAGTTAAAACTGATGGTCATTATCAAATATGCCTTCCATTTCGTAAATCTGGCCTTACCCTGCCGGACAACAAAAAGATTGCAGAACAACGAGCCCGGAGCATATATAAGAGATTTAGGAAGGATGAAGCCTTTTTATCCGATTATAGAGACTTCATTGGTGACATCCTAAAAAAGGGCCATGCTGAGGAAGTTCCACAAACAGAGCTCAACAGGGACGATGGTAGAGTATGGTACATTCCCCATCATGGAGTCTACCATAAAAGAAAAAAGAAAATTCGAGTGGTATTTGACTGTTCTGCCTCATTTCAAGGTGCTTCATTGAATTCAGCATTGTTGCAGGGCCCAGATCTCACTAATACCCTTTTAGGTGTAATACTCCGGTTTCGCCAACAGCCGGTCGCTGTAATGGCGGATATCGAGGGTATGTTTCACCAAATAAAGGTTCCTAAGGAAGACCTTGATTTTTTAAGATTCTTGTGGTGGCCTAAAGGTGATATTGGTCAGCCTTTGAAAGAGTTCAGAATGACCGTACATTTATTCGGAGCTGTTTCTTCGCCAAGTTGTGCCAACTTTGCGTTGAAGAAGACAGCAGATGACAATGAAGGCAAAGCTGATCCAGAAGTTCTATCCACAATTCGTAAGAACTTCTATGTGGATGATTGCCTAAAGTCTGTCTCAAATGAAGGTCAAGCCATCAAGCTGGTGAAAGAGCTTCGTACAGTATGTGCTACTGGTGGATTCAGGCTCACTAAATGGGTGAGCAATTGTCGCACTGTATTAGCTTCAATCCCTGAAGAGGAGAGATCTAAAGAAGTGAGACATCTTGACTTGCGCAGAGAGGAACTTCCTGTAGATAGTGCACTGGGACTTCAGTGGGATACTGAGAATGATACCTTTACCTTTAAAATGGCTTTGAAACAACGACCATGTACTAGAAGAGGTATTCTATCAGTCACCAACTCCGTTTACGACCCACTTGGATTTCTTTCCCCAGTAATACTGCCAGCTAAAAGAATTGGACAGGAGTTGTGCAGAATGGGTTGTGGATGGGACGAAGAAATTCCTGCAGCCTTCGCACAAAAATGGAACAAGTGGCTAGAGGAACTCAAGTTACTTTCAAATTTAAGTTTCAGCAGATGTTTTGTACCCAAGAATATCGGGGAAATTTGCAGTGCCCAATTACAACACTTTAGCGATGCTAGTGAAATCGGCTACGGGACAGCTAGCTACCTACGCCTTGCAGATACTAAGGGTTCTGTCCATGTTGTTTTTGTGATGGGTAAAGCAAGAGTAGCCCCACTGAAGGTGGTAACCATCCCTAGACTGGAATTGGCAGCTGCAGTTCTCGCTGTAAAAGTTGACCGAATGTTAAGAGAAGAACTAGAGTTAACTCTGGATGATTCAGTATTTTGGACTGACAGTACATCAGTTCTCAAATACATCTTGAACGACACCAGCAGATTTCAGACATTTGTTGCCAATAGAGTTTCTACTATAAGAGATCTGTCACAGAAGTTTCAGTGGCGCTATGTGTGTTCTGCAGCTAATCCTGCTGATGATGCCTCCCGAGGCTTAAGATCTAGCTCTTTTAAGAATGATGGAAGATGGTTAAGAGGCCCAGAATATTTGAGAAGTCCTGTTGCTGACTGGCCTAAAACCCAGGAATCGTTTTGCATCGCGGACAATGATACAGAGATAAGGAGAACGACTGTAGTTTTTAGTACCACTACGGTAAGCTCTACCCCCTCAGTCAGTTGATTGAGTATTTTTCCTCATGGGAGAAATTGCGAAAAGCAACTGCATGGTTGTTGAAATGTAGGAATGTACTCCTTCACTTGAGTCAAAAACGGAAGGAATCAGCAGCTCTCTTTTCACAACATCCCAAAGCTCAAGAGATGCTTGACAATCATATGACTAAAATTAAATCTCAGCTTGGTACCCAAACTCTTTCAGTAAAAGATCTTTTACTTGCCGAAGATTCCATTGTTCGTTATGTTCAGTCTCAGAACTTCCAAGATGAAATGACTTCACTGAAGAAAGGTCATGCTGTGAAAATGAGTAGCAGGATATACAAATTGGATCCGATTCTGGACGATGACATTCTAAGAGTTGGAGGAAGGCTGAGTAGGATGGCAATGCCAAAGGTGTTTAAGCATCCAGCTATTATACCCAACGAGAGTCACCTGTGCAGATTGTTAATGGAGCATATTCACAAAACGTCAGGTCATTGTGGTAGAAGCCAACTGCTTGCTAAACTCCATGAAAAATACTGGATTATTAAAGGCAATGCTACTGCCAGGAAAGTTCTCAGAAATTGCTTGTTCTGTAAACGTTGGCATGGACACGCAATCGAACAAAAGATGGCAGATTTACCCCTAAATCGAATTACACCTGATTTACCACCTTTCAGTCATGTCGGAATTGATTATTTTGGTCCCATTGAGGTGAAGAGGGGTAGAAGTCACATCAAGAGATATGGCGTGATATTTACATGCTTTAATAGTAGAGCTGTTCACCTTGAAATGGCTTATTCTCTGAACACAGATTCCTGTATTTGTGCCCTCAGAAGATTTTTTTGTAGAAGTGGTCAAGTCAAAGAGATAATTTCAGACAATGGAACCAACTTCATTGGAGCAGAGCGAGAATTGAAAGAGGCCTTTGTTAACATCAATCATGACCAGTTGCAGAAGGCATTGCTGAGAGATAATGTAAAGTGGACTTTTAATCCTCCTTTGGGTTCTCATCACGGAGGTGTATGGGAACGAATCATTAGAATTCTCAAAAAGATCCTATATTCCATCCTGAAACAACAGACTCTTGATGATGAGGGCCTACAGACTGCGTTATGTGAAGTGGAAGTCATACTTAATGATCGGCCAATCACTACAGTTTCTGAGGATGTTAACGATCCAGAAGCCTTAACCCCCAATCATCTACTCCAAATGAAAGGAATTCCTACTTTGCCTCCTGGGCTTTTTCAGAAGGATGACATCTATTCTAGAAGAAGATGGAAACAGGTGCAATACATCTGCGATCTTTTCTGGAAACGATGGATTAGAGAGTACCTCCCATTAATGCAGAGGAGGCAGAAGTGGAACAAAGTCAAACAAAATCTTAAAACTGGTGATATTGTTCTCATTATCGACGATTCTTCACCTCGAAATTCCTGGCTTTTAGGTCGGATCCTGGAGACATTCCCGGACAGGAAAGGAGATGTACGGCGAGTTAAGGTCAGAACAAAGAACAGCATTCTGGAGAGACCAATTAGCAAATTGTGCTTCCTTAGAGACATGTTATGAGAATACAAATATACTGATAATAAGACTCAAAGACTCTGACATTGGCCTTTAAGAAAATGTATGGCTCCTTTTGAAATGAATTATTAGAATTGTCACAAGTTGACAATTAGGGGCCGGAATGTTGGAGCCATTCCTCTTTTCTTCCCATTTCTATTTTGATTGCATGTTTTGATTAAAAGGATTTATTTAATATTTTGAATATAATTAAATCTGTGTTTGATTATTATTATTTGTGTGTTATTTGGGATTGTACAAGGACTAATTTTGAATGTTTTGAATTTGACACTTTTATTATCTCATTACTATTATGTATTTAGATAGGGCAGGTAAGGAACGGGGAGGAGTTCAGTAAGGGGAAGCGGATACAATTTTCTGACCGTGTTTCCCGGGAGGGAAGTGGCTGTATGTATTCTTTTTTTGTTTGTTTTCTGTTCAAATAAAGGATTAATATGAAGGATTCAGACTTCGCGTCAATTGTGCTTTCCCCTCCGAACAGCGGCTCACTATAAGTCTACCGCTACAATAAGGAAAGTAATGAAAATGAAGATGACATCTCTGATGAAACACTTCATGATCGCCAACAACATGGCTTGTTTATGGATTCATGTTTACAACCAGTAGACTTGGGACAGGAAATCTTAGATCAACATTTTAATGGTATTACATCAGTTGCACCAGCAGAGGGCAATAATCCTGTGAGAATGTTAATGGATGAAAGTAATGAAGCTAAATGCTTTCCAACTCTTTTCCCCAAAGGAACAGGGACATTTCATGCTCCAAGATCTGAAAAAATAACACTGTCTAGATATTTAAACAATAGAATTTTAAATGCTGATGGACGTTTTGCCCAAAACCTGGATTACATTTTCTATGGACAATATTTATCTGAGCTCAATCAAGTTATTTCAAAAGCTAAGGCTATGACACAAACAACATACACAAAATTACATCAGAGACACTGAGAAACAAAGAGTCACTGCAAAAGATTTTTAATTTTGATGAGGGTTACAAATTCTTAAAGCCTGTGAGAGGAACTCCTGTTTTTTGGCAAAGTGTTCAGAAAGATTTGTTTGCAATGGTAAGACAACTTGGTATCCCAACTTGGTTTTGTTCGTTTTCTTCAGCCGATTTGAGATGGACAGAACTAATGAAAACTTTAGCAAAACAAGAAAGATGTGAAAAACCTCTTGATGAACTGGACTGGTCTGACAGATGTGGAATGCTTAAACGTAATCCTGTAACAGCTGCCAGAATGTTTGATCATCGATTTCATTGCTTCCTGAAAGATGTTATTATGTCACCAGCTCAACCAATAGGAAAAATAATTGATTATTTCTATCGAATAGAATTTCAACAACGTGGATCACCTCATACACATTGTCTATTTTGGGTGGAAAATGCTCCTCAGGTGGACAGAGATGATGATGATAAGGTTGTAAAATTTGTAGATCAATACATAACTTGTGAGATGCCTTCTGAAGAAGACGAAATGTATGAAATTGTGAATAATGTTCAACAACACAGTAAAAGACATTCCAAGACATGCAAAAAGAAGGGTACTACATGTCGATTCAATTTTCCCCGTCCAGCAAGTAAAAACACTTTCATTACAAGAAGTTGCCAAAATGATGCAAATGAAGATGAGAATCAACCTGATAATATAAAACGTGTAAAAAAAAGCAAAAAGATGAATAATTGTAAACAAATACCAAAAGAAATAGCTGAAGTTATAGTAAAGAAAGTAAAAGAGTGTTTGTTGAATACTGATATTGTGTTTGACTCAGTAGACTCTTTGTTTGAAACAGTAGGTATAAATCAAGAATTATTTGAAGCAGCTTATAACAAAATGACAAAGAAAACAAGTGTTCTTTTAAAAAGAAAGCCATGTGATATATGGGTGAATCAGTATAACAGAGATCTTTTACGATGTTGGAATACAAACATGGACATACAGTTTGTTGTTGATGCTTACTCTTGTATAGTTTATATAATTTCCTACATTTCCAAACAAGAGAGAGAAATGGGATTATTGCTGGCAAATGCTCAGAAAGAAGCATACAATCAGGGCAACATGGATGCAAAACAGGCTTTAAGAAAACTTGGAAGTTTGTTTTTACATAATCGAGACGTTTCAGCTCAAGAGAGTGTTTATCGATTAACTAACATGAAACTAAAAGAGGGATCAAGAAAAGTAGTTTTTGTTCCAACTGGAAGTAATACAGTGAAAATGAGTTTACCCTTAAAAATCATAAATAAAAAAGTTGAAAGTGCAGAAAATGAAAATGAAGAAATATGGATGAAAAGCATCACAGACAGATACAGAGCTCGTCCAAAAACAGAACATTTTACTGAAATGTGTTTAGCAACTTTTGCATCACAATACAGAGTTTTATCAAAATCTGAAAGGTCTTCCGACAGAGTAGAATTGGAAAATGACATGGGTTTTGTGAGGAAAAGAACTCGCACAGATTTTGCTATTATACGATATGCTCGCTTTTCACCGACTAAAAACCCTGAAAACTATCATCAAAGTATATTAGAGTTATTTTTGCCTCATTTTTTGAAAACCCAATTAAAACCCGCTGATTTTAATTCCTATCAGAATTTCTATGAGACTGGATATGTTAAAATGTATAAAGATCAGCTTCAATCAGTAAAAAGTATAATGGATACAAATATGGCAAAATTTGAAAAAGAAGCAGACACAATACAGAAAGCCCAACAAGATTTAGAACAACATGGACCAATGGAAGATGCGTGGGCACAAATCTGTCCAGAAACAGAACTTGAACGTTTAGAATGTCTGGAGAGTAAAGAACTACAAATAGAAACAGATGAATATGATGATGTCATACCTGATCTATTACCAAATGCTGGTGTTTCCACATTAGAAAGAAATCCATCTGCTATGTCAAAGAAAGATGCAATGGCTTTGCTACGTTCTCTAAATGAAAAACAGACACAAATCTTTTACAAAGTTCGACAGTGGTGTTTACATAAAGTACAAAGTGAAAACTCAGATCCATTTCATGTGTTTATATCTGGTCCAGGAGGTGTTGGAAAGTCAGTGCTGATTAAAGCAATCTATTACGAAACTACTCGCATTCTTTCCAAGCTGTCAGAGAACCCTGATGAGACACATGTACTGTTAACAGCTCCGACTGGTGTTTCTGCTTACAATATTAATGCTGCCACTATACACAGCACTTTTTCTATTGGAACAAATGCTACACTGCCTTATCAGCCACTTGGAGATGAAAAAATTAATTCATTGAGAGCAAAATTTGGAAAACTGCAAATATTAATAATTGATGAAATTTCTATGGTTGATCATAAACTTCTTGCATATATTCATGGAAGATTGAGACAAATTAAACAAACAGGAGATTATTCACCATTTGGAAAAGTCTCTGTTATAGCAGTTGGAGATTTTTATCAACTGCCTCCTGTTAAAGGAAAGGCACTTTACACTGAACCAAATGGTGTGAATTTGTGGGAAACTAACTTCAGTATAATTGAGCTAACAGAGATCATGCGCCAGAAAGACAAAAACTTTGCAGAAATATTAAATCGTTTAAGGCTTCGTAAGAAAGATGAACCAATGCTTGAAAAAGATATTGTTACTCTTAAAAGCTGTGAAACTGGTGACGCTGAATATAGTAAAGATATCCACATATATGCAACTAATAGTGAAGTTGATGAGCATAATGTAAAAATGTTGTACAAAATCTGCTCTGACACAGTTACAATAAATGCACAGGACTTTGAGAGAAATGCCAAAACTGGCCGAAGGGAAAGAAAAGATGGATTTCATTCCAAAGTTCACAGCAGTTCATTGGAGAAATCTCTTGAATTAGCCATTGATGCTCGAGTAATGTTGTTGAAAAATATTAATGTTTCGGATGGCCTTGTAAATGGAATATTTGGAACAATTAAAGAATTCCATTATGATGATAATCAAACATTTCCATCAAAACTATACATTGAATTTGATGATAAACGAGTTGGTAAAGAAGCCAGAAATAAAAATCCATGCTTAAGACCCGGACTTGAAAAAACAACACCCATAGAACCAGAAGAAGAAAAAGTAACAAATAGTGGTGGTATGAGAAGACAGTTTCCTTTAAGATTGGCCTGGTCATGTACAGTTCATAAAGTACAAGGTCTGACTGTAAGCAAAGCTGTTGTTTCACTGAAAAAGATATTTGCTCCAGGACAAGCATATGTTGCATTAAGTCGAGTGACCTCTCTTGATGGACTGATAATTGAAGACTTCAATGAAAAAGCTATTTTTTCAAAAGGTGACATTGAGCAAGCTCTCCAGGTAATGCCTCCATTTATTACTCAAAGTCAAACAACAGAAAGTTTACAATTTAAACTGATCCTACACAATGTTCAAGGACTAATTCCACACATTTTAGATATTCGACAAGATCAAAGATATTTTCAAGCAGATATGATTTGTGTTACAGAGACATGGCTAAAGCAAAGCTATTTTGAAAATGATATAACACTACCTGGATACTCTTTCAATAACAAATTACGAATTCTTTCATATGACACAAGTCATGATGTTTTTGCTAAACTAAAACAGAAAGATCATGGTGGTGTTGGTGTTTATCACAAACATAAAGTAAAAGTTGATGTAGTTAGTTTACCATGTATTAAAATTGAATGTCTAATGTGTAGTATAGAACAATTACACACAACTGTGGCAGTTGTATACAGACCACCATCATATAACATGGATATGTTTAGACAAAATTTAACTAATTTAATTGATCAAATAAATAGCTTGCAAGGTGGCAAAATAATTTTAGGAGATTTTAATGAAAACCTTGCAAATAAATCAACCATTCATGATGTCATGAAGGATAATGGTTTCACACAAGTTGTTGAAAAGGCAACAACTGAATATGGCACATTAATTGATCATGTATATATGAAAGATATTGACTTAAACAAAATAAATGTTGATATCATGCCAACATATTTTAGTTGTCATGAATGCATTGTACTGAAGTGGTTACTATGATATAATCGTCCAGCATGATGGGAGGGAGGGGGATACAGGGTTATAGTTTAAAATAGGACGGACCCTGTGGGAATTTTTGCTGCCTTCACTATAACAAGTAAAGGCAGCCTTAGGCTTTTGGGTTATTTTAATATTTCTATGATTAGTGGGTGTTAAAGACTTGTACATATTCTTGTTTATCATAATGATGATTTTTTTTTTACTAATATTATGATTCCAATTATTTTATAATACATATACAAAATTAAGTCCTTAACACTCATCTAAATGTTTTATTTCAGTTTTCCAGTTTTTATCTTAATAGCTTTCTTATATTACTTAATTACTTCATTCATCCATTCATTTATCTATTTTTGTTTGTTTGCTCCATGTATTTTATTTTAAAAATTGTCTATGTAAAGTAATTTCATAATGAAAATAAATATAAACTTACATTTTACTATTTACACTGATCAAATGTATACAAAACTTTAAATGTGCTGTAAAATGAAAAAAACAAAATCTTCATCACAAATGCAAAAAAGACGTATCCTATAAAGGATAAGAGAAGAAGAAATGAGTACTTGTCCTCCCTTGCTGATTCATTATCATCACACTTCATATAAATAGGTAAGATAATTTTCATCTATAAACCAGGTAATAACTTTTATAACATAAATATTTATTGAAGAATCATTTATATTATAACAATATATGTTATATGTAATATATGTATTCTGTTAGAATATATAACACAGTTTAAAATAACAAATGAATACATATATTGAGAAAAAAAACACATTTGTAAAAATAAACTGTACAAAACAAAATCCTTCAATAAACCAACATTTTGTACATGTACAGCCATTTATTTATGTTGGTCTGATGACAATTTTTTATCTTTATTGCTAGCACAACAACTCAACTTAATAACCAAATATGTAAATCAAGGAGGAACAGTTTCACTAAATAAAGAAATGCACACACCATTATACAACCACCATCATGCAGGACTGTTCACTTAAGGTAAGTTCATGCAATCATACTCTTATTAAATACTTAATCTAGCATTTACTTGCCATTTTAATTTATAAGAAAATACTACATTTATCCAATGTGTTTTGTCCACTTGTGCTCATTGTAAGTGTACTTTCCTGATCTTTGAAAAAAGTTGAAAATCAATACTTTTACTCATAAATGTAAAATGTGCATATATGTAACACTGGGAAATAATCATCCTACAATTCAATGTTTATCACAGTTTTATTCCTTCATTTTTTTGTGCAATCCAGTATAACTATTTTTTAATTAGCGTGACAATTTATCTGTCTTCCAATGTAAGTATGATTGTTTATTTGCAGGAGAATCAATTCAAACACTATTTGCTGTATATGAAACTAGCCCCATTCAGAACTCTGACCTTAGTAAGTTTTTTAAATATTCCTACTATTAATAATAAGGATGTCAGAGCTTGTACTTGTGTTATGATTTTGGTGCATATTAAACTGTTGTTATTTCAAAGGCTGAAAAGTGCAAAATCTACTGACTGATATGACCTAATCTGAACTTTTATTTGACACTCGTCCTACATGTAAGTCTCTTCTGTTTCAGATGGTCCTTCCAAGCTCCATGCCAACTTCATAAACACTGCTTCTGAATAGATTGAAATATGCTTCATCACAGCTAACATCCAGAAATAAGGTGCTGCTCAGCTTTCGCACATTTTGGTCTTCAAACTGAATTGTTCCCTCCTCCCAAAGCATAGTTTTCACTTTCAATGACTCTGTCTAAGTCAGCAAAGCCTGTATCACTACGTTGGTAACATTCATCCATACCAACCACTCTGGCTTTCAAGGGTTTAATGCGTCTAACTGAATCTTCATCTCCTGATCTGCATTTCATTTTCAATTTTTTTATAAATTTCGCTTTATCATTAAGAGTCTTGGTACCATGGTACCACCTTCCTATATATGTATCATCATAAAGCTAAATCCTATCTGTACATTGTGCCATTTACTGTTCCTTCATAGTATTGCATGCTTTCAAACTCTTTCACCATACTCTGTTCTACTTCGTTTCATTGTTGTTTTCATTTTACCTGTTATTATTTACCTATTTTTATATTGTTTGTTTCAAAATTATGTTCAGCTCTTACTTGTTTGTTTAATTTTTTGTTTGTTTGTTTAATAACATTGTTTTAATATAGTTCGTTTTTTATGTTTATTTTAATATATGAAACAATGAAATTGAATGAATGAATGAATGAATGAACGAACAAACAAATAAATGCAAATTAATTTTTTATTAATTGAGAATTAAATATATATATATATATATATATATATATATATATATAGATATTGAATAGTAGTCTAAATTGTTTTCACAATACAGTTACTTTCAATTACTTTACCTTTTAAAATTTATTGATAAAGTTATTGTTTTTTGTGTTCATTTTGAGTTTATCTGTGAAACAATAAAATTAAACAATTGAATGTGTGAATGAATGTACAATCAAATTAATGGAAATAAATTTTTTGTTAATTGAGAGCAATTTCTTTTGGTTTAATTTCAGATTTCATTTATGACATATCTCACAGAACTGAAAAAACTGATTAAAATATTTTATTATATTGTTTTTATTTAAAACAAATCTAATATATTATATATATTTTATAATACTCTGAATTGTTTTCAAAATCCAATTACTTTCAATAACTTTAATATTTCCAAATTACTTTCAATTTGTATCGTTTATATGAATTACTAATAAATAAATGTCTAATTGCATTATTCTTTACTTTTTATATTTTTAATGTTTGATTATTGTTTTTCAACACATCTTTTATAGCAAAAACGTTTCCTTTAATCCTTATAATATTTTGTTTACACTCTAAAAATGGCTGGGCTATTTTTGACTGATTATGGGTAAATATTGGACCAAACACATTCTGGTTTAAAAATTGACCCGATGCTGGGTTAGTTTAACCTAACTGCTGGGTTATTATACCCCATGCTTGCATAAAAACAATCGAACATTGGGTCATTTTTGAACCAGCATGGGGTAATGTATGTGTTCTGTCTAATATTGACCGATTATTGGTCAAAAATAACCCAGCCATATTTAGTGTATATAATACTACTGTATGCATTGTTCTAAAATTGTTGTTAAATATTTCTTAACACTTTAGCATAAGGGTTATTTGTCACTCTTAAATACTTGCTTATTAACTTAAATGTATTAGTATTTACAAAGGAGATATTTATGTCTTGATCTATGCAATCATACTGTGCCTACCTTAATCCTATCACATGCATAAATCTAACTGATCCATCACATATCTTATTTGGGATTAATTAGCAGAGATTTAGGACTGAATTTTCAATATATTTAGCAAATGTTTTTAGTTCTAAAAGTGTCTATGGAGAAAGAGATAAGGAAAGCAAGGACAATCCAATAAAAGTAAACTTTAATGACAATATACTCTAAACAACAGACTACAAATTAAAAACACCATGTCTGAATCTAAAGTATACAAAATAATTAAAGTCAAATAAATTAATGAATTAGTTTATTTTAATGTAGACATTTTAATGGTCTTTCGGTGATATTTTGTGTAGATTTCATTGACACACATCTTATTACGTTTTATATAGACAAAGTTAAAAAATATATAATGACTCAATAATTATAACATAAATCATTTCTTTGCCATAGCATGTCTAACAATGAACTCAAAACAACACACTACAAATTACAACTAATAATAACAGATGAAGATAAACCGGAGCAAGCAATGAAGATAAACAGGAGTGCATATATAGTGCAGATGATAAGGGTAATGGCTGGCAGGTTTTAATACAAGACACGATGAGGGACCATGGATGATTATTGGATCATTGGAAGGAAAACAGACTGCAATCGTGACACATGGTTTTTTTCTTTTTTTTATCACAGAATGTCTGACTGTAAAATACACAAAAGAATTAAAGTGAAATGAATGAATGATTTTTTGTTATCTAAACATTTTTATACAGTGTTCTTTCTGTTTTGTATTTTTTTGTTGATAATATATACATATATACAGCTGCTAAATGGAACCTAACACAAGGAATCTGTATTAAATAAAATGTACATTTCAGCCTCTTGGTGTCTGCATTTGTTGCACATAAAAAATATCAGGAACATTCCTAAATATAGTGTAAAATCACTGGAATTAGGATTACATGAATATTTCGGTTGAATCTAAGAATGCTGGTCTGGGTTTTTAACCAGATTTATATTGATCTAGTATGGGTAACAACTCTAAATTTCCAAACTAATAATATGTACACAAAATGTGAAACAGAATCCATATTAGTGTAGTAGAATTAGCAAGAAATTGATCCTCTCCTGCCATCTAGCGGACAAAATGCAGACATTTACCATAAAAACAGGACTTGATGCCTTTTAACTTTAAATTAGGCATATTTTACCTCAGCTAGACTTTTCATACTTCGTCGTAAAATTGATGTTAGTTTTGTTATTTAATTATTAACAGCTATACAATTGCAAAAGTTGATTATGTATTTTGTATATATATATATATATATATATATATATATATATATATATATATATATATATATATATATATATATATATATAGTCTTGTTCAAAATAATAGCAGTACAATGTGACTAACCAGAATAATCAAGGTTTTTAGTATATTTTTTATTGCTACATGGCAAACAAGTTACCAGTAGGTTCAGTAGATTCTCAGAAAACAAATGAGACCCAGCATTCATGATATGCACTCTCTTAAGGCTGTGCAATTGGGCAATTAGTTGAATTAGTTGAAAGGGGTGTGTTCAAAAAAATAGCAGTGTGGCATTCAATCACTGAGGTCATCAATTTTGTGAAGAAACAGGTGTGAATCAGGTGCCCCCTATTTTAGGATGAAGCCAACACTTGTTGAACATGCATTTGAAAGCTGAGGAAAATGGGTCGTTCAAGACATTGTTCAGAAGAACAGCGTACTTTGATTAAAAAGTTGATTGGAGAGGGGAAAACCTATAAAGAGGTGCAAAAAATGATAGGCTGTTCAGCTAAAATGATCTCCAATGCCTTAAAATGGAGAGCAAAACCAGAGAGACGTGGAAGAAAACGGAAGACAACCATCAAAATGGATAGAAGAATAACCAGAATGGCAAAGGCTCAGCCAATGATCACCTCCAGGATGATCAAAGACAGTGTGGATTTACCTGTAAGTACTGTGACAGTTAGAAGACGTCTGTGTGAAGCTAATCTATTTTCAAGAATCCCCCGCAAAGTCCCTCTGTTAAAAAAAGGCATGTGCAGAAGAGGTTACAATTTGCCAAAGAACACATCAACTGGCCTAAAGAGAAATGGAGGAACATTTTGTGGACTGATGAGAGTAAAATTGTTCTTTTTGGGTCCAAGGGCCACAGGCAGTTTGTGAGACGACCCCCAAACTCTGAATTCAAGCCACAGTACACAGTGAAGACAGTGAAGCATGGAGGTGCAAGCATCATGATATGGGCATGTTTCTCCTACTATGGTGTTGGGCCTATTTATCGCATACCAGGGATCATGGATCAGTTTGCATATGTTAAAATACTTGAAGAGGTCATGTTGCCCTATGCTGAAGAGGACATGCCCTTGAAATGGTTGTTTCAACAAGACAATGACCCAAAACACACTAGTAAACGGGCAAAGTCTTGGTTCCAAACCAACAAAATTAATGTTATGGAGTGGCCAGCCCAATCTTCAGACCTTAATCCAATTGAGAACTTGTGGTGTGATATCAAAAATGCTGTTTCTGAAGCAAAACCAAGAAATGTGAATGAATTGTGGAATGTTGTTAAAGAATCATGGAGTGGAATAACAGCTGAGAGGTGCTACAAGTTGGTTGACTCCATGCCACACAGATGTCAAGCAGTTTTAAAAAACTGTGGCCATACAACTAAATATTAGTTTAGTGATTCACAGGATTGCTAAATCCCAGAAAAAAAAAAATGTTTGTACAAAATAGTTTTGAGTTTGTACAGTCAAAGGTAGACACTGCTGTTTTTTTGAACACACCCCTTTCAACTAATTGCCCAATTGCACAGCCTTGGGAGCGTGCGTGTCATGGGTGCTGGGTCTTGTTTGTTTTCTGGGAGTCTGCTGGGCCTGCTGGTGGCTTGTTTGCCACGTAGCAATAACAGGGTGTGCTGAGAACCTTGATTGTTCTGGTTGGTCACATTGTACTGCTATTATTTTGAACAAGACTGTATATATATATATATATATATATATATATATATATATATATATATATATATATATATATATATATATATATATATATATATATTATATCATACACAGTAAAACTCCCAGTGTTAAATAAACACTGCTGGGAGTATATATGGTCCCAATCTACAGAGTGTTAAATTAACACTGAAGCGGTGTTAAAGTTAATGAAATAATGAAGTGATGATTAAGACATTAATGGTAAACACCTGCTGATCATTCCATGTCAAATCAACTTAATTTTAGAAGTGTTCATGTCTCTAAGGCTATGTTTACACGTGGGCGGCTATTTTCATAAACGGACATTTCAACCTCTCCGGTTTCAAGAATAATATCGTGCACACATGTCAGTTTTCAGAAAAGTGTTTATTTACACGTACCCGTCCATATATATGCCGTCACGAGAAGCTCAAGCTTCATGTTGGAGGGAGGAGTTGTTGCAGTAGGTGATCGATGATGTCTAAGTACCGCGAGAGCGAGTTGAGGAATCACACGTAGAGGTCTAATTTCGAATCGCTCTCGCGGTACTTTGACATCATCCGTCTGTCGGTTCTTGCAGCATCACATGAAGTCAAACACGCCTGACCTCTGAGCACTCGTCTCTGCTCCTTAACATTATGGAGCAGCTGTATTTACCAATACAAACACACAAAAGAGTTTGCATGAACATAAATGTGATCTTGGAAGCGTTCAGAGTAGCAGTAACATGTAAACATAGGTTGCACTTTTGACATCAGAGTTCGCTCAGAGTTAAATGAACACTGCTGTGTGTGTATATATGAGTTCATCTAACAGAGTTTTAAAAAATACTAAAACAGAGTTAAAAGCTGCAATCTTTCACTTTTACCTCTCTATCACCATCTCTGTTTGAAACTTAAACTTACAATTTGCTTGTAAAATTACATGGATGATAAATTTTATCTCTATACAACAGCTGTAAATCTGGTTAATAAAGTGAGTCACCATTGTGCCGATTAGTGTTTCCTTAAAGGTGCAGTGTGTAATTTTTCTCTTGACAGAAATGCAAAATAATATAAAAAACTATATTATCAGGGGTGTATAAAGACATTTTTATAATGAACCTTTATGTTTTTATTACCTTAGAATGAGATGTTTTTATCTACATACACAGAGGGTCCCCTTATGTGGAAGTCGCCATTTTGTGCCGCCATGTTTCTACAGACGCCCTTTACGGACAAACTTTTTTTACTAATTTTTTTCTGTCAATTACATGTTTTTCCAGTGGCGGCTACCATAGCTGCTCTATGTGTTTCAAAACAAGGGGTGAGAAGTGGACTGAGCCATTGGTTGCAATTCGCAACCTCACCACTGGATGCCGCTAAAATTTACACACTGCACCTTAAAGTTGGGCACTTGGGTCTTGAAGTTTAGAGTTAGTCTTATTTTGTTCATTTTGTTAATTCTAAAATTAAGTTGATTTGACACGGAATGATTAGCAGGTTTTCACCATTAATGTCTTAACCATCACTTCATTTTCTCATTAACTTTAACACTGCTTCAGTGTTGATTTGGATCATATATATACTCCTAGCAGTGTTACTATGTAAAGACAGTTATAATGCACTGGCTTTATTATTGTTGAGTGTAAAACCTTAACAAAATGTAAATAACTAAAGAATTAAACATAAATAACTAAAGAATGGTTTAAATAACACCTGTTGTTCTAGGGGGATAAGTGGTAATCCCTGAATTGAGTAATCCGAAGTCTTTATGTTTTAATCATATTAATAAACTGAGAACTGCAAGGTATTGAAACTTATATTAATTTTCATGCAGATGTAATCCGATGTGCAAAAAGAACATAACATCAGCTAAAAATGAAATAACTAATAAGACTATAAATAGTGTTGACATCACTGTGTAACAAGATATTTTCGAGCAGTGGTTGTAAACTTTGTTCCTGGAGGCCCACTGCTCTGGACATTTTGAATGTTTTTTTATATGACACAATATATTCAGTTCTACTAATGACCTGATTATATGTGAACCAAATTTGGTGTCGATACCTCATTCCATTACCAATTTTTAACCATTTCAGTACAAGAGACTACGCCCTTTTCGCACGTTTGAGCGTGGCATGTTGACCATGAGTAGGAAGTTCAACTTTTTTTATAATTATTGATATTCGAACTATAAGAAACATTTTCCCACTGGAATAATTCCGATCGGGCGAAAAACCTAGAACTAGTTCGTAAAAGTTAGGTTTGGGACAAAACACAAAATGCCAGAAAAATTTTAATGACGGAAATGAAATCGGAAAGAGTAAGAGTAAGTGCAAGGAATCCAGGGATATAAGGCACTTGACATTTGGACAAGAATTGTGGGAGTTATGAGCATAAACGCGTTTGCCATCGCTGTAGCGCCAGCCATAGGCCGATTGGGGTCATACTCTGTCAAGTTCACCACGAATGAGATTGTACAAAATAAATGATGGAAAATAATCTACCTGACGCATGCGTTCAAAGTAATCAGCAAAAAAGGTGCTATCATTAAGTGAAATGTCTCCCTCTCTTCTCACGGAACATTGACAAACAGAACACTGAAGGAAATGTTTGTGGTGCTTGCTGTAGCAAAACTCGGGTCACAAAATTTTAAAATAATGTTAATAAGTCATAAGAGCTAAACCCTATGTCTCTACGATGTTCTAATACAGAGATACAGCTCTTGTTAAATGGTTGCTAGGGAGTGAATTGCAATCCACCAATGATTATCAAACTTTACTCACTCATTACTCAAAGCCATGAAAGGAATAATCCATGATACTCATGATTTTAGAGGTTGCAGTATTTTTAAGTGAAAATAACAAATAACCACTTGGTAGCGCTATGACAAACACATGCATGGAACCTCAGGTCATGACTGTGTTACATCTAGCTAGTATCACGTCTATTCACTTTAGTATAGTGAAGAAACAGTTGTATGACCATTGGGCTCACTCAAAGATTTTGTTCAATTATGAGGCCAACTAGTGGTGCAGGCATAAAACATTTTTGTATTGCCTCAGACTCTGCTCAGACATCAGCGTATCAAATTTGGTGAAAAAAATGTTATTTCGTTGCAGACTTATAACCATTTATGTGTAAAAAACACCAAATTTGTCAAATCGTTTTTTGCAATTTTCGGCCATTTCTGATGGAAATTTTAACATAACGCCAATAGAGTTTTTTGTTCAGAAGGTAAAGTTAATTTCTTCCTATGGTCGATCGGAATAACGCTCGCGGAGTTATTCGCGCGTGTTTTTTAAGCGCTATTTTGCTGTGCAGGGCTAACCGTTAGGCGAAAACTGACATGTTTGGTATCGTTGGACTCGGCAACAATTCAAAACTCTAAGGAAAAAAGTCCCGTGAAAATACATCAAACTCCTAAGTTATAAGCATTTAAATGATTCGTCTGACCACTAGGTGTCGCTGTGACAAAACGAGGCACGCAACCTCAGGCCATGACTCTCATCACAAGTACCAATTAACGTGTTGATACTTCATTTCTGTCCCCAGTTATAGCCAATAAAGTCCAAGTGGCTGCGCACACTTCAGACGTTTGGGCGTGGCATGTCGACCGTGAGTCGAAAGTTCAACTTTTTTTTCAATAATTATTGATATTCGAACTCCAAGGAACATTTTAGCACTGGAACGATTCCGATCGAGCGAAAAACCTAGGACTAGTTCGTTTTTATTTTTTTCGATAAAATCGAATAGCGGAAAATTTTTCATGACGGAAATGAAATCGGAGATATACATTGTTTGTCTTGACGCAAGGAATCCAGGGATATACACTTGACATTTGCACAAGAATTGTGGAAGTTATGAGCATCAACGCGTTTGCCATCGCTGTAGCACCCCCCATAGGCCGATTGGGGTGACACTCTGTCAACTTTGCGCACGAATGAGACCTACCATTTGGCCAAGTCTCAAGTCTCTAGACCTTACCGTTTGGTCTGCACGATCCGTTTTACGGCAGAAGAAAAATAATAAAAATAATAATAATAAGTGTAAGTGATATAATTGGGTCCCCAGTTCTTATATCAACCTAGAAAATGTGAAAAAGATAAAAAATAAAATAATCGAGAGCACAATTGAGTTTCAATTACAACAAACCACCATCATTGTGATCAGTGTTTGCATTTAACGGCACACTTTTGCTCAGGCCTACAAAGTGTCAATTTTTACATGCTATAATAAATTTGCTGTGGAGTATTTTCAGCTAACACTTCACATACACACTCTGGGGACACCAACGATTCATTTTACATCTTAAAAAAACTCATAATATGACCCTTTAAGACCTTTAAGGGCATGCCTGTTTAGATTTGCTGCATTGTTATCAAATATACTTAGAATATGAAATACTAACATGTTACCAATTAGGTAAATTAGGTAAAAGAGAAAATGATGTGGTGCATGCCGTTGCAAGATTTGCCACACAAAATGTTTCAAAAATTGTTAACATGAGACAAAACAGCCCACCACAATTTCTCTATGATGTTCTAATATAGAGATATAAGTCTCACAGGGCTAACCTATAACACAGCAATGATTTAGAATAAGCTAACACACGTACATGCATTTACACACAGAAGCAGAAATGGCAGAATTAGGAAATGAGACTTTGAAATAAATGAACAATCTCCATATGCTTGATGTCCTTCAAGAGTTCATCAACCTATTTAAATGTTTCGCCTTTGTCAGAATGTCGCTTGACTGTAAAAACAGATACCGTAAGAATGATTGATGTTTATTTAACATAATAATAAATGACTTCATAAAGTTAAATCATGTATCCATTGATGAAACGTGAACACAATTTTATTGGGTATACATTTTTGAATAATAAATAATAATTTTACAATTAATTTAACATAAAATTAGTAGTGAATATTGTAAAGGAAAAAAGATAGACACATTTTTTATTCAAATCCTAATAAGCATGCTCTTAAGTATGTTAATGAGGGTCTGTGTTTCACACAGAGAGTATATAAGAGAATACTGATTTTTGGATTTGGAAACAATAAAGCAATGTTACATATTTTAATAGAAACATTTTTAGGCTGTCATGTTAAATTGTCAAATAGTGGTATAGCTCTGCAATCATTGGCATGTGATTTTAGGGTGGGTCAATAAATAACTTATCCAGATATGTTTTCAATATCAAATTGTGTCAATAACAAATGTCATGTCATTTAGAAGATTTGCAGCATATTTGCTGGTGAGCATTTGACTGTGTTCACTTTCATAAAGTGCAACTATTTAGTTGGGTTCTAGCAGGTCATGTATGTGAATAATAACCAATTGCATTATTACATGAAGTTTTGGGTGCAATATTTTAAAAAGAACGTATAAAAATGTAACTATATTATACATCATGTCAGGACATGTTTATGTCATGGAAGGTAGAATAGAATACTAATGCTACTGATGTAAATACAGCCAGACATATATCCTCTTGATAGCAGCAATTCATTTCTGATGATGCTCAGAGTTTTGGGTAAAATGGAAAACTTTAATCCATATCTTTATGATTTCCTATAAACATGAGTGCTGCAATTTAGTCGTACAAATGACACCTACACCACTGTGTGACATCACATGAAATCTTTGCATACAACAGCAGGTATTCAAATTCATTACATTTTGTATTTGATATATCTTTACACACAAAGGACAGAAAAAATGTACTATACTGATTTTATTGTTGTTGACTGAAAACCCTAGGAGTAATTTTGAAAAGTTGTTTTTGTAATCCAAACTTAAACTAAAGGAATAAGACTTACAATTGGTGATCACAATTTGGCATTTATATTGTCTCACAGACTACAGGAAATTGTACTGCATTGTCTTTACTGTTGTTGAGTGAAAAACCAAGTATTAGTTAACAAAATAGTTTTTTCATATAAACATAAACATCTAGAGCAGTGTTTCTCTACTCCATTTCTAGTGGACCACTGCTCTGCACATTTTGAATGTTTCTCTCATCTGACATAATCAGTTTAGTTCATAGAGATCTCTACAATTGTGCTAATTATTTGAAGCAGGTGTGTTGAGAACCACTGATCTAGAGAACTTTTACTTCACACACATTTGTCAGAAAGATGAACCTGAAAGTAGATTTTATATGCAAATAACAATTACGTCAGACCAATACTTATATATCATATACATATGCTATAGACATTGTTCATTGTTCTCATGTTATAGCACCACCTAGTGGACAATCTCTGCCATTTTTTGCAGTTGCTATGAATATAAATGGCATCGACTTTACCATATATGGTGGCAGACAAGGCACAGTACGTTGCTAATTGTTTAGCCCTCTTTTTGGGCATCCTAAGTTGTTGTAGCCCTGATACAACCAGCATGTGTATATGGCCTAAAACACACACACACACACACACACACACACACACACACACACACACACACACACACACACACACACACACACACACACACACACATTTATAAAAGCAAGCAGAAATCACAATGTTGGACAATAAGACTTAATACTCACATACAACAATATACAAAGGAATAACATTGAGAACCGCTGATCTAGGGGACAGTTAACGTAACACCCGTTGTTCTAGATGCAAATATTTCCGGAATGATGAGCCAAAAATCCTCACAGACACTTGAGAACATAAGACAAACAGGCCCATCAGTTTAGTTGTAATCACACACCATTACACTGGACTCGTACATGGTTAATGCTGGCTGGCTGTTAGTCTCATGTTTTCTAAGATATGTAATTATCCTAATAGACCCTTATAAGAATCTGAAAGCAGATGTTAAGTGCAAAATAACAAGTAGGTCAGACAAATATTTATGTGTCGTATACATATGCTATAGTCATCGTTCTTTGTTCTTAGGTTATAGCGCCACCTAGTGGACAATCTCTGCAATTTTTTGCATGTGACCTCGGCCTAGGTCTATACATATGTGTACCAAGTTTCGTGTTGATATCTGATTCTTATCATAAATGATAGCCATTTAAGTATTTGTTGCACCGCCTGTTCGTACTTTTAACCGTGGTGTTGCGACGAAAAGTGCAAAGTTCAACTTTTTTTTGATAATTATTGATATTCCGTGTCTAAGGAATATTCCAGCACTGGATTGGTTCAGATTGGTCAAAAAACCTAGGACTAGTTCGCAAAAGTAGGTTTAAAAGAAAATGATGAATATCTAACAAACGATTCGACTGAGACAAATGCTTCTTGAGGCAAAGTTGTTCATTATAAGTACCTCTATTAAATGATATGAAGATCTTGTTGATATCTGAAACACTGCATAATACACAATCACTTAAACACTGAAAAAACGCGATAGCGCCTGCCGGAGGCCGAATTTTTTCTTACTCTGCACAGACCTTCATGGCCAAGAGACAAACAGGCCCACCGCGTTTCGTTTCGATCGGCCTCCGTTAACCCTGCCTAATAGCTGCTTTTTCTTGATTGGCCGATGGCGGCCATGTTCTTTTAGCTACGCGAAATTCCTTTTAGACATAGAAAGTACCCTAGACCAGGAGCACCGGTGCCAAATCTTAAGTTGATCGGTTCCATATTTCTCTGGTTACAGCCCTTCAAAGTTGAGGTGGTGTTATAGCGCCAACTAGTGGTCAAGCGATGCAATTTTTTTCACGTGACCCCAGAATAGTCCGCTGTATATGTGTACCAAATTTGGTTTCGATACCTCTTTCCAGTCCCAAGTTATAGTCATTTAAGTCCAAGAAGCTCCGCCCATTCGGGGCGTTTGGGCGTGTCTTGACGACGACGAGTATAAAGTTCAACTTTTTTTTGATAACTTTTTATATTCACACTCCAAGGAATATTACAGCACTGGAACGGTTCCGATCGGACAAAAAACCTAGGACTAGTTCATTTTTATTTTTTTCGACAAAATCGAAAATAGCGGAAAATTTTTAATGACGGAAATGAAATCGGAGATATACATTTTGTTCGTCTTGACGCACGGAATCCAGGGATATAAGACACTTGACATTAGGACAAGAATTGTGGAAGTTATGAGCATCAACGCGTTTGCCATCGCTATAGCGCCCCCCATAGGCCGATTGGGGTGACACTCTGTCAACTTCGCGCACGAATGAGACCTACCATTTGGCCAAGTCTCAAGTCTCTAGGCCTTACGGTTTGGTCTGCACGATCCGTTTTACGGCAGAAGAAAAATAATAAATAGAAGAATAAATATAGCTGCAAGCAGCGATCAGCGGGGTTCAAGCGATCTGGGACCTTAAAGGGGTCATAGCGTGAAAATCTGACTTTTTCCATGTGTAAGATCCCCAGTGCTTATATCAACCTAGAAAACATGAAAAAGATAAAAAATAAAATAATCGAGAGCACAATTGAGTTTCAATTACAACAAACCACCATCATTGTGATCAGTGTTTGCATTTCATCCGCTCATTTGCATTTTAAATGAAACACCCAAAAACAGCACACTTTTGCTCAGGCCTACAAAGTGTCAATTTTAACATGCTATAATAAATTAGCTGTGGAGTATTTCAGCTAACACTTCACATACACACTCTGGGGACACCAACGATTCATTTTACATCTTAAAAAAAACTCATAATATGACCCTTTAAGACCTTTAAGGGCATGCCTGTTTAAATTTGCTGCATTGTTATCAAATATACTTAGAATATGAAATACTAACATGTTACCAATTGGGTAAATTAGGTAAAAGAGAAAATTATGTGGTGCATGCCGTTGCAAGATTTGCCACACAAAATGTTTCAAAAATTGTAAACATGAGACAAAACAATCCTAATAAGCATGCTCTTAAGTATGTTAATGAGGGTCTGTGTTTCACACAGAGAGTATATAAGAGAATACTGATTTTTGGATTTGGAAACAATAAAGCAATGTTACATATTTTAATAGAAACATTTTTAGGCTCTGTCATGTTAAATTGTCAAATAGTGGTATAGCTTTGCAATCATTGGCATGTGATTTTAGGGTGGGCCAATAAATAACTTATCCAGATATGTTTTCAATATCAAATTGTGTCAATAACAAATGTCATGTCATTTAGAAGATTTGCAGCATATTTGCTGGTGAGCATTTGTCTGTGTTCACTTTCATAAAGTGCAACTATTTAGTTGGGTCCTAGCAGGTCATGTATGTGAATAATAACCAATTGCATTATTACATGAAGTTTTGGGTGCAATATTTTAAAAAGAACGTATAAAAATGTAACTATATTATACATCATGTCAGGACACGTTTATGTCATGGAAGGTAGAATAGAATACTAATGCTACTGATGTAAATACAGCCAGACATATATCCTCTTGATAGCAGCAATTCATTTCTGATTATGCTCAGAGTTTTGGGTAAAATGGAAAACTTTAATCCATATCTTTATGATTTCCTATAAACATGCGTGCTGCAATTCAGTCGTACAAATGACACCTACACCACTGTGTGACATCACATGAAATCTTTGCATACAACAGCAGGTATTCAAATTCATTACATTTTGTATTTGATATATCTTTACACACAGAGGACAGAAAAAATGTACTATACTGATTTTATTGTTGTTGACTGAAAACCCTAGGAGTAATTTTGAAAAGTTGTTTTTGTAATTCAAACTTAAACAACTAAAGGAATAAGACTTACAATTGGTGATCACAATTTGGCATTTATATTGGCTCACAGACTACAGGAAATTGTACTGCATTGGCTTTACTGTTGTTGAGTGAAAAACCAAGTATTAGTTCACAAAATAGTTTTTTCATATAAACATAAACATCTAGAGCAGTGTTTCTCTACTCCATTTCTGGTGGACCACTGCTCTGCACATTTTGAATGTTTCTCTCATCTGACATAATCAGTTTAGTTCATAGAGATCTCTACTATTGTGCTAATTATTTGAAGCAGGTGTGTTGAGAACCACTGTTCTAGAGAACTTTTACTTCACACACATTTTTTCAGAAAGATGAACCTGAAAGTAGATTTTATATGCAAATAACAATTACGTCAGACCAATACTTATATATCATATACATATGCTATAGACATTGTTCATTGTTCTCATGTTATACCACCACCTAGTGGACAATCTCTGCAATTTTTTGCAGTTGCTATGAATATAAATGGCATCGACTTTACCATATATGGTGGCAGACAAGGCACAGTATGTTGCTAATTGTTTAGCCCTCTTTTCGGGCATCCTAAGTTGTTGTAGCCCTGATACAACCAGCATGTGTATATGGCCTAAAACACACACACACACACACACACACACACACACACACACACACACACACACACACACACACACACACATTTATAAAAGCAAGCAGAAATCGCAATGTTGGACAATAAGACTTAATACTCACATACAACAATATACAAAGGAATAACATTGAGAACCACTGATCTAGGGGACAGTTAACGTAACACCCGTTGTTCTAGATGCAAATATTTCCGGAATGATAAGCCAAAAATCCTCACAGACACTTGAGAACATAAGACAAACAGGCCCATCAGTTTAGTTGTAATCACACACCATTACACTGGACTCGTACATGGTTAATGCTGGCTGGCTGTTGGTTTCATGTTTTCTAAGATATGTAATTATCCTAATAGACCCTTATAAGAATCTGAAAGCAGATGTTAAGTGCAAAATAACAAGTAGGTCAGACAAATATTTATGTGTCGTATACATATGCTATAGTCATCGTTCTTTGTTCTTAGGTTATAGCGCCACCTAGTGGACAATCTCTGCAATTTTTTGCATGTGACCTCGGCCTAGGTCTATACATATGTGTACCAGGTTTCGTGTTGATATCTGATTCTTATCATAAATGATAGCCATTTAAGTATTTGTTGCACCGCCTGTTCGTACTTTTAACCGTGGTGTTGCGACGAAAAGTGCAAAGTTCAACTTTTTTTTGATAATTATTGATAATCAGTGTCTAAGGAATATTCCAGCACTGGATTGGTTCAGATTGGTCAAAAAACCTAGGACTAGTTCGCAAAAGTAGGTTTAAAAGAAAATAATGAATATCTAACAAACGATTCGACTGAGACAAATGCTTTTTGAGGTAAAATTGTTCATTATAAGTACCTCTATTAAATGATATGAAGATCTTGTTGATATCTGAAACACTGCATAATACACAATCACTTAAACACTGAAAAAACGCGATAGCGCCTCCCGGAGGCCGAATTTTTTCTTACTCTGCACAGACCTTCATGGCCAAGAGACAAACAGGCCCAACGCGTTTTGTTTTGATCGGCCTCTGTTAACCCTGTCTAATAGCTGCTTTTTCTTGATTGGCCGATGGCGGCCATGTTCTTTTAGCTACGCGAAATTCCTTTTAGAAATAGATAGTACCCTAGACCAGGAGCACCGGTGCCAAATCTTAAATTGATCGGTTCCATATTTCTCTGGTTACAGCCCTTCAAAGTTGAGGTGGTGTTATAGCGCCAACTAGTGGTCAAGCGATGCAATTTTTTTCACGTGACCCCAGAATAGTCCGCTGTATATGTGTACTAAATTTGGTTTCGATACCTCATTCCAGTCCCAAGTTATAGTCATTTAAGTCCAAGAAGCTCCACCCATTGGGGGCGTTTGGGCGTGGCTTGACGACGACGAGTATAAAGTTCAACTTTGTTTGATAACTTTTTATATTCACACTCCAAGGAATATTACAGCACTGGAACGGTTCCGATCGGACAAAAAACCTAGGACTAGTTCATTTTTATTTTTTTCGACAAAATCGAAAATAGCGGAAAATTTTTAATGACGGAAATGAAATCGGAGATATACATTTTGTTCGTCTTGACGCAAGGAATCCAGGGATATAAGACACTTGACATTAGGACAAGAATTGTGGAAGTTATGAGCATCAACGCGTTTGCCATCGCTATAGCGCCCCCCATAGGCCGATTGGGGTGACACTCTGTCAACTTCGCGCACGAATGAGACCTACCATTTGGCAAAGTCTCAAGTCTCTAGGCCTTACGGTTTGGTCTGCACGTTCCGTTTTACGGCAGAAAAAAAATAATAAATAGAATAATAATTAAAGCTGCAAGCAGCATTTACCGGGTTTCGAGCATTAAAGCACATCAAAGACGTCAGACATCGCCGACCAGGCTGATCCAGCATCCACAAAAACAAAAGAGGTGGTCAGAAACGGTTCACACAGACTATGTATGCTTAAACACACGTGCGCCTATAAGACAAACATGTCACGTCCTTAATGTGAAGTCATTCGCAGCTACCAGACACACGTGTTCAAAGTTGTCAGCAAAAAAGGTGTTATCATTCAGTGAAATGTCTCCCTCTCTTCTCACGGAACATTGACAAACAGAACACTGAAGGAAATGTTTGTGATGCTTGCAGTGGCAAAACTTGGGTCACAAAATGTTAAAATAGTGTTAATGAGTCAAAAGAGCTGAACCCCATGTCTCTACAATGTTCTGATACAGAGATACAGCTCTTGTTAAATGGTTGCTAGGGTATTCTCATTGGTTGCTAGGGAGTGAATTGCAATCCACCAATGATTATACTCAAAGCCATGAAAGAGATACTCCATGATGACTCATGATTTTAGATGTACGGTTGCAGAATTTTTAAGTGAGAAAACAAATAATCACTAGGTGGCGCTATGACAGACTCGTGCATGCAACCTCAGGTCATGACTGTGTTACATCTAGCTAGTATCACGGCTATTCACTTTAGTTTAGTACAGTTGTCAACAGTTGTATGACCATTGGGCTTACTCAATGTCAAAGGTTTTGTTCAATTATGAGGCCAACTAGTGGTGCAGGCATACAATGTATTGCCTCAGACTCTGCTCAGACATCAGCGTATCAAATCTGGTAAAAAAATGTCATTTCGTTGCGGAGTTATAACCATTTATGTGTAAAAAACATATAATTTGGAGATAATTTTTCGTTTTTTGCAATTTTTGGCCATTTCTGATGGAAATTTTAACATAACGCCAATAGAGTTTTTTGTTCAGAAGGTAAAGTTAATTTCTTCCTATGGTCGTTTCGAGTCGATCAGAATAACCCTCGCGGAGTTATTCGCGCGTGTTTTGTAAGCGCTATTTTTGCTGTGCAGAACTAACGGTAAGGCGAAATCTGGCATGATTGGTATCGTAGGACTCGGAAACAATTCAGGATGCTAAAAAAACAACTCCCATGAAAATCTCTTCACCGCAGATAAAGTTATAGGCATGAAAGTTGTAACAATTGCATAATCACAGTATTTAGTGCCATTTTCCCAGTTATAGCGCCATCTAGTGTCTGATCGGCGAGCTTTTTATATCACGACATTAGACCGATGGCCTACACATATGATTCAAGCCCCATGATGATATCTCAAACGCCTCTCGAGTTATGGCCGTTTAAATGTTTTAAGCTCCGCCCAGTTCGGTTCTTGGCCACTCCTTGCGTGTTTGAATACAAATTTCAACTTTTTTTTGATAATTATTCATATTCACACTCCACAGAATCAATCAGCCTTGGTTAGGTTCGGATCGGGCGAAAAACCTAGGACTAGTTTGCAAAAGTAGGTTTTGAAGGTTATCGCCAATAACTCACGAACTGTTTGATTGACAGCAACGCTTCAATAGGCAAAGTTGTTCACCAGGGGCAGATCATTCATATGATGTCATGTTTGTGTGTGTATTTCAAACGTCACGTGATACACGCTTCGAAATATGGTATTACGCCCCCTAGTGGCCAAATGACACCGTAATTCTTACAGACCTTCAGGAGCAGTACACAAAGAAGCACAGTGCGTTTCGTTCCGATCGACCTTCGTTAACCCTGTCAAATCGGTCCTCAACCTTCATTGGCCAATGACGCCCATGTTTTTGGAGATACACCAATGTCCTTCCAGAACCTCATGGTACATTGCACAAAGACACACCATACCAAATATTAAGTGTATCAGGCTAACGGTTGTGTAGTAATAGCCATTCCCGAGCTCAAGCCTGTTTTAGCGCCACCTAGTGGCCAAAATCCGCATCTTTTTTACTGTGACCCCGGAGTGAGCTGGTACATATGTGTACCGAACCTCGTTTAGATATCTCAAACCGTTCACGAGTTATAGCCATTTCACTGACGATAGGCTTCTTTCTGTATGGAATTTTGGCGCCCCTTAGTGACCCTGAAGCGAAATTTCAAAATCTGTTCGATAATTATTTACCTACTCACTCCACAGATTGCTCCTGCATTGGAACGGTTCCGATCGGGTGAAAAACCTAGGACTAGTTCATTTTGACTTGAAATGTATAATATGCAAATTAGCGAAAAATTTGCATACCAGAAATGAAATCGGAGATATACATTTGTTAAGTTTGGAGCTAAGGATTACAATGACACCAAACACTTGAGTGTCTGATGTCCGGTTTAAGAGTAATAAGCCCCAACGCGTCGGGCATTGCTATAGCGCCACCTATGGGCCGATTTGGCTGATTCACTGTATCTGAGTAGCGAGCTGATATACAACCAGTTGACCAAGTGGCAAGTTTCTACGACTTACGGTTTGTGCTGGGCGACGTGTTTTATGGCGGAAAAATAATAATAATTAAAGCTGCAAGCAGCATTTACCGGGTTTCGACCATTAAAGCACGTCAAAGACGTCAGACATCATCGACCAGGCTGATCCAGCATCCACAAAAACAAAAGAGGTGGTCAGAAACGGTTCATACAGACTATGTATGCTTAAACACGCGTGCACCTATAGGACAAACATGTCACGTCCTTAATGTGAAGTCATTCGCAGCTACCAGACACACGTGTTCAAAGTTGTCAGCAAAAAAGGTGTTATCATTCAGTGAAATGTCTCCCTCTCTTCTCACGAAACATTGACAAACAGAACACTGAAGGAAATGTTTGTGGTGCTTGCAGTGGTAAAACTTGGGTCACACAATGTTAAAATAGTGTTAATGAGTCAAAAGAGCCGAACCCCATGTCTCTACGATGTTCTGATACAGAGATACAGCTCTTGTTAAATGGTTGCTAGGGTATTCTCATTGGTTGCTAGTGACTGAATTGCAATCCACCAATGATTATACTCAAAGCCATGAAAGACATTATCCATGATGACTCATGATTTTAGATGTAAGGTTGCAGTATTTTTAAGTGAAAAAAACAAATAACCACTAGGTGGCGCTAAGACAGACTCGTGCATGCAACCTCAGGTCATGACTGTGTTACTTGTAGCTAGAATCACGGCTATTCACTTTAGTTTAGTAAAGAAACAGTTGTATGACCATTGGGCTTACTCAATGTCAAAGGTTTTGTTCAATTATGAGGCCAACTAGTGGTGCAGGCATACCATTTTTTTTTGTATTGCCTCAGACTCTGCTCAGACATCAGCGTATCAAATTTGGTGAAAAAATGTCATTTCGTTGCAGAGTTATAAGCATTTATATCTAAAAAACACAAAAAATGAATGTAATTTTTCGTTTTTTGCAATTTTCGGCCAAATTTTCGGCCAATTCTGATGGAAATTTTAACATAACACCAATAGAACTTTTGTTCAGAAGGTAAAGTTAATTTCTTCCTATGGTTGTTTCGAGTCGATCAGAATAACCCTCGCGGAGTTATTCGCGCATGTTTTTTAAGCGCTATTTTGCTGCGCAGGGCTAACCGTAAGGCGAAACCTGGCATGTTTGGTATCGTTGGACTCGGCAACAATTCAAAACTCTTAGTAAAAAAGTCCCATGAAAATACGTCAAACTTAGCCTAAGTTATAAGCATTTAAATGATTCGTCTGACCACTAGGTGGCGCGGTGACGAAACGAGGCACGCAACCTCAGGCCATGACTCTCATCACAAATACCAAGTGTCGTGTTGATACTTAATTTCTGTCCCCAGTTATAGCCAAAAAAGTCCAATTGGCTGCGCACACTTCAGACGTTTGGGCGTGGCATGTCGACCGTGAGTCGAAAGTTCAACTTTTTTTTAATAATTATTGATATTCAAACTCCAAGGAACATTTTAGCACTGGAACGATTCCGATCGAGCGAAAAACCTAGGACTAGTTCGTTTTTATTTTTTTCGACAAAATCGGAAATAGCGGAAAATTTTTAATGACGGAAATGAAATCGGGGATATACATTTTTTAAGTTTGGAGCCAGGGATTACAATGATACCAAACACTTGAGTGTCTGATTTCCGGTTTAGGAGTTATGAGGCCCAACGCGTCGGGCATTGCTATAGCGCCACCTATGGGCCGATTTGGCTGATTCACTGTATCTGAGTAGCCTGCTAATATACAACCAGTTGACCAAGTGGCAAGTTTCTACGACTTACGGTTTGGGCTGGGCGACGCGTTTTAAGGCGGAAAAATAATAATAATAATTAAAGCTGCAAGCAGCATTTACCGGGTTTCGAGCATTAAAGCACGTAAAAGATGTCAGACGTCGTCGACCAGGCTAATACACCACATTGCATTCAGAAAAAACGAAAGAGCTGGTCAGAAACGGTTCAGACAGACTATGTATGCTTACACACAGGTGCACCTATAGGACAAACATGTCACATGCCCTTTCTGATAATTTGTTAACGAGAATTAGTTTTTCAGATTTATACCATAACATACAATTCAGAATTGGCCGTGTTTAGTTGAACTACAAGGCCATGGAGTCGTGGTATGGTGCAATGGTGCAAACAGACTGCACACGTGCACATGACACACACACACACACACACACACACACACACACACACACAGCAGCACAGCAGACCGCAAGGACCTACAGTGGACAGCAAACACAGCTTTAATACATTTAGTTATCAGCAAAAAAGCGGCTCTCATTCATTGAAATCTCTCCGCTCTCTACTCACTTTTAAGTGAAAATAACAAATAACCACAGCGTGGCGCTACGACAAAATTGTGCATGCAACCTCAGGTTATGACTTTGTTACATTTAGCTAGTATCATGGCTAAACACTTTAGATTATTAAAAAAATAGTTGTAAGACCATTGGGCTCGCTCAATGTCACAGGTTTTGTTCAATTATGAGGCCAACTAGTGGTGCAGGCATATTATTTTTTAGGTATTGCCTCAGACTCTGCTCAGACATCAGCGTATCAAATCTGGTGAAAAAATGTCATTTCATTGCGGAGTTATAACCATTTATGTGTAGAAAACACAAAAAATGAATGCAATTTTTCGTTTTTTGCAATTTTCGGCCATTTCTGATGGAAATTTTAACATAACGCCAATAGAGTTTTTTGTTCAGAAGGTAAAGTTAATTTCTTCCTATGGTCTTTTCGAGTCGATCGGAATAACCCTCGCGGAGTTATTCACGCATGTTTTGGAAGCACAATTTTTGCAGTGCAGAACTAACTGTAAGGCAAAACCTGGTATGTTTGGTATCGTAGGACTTGGAAACAATTCAGGATGATAAAAAAAACAACTCCCATGAAAATCTCTTGACCACAGATAAAATTATAGGCGTGAAAGTTGTAACCATTGCATAATCACAGTATTTAGTGCCATTTTCCCCGTTATAGCGCCATCTAGTGTCCGATCGGCGAGCTTTTTATATCACGGCCTTAGACCGATGGCCTACAAATATGATTCAAGCCCCGTGATGATATCTCAAACGACTCTCGAGTTATGGCCGTTTAAATGTTTTAAGCTCCGCCCAGTTCGGTTTTTGGCCACTCCTTGCGTGATTGAATGCAAATTTCAATTTTTTTTTGATAATTATTTATAGTCACACTCCACAGAATCAATCTGCCTTGGTTAGGTTCAGATCGGGCGAAAAACCAAGGACTAGTTCGCAAAAGTACGTTTGAACGTTATCGCCAATAACTCACAAACCGTTTGATTGACAGCAACGCTTCAAGAGGCAAAGTTTTTTGTCATGAGCCGATCTATCATATGATGTCATGTTTGTTTGTGTACGTCAAACGTCACGTGATACAGGCACCGAAATACGGTATTACGCCCCCTAGTGGCCAAATGACACCAAAATTCTTACAGGCCTTCAGGAGCAGTACACGAAGAAGCACAGTGCGTTTCGTTCCGATCGATCTTTGTTAACCCTGTCAAATCAGTCCTCAACCATCATTGGCCGACGACGGCCATGTTTTTGAAGATACGCCAATGTCCTTCTAGACCCTCATGGTACATTGCACAAAGACATACAATACAAAATATTAAGTGTATCGGGCTAACGGTTGTGTAGTAATAGCCATTCCCGATCTCAAGCCTGTTACAGCGCCACCTAGTGGCCAAAATCCGCATCTTTTTTACTGTGATCCCGGAGTGAGCTGGTACATATGTGTACCAAACCTCGTTAAGATATCTCAAACCGTTCACGAGTTATAGCCATTTCAGTGACGATAGGCTACTTCCTGTATGGAGTTTTGGTGCCCCCTAGTGACCCTGAAGTGGAATTTCAAATTCTGTTCGATAATTATTTACCTACTCACTCCACAGATTTCTCCTGCATTGGAACGATTCCGATCGGGCGATAAACCTAGGACTAGTTCATTTTGGCTTGAAATGCATATTATGCAAATTAGCGAAAAAATTTGCATACCGGAAATGAAATCGGAGATAAACATTTTTTAAGTTTGGAGCCAGGGATTACAATGATACCAAACACTTGAGTGTATGATGTCCGGTTTAGGAGTTATGAGCCCAAACGCGTCGGGCATTGCTATAGCGCCACCTATGGGCCGATTTGGCTGATTCACTGTATCTGAGTAGCCTGCTAATATACAACCAGTTGACCAAGTGGCAAGTTTCTACGACTTACGGTTTGTGCTGGGCGATGCGTTTTATGGCGGAAAAATAATAAATAATAATAATAATTAAAGCTGCAAGCAGCATTTACCGGGTTTCGAGCATTAAAGCACGTCAAAGACGTCAGACATCGCCGACCAGGCTGATCCAGCATCCACAAAAACAAAAGAGGTGGTCAGAAACGGTTCATACAGACTATGTATGCTTAAACACACGTGCACCTATAGGACAAACATGTCACGTCCTTAATGTGAAGTCATTCGCAGCTACCAGACACACGTGTTCTAAGTTGTCAGCAAAAAAGGTGTTATCATTCAGTGAAAGTGGTGCTTGCAGTGGCAAAACTTGGGTCACAAAATGTTAAAATAGTGTTAATGAGTCAAAAGAGCCAAACCCCATGTCTCTACGATGTTCTGATACAGAGATACAGCTCTTGTAAATGGTTGCTAGGGTATTCTCATCGGTTGCTAGGGAGTGAATTGCAATCCACCAATGATTATACTCAAAGCCATGAAAGACATAATCCATGATTACTCATGATTTTAGATGTAATTTTGCAGTATTTTTAAGTGAAAAAAACAAATAACCACTAGGTGGCGCTATGACAGACTCGTGCATGCAACCTCAGGTCATGACTGTGTTACTTGTAGCTAGAATCACGGCTATTCACTTTAGTTTAGTACAGTTGTCACCAGTCAACAGTTGTACGACCATTGGGCTTACTCAATGTCAAAGGTTTTGTTCAATTATGAGGCCAACTAGTGGTGCAGGCATACCATTTTTTTTGTATTGCCTCAGACTCTGCTCAGACATCAGCGTATCAAATTTGGTGAAAAAATGTCATTTCCTTGCAGAGTTATAAGCATTTATATCTAAAAAACACAAAAAATGAATGTAATTTTTCGTTTTTTGCAATTTTCGGCCATTTCTGATGGAAATTTTAACATAACACCATTAGAACTTTTTGTTCAGAAGGTAAAGTTAATTTCTTCCTATGGTTGTTTCGAGTCGATCAGAATAACCCTCGCGGAGTTATTCGCGCATGTTTTTTAAGCGCTATTTTGCTGCGCAGGGCTAACCGTAAGGCGAAACCTGGCATGTTTGGTATCGTTGGACTCGGCAACAATTCAAAACTCTTAGTAAAAAAGTCCCATGAAAATACGTCAAACTTAGCCTAAGTTATAAGCATTTAAATGATTCGTCTGACCACTAGGTGGCGCGGTGACGAAACGAGGCACGCAACCTCAGGCCATGACTCTCATCACAAATACCAAGTGTCGTGTTGATACTTCATTTCTGTCTCCAGCTATAGCCAAAAAAGTCCAATTGGCTGCGCACACTTCAGACGTTTGGGCGTGGCATGTCGACCGTGAGTCGAAAGTTCAACTTTTTTTTAATAATTATTGATATTCAAACTCCAAGGAACATTTTAGCACTGGAACGATTCCGATCGAGCGAAAAACCTAGGACTAGTTCGTTTTTATTTTTTTCGACAAAATCGAAAATAGCGGAAAATTTTTAATGACGGAAATGAAATCGGAGATATACATTTTTTAAGTTTGGAGCCAGGGATTACAATGATACCAAACACTTGAGTGTCTGATTTCCGGTTTAGGAGTTATGAGGCCCAACGCGTCGGGCATTGCTATAGCGCCACCTATGGGCCGATTTGGCTGATTCACTGTATCTGAGTAGCCTGCTAATATACAACCAGTTGACCAAATGGCAATTTTCTACGACTTACGGTTTGGGCTGGGCGACGCGTTTTAAGGCGGAAAAATAATAATAATAATAAAACAGACAAATACAATAGGTTTTCAGCACTTCGTGCTCGAAACCCTAATAAAACAGACAAATACAATAGGTTTTCATCACTTCGTGCTATAAACACTAATAAAACAGACAAATACAATAGGTTTTCAGCACTTCGTGCTCGAAACCCTAATAATAAAACAGACAAATACAATAGGTTTTCAGCACTTCGTGCTCGAAACCCTAATAAAAATCCATACAAATACAATAGGGTTTCAGCCCTACGGGCTTGAACCCCTAATAATAAATATAGCTGCAAGCAGCAATTGCCGGGTTTCGAGCATTAAAGCACGTCAAAAATGTCAGACGTCGATTACCAGGCTGAGGAGTGATACCCGAATACAGACACAATGAATGATAGACCACCTCGCTCCAGAAAAACAAACGAGATGGTCAAAAACGGATCATACAGACTATTTATGCTTACACACATGTGCACCTATAAGACAAACATGTAATGTCCTTAATGTGAAGTTATAAGGATAATTTGTTAACGAGAATAAGTTATTCAGATTTATACGGAAACATACAATTCAGAAATGGCTGTGTTTAGTTTAACTAAAAGGCCATTGAGTCGTGGTATGGTCATCAATGGTTCAAACAGACTGCGGACGTGCATATACGACACAAACAGCAGCGCAGCAGACCGCAAAGACTTACAGTGGACAGCACATCAAAGATGTCAGACGTCGTCGACCAGGCTGATCCAGCATCCACAAAAACGAAAGAGATGGTCAGAAACAGTTCATACAGACTATGTATGCTTAAACACACGTGCACCTATAGGACAAACATGTCACGTGCTTAATGTGAAGTCATTCGCTTGGGTTCAAGCGATTTGGGATCTTATGACCTTTAAGGGCATGCCTGAGTAGATTTGCTGCATTGTACAAAATAAATGATGAAAAGTAAGCTACCAGACACACTTGTTCATAGTTGTCGTCATAGCCGAACCCCATGTCTCTAAGATGTTCTGATACTGAGATACAGCTCTTGCTAAATGGTTGCTAGGGTATTCTCATTGGTTGCTAGGGAGTGAACTGCAATCCACCAATGATTATACTCAAAGCCATGAAAGGCACAATCTATGATGACTCATGATTTTAGATGTAAGGTTGCAGTATTTTTAAGTGAAAATAACAAATAACCACTAGGTGGCGCTATGTCAAACTCGTGCATGCAACCTCGGGTCATGACTGTGTTACATGTAGCTAGTATCACGGCTATTCACTTTAGTTTATTGAAGAAACAATTGTATGACCATTAGGCTTACTCAATGTCAAAGGTTTTGTTCAATTATGAGGCCAACTACTGGTGTAGGCAAACTATTTTTTGTATTGCCTCAGACTCTGCTCAGACATCAGCATATCAAATCTGGTAGAAAAATGTCATTTCATAGCGGAGTTATAACCATTTATGTGTAGAAAACACAAAAAATGAATGTAATTTTTCGTTTTTTGCAATTTTCGGCCATTTCTGGTGGAAATTTTAACATAACGCCAATAGAGTTTTTTGTTCAGAAGGTAAAGTTAATTTCTTCCTATGGTGTTTTCGAGTCGATCGGAATAACCCTCGCAGAGTTATTCACGCATGTTTTGTAAGCACAGTTTTTGCAGTGCAGAACTAACCGTAAGGCAAAACCTGGTATGTTTGGTATCGTAGGACTTGGAAACAATTCAGGATGATAAAAAAACAACTCCCATGAAAATCTCTTGACCACAGATAAAATTATAGGCGTGAAAGTTGTAACCATTGCATAATCACAGTATTTAGTGCCATTTTCCCCGTTATAGCGCCATCTAGTGTCCGATCGGCGAGCTTTTTATATCACGACCTTAGACCGATGGCCTACAAATATGATTCAAGCCCCGTGATGATATCTCAAACGACTCTCGAGTTATGGCCGTTTAAATGTTTTAAGTTCCGCCCAGTTCGGTTTTTGGCCACTCCTTGCGTGTATAAATACAAATTTCAACTTTTTTTTGATAATTATTTATAGTCACACTCCACAGAATCAATCAGCCTTGGTTAGGTTCAGATCGGGCGAAAAACCTAGGACTAGTTCGCAAAAGTAGGTTTGAACGTTATCGCCAATAACTAACGAACCGTTTGATTGACAGCAACAATTCAAGAGGAAAAGTTTTTCGTCATGAGCCGATCTATCATGTGATATCATGTTTGTGTGTGTATGTCAAACGTCACATGATACACGCACCGAAATATGGTATTACGCCCCCTAGTGGCCAAATGACACCGTAATTCTTACAGACCTTCAGGAGCAGTACACGAAGAAGCACAGTGCTTTTCGTTCCGATCAACCTTCGTTAACCCTGTCAAATCAGTCCTCAACCTTCATTGGCCGATGACGGCCATGTTTTTGGAGATACGCCAATGTAGTGCTGCCTCACGATTAGTCGCGACTAATCGTTTGCAGAATAAAAGTTTTTGTTTACATAATAAATGTGTGTGTACTGTGCATAATAATTATGTTTATATAAACACACACACATAAATGTAAATTTTAAGAAAAATATATATTTATATAATACATATTTATATTTATATATAATATAGATTATATATAAATATAAACATGTATATACACATGCAAATGTTTCTTAATTATATACACCCACATATATTATGTAAACAAAAACTTTTATTTTGCAAACGATTAGTCGCGACTAATCGTGAGGCAGCACTACGCCAATGTCCTTCCAGACCCTCATGGTACATTGCACAAAGACACACCATACCAAATTTTAAGTGTATCGGGCTAACGGTTGTGTAGTAATAGCCATTCCCGAGCTCAAGCCTGTTATAGCGCCACCTAGTGGCCAAAATCTGCATCTTTTTTACTGTGACCCCGGAGTGAGCTGGTACATATGTGTACAAAACCTCGTTAAGATATCTCAAACCGTTCACGAGTTATAGCCATTTCAGTGACGATAGGCTACTTCCTGTATGGAGTTTTGGCGCCCCTTAGTGACCCTGAAGCGAAATTTCAAATTCTGTTCGATAATTATTTACCTACTCACTCCACAGATTTCTCCTGCATTGGAACGATTCCGATCGGGCGAAAAACCTAGGACTAGTTCATTTTGGCTTGAAATGCATATTATGCAAATTAGCGGAAAAATTTGCATACCGGAAATGAAATAGGGGTTATACATTTTTTAAGTTTGGAGCCAAGGATTACAATGATACCAAACACTTGAGTGTATGATGTCCGGTTTAGGAGTTATGAGCCCCAACGCGTCGGGCATCGCTATAGCGCCACCTATGGGCCGATTTGGCTGGTTCAATGTATCTGAGTAGCCTGCCCAGATACAACCAGTTGACCAAGTGGCAAGTTTCTACGTCTTACGGTTTGGGCTGGGCGACGTGTTTTAAGGCGGAAAAATAATAATAATAATAATAAAACAGACAAATACAATAGGTTTTCAGCACTTCGTGCTCGAAACCCTAAATATAGCTGCAAGCAGCGATTACCGGGGTTCAAGCGATTTGGGACATTAAGACCTTTAAGGGCATGCCTGTATAGATTTGCTGCATTGTACAAAATAACAGAGGTGTAAAGAGTAGCTGAAAGCCATACTTGAGTAAAAGTACAAATTCCTTACTGTAAAAATTACTCCACTACAAGTTACAAGTCACCAATTTAAATACAACTTGAGTAAAAGTATTAAAGTAACCCAATTTAAAAGTACTCAAGTATTTTTACTCGTACTGAATGTTGGCTCAAAGATGCACTAGTCATCAACACAAAGAGATATTGTAGGTCAGTGAAAACTAAGAAAGTTTATTTATGAGGTTTTATCTCCTAATATAGAAAAGAAATCAAACACCTCAAAAGTTTGACCTGGCAGAACAAACACAGATTAAACATAGTCATAGTCTTTTGATTAAAATTTAATTTAGTTTTAGTCATATTTTTGTCATTTGAATTGATTTAGTTTTAGTCTAATTTTATTCAACATTACATTTTATTTAAACCCATTTAATTTTAGTCTAGTGTCATTGTGTATTTGAATGTGCCATGCTGAAAAATATATAGCCTAACTTTGTGATAT
Organism: Misgurnus anguillicaudatus; assembly: GCF_027580225.2. NCBI lineage: Eukaryota > Metazoa > Chordata > Actinopteri > Cypriniformes > Cobitidae > Misgurnus > Misgurnus anguillicaudatus. The sequence goes on along the minus strand of NC_073344.2, from coordinate 44,809,923 downwards.
AAATATATGGTAACACTTTACAATAAGGTTCATTAGTTAACATTAGTTAGCTACATTAGTTAACATTAACTAAAAATGAACTGCACTTAGCATTTATTAATCTTTGTTCATTTTAATTTTAACAATTACTTATACTTCATTAAAATCTTGTTAACATTAGTTAATGCACTCTGATCTAACATGAACAAACAATTAAAGCTTACATTTTTATTAACTAACATTAACAAAGATGAATAAATAATGTAACAAATGTATTGCTCATGGTTTGTTTGTTCAAGTTAGTTAATACATTAACTACTGTTAACTAATGAACCGTATTGTAAAGTGTTACCAAATATTCTTATAGGCCTAAAGATATAAAAAGATATAATTTTAATATTTAAAAAATTCCATTAAAAACAGGAAGTTGTTCATTCGAAAGATTAATTGAAAACACATGTAGTGCGTAACACCACTATCTCACATTAAGTGCACATTTAGTCATGCATCCCTCTTTACAGTAAATTCATTACAGCATACTTGGTTAAATTTGAGGACAGTGAAATTGTACACTTGTTATCAATCTTATAATGTACTTACTTGAGCAATCAGTACAGGACATCGCTGGTTTATTTTGGCTTATATAGTAAGTTATATCAAGTTATGTAACTTACCAGCTTAGGTTAGCTGATAAAGTAGCATCAGAGTATATAAAACATTTGTGCTTGCCTTTGAGTTGCGGGATGACCCAATCGCGCTTCACTTTTGTTTTGATTGTAGCATCACAAGTTTAACAAAGGGTCCCTTGACAGAAGCAAATTTGATATGCATCCATATGTTTGCTCTTTATCTCGTCTCTCAGATAAGACGCTAACTTTTCTCTACAGTTTATGACATACGCAGCACGCAGATGTCCCGCTACGGTGGCTCAACGCAAGCCATTCAGTGTTTGACATCAAAATACCGCGAGACCAGACTTCTCCATATGCATTTGATTCGCTCTCGCAGTACTTTGATTTCATACGATTTCCCTGCGTAGCGCCAATGAAGTCCCTCAGTTGTGTGTGTCCGTCTAACCTCGCGACCACAGATTCTATCCATCATCACTCTCTGACACTTTCGTTTCGTTTTTATTTGACGAATAAACAATGTAGCGAGTAACGTTAAGTGTCATTTCAAATGTAGTGGAGTAAAGAGTACAAATACCCAAACAAAAATGTAATTGAGTAGAGAGTAAAAGTTGCTTATATTTTTGATACTCAGTACAAGTACAAAGTAGCCCAAAAAATACTGAAGTACAGTAACGAAGTACATTTACTCGAGTACTTTACACCTCTGCAAAATAAATGATGACAAATAAGCTACCAGACACACGTGTTCAAAGTTATCAGCAAAAAAGGTGCTATCATTCAGTGAAATGTCTCCCTCTCTTCTCACGGAACATTGACAAACAGAACAATGAAGGAAATGTTTGTGGTGCTTGCAGTGGCAAAACTCAGGTCACAAAACGTTCAATTACTGTTAATAAGTCAAAAGAGCCGAACCCCACATCTCTACGATGTTCTGATACAGAGATACAGCTCTTGCTAAATGATTGCTAGGGTATTCTCATTGGTTGCTAGGAAGTGAATTGCAATCCACCAATGATTATACTCAAAGCCATGAAAGGCATAATCCATGATGACTCATGATTTTAGATGTAAGGTTGCAGTATTTTTAAGTGAAAATAACAAATAACCACTAGGTGGCGCTATGACAAACTCGTGCATGCAACCTCAGGTCATGACTGTGTTACTTGTAGCTTGTATCACGGCTATTCAGTTTAGTATAGTAAAGAAACAGTTGTATGACCATTGGGCTCACTCAATGTCAAAGATTTTGTTCAATTATGAGGCCAACTAGTGGTGCAGGCATACCATTTTTTTTGTATTGCCTCAGACTCTGCTCAGACATCAGCGTATCAAATTTGGTGAAAAAATGTTATTTCGTTGCAGACTTATAACCATTTATGTGTAAAAAACACCAAATTTGGAGGTAATTTTTCGTTTTTTGCAATTTTCGGCCATTTCTGATGGAAATTTTAACATAACGCCAATAGAGTTTTTTGTTCAGAAGGTAAAGTTAATTTCTTCCTATGGTTGTTTCGAGTCGATCGGAATAACCCTCGCTGAGTTATTCGCGCGTGTTTTTTAAGCGCTATTTTGCTGTGCAGGGCTAACCGTTAGGCGAAAACTGGCATGTTTGGTATCGTTGGACTCTGCAACAATTCAAAACTCTAATGAAAAAAGTCCCATGAAAATACGTTAAACTCAGCCTTAGTTATAAGCATTATTAGATTCGTCTGACCACTAGGTGGCGCTGTGACGAAACGATGCATGAAACCTCAGGCTGTGACTCTCATGACAAGTACCAAGTGTCGTGTTGATACTTCATTCCTGTTCCCAGTTATAGCCAATAAAGTCCAAATGGCTGCACACACTACAGACGTTTGGGCGTGGCATGTTGACCGTGAGTCGAAAGTTCAACTTTTTTTTAATAATTATTGATATTCAAACTCCAAGGAACATTTTAGCACTGGAATGATTCCGATCGGGCGAAAAACCTAGGACTAGTTCGTTTTTATTTTTTTAGACAAAATCGAAAATAGCGGAAAATTTTTCATGCATTGTACTAAGTACATGATTAAAAACAAGCTACCAGACACACGAGCAAGGAGAAACAACACTGTTAAAGGGACACTTCACCCATTTGCATTAAGCTGTGTTTAGTTTGAAATCCAGTCATGTTTTTGAATGGTCGTGCATCATTCCCTCAGTTTCCCCTGAGACAGGAGAATTATGGATTTCAGTGTTGCACTTCCTTCTTTCAATGATGTAAAAATCATCAATTTTGCATCATTGAAAGAAGGAAGTCCTATATCTTTGTAGAGAAGGGTGAGACTACAAACAATCCTATTCTCGGTCAAATAGGCACCAAATTCGAAATTTATGTTACATTTCGACTACAAATATGATCCACTTTTAATAAACATTAATGTTTTCACGGGTGAAATGCTCCTTTACAGAATAAGACTTAATATTGACATGCTTACACACTCATTTAGTATGTCGTTTTTTTTTATAAAAAACAAAAAATATAATTCTTACTGCAAATGTTGTGTAAGTGCCTCCAAAACTATGTTCACATTTCATTATACATGAGTGTTAAATCACAGTAAATAACTTCAAAATAAGCTGATACAGAAAATGAAATAAAATACAATGTCTCAAACTTACTTTTTATCACCGCTCTGACACATGCACACACTATCACAGCATATGACAGACTCGTTCTTTCTCTGCATATATAAAAGAAACAGAATACAGAACTTTCCTTTTACATTTGGAACACATGACATTAAAGCAACACTATAATTGCACTCATTTCAATAAAACATGCATGTACATGACACATAAACCCCTTTTGTGAAATTATTTAAAGTAAACAACACTTACTCTGATGCTTCAAGCTCACCAGGAAACACACAAAAGGTTTACGAAGCATGTTCTCCTCTTAATGAAACAGAATAATTATGTTTCAATATCACTGGTCCACATAAAATTATACACAAAACTCTCAAAACTCTTCTTATACTGATTATATGTAAACACTTACGCTTCTTTGAGAATCAATTCAGTGCTATTTACACACCACACGAGATGTATTCCAACAGAAATCGCTGTCAATCAGCAAAATACACAGCCATCAAAATAACAAAAACACTCAAAAAGCTTTTAGTTTCACTATAGCTCATTATAGTTTCTTATTTTGTTGTTTTTTGTGTTAGATGCCTATATTCCCCACTGCACGTGCACTCTCTAAACCGCGTTGTGAGCGCGGTGTCCACAGGAAGTAAACAAAACTTCCCGGCAGCATTACAGTCCCGTTTCTTAAAGGGCCAGCGTAACATTTCAGCAACACATAAAAAAGGCACTTATAACACAGGGCTTAAATAAGATAAATTACATGTTCTTTTATGATTTATGTTTTCTTTTTAACCTGGTTAAATTATATATATAGCTCACATAACCGTTTTAACATATAAACACCAACATGCTCTGCACATGTTGTATGTTTCTCTGCTTTGAAACAGTCATTTTAGTTCATAGAGATCTATTCTGTAGGTCTTACTAAATGGTTGCTATGGTACTTTGGATCAAAAGATGTTTAAGGACATTGCCTTATAGATATTTTGCATTGTATATTGTACACACACATGTTTACATGAGAAAGGAGAAACAAGACTGTTAAAGAACAAGACTTAATATTGACATGCTTATACACTCATTTGGTATATAGTTTTTTTAATAAAAAACAAAAAATATAATTCCTACTGCAAATGTCATGTAAGTGCCTCCAAATTATGTTCACGTTTCACAGGTATCATGAATTGACATGAGTGTTAAAACTGATAACTCAGAACAATTGAAGTGGTAGTCTTTCACTAAATGTGATTTTAATATTATAACAGTAAAGAGTTCTATTAATATTAGACTTAGTTAAAGAGTAATCATCATCTGTGTTTTCTGTGAGTGCTAATGTCAGCCAGTGATTGATCCTTTTCTGCCATCTAGTGGACAGTGTAGAGAAAATTGCACTGCACTGGCTTTACTGTTGTTGAGTGTAAGAACTGAAACATAACCAGTTACGTTATCTGAATGGTGGATGGTGTTATTAAATCGTGTCAATAACAAATATCATTTAATTTAGCAGATTCATGTTCATGTCCTTTAATCGAGTACCATGAAGGCTTTAATTTTTAATTAGGTAAATAAAGTAAAGTATGCCAGTTATTAAACCTTATTTATATTATTTATGGACAAAATGAACATGATAGCAGCTAGAAATAACTATAACTAGCTCACATAACCGTTTTAACATATAAACACAAACATGCTCTGCACATTTTGTATGTTTCTCTCATCTAAAACAGTCATTTTAGTTCATAGAGATCTATTCTGTAGGTCTTACTAAATTGTTGCTATGGTACTTTTATTTGATATTACTTCCACTGATGTTACTCTGAAGGCTGCTTACCAGTTTGAATCATTTAAATCAATCTTAAAGAATAAGCTACCACACACACACACACACGCACACACACACACACACACACACACACACACACACACACACACACACACACACACACACACACACACACACACACACACACACACACACACACACACACACACACACACAAACAAACAAACAAACACATACAAGTCATGTACATGCATACATGGACAGAATCATGGACCAGTTGCATACATCAAATCTTCACATACTATGCATGACACTCAGTTGCTAAGGATATACATAGCATCGACTATACCATATAAGGTTGCAGACAAGGCACAGTATGTTACTAATTGTTTAGCCCTCTTTTTGGGCATCCTAAGTTGTTGTAGCCCTGATACAACCAGCGTGTGTACATGACCTAAAACACACACAAACACACACACACATTTACAAAATCAATCAGAAATCGCAGTGTTGGACAATAAGGCTTAATACTCACATACAACAATATACACAGGAATAACATTGAGAACCACTGATCTAGGGGACAGTTAAGGTGACACCCGTTGTTCTAGATGCAAATATTTCCGGATTGGTGAGCCAAAAATCTTCACAGACACTTGAGATCATAAGACAAACAGGCCCATCAGTTTAGTTGTAATTACACACCATTATGCTTGACTCGTACATGGTTAATGCTGATTGACTGTTGGTCGCCATGTTTTCTTATATATGTAAATATCCTAATAGACCATTAAAAGAATCTGAAAGCAGATGTTATGTGCAAAATAACAAGTAGGTCGGAAAAATATTATCTGTCGTATACATATGCGATAGTCATCGTTCTTTGTTTTTAGGTTATAGTGCCACCTAGTGGACAATCTCTGCAATTTTTTGCATGTGACCTCGGCCTAGGTCTATACATATGTGTACCAAGTTTCGTGTTGATATCTCATTCCTATCATAAATGATAGCCATTGTAGTATTTGTGGCACCGCCTCTTCGTACTTTTGACCGTAGTGTTGCGACGATGAGTGCAAAGTTCAACTTTTTTTGATAGTTATTGATATTCAGTATCTAAGGAATATTCCAGCACTGGATCGGTTCAGATCGGTCAAAAAACCTAGCACTAGTTCGCAAAAGTAGGTTTAAAAGAAAATGATGAATATCTAACAAACGATTCGACTGAGACAAGTGCTGCTTGAGGAAAAGTTGTTCATTTTAAGTACCTCTATTAAATGATATGAGGACCTTGTTGATATCTGAAACACTGCATAATACACAATCACTTTAACAATGAAAAAACGTGATAGCGCCCCCCAGAGGCCGAATTTTTTCTTACTCTGCACAGACCTTCATGGCCAAGAGACAAACAGGCCCACCGCATTTCGTTTCGATCGGCCTCCGTTAACCCTGTCTAATAGCTGCTTTTTCTTGATTGGCCAATGGCGGCCATGTTTTTTGAGTTACGCAAAATTCCTTTTAAAAATAGAAAGTACCCCAGACCAGGAGCACACGTGCCAAATGTCAAGTTGATCGGTCCCATATTTCCGTAGTTACAGCCCTTTAAAGTTGAGGTGGTGTTATAGCGCCAACTAGTGGTTGCAATTTTTTGCACCTGACCTCAGAATAGTCCCCTGTATATGTGTACCAAATTTGGTGTCAATACCTCCTTCCATTCCTAAGTTATAGCCATTTAAGTGCAAGAGGCTCCGCCCATTGGGGGCGTTTTGGGCGTGGCTTGACGACGGTGAGTCGAAAGTTCACATTTTTTTTGATAACTTTTGATATTCACACTCCAAGGAATATTATGGCACTAGAACGGTTCCGATCGGATGAAAAACCTAGGACGAGTTCGTTTTTAATTTTTTCGACAAAATCGAAAATAGCGAAAAAAATTTCATGACGGAAATAAAATCGGAGATATACGTTTTGTTCGTCTTGACGCAAGGATTCTACTGATATAAGACACTTGACATTTGGCTAAGATTTGTGGAAGTTATGAGCATCAACGCGTTTGTTATCGTTATAGCGCCACCTATAGGCCAATCGGGTTGATACTCTATCAACCTCTCCCCAAATTGGGTCCTACCATTTGGCCAAGTTTCAAGTCTCTAGGCCTTACGGTTTGGTCTGCACGTTCCGTTTTAGTGCAAAATAATAATAATAACTAATAAATATAGCTGCAAGCAGCGATTACCGGGGTTCAAGCTATTTGGGATCACAAGATGTTTAAGGATATAGCCATATAGATATTCTGCATTGTACTAAGTACATGATTAAAAACAAGTTACCTACACACACACACACACACACGTTTACACGAGAAAGGAGAAACAACACAGTTAAATAATAAGACTTAATGTTGACATGCTTCTTACACACTCATTTGGTATGTCGTTTTGTTTTTATAAAAAACAAAAAATATCATTCTTACTGCAAATGTTGTGTAAGTGCCTCCAAAATGATGTTCACGTTTCACAGCTATCATGAAGTGACATGAGTGTTAAAACTGATAACTCAGAACAATTGAAGGGTAGTCTTTTACTAAATGTAATTTTAAAATTATAACAGTAAAATCATAAATGTAAACAGAGTTCTATTGATAGTAGACTTAGTTAAAGAGTAATCATCTTATGTGTTTTCTGTGATAGCAAATGTCAGCCAGTGATTGATCCTCTTCTGACATCTAGTGGACATAACGGAAAATTGCACCTAAAAACCACAATAAGGATTTGAGTATATTGCCTGATCTCAATAATACTTTGTATGCTTTGTCATGAGCATACAAATTCTCTACATTATACAGTGTAGATAAAATTGTTTTGGACTGGCTTTACTGTTGTTGAGTTTAAGAACTGAAACAATTTAATTAACCAGATATGTTATCTGAATGGTAAATCGTGTCAATAACAAATATCATTTCATTTAGCAGATTCATGTTTATGTCTTTTAATCGAGTACCATGAAGGCTTTCTGTTTTAATTAGGTAAATAAAGTGAGGTATGCAAGTTATTAAACCTTATATATATTTTTTATGGACAATAGGAACCTGACAGCTGCTACAAATGAAATAACATTATAATTGGCTTACATAACCGTTTAAACATATAAACACAAACATGCTCTGCACATTTTATTCATGTATTTGATACATATTTTGTTAAACAGGGTCCAGAAAAGTGTACTGCACTGGCTTGACAGTTGTTGAGTGTAAGAACTAGGACAATTTAATAAAACATAAATAAAGATATAAAATGTAAACATCTAAAGACTAGTTTTACTTGACTTATGTGGTTCTGGAGAAGATGTTGCTTAAAGAGCGGGACTCAAAATCTAAAAATTTGCATCAAGTCAGATTTATTTCAGTTAACTGAGAATTATACTTGCAATAAAGTTAGAATAATACTCAACATTATAATTGTTACTATTCTAAAATAAGAAAGTGTGTATGATTTCAGCAAATTGTATGTGACTTCCGAAGGATGCAAACTACAGTTTGAAAAATGTACATCTGTTTCATTTATACTTTGAGACAGTTCTGCTGAAAAAGACAATAAAACTATAACAGAAATTCTAATGGTTTCCATTAGAATACCAATAGGAACCATTCGCTTTTACTATTAAAACCACTACAAAATTCTTTTCTGTAGTTTGTTTTTGGACATATTCCATTAGGATTTAATGGCTCCACCAATAGAACTCAACAAATACTAGCAGAGACCAACAGAGACAAAAAGAGACCATTATTGTTTCTAATACAACAAATAAAATTCCCATTAAAACCATTATATCCAATAGACTTTCTGTCATGGTTTCTATTTTTTTTAACACTAAAGTAAATTCAGTTTCAAATGTATGAGACTTAGAATCATCACAATGGCAATTTTGGCTTTTCATGAAACTCCTAAGTGAAGTGTCTGCTTAAAAACGAGTACAAGCTGTATTAGTTAAACTATTGGTTTGGCTTTGGTTGTTTTGTTTTTAAATAGCATAGGTGATGTAACACGATAATGAATAATGAAGAGGATTTTTCTCAGTAGCCATTAAAACTTTTAACGTGCATGAATTTAAAAACAAGTATGAGTATAGTAATTATGAGTAAGTAAAACTAAAGAAAAGTCACTGTATAGCAGCAACCCATTGTGGTGTTGTTGCTCTGTTTGTTGCTGTGCTGTACAACGTAATACTAAACTTTGCTGGTGGAGTTAAAAGGAATTTTAAGATTAGTAATTTCTAAATTGGATGTGTTCAACGTTGTGGCAATGTAAGAATTGACATGCAAATGATGTCAAGTAAGTACATAGGGAGGGATTTGATATATTAGACTGACGTTTGATTTTTTTATTTGTTCTTGCGGTACTTTGATGTCATCTGTCTGTCAGTTATTTTAGCCCCGCATAAGTCGAACAAGCCTATTGCTAATTAAATGTAGATAAATTAAGCAGTTGAAGTAAGCAAAGTGTGAGCCATATGCAAGAGAAAGATTTAAATTATTTCAAACATTAAGAGAAATGGAAATGGAAGTCTTTTTATTGAACCATTATTAGATAATGTCCCAAAGTAATTTAAAATATAAGGTAGTTTTTTATAAGATATCATTTATTTGACAAGGTTTATGTCACTATTACTATAAACTTATTCACACTCCAATCCAGTAGGTGGCGGGAATGCACCATTTAGGTTTGCTTTGCAAACCACTTTTAAAATTTATTTTGCATTTAATTAATTACTTATTTATTCCTGAATTTATTTATTTCTACATGTATTTATTTATTTATATATGCATTTAAGTATTGATTCATGTATTTATTTATATACACTTAAGTCATTGGTAACACTTTATTATAATGTTCATTAATTAACATTAGTTAACTACATTAGTTAACATGAACTAATGATGAACTGCACTTGTGCAGCATTTATTAATCTTTATTAATGTTAATTTCAACAATTACTAATACTTTATTAAAATTTGGTTAACGTTAGTTAATGCACCGTGAACTAACATGAACAAACAATGAACAGCTTTATTTCTATTAACTAACATTAACAAAGATGAATAAATACTGTAACAAATGTATTGCTCATGGTTTGTTCATGTTAGTTAATACATTAACTAATGTTAAATCATGAACATTATAATAAAGTGTTACCAAGTCATTTGTTGCCTCCAAACATTTCCATATCAATTATGTAAATTCATAAATAACCTCCTCACTCTTTCCCTTACCCCTAGATAATATGACATGAATTTCAAATTATAATAAATATGTCTGCAAATACATTGTCATTATTGAGCTAGAAATCTTAACATATATTACTAAAGTGACAATGAGGCAAGGTTACAGTAAATAGGTATAAGATGTTACTCCTGCCTGCAATATCTAATAGTCATGTGCATTCAGCCTGACCCACAGAATAACACAGGTGAAGCTCAGGCATGATTTAACACTGACCCACATAATGACACAGGTGAAGCACAGGCATGATTTAAAACTGAGCCACAGAATAACATAGGTGAAACACAGCCATGATTTAACCTGACCCACAGAGTGACACAGGTGAAGCACAGACTTCATTTGGTGACACCCATTGAAACACAGACATGGCAGAGTGGTCAGAGATTTCCTATTATCAGTTTGAACCAGGTACATATTGAAATATAATTATAAATATATATTTCATAGTATCATTTTTATTTCTTAAACATGCACTTCATCCATCGTCTTCACCATATATGATGGCTACCTATAATGGTTAACAAGGCACAGTATTTTGTTACACAGGAATAACATTGAGAGTCACTGATCTAGGGAAAAGTTTACAGGACACTTGTTGTTCTAGATGCAAATATTTCCTGAATGATGAGCTAAAAATCCTCACAGACACTTGGGAACATGAGACAAACAGGCCCATCAGTTTAGTTGTAATCGCACACCATTACGCTTGACTCGTACATGGTTAATTCTAGTTAGCTGTTGGTTGGCATGTTTTCTAAGACATGTAATTATTCTAAAAGACCATTACAAGCATCTAAAAGTTGATATTATATGCAAAATAACAATTAGGTCAGACTAATACTTATATACTATATACATATGCTATAGGCATCATTCGTTGTTCTCATGTTATAGCGCCACCTAGTGGACAATCGCTTGACAATTTTTTGCATGTGACTTAGGCCTGGGTCTATACATATGTGTACCAAGTTTCGTGTTGATATCTCATTCCTATCATAAATGATAGCCATTTAAGTATTTGTGGCCCCGCCTCTTCGTACTTTTGACCGTGGTATTGCGACGACAAGAGCAAAGTTCAACTTTTTTTTGATAATTATTGATATTCAGTGTCTAAGGAATATTCTAGCACTGGATTGGTTCAGATCGATCAAAAAACCTAGGACTAGTTCGCAAAAGTAAGTTTAATAGAAAATGCTGAATATCTAACAAACGATTCGACTTAGACAAGTGTTTCTTGAGGAAAAGTTGTTCACTGTATGTACCTCTATTAAATGATATGAAGATCTTGTTGATATCTGAAACACTGCATAATACACAATCACTTAAACACTGAAAAAACGCGATAGCGCCTCCCGGAGGCCGAATTTTTTCTTACTCTGCACAGACCTTCATGGCCAAGAGACAAACAGGCCCAACGCGTTTCGTTTTGATCGGCCTCTGTTAACCCGTCTAATAGCTGCTTTTTCTTGATTGGCCGATGGCGGCCATGTTCTTTTAGCTACACGAAATTCCTTTTAGACATAGATAGTACCCTAGACCAGGAGCACCGGTGCCAAATCTCAAGTTGATCGGTCGCATATTTCTATAGTTACAGACCTTCAAAGTTGAGGTGGTGTTATAGCGCCAACTAGTGGTCAAGCGGCGCAATTTTTTGCACGTGACCCCAGAATAGTCCCCTGTATATGTGTACAAAATTTGGTTTCGATACCTCTTTCCAATCCCAAGTTATAGCCATTTAAGTCCAAGAGGCTCCGCCCTTTGGGGGCGTTTGGGCGTGGCTTTACGCCGGTGAGTCGAAAGTTCAATTTTTTTTTGATAACTTTTGATATTCACACTCCAAGGAATATTAAAGCACTGGAACGGTTCCGATCGGACGAAAACCCTAGGACTAGTTCGTTTTTATTTTTTTCGACAAAATCGAAAATAGCGAAAAAAATTTCATGACGGAAATGAAATCGGAGATATACGTTTTGTTCGTCTTGACACAAGGATTCCAGTGATATAAGACACTTGACATTTGGACAAGGTTTGTGGGAGTTATGAGCATCAACGCGTTTGTTATCGCTATAGCGCCACCTATAGGTCAATCGGGTTGATACTCTATCAACCTCTCCCCAAATTGGGTCCTACCATTTGGCCAAGTCTCAAGTCTCTAGGCCTTACGGTTTGGTCTGCACGATCCGTTCTACGGCAGAAGAAAAATAAATAGAATAAATATAGCTGCAAGCAGCGATTAGCGGGGTTCAAGCTATTTGGGATCACAAGACGTTTAAGGACATGGCCATATAGATATTCTGCATTGTATATTATACACATACACGTTTACCTGAGAAAGGAGAAACAAGACTGTTAAAGAACAAGACTTAATATTGACATGGTTACACACTCATTTTGTATGTAGTTTTTTTTAATAAAAAACATAAAAATATAATTCTTACTGCAAATGTCGTGTAAGTGCCTCCAAAATTATGTTCACGTTTCACAGCTATCATAAAGTGATATGAGTGATAAAACTGACAACTCAGAACAATTGAAGTGGTAGTCTTTCACTAAATTTGATTTTAATATTATAACAGTAAAATCATGAAGTTAAAGGTGCAGTGTGTACATTTTAGTGGCATCTAGTGGTGAGGTCACAAATTGCAACCAATGGCTTAGTCCACTACTCACCCCTCGCTTTTGAAACACATAGAGAAGCTACGGTAGCTGCGACCAGACAAACATGTCATCGTCGGAGACAACTTAGTAAAAAAAATTGTCAGTTAGGGGCTTCTGTAGAAAAATGGCGCCACAAAATGTTGACTTCCATGTAAGGGGACCTTGGTGTATGTAGATAAAAAGGTCTCGTTCTAAGGTAATAAACGCATACCGGTTCATTATGAAAGGTCTTTATACACCCATGATAATATAGTTTTGTATATCATTTTGCATTTCTGTCAAGAGATCTTTATAAAAATTACACACTGCAGCTTTAAATGTGAACAGATTTCTATTAATAGTAGAATTAGTTAAAGAGTAATCATCTTCTGTGTTTTCTGTGAGTTCAAATGTCAGCCAGTGATTGATCCTCTTCTGCCATCTAGTGGACATAACGGAAAATTGCACCTAAAAACCACAATAAGGAATTTGAGTATATTGCCTGATCTCAATAATACATTGTATGCTTTGTCATAAACTTTAGGGGCCGTTTGTCAGGGCCATTTTCAAAATGACTGTGTGATAGCTATACTTTTTCAAAGTTGTTTTTGTATTTGATATATATAAATATATATAAATTAATTCATACAGTGTAGAGAAAATTGTACTGCACTGGCTTTAATGTTGTTGAGTGTAAGAACTGAAACAATTTAATAAAACAACCAGATACATTATCTGAATGGTGGATGGTGTTATTAAATCGTGTCAATAACAAATATCATTTCATTTAGCAGATTCATGTTCATGTCCTTTAATCGAGTACCATGAAGGCTTTCTGTTTTAATTAGGTAAATAAAGTGAGGTATGCAAGTTATTAAACCGTATATATTTTTATGGACAAAAGGAACATATACACAAACATGCTCTGCACATTTTGTATGTTTCTCTCATCTGAAACAGTCATTTTAATTCATAGAGATCTATTCTGTAGGTCTTACTAAATGTTTGCTTGTTTAAATGTATTAGACTATTTTTTAACAAAAGTAATTGTTCTTATAGAACATATATATATTCTTTGACATAGATATTATGTGCAAACATACAAGTATTTCAGATGACAGCCTCTGTCGTATTATAGTAGGCCTAAAAATAGCACTAAAGCTCTGCATATTTTTATATTTAACCACTGGCTATGCCCATACATAATTGATCCAGATGTGTTGTTTATATCAAATGGAGTTAATAACAAATATGATGTCATTAAGCAAATGTCAGTCAGATTTGCTATTAGGCACTTATTAGTGTTCACACATGTGCTGTGCTAGAGTAAGTTTTCAGATAATCATTTACATTTAAAACAACCAATTGTATCATAACATTACAATTTCATTGCAATAATTCTATAAACAATTATTAAAAACTTTATAAGACACATCATGACATGTCATGGAAAATAGATTAGAATACTAAAGCTACTGATAACCAAATATATATTCTCTTTATGTATGATTATTAGTTATTATTTCTAATGTTGGCCTGTTCTTTAAGGATCCACATATTTACAGCAATCTTTTTCATACCTTTAGGATTTGAAGAATTCTAAGACAACATTTGAAGCTTTATAACTTTATTGGGTTGTTTCCCACAGGTTTAAATTGATGCATGACTAGCCATTAGTTATGTAAAAACATTTAGGTACTTTTTACAAACAAACCTTTTAAAAAACATTACTGGTGTAGATCTTAAGACAAAACTATGGCCCTGATATATTTAAAGAAAGGCCAGTGTAAGCTATTTTCAAGTAAGAAAACTAAAACATAAACCTAAATTTTAGTCTGTAACTACATTTAAACCAATGGTCAGTAACATTAATCTCTAAGACTAGTCTTAAAAGTTAGTCATACATTTTTGTCTTCATGATTGAACATAACTGCTTTAAGTATCATGTGAAAAAATATTTAAATTATTTAAATTATATTTAAATCCAAATAGTAAGACTGATTAGCCCTAACTAACTACTAGTTCTTCAGACTAGTCCTTAAAACACAGTCTTAACTTAATGGCTACTGTATGTTTATTTAACCAGCCCTAGTCTTGGAAAGACATATATTGTCTGATCTTAATAAAACTATTAATATTTTGTCATAAGCTTCAGATTACTAGTTAATTAGTTAGATATACTTAGTCTGGCCCATTTTGAAAATGCCACATTTCAAAATGCTTGAATTGATTACCTCAAGTCTTTTAGTTTTAATGAGGCAAATGACTGCAAATCATTGAATCTTATAATAATTTTCATGCAGATGCAAACCCATGGACAAAAGGAACATAACAGCAGCTACAAATTAAATAACGAATACAGGTTACAAATGGTGCCCACATCACTATGTGACATCACATCAAATCTTGGAATACGGCGGCAAAAGTTTATTTTATGTTTCATATTGATATTTGCCCAGATAGTACAGCAAATTCACAAAATTGCTTTTCATATAAACATAAACATCTAGAGCAGTACTTTCAACTCAGTGAACCACAGTGGTTTCTGGAGACCAATGCTCGGCACATTTTGTATGATTCTCTCATCTGACACAATCAGTTCAGTTCATACAAATCTCTACTGATGATTAAAGTGGATTTGTTTAAAATAGAAGACTTTGTATATGTGCAGAGCAGTGGGCATCCAGGAAAAGTTTTGAGAACCACTGATCTAGGGGACAGTTAACGTAACACCCGTTGTTCTAGATGCAAATATTTCCGGAATGATGAGCCAAAAATCCTCACAGACACTTGAGAACATAATACAAACAGGCCCATCAGTTTAGTTGTAATCGCAGACCATTACGCTGGACTCGTACATGCTTAATGCTGGCTGGCTGTTGGTCGGCATGTTTTCTAAGATATGTAATTATCCTAATAGACCCTTATAAGATTCTGAAAGCAGATGTTATGTGCAAAATAACAAGTAGGTCAGACAAATATTTATGTGTTGTATACATATGCTATAGTCATCGTTCTTTGTTCTTTGGTTATAGCGCCACCTGGTGGACAATCTCTGAAATTTTTTGCATGTTACCTCGGCCTAGGTCTATACATAGGTGTACCAAGTTTCGTGTTGATATCTCATTCCTATCATAAATGATAGCCATTTAAGTATTTGTGGCCCCGCCTCTTCGTACTTTTGACCGTGGTGTTGCGACCACGAGTGCAAAGTTCAACTTTTTTTTGATAATTATTGATATTCAGTGTCTAAGGAATGTTCTAGCACTTGATTGGTTCAGATTGCTCAAAAAACCTAGGACTAGTTCGCAAAAGTAGGTTTCAAAGAAAATGATGAATATCTAATAAACGATTCGACTGAGACAAGTGCTTCTTGAGGAAAAGTTATTCATTGTAAGTACCTCTATTAAATGATATAAAGATCTTGTTGATATCTGAAACACTGCATAATACACAATCACTTAAACACCGCAAAAACGTTATAGCGCCTCCCGGAGGCCGAATTTTTTCTTACTCTGCACAGACCTTCATGGCCAAGAGACAAACAGGCCCACCGCGTTTTGTTTCGATCGGGCTTCGTTAACCCTGTCTAATAGCTGCTTTTTCTTGATTGGCCGATGGCGGCCATGTACGCGAAATTCATTTTAGACACTGATAGTACCCTCGACCAGGAGCACCGATGCCAAATGTCAAATTGATCGGTCCAATATTTCTGAAGTTACAGACCTTTAAAGTTGAGGTGGTGTTATAGCGCCTACTAGTGGTCAAGCGGCGCAATTTTTTACACGTGACCCCAGAATAGTCCCTTGTATATGTGTACCAAATTTGGTGTCAATACCTCTTTCCAATCCCAAGTTATAGCCATTTAAGTCCAAGAGGCTCCGCCCATTGGGGGCGTTTGGGCGTGGCTTTACGATGGTGAGTCGAAAGTTCAAATTTTTTTTGATAACTTTTGATATTCACACTCCAAGGAATATTACAGCACTGAAACGGTTCCGATCGGACAAAAAACCTAGGACTAGTTCATTTTTATTTTTTTCGACAAAATCGAAAATAGCGGAAAATTTTTAATGACGGAAATGAAATCGGAGATATACATTTTGTTCGTCTTGACGCAAGGAATCCAGGGATATAAGACACTTGACATTAGGATAAGAATTGTGGAAGTTATGAGCATCAACGCGTTTGCCATCGCTATAGCGCCCCCCATAGGCCGATTGGGGTGACACTCTGTCAACTTCGCGCACGAATGAGACCTACCATTTGGCCAAGTCTCAAGTCTCTAGGCCTTACGGTTTGGTCTGCACGTTCCGTTTTACGGCAGAAGAAAAATAATAAATAGAATAATAAAAATCCATACAAATACAATAGGGTTTCAGCCCTTCGGGCTTGAACCCCTAATAATATAGCTGCAAGCAGCGATTAGCGGGGTTCAAGCTATTTGAGATCACAAGACGTTTAAGGACATTGCCATATAGATATTCTGCATTGTATATTATACACATACACGTTTACCTGAGAAAGGAGAAACAAGACTGTTAAAGAACAAGACTTAATATTGACATGGTTACACACTCATTTTGTATGTAGATTTTTTTAATAAAAAACATAAAAATATAATTCTTACTGCAAATGTCGTGAAAGTGCCTCCAAAATTATGTTCACGTTTCACAGCTATCATAAAGTGACATGAGTGATAAAACTGACAACTCAGAACAATTGAAGTGGTAGTTTTTCACTAAATTTGATTTTAATATTATAACAGTAAAATCATGAAGTTAAAGGTGCAGTGTGTACATTTTAGTGGCATCTAGTGGTGAGGTCACAAATTGCAACCAATGGCTTAGTCCAGGGCTATTCAATTGGCGGCCCGCGGGCCAAACCCGGCCCCCAAGGTAATTTGATCCGGCCCTTTATGTAGTCTGTAAAAAAGACATCTCTAAAATAAATTTTGTAAGTTAGACAACGGGCCGTACAGTTACGAGTTGATGCGCGTGCGTCTGTTTCATGCAGCATGAGCTGCAGAGCGCGTGTCACGTGACTGGTGCGAGCAGCTGTGTCACGTGATTATATTCGGGCTTTTGTCCACAAGTTCAAAGCGATCGCCTCCCCCGCTCGCGCCCGCGTCTTAAGACGCGATAGCTGATAGACAGTGGTGAGTTAAGAGACCGGACTCTATGGTTGTTTTAACTTTATTTGTTGTATTTTCAGCTTAAAACACTGCCTTTTCCGACAATTGTTGTCTGATATGTTTATGCTTATCCACAATGACATTAACGTTAGATAAAGGAAACTCGTTGAAACGATTTTGTGAACTAGACAAAAAGATCCTGCCGTTTCTCCAAAATTCAAAGCAGACAAAGGCTCAAATATTATGCGAGTCATCGTTCTCACACAAGAATGCAATTAAAACGAGTAACAGTTAGTCGCCCATCGCTCACAGCCCAGCACCTGCACCACTGTATGTGTATCATGCTGACAAACATACACCTGATTTTCTTGCGAAATCTAAAAACATATTCTGTTTATTAGAAGGTAGCCTAATGTTTGCCAGTTATTAAGATGGCTGTTGTAGTTTAAAAAGGGCTACTGTAATAATTAGCTTTTGACAAAAACAGCATAAAACAATTATGTTCCATATTATAAACTTTTTTGTTATGTGCACTGTAGTGAGTAACTGAGTTAAATTCTCAATGAGTGTGATATGGATCTTATTTACCTATTTAAATGTAAAATAAAGCTTACTTGGGCATCTTACTTATGTTGTTATGCAATTTTAAATACAACAAACATGTCTGGATGTAGAAAAATCCTACTTTGACATCTAACAATGCACTAATGTTGTTGAATGCAGTTTCAAAATACATGTTTGTAGAAAAAGCCTATTGTACAATGCACTGATTTTGTTATGCAGTTTTAAAATACAACATGAATATGTTTAAATGTAGAAAAATTTAGTCATCATCACTGTTATATCTCCGGCCCCTCATTTAAGATACTTTTTATGAACTGGCCCCCACGACAAACTAATTGAATAGCCCTGGCTTAGTCCACTACTCACCCCTCGCTTTTGAAACACATAGAGAAGCTACGGTAGCCGCGACCAGACAAACATGTCATCGTCAGAGACAACTTAGTAAAAAATTTGTCCGTTAGGGGCTTCTGTAGAAAAATGGCGCCAGAAAATGTTGACTTCCATCTAAGGGGACCTTGGTGTATGTAGATAAAAAGGTCTCGTTCTAAGGTAATAAACGCATACCGGTTCATTATGAAAGGTCTTTATACACCCCTGATAATATAGTTTTGTATATCATTTTGCATTTCTGTCAAGAGATCCTTCTAAAAATTACACACTGCACCTTTAAATGTGAACAGATTTCTATTAATAGTAGAATTAGTTAAAGAGTAATCATCTTCTGTGTTTTCTGTGAGTTCAAATGTCAGCCAGTGATTGATCCTCTTCTGCCATCTAGTGGACATAACGGAAAATTGCACCTAAAAACCACAATAAGGAATTTGAGTATATTGCCTGATCTCAATAATACATTGTATGCTTTGTCATAAACTTTAGGGGGCGTTCGTCAGGGCCATTTTCAAAATGACTGTGTGATAGCTATACTTTTGCAAAGTTGTTTTTGTATTTGATATATATAAATATATATAAATTAATTTATACAGTGTAGAGAAAATTGTACTGCACTGGCTTAAATGTTGTTGAGTGTAAGAACTGAAACAATTTAATAAAACAACCTGATACGTTATCTGAATGGTGGATTGTGTTATTAAATCGTGTCAATAACAAATATCCTTTCATTTAGCAGATTCATGTTCATGTCCTTTAATCGAGTACCATGAAGGCTTTCTGTTTTAATTAGGTAAATAAAGTGAGGTATGCAAGTTATTAAACCGTATATATTTTTATGGACAAAAGGAACATATACACAAACATGCTCTGCACATTTTGTATGTTTCTCTCATCTGAAACAGTCATTTTAGTTCATAGAGATCTATTCTGTAGGTCTTACTAAATGTTTGCTTGTTTAAATGTATTAGACTATTTTTTAACAAAAGTAATTGTTCTTATAGAACATATATTCTTTGACATAGATATTATGTGCAAACGTACACGTTTTTCAGATGACAACCTCTGTCATATTATAGTAGGCCTAAAAATAGCACTAAACCTCTGCATATTTTTATATTTAACCACTGGCTATGCCCATACATAATTGATCCGGATGTGTTGTTAATATCAAATGGAGTTAATAACAAATATGATGTCATTAAGCAAATGTCAGTCAGATTTGCTATTAGGCACTTATTTGTGTTCACACATGTGCTGTGCTAGAGTAAGTTTTCAGATAATCATTTACATTTAAAACAACCAATTGTATCATAACATTACAATTTCATTGCAATAATTCTATAAACAATTATTAAAAACTTTATAAGACACATCATGACATGTCATGGAAAATAGATTAGAATACTAAAGCTACTGATAACCAAATATATATTCTCTTTATGTATGATTATTAGTTATTATTTCTAATGTTGGCCTGTTCTTTAAGAATCCACATATTTACAGCAATCTTTTTCATACCTTTAGGATTTGAAGAATTTATAATTTTATTGGGTTGTTTCCCAAATGTTTAAATTGATGCATGACTAGCCATTAGTTATGTAAAAACATTTAGGTACTTTTTACAAACAAACCTTTTAAAAAACATTACTGGTGTACATCTTAAGACAAAACTATGGCCCTGATATATTTAAAGAAAGGCCAGTGTAAGCTATTTTCAAGTAAGACAACTAAAACATAAACCTATTTTTTTGTCTGTAACTACATTTAAAGCAATGGTCAGTAACATTAATCTCTAAGACTAGTCTTAAAAGTTAGTCATACATTTTTGTCTTCATGATTGAACATAACTGCTTTAAGTATCATGTGAAAAAATATTTAAATTATTTAAATTATATTTAATTCCAAATAGTAAGACTGATTAGCCCTAACTAACTACTAGTTCTTCAGACTAGTCCTAAAAAACACAGTCTTAACTTAATGGCTACTGTATGTTTAATCAACCAGCCCTAGTCTTGGAAAGACATATATTGTCTGATCTTAATAAAACTATTAATTTTTTTGTCATGAGCTTCAGATTACTAGTTAATTAGTTAGATATACTTAGTCTGGCCCATTTTGAAAATGCCACATTTCAAAATGATTGAATTGATTACCTCAAGTCTTTTAGTTTTAATGAGGCAAATGACTGCAAATCATTGAATCTTATAATAATTTTCATGCAGATGCAAACCCATGGACAAAAGGAACATAACAGCAGCTACAAATTAAATAACGAATACAGGTTACAAATGGTGCCCACATCACTATGTGACATCACATCAAATCTTGGAATACAACGGCAAACAATTATTTTATGTTTCATATTGATATTTGCCCAGATAGTACAGCAAATTCACAAAATTGCTTTTCATATAAACATAAACATCTAGAGCAGTACTTTCAACTCAGTGAACCGCAGTGGTTTCTCGAGACCCAATGCTCGGCACATTTTGTATGATTCTCTCATCTGACACAATCAGTTCAGTTCATACAAATCTCTACTGATGATTAAAGTGGATTTGTTTAAAATAGAAGACTTTTGTATATGTGCAGAGCAGTGGGCATCCAGGAATAGTTTTGAGAACCACTGATCTAGGGGACAGTTAACGTAACACCCGTTGTTCTAGATGCAAATATTTCCGGAATGATGAGCCAAAAATCCTCACAGACACTTGAGAACATAATACAAACAGGCCCATCAGTTAAGTTGTAATCGCAGACCATTACGCTGGACTCGTACATGCTTAATGCTGGCTGGCTGTTGGTCGGCATGTTTTCTAAGATATGTAATTATCCTAATAGAGCCTTATAAGAATCTGAAAGCAGATGTTATGTGCAAAATAACAAGTAGGTCAGACAAATATTTATGTGTTGTATACATATGCTATAGTCATCGTTCTTTGTTCTTTGGTTATAGCGCCACCTGGTGGACAATCTCTGAAATTTTTTGCATGTTACCTCGGCCTAGGACTATACATATGTGTACCAAATTTCGTGTTGATATCTCATTCCTATCATAAATGATAGCCATTTAAGTATTTGTGGCACCGCCTCTTCGTACTTTTGACCGTGGTGTTGCGACCACGAGTGCAAAGTTCAACTTTTTTTTGATAATTATTGATAATCAGGGTCTAAGGAATATTCCAGCACTGGATTGGTTCAGATTGGTCAAAAAACCTAGGACTAGTTCGCAAAAGTAGGTTTAAAAGAAAATGATGAATATCTATCAAACGATTCGACTGAGACAAGTGCTTCTTGAGGGAAAGTTGTTCATTGTAAGTACCTCTATTAAATGATATAAAGATCTTGTTGATATCTGAAACACTGCATAATACACAATCACTTAAACACTGAAAAAACGTGATAGCGCCTCCCGGAGGCCGAATTTTTTCTTACTCTGCACAGACCTTCATGGCCAAGAGACAAACAGGCCCACCACGTTTCGTTTGGATCAGCCTCCGTTAACCCTGTCTAATAGCTGCTTTTTCTTGATTGGCCGATGGCGGACATGTTTTTTGAGCTACGCAAAATTCCTTTTACACATAGATAGTACCCTAGACCAGGAGCACCGGTGCCAAATGTCAAGTTGATCGGTCCCATATTTCTGTAGTTACAGACCTTCAAAGTTGAGGTGGTGTTATAGCGCCAACTAGTGGTCAAGAGGCGCAATTTTTTGCAGGTGACCCCAGAATGGTCCCGTGTATAATTGTACCAAATTTGGTGTCAATACCTCCTTCCCTTCCTAAGTTATAGCCATTTAAGTCCAAGAGGTTCCGCCCATTGGGGGCGTTTGGGCGTGGCTTGACGACGGTGAGTCGAAAGTTCAATTTTTTTTTGATAACTTTTGATATTCACACTCCAAGGAATATTACAGCACTGGAACGGTTCCGATCAGACAAAAAACCTAGGACTAGTTCGTTTTTATTTTTTTCGACAAAATCGAAAATAGCGAAAAAAATTTCATGACGGAAATGAAATCGGAGATATACGTTTTGTTCGTCTTGACGCAAGGATTCCGGTGATATAAGACACTTGAAATTTGGACAAGATTTGTGGGAGTTATGAGCATCAACGCGTTGGTTATCGCTATAGCGCCACCTATAGGCCAATCGGGTTGATACTCTATCAACCTCTCCCCAAATTGGGTCCTACCATTTGGCCAAGTCTCAAGTCTCTAGGCCTTACGGTTTGGTCTGCACGATCCGTTCTACGGCAGAAGAAAAATAATAACTAGAATAATAATAAAAATCCATACAAATACAATAGGGTTTCAGCCCTACGGGCTTGAACCCCTAAATAGAACAAGCAGCGATTACCGGGGTTCAAGCGATTTGGGAACTTAAGATCTTTAAAGGCATACATGTATATATTTGCTGCATTGTACAAAATAAATGATGAAAAATAAGCTACCAGACACACGTGTTCAAAGTTATCAGGAAAAAAGTTGCTATCATTCAGTGAAATGTCTCCCTCTCTTCTCACGGAACATTGACAAATAGAACACTGAAGGAAATGTTTTTTGGTGCTTGCAGTGGCAAAACTCAGCTCACAAAATATTAAAATAGGGTTAATGAGTCAAAAGAGCCGAACCCCACGTTTCTACGATGTTCTGATACAGAGATACAGCTCTTGCTAAATGGTTGCTAGGGTATTCTCATTGGTTGCTAGGGAGTGAATTGCAATCCACCAAGGATTATACTTAAAGCCATGAAAGGCATAATCCATGATGACTCATGATTTTAGATGTAAGGTTGCAGTATTTTTATGTGAAAATAAAAAACCACTAGGTGGCGCTATGACAAACTCGTGCATGCAACCATAAATCATGACAGTTTTACATTTAGCTAGTATCATGGCTATATACTTTAGTTTAGTGAAAAAACAGTTGTATGACCATTGGGCTAGCTCAATGTCAAAGGTTTTGTTCAATTATGAGGCCAACTAGTGGTGCGTTCATACAATTTTTTTTGTATTGCCTCAGACTTTGCTCAGACATCAGTGTATCAAATCTGGTGTAAAAATGTAATTTCGTTGCAGAGTTATAACCATTTCTGTGTAAAAAACACAAAATTTGGAGGTAGTTTTTCGTTTTTTGCAATTTTCGGTCATTTCTGATGGAAATTTTAACATAACGCCAATAGAACTTTTTGTTCAGAAGGTAAGGTTAGTTTCTTCCTATGGTCGTTTCGAGTCGATCGGAATAACCCTTGCGGAGTTATTCGCGCATGTTTTTTAAGCGCTATTTTGCTGCACAGGGCTAACCAAAAGACAAAACCTGGCATGTTTGGTATCGTTGGACTCGGCAACAATTCAGGACTCCAAGGAAAAAAGTTGCATGAAAATACGTCAAACTCAGCCTAAGTTATAAGCATTTAAATGATTCGTCTGACCACTAGGTGGCGCTGTAACGAGACGAGGCACGCAACGTCAGGCCATGACTCTCATCACAAGTACCAAGTATCGTGTTGATACTTCATTTCTGTCCCCAGTTATAGCCAATAAAGTCCAAGTGGCTGCGCACACTTCAGACGTTTGGGCGTGGCATGCCGACCGTGAGTCGAAAGTTCGACTTTTTTTCAATAATTATTGATATTCAAACTCCAAGGAACATTTTAGCACTGGAACGATTCCGATCGAGCGAAAAACCTAGGACTAGTTCGTTTTTATTTTTTTAGACAAAATCGAAAATAGCGGAAAATTTTTAATGACGGAAATGAAATCGGAGATATACATTTTGTTCGTCTTGACGCAAGGAATCCAGGGATATAAGACACTTGACATTTGGACAAGAATTCTGGAAGTTATGAGCATCAACGCGTTTGCCATCGCTGTAGCGCCCCCCATAGGCCGATTGGGGTGACACTCTGTCAAGTTCGCGCACGAATGAGACCTACCATTTGGCCAAGTCTCAAGTCTCTAGGCATTACGGTTTGGTCTGCACGATCCGTTTTACGGCAGAAGAAAAATAATAAATAGAATAATAAATATAGCTGCTAGCAGCGATTATCGGGGTTCAAGCCATTTAAATCACAAGACGTTTAAGGACATGCCCATATAGATATTCTGCATTGTATTTTGTACACACACACGTTTACCTGAGAAAGGAGAAACAAGACTGTTAAAGAACAAGACTTAAAGGAATAGTCTACTGATTTTCAATATTAAAATATGTTATTACCTTAACTAAGAATTGTTGATACATCATTCTATCATCTGTGTGCGTGCACGTAAGCGCGAACTAGTCCTTGGGAGTACTTCGACTCGCCTGAAAAGTCCGCTCCCCTTCTCACTCTCATAATGGGAGGGGGAGGGTGTTACTGCGCCGAGTCGAAGTACTCCTAAATGTGCTATTACACCAACAAAAAAAATTTCCTCTTTTAAATCCGCTTAGAAAAGCGCTACGTTTTATTTTGTACCACCAAACTTGCTCGTATAACTACTCGTCTTAAATAGGAAAAACGTTGATGTGTTTGGTCACTTCTAACTGTATCTCTAAATGGAACCATTGAATGAATGGGGCTAAGCTAAATGCTATCGAAGCGTCGCAGCGCGCTCCAGCGCTTACGTGCACGCACACAGATGATAGAGGGATGTATCAACAATTCTTAGTTAAGGTAATAACATATTTTAATATTGAAAATGAGTAGACTATTCCTTTAATATTGACATGGTTATACACTCATTTGGTATGTAGTTTTTTTTATAAAAAACAAAAAATATATAATTCTTACTGCAAATGTCGTGTAAGTGCCTCCAAAATTGTGTTCACGTTTCACAGCTATCATAAAATGACATGAGTGTTAAAATTGATAACTCAGAACAACTGAAGTGGTAGTCTTTCACTAAATGTGATTTTAATATTATAACAGTAAAATCATGAAGTTAAAGGTGCAGTATGTACATTTTAGCGGCATCTAGTGGTGAGGTCCCAAATTGCAACCAATGGCTTAGTCCACTGCTCACCCCTCGCTTTTGAAACACATAGAGAAGCTACGGTAGCCGCCACCAGACAAACATGTCATCGTCGGAGACAACTTAGTAAAAAAATGTGTCTGTTAAGGGCTTCTGTGGAAAAATGGCGGCACAAAATGGTGACTTCTATGTAAGGGGACCCTCAGTGTATGTAGATAAAAAGGTCTCGTTCTAAGGTAATAAACACATACTGGTTCATTATGAAAGGTCTTTATACACCCCTGATAATATAGTTTCGTATATCATTTTGCATTTCCGTCAAGAGATCCTTTAAATGTGTACAGAGTTCTATTAATAGTAGACTTAGTTAAAGAGTAATCATCTTCTGTGTTTTCTGTGAGTGCAAATGTCAGCCAGTGATTGATCCTCTTCAGCCATCTAGTGGACATAACGGAAAATTGCACCTAAAAACCACAATAAGGAATTTGAGTATATTGCCTGATCTCAATAATACTTGTATGCTTTGTCATAAGCTTTAGGGGCCGTTCGTCAGGGCCGTTTTCAAAATGACTGTGTACTAGCTATACTTCTGCAATTTGTTTTTGTATTTGATATATATATATATATATATATATATATATATATATATATATATATATATATATATATATATATATTATACAGTGTAGAGAAAATTGTACTGCACTGGCTTTACTGTTGTTGAGTGTAAGAACTGAAACAATTTAATAAAACAAAACCAGATACGTTATCTGGAATGGTGGATGGTGTTATTAAATTGTGTCAATAACAAATATCATTTCAATTAGCAGATTCATGTTCATGTCCTTTAATCGAGTACCATGAAGGCTTTCTGTTTTAATTAGGTAAATAAAGTGAGGTATGCAAGTTATTAAACCGTATATATTTTTATGGACAAAAGGAACATATACACAAACATGCTCTGCACATTTTGTATGTTTCTCTCATCTGAAACAGTCATTTTAATTCATAGAGATCTATTCTGTAGGTCTTACTAAATGGTTGCTTGTTTAAATCTTTTAGACTATTTTTTATTAACAAAAGTAATTGTTCTTATAGAACATATATATTCTTTGACATAGATATTATGTGCAAACATACATGTATTTCAGATGACAGCCTCTGTCATATTATAGTAGGCCTAAAAATAGTACTAAAGCTTTACATTTTTTATATTTAACAACTGGCTATGTCCATACATAACTGATCCAGATGTGTTGTTTATATCAAATGGAGTTAATAACAAATATGATGTCATTAAGCAAATGTCTGTCAGATTTACTATTAAGCACTTATTTGTGTTCACACATGTGCTGTGCTAGAGTAAGTTTTCAGTAAATAATTTACATTTAAAATAACCAATTGTATCATAACATTACAATTTCATTGCAATAATTCTATAAACAATTATTAAAAACTTTATAAGACACATCATGACGTGTTTATGTCATGGAAAATAGATTAGAATACTAAAGCTACTGATAGCCAAATATATATTCTCTTTATGTATGATTATTAGTTATTATTTCTAATGTTGGCCTGTTCTTTAAGAATCCACATATTTACAGCAATCTTTTTCATATGTTTAGGATTTGAAGAATTCCAAGACAACATTTGAAGCTTTATAACTTTATTGGGTTGTTTCCCACAGGTTAAATTGATGCATGACTAGCCATTAGTTATGTAAAAACATTTAGGTACTTTTTACAAACAAACCTTTTAAAAAACATTATTTTTTGTTTTTACGCTCCTCCCCTTGTTTGTTGTCTTGGTGATTCATTGTTTCCGTTTACCCATTGGTCATTGTGTTGTTTAAATTCACTTCTGTTTCCCCTGTCTTGTACGGTTCATTGTTGCGTGTTCTACGTATGTTTCGGTGTTGCCCAGAGTTTCTCGTGTTTTGTTTTGTTTATATTTTCAAGTTGAATAAAATACTGCATATTGGATCCACTCTCTTCTGTCCTTACTCAATTGTGTGCAGCATCGTGACAAAGACTGAATAGCCCTAATTAGCTACTAGTTCTTCAGACTTGTCCTTAAAACACAGTTTTATCTTAATGGCTACTGTATGTTTATTCAACCAGCCCTAGTCTTGGAAAGACATATATTGTCTGATCTTAATAAAACTATTAATATTTTGTCATAAGCTTTATATTGCTAGTTAATTAGTTAGATATACTTAGTCTGGCCCATTTTGAAAATGTCACATTTCAAAATGCTTGAATTGATTACCTCAAGTCTTAGTTTTAATGAGGTAAATGACTGCAAATCATTAAATCTAATAATAATTTTCATGCAGATGCAAACCCATGGACAAAAGGAACATAACAGCAGCTACAAATGAAATAACGAATACAGGTTACAAATGGTGCCCACATCACTATGTGACATTACATCAAATCTAGGAATACAACGGCAAAAGTTAATTTTATGTTTCATATTGATATTTGCCCAGATAGTACAGTAAATTCACAAATAGTTTTTTTCATATAAACATAAACATCTAGAGCAGTTCTTTCAACTCAGTGAAACGCAGTGGTTTCTCGAGACCCAATGCTCAGCACATTTTGTATATTTCTCTCATCTGACACAATCAGTTCAGTTCATACAAATCTCTACTGATGATTAAAGTAGATTTGTTTAAAATAGAAGACTTTTGTATATATGCAGAGCAGCGGGCCTTCAGGAATAATTTTGAGAACCACTGATCTAGGGGACAGTTAACGTAACTCCCGTTGTTCTAGATGCAAATATTTCCAGAATGATGAGCCAAAAATCCTCACAGACACTTGAGAACATAAGACAAACAGGCCCATCAGTTTAGTTGTAATCGCACACCATTACACTGGACTCGTACATGGTTAATGCTGGCTGGCTGTTGGTCGGCATGTTTTCTAAGATATGTAATTATCCTAAAAGACCATTATAAGAATCTGAAAGTAGATGGTAAGTGCAAAATAACAAGTAGGTCAGACAAATATTTAGGTGTTGTATACATATGCTATAGTCATCGTTCGTTGTTCTTTGGTTATAGCGCCACCTGGTGGAAAATCTCTGAATTTTTTTGCATGTTAGCTCCGCCTAGGACTATACATATGTGTACCAAATTTTGTGTTGATATCTCATTCCTATCAAAAATGATAGCCATTGTAGTATTTGTGGCACCGCCTCTTCGTACTTTTGACCGTGGTGTTGCGACAATGAGTGCAAAGTTCAACTTTTTTTTGATAGTTATTGATATTCAGTGTCTAAAGAATATTCCAGCACTGGATCGGTTCAGATCGGTCAAAAAACCTAGGACTAGTTCGCAAAAGTAGGTTTACAAGAAAATGATGAATATCTAACTAACGATTCGACTGAGACAAGTGCTGCTTGAGGCAATGTTGTTCATTTTAAGTACCTCTATTAAATGATATGAGGATCTTGTTGATATCTGAAACAATGCATAATACACAATCACTTAAACGCTGAAAAAACGTGATAGCGCCCCCCGGAGGCCGAATTTTTTCTTACTCTGCACAGACCTTCATGGCCAAGAGACAAACAGGCCCACCGCGTTTCGTTTCGATCGGCCTCCGTTAACCCTGTCTAATAGCTGCTTTTTCTTGATTGGCCGATGGCGGCCATGTTTTTTGAGTTACACAAAATTCCTTTTAAACATAGATAGTACCCCAGACCAGGAGCACACGTGCCAAATGTCAAGTTGATCGGTCCCATATTTCGGTAGTTACAGCCCTTCAAAGTTGAGGTACTGTTATAGCGCCAACTAGTGGTCAAGCGGCGCAATTTTTTGCACCTGACCTCGGAATAGGACCCTGTATATGTGTACCAAATTTGGTGTCAATACCTCCTTCCATTCCTAAGTTATAGCCATTTAAGTCCAAGAGGCTCCGCCCATTGGGGGCGTTTAGGCGTGGCTTGACGACGGCGAGTCGAAAATTCAACTTTTTTTTGATAACTTTTGATATTCACACTCCAAGGAATATTACGGCACTGGAACCGTTCCGATCGGACGAAAAACCTAGGACGAGTTCATTTTTATTTTTTTCGACAAAATCGAAAATAGCGAAAAAAATTTCATGACGGAAATAAAATCGGAGATATACGTTTTGTTCGTCTTGACGCAAGGAATCCAGGGATATAAGACACTTGACATTTGGATAAGATTTGTGGAAGTTATGACCATCAACGCGTTTGTTATCCCTATAGCGCCACCTATGGGCCAATCGGGTTAAGACTCTATCAACCTCTCCCCAAATTGGGTCCTACCATTTGGCCAAGTTTCAAGTCTCTAGGCCTTACGGTTTTGTCTGCACGTTCCGTTTTACGGCAGAATAATAATAACTAATAATAATAAAAACCTTGGCAATTACAATAGGGTTTCAGCACTTCGTGCTTGAACCCCTAATAATAAAAATCCATACAAATACAATAGGGTTTCAGCCCTACGGGCTTGAACCCCTAATAATTAAAGCTGCAAGCAGCATTTACCGGGTTTCGAGCATTAATGCATGTCAAAGACGTCAGACATCGTCGACCAGGCTGATCCAGTCCCCACAAAAACAAAAGAGATGGTCAGAAACGGTTCATACAGACTATGTATGCTTAAACACACGTGCACCTATAGGACAAACATGTCACTTCCTTAATGTGAAGCTACCAGACACACGTGTTCAAAGTTGTCAGCAAAAAAAGGTGTTATCATTCAGTGAAATGTCTCCCTCTCTTCTCACGGAACATTGACAAACAGAACACTAAAGGAAATGTTTGTGGTGTTTGCAGTGGTAAAACTTGGGTCACAAAATGTTAAAATAGTGTTAATGAGTCAAAAGAGCCGAACCCCATGTCTCTACGATGTTCTGATACAGAGATACAGCTCTTGTTAAATGGTTGCTAGGGTATTCTCATTGGTTGCTAGTGACTGAATTGCAATCCACCAATGATTATACTCAAACCCATGAAAGACATTATCCATGATGACTCATGATTTTAGATGTAAGGTTGCAGTATTTTTAAGTGAAAAAAAAAAAACAAATAACCACTAGGTGGCGCTATGACAGACTCGTGCATGCAACCTCAGGTCATGACTGTGTTACTTGTAGCTAGAATCACGGCTATTCACTTTAGTTTAGTAAAGAAACAGTTGTATGACCATTGAGCTTACTCAATGTCAAAGGTTTTGTTCAATTATGAGGCCAACTAGTGGTGCAGGCATACCATTTTTTTTGTATTGCCTCAGACTCTGCTCAGACATCAGCGTATCAAATTTTGGTGAAAAAAATGTCATTTTGTTGCAGAATTATAAGCATTTATATCTAAAAAACACAAAAAATGAATGTAATTTTTCGTTTTTTTGCAATTTTCGGCCATTTCTGATGGAAATTTTAACATAACATCAATGGAACTTTTTGTTCAGAAGTTCAAGTTAATTTCTTCCTATGGTTATTTCGAGTCGATCGGAATAACCCTCGCGGAGTTATTCGGGCATGTTTTTTAAGCGCTATTTTGCTGTGCAGGGCTAACCGTAAGGCGAAACCTGGCATGTTTGGTATCGTTGGACTCGGCAACAATTCAAAACTCTTAGTAAAAAAGTCCCATGAAAATACGTCAAACTCAGCCTAAGTTATAAGCATTTACATGATTTGTCTGACCACTAGGTGGCGCTGTGACGAAACGAGGCACGCAACCTCAGGCCATGACTGTCATCACAAATACCAAGTGTCGTGTTGATACTTCATTTCTGTCCCCAGTTATAGCCAAAAAAGTCCAATTGGCTGCGCACACTTCAGACGTTTGGGCTTGGCATATCGACCTTGAGTCGAAAATTCAACTTTTTTTAATAATTATTGATATTCGAACTCCAAGGAACATTTTAGCACTGGAACGATTCTGATCGAGCGAAAAACCTAGGACTAGTTCGTTTTTATTTTTTTCGACAAAATCGAAAATACAGAAAAAATTTTATGACGGAAATAAAATCGGAGATATACATTTTTTAAGTTTGGAACCAGGGATTACAATGATACCAAACACTTGACTGTCTGATGTCCGGTTTAGGAGTTATAAGCACCAACGCGTCGGGCATTGCTATAGCGCCACCTATGGGCCGATTTGGCTGATTCACTGTATCTGAGTAGCCTGCTAATATACAACCAGTTGACCAAGTGGCAAGTTTCTACGACTTACGGTTTGGGCTGGGCAACGCGTTTTACCGTGGAAAAATAATAATAATAAAACAGACAAATACAATAGGTTTTCAGCACTTCGTGCTCGAAACCCTAAATATAGCTGCAAGCAACGATTACCGGGGTTCAAGCGATTTGGGACATTAAGACCTTTAAGGGCATGCCTGTGTAGATTTGCTGCATTGTACAAAATAAATGATGAAAAATAAGCTACCAGACACACGTGTTCAAAGTTATCAGCAAAAAAAGTTGTTATCATTCAGTGAAATGTCTCCCTCTCTTCTCACAGAACATTGACAAACAGAACAATGAAGGAAATGTTTGTGGTGCTTGCAGTGGCAAAACTCGGATCACAAAATGTTAAAATCGTGTTAATGAGTCAAAAGAGCCGAACCTCATATCTCTGCGATGTTCTGATACAGAGATACAGCTCTTGATAAATGGTTGCTAGGGTATTCTCAATGGTTGCTAGGAAGTGAATTGCAATTCACCAATTATTATACTCAAAGCCATGAAAGGCATAATCCATGATGACTCATGATTTTAGATGTAAGGTTGCAGTATTTTTAAGTGAAAATAACAAATAACCACTAGGTGGCGCTATGACAAACTCGTGCATGCAACCTCAGGTCATGACTGTGTTACATCTAGCTAGTATCACGGCTATTCACTTTAGTATAGTAAAGAAACAGTTGTATGACCATTGGGCTCACTCAATGTCAAAGATTTTGTTCAATTATGAGGCCAACTAGTGGTGCAGGCATACAATTTTTTTTGTATTTCCTCAGACTCTGCTCAGACATCAGCGTATCAAATTTGGTGAAAAAATGTTATTTCGTTGCAGACTTATAACCATTTATGTGTAAAAAACACCAAATTTGGAGGTAATTTTTCGTTTTTTGCAATTTTCGGCCATTTCTGATGGAAATTTTAACATAACACCAATAGAGTTTTTTGTTCAGAAGGTAAAGTTAATTTCTTCCTATGGTTGTTTCGAGCCGATCGGAATAACCCTCGCGGAGTTATTCGCACGTGTTTTTTAAGCGATATTTTGCTGCGCAGGGCTAACCGTTAGGCGAAAACTGGCATGTTTGGTATCGTTGGACTCGGCAACAATTCAAAACTCTAAGGAAAAAAGTCCCATGAAAATACGTTAAACTCAGCCTTAGTTATAAGCATTATTAGATTCGTCTGACCACTAGGTGGCGCTGTGACGAAACGATGCATGAAACCTCAGGCTGTGACTCTCATGACAAGTACCAAGTGTCGTGTTGATACTTCATTCCTGTTCCCAGTTATAGCCAATAAAGTCCAAATGGCTGCGCACACTACAGACGTTTGGGCGTGGCATGTTGACCGTGAGTCGAAAGTTCAACTTTTTTTTAATAATTATTGATATTCAAACTCCAAGGAACATTTTAGCACTGGAATGATTCCGATCGGGCGAAAAACCTAGGACTAGTTCGTTTTTATTTTTTTAGACAAAATCGAAAATAGCGGAAAATTTTTCATGACGGAAATGAAATCGGAGATATACATTTTGTTCGTCTTGATGCAAGGAATCCAGGGATATAGGACACTTGACATTTGGACAAGAATTGTGGGAGTTATGAGCATAAACGTGTTTGCCATCGCTGTAGCGCCCCCCATAGGCCGATTGGGGTGACACTCTGTCAAGTTCGCGCACGAGTGAGACCTATCATTTGGCCAAGTCTCAAGTCTCTAGGCCTTACGGTTTGGTCTGCACGATCCGTTTTACGGCAGAAGAAAAATAATAAAAAGAATTAAAGCTGCAAGCAGCATTTACCGGGTTTCGAGCATTAAAGCACGTCGTATATGTCAGACATCGTCGACCAGGCTGATCCAGCATCCACAAAAACAAAAGAGGTGGTCAGAAACGGTTCATACAGACTATGTATGCTTAAACACACGTGCACCTATAGGACAAACATGTCACGTCCTTAATGTGAAGTCATTCGCAGCTACCAGACACACGTGTTCAAAGTTGTCAGCAAAAAAGGTGTTATCATTCAGTGAAATGTCTCCCTCTCTTCTCACGGAACATTGACAAACAGAACACTGAAGGAAATGTTTGTGGTGCTTGCAGTGGCAAAACTTGGGTCACAAAATGTTAAAATAGTGTTAATGAGTCAAAAGAGCCGAACCCCATGTCTCTACGATGTTCTGATACAGAGATACAGCTCTTGTTAAATGGTTGCTAGGGTATTCTCATTGGTTGCTAGGGAGTGAATTGCAATCCACCAATGATTATACTCAAAGCCATGATGACTCATGATTTTAGATGTAATTTTGCAGTATTTTTAAATGTAAAAAACAAATAACCACTAGGTGGCGCTATGACAGACTCGTGCATGCAACCTCAGGTCATGACTGTGTTACTTGTAGCTAGAATCACGGCTATTCACTTTAGTTTAGTAAAGAAACAGTTGTATGACCATTGGGCTTTCTCAATATCAAAGGTTTTGTTCAATTATGAGGCCAACTAGTGGTGCAGGCATAACATTTTTTTTTTGTATTGCCTCAGACTCTGCTCAGACATCAGCGTATCAAATTTGGTGAAAAAATGTCATTTCGTTGCAGAGTTATAAGCATTTATATCAAAAAAACACAAAAAATGAATGTAATTTTTCGTTTTTGCAATTTTCGGCCATTTCTGATGGAAATTTTAACATGACGCCAATAGAATTTTTTGTTCAGAAGGTAAAGTTAATTTCTTCCTATGGTCGTTTCGAGTCGATCGGAATAACCCTCGCGGAGTTATTCGCGCGTGTTTTTTAAGTGCTATTTTGCTGCGCAGGGCTATTCGTAAGGCGAAACCTGCCATGTTTGGTATCGTTGGACTCAGCAACAATTCAAAAGTCTAAGGAAAAAAGTCGCATGAAAACATGTCAAACTCAGCCTAAGTTATAAGCATTTAAATGATTCGTCTGACCACTAGGTGGCGCTGTGACGAAACGAGGCACGCAACCTCAGGCCATGACTGTCTTCACAAATACTAAGTGTCGTTTTGATAATTCATTTCTGTCCCCAGTTATAGGCAAAAAAGTCCAATTGGCTGCGCACACATTAGACGTTTGGGTGTGGCATATCAACCGTGAGTCGAAAGTTCAACTTTTTTTTAATAATTATTGATATTCCAACTCCAAGGAACATTTTAACACTGGAACGATTCCGATCGAGCGAAAAACCTAGGACTAGTTCGTTTTTATTTTTTCAGACAAAATCGAAAATAGCGGAACAATTTTATGACAGAAATGAAATCGAAGATATACATTTTTTAAGTTTGGAGCCAGGGATTACAATGATACCAAACACTTGAGTGTATGATGTCCGGTTTAGGAGTTATGAGCCCCAACGCGTTGGGCATTGCTATAGCGCCACCTATGGGCCGATTTGGCTGATTCACTGTATCTGAGTAGCCTGCTAATATACAACCAGTTGACCAAGTGGCAAGTTTCTACGACTTACGGTTTGGGCTGGGCAACGCGTTTTACCGTGGAAAAATAATAATAATAAAACAGACAAATACAATAGGTTTTCAGCACTTCGTGCTCGAAACCCTAAATATAGCTGCAAGCAGCGATTATCGGGGTTCAAGCCATTTAGATCACAAGACGTTTAAGGACATGGCCATATAGATATTCTGCATTGTATATTGTACACACACACATTTACCTGAGAAAGGAGAAACAAGATTGTTAAAGTACAAGACTTAATATTGACATGGTTACACACTCATTTGGTATGTAGTTTTTTAAAATAAAAAAAGTCTTACTGCAAATGTCGTGTAAGTGCCTCCAAAATTATGTTCACGTTTCACAGCTATCATAAAGTGACATGAGTGTTAAAACTGATAACTCAGAACAATTGAAATGTTAGTCTTTCACTAAATGTGATTTTAATATTATAACAGTAAAATCATGAAGTTAAAGGTGCAGTGTGTAAATTTTAGCGGCATCTAGTGGTGATGTCACGAAATGCAACCAATGCCTTATTACACTGCTCACCCCTCGCTTTTGAAACACATAGAGAAGCTACGGAGCCGCCACCAGACAAACATTTCATCTTCGGAGACAACTTAGTAAAAAAAATGTCCGTTAAGGGCTTCTGTAGAAAAATGGCAGAACAAAATGGTGACTTCCATGTAAGGGGACCCTCAGTGTATGTAGATAAAAAGGTCTCGTTCTAAGGTAATAAACACATACCAGTTCATTATGAAAGGTCTTTATACACCCCTGAAATATATAGTTTTGTATATCATTTTGCATTTCTGTCAAGAGATCCTTCTAAAATTTGAACAGATTTAAATGTAAACAGAGTTCTATTAATAGTAGACTTAGTTAAAGAGTAATCATCTTCTGTGTTTTCTGTGAGTGCAAATGTCAGCCAGTGATTGAACCTCTTCTGCCATCTAGTGGACATAACGGAAAATTGCACCTAAAAACCACAATAAGGAATTTGAGTATAGTCATGTTCATGTCCTTTAATCGAGTTACCATGAAGGCTTTCTGTTTTAATTAGGTAAATAAAGTGAGGTATGCAGGTAATTAAACCGTATATATTTTTATGGACAAAAGGAGCATATACACAAACATGCTCTGCACATTTTGTATGTTTCTCTCATCTGAAACAGTCATTTTAGTTCATAAAGATCTATTCTGTAGGTCTTACTAAATGGTTGCTTGTTAAAATCTTTTAGACTATTTTTTCTAACAAAAGTATATGTTCTTATAGAACATATATATTCTTTGACATATATATTATGTGCAAACATAGAAGTATTTCAGATGACAGCCTCTGTCATATTATAGTAGGCCTAAAAATAGTACTAAAGCTCTACATTTTTTTATATTTAACAACTGGCTATTCCCATACATAACTGATCAAAATGTGTTGTTTATATCAAATTGAGTTAATAACAAATATGGTGTCATTAAGGAAATGTCAGTAAGATTGGCTATTAAGCACTTAAAATCATGTGTTCACACATGTGCTGTGCTAGAGTAAGTTTTCAGTCAATCATTTACATTTAAAACAACCAATTGTATCAGAATACTAAAGCTACTGATAACCAAATATATATTCTCTTTATGTTTGATTATTAGTTATTATTTCTAATGTTGGCCTATAATTGTTCTTTAAGGATCCACATATTTACAGCAATCTTTTTCATACCGTCAGGATTTTAAGAATTCTAAGACAACATTTGAAGCTTTATAACTTTATTGGGTTGTTTCCCACAGGTTTAAATTGATGCATGACTAGCCATTAGTTATGTAAAAACATTTAGGTACTTTTTACAAACAAACCTTATAAAAACATTACTGGTGTACATCTTAAGACAAAACTATGGCCCTGATATATTTAAAGGTAGGCCAGTGTAAGCTATTTTCAAGTAAGACAACTAAAACTTAAGCCTAAATTTTAGTCTGGAACTACACTTAAACCAATGGTCATTAACATTAATCTCTAAGACTAGTATTCAAAGTTAGTAATACATTTTTACCTTTTTGATTGAAAATAACTGTTTTAATTATCATGTGAAAAAATATTTAAATTATTTAAATTATATTTAAATCCAAATAGTAAGACTGATTAGCCCTAACTAACTACTAGTTATTCAGACTAGTCCTTAAAGTCTTAATTATATTTTTTATATTATATAGTTTTTTAAATAACATTACTAAAATAGTATGTATCATTTTTTATTACGAGTTGAATTTGAATCCTGAGCAGTTTTAACCTAACAGACATGTTACTATAACAACAACTTTAGGATGAGCTTCGAAGAACCAAATAATTCAACATGAAGCTAAATTGTCAACAATGAAATCCAGCTAACCGAGTAATCTACGTATGAACAACGGACCCAGCAGTGAAAGCTTTTAACAACTATAGTGTATACAGCTCTTGCTTTAGAAGTCCCACAATCAGTTATAAAAGAGGTGGATATTATTTTGTTTAATTTCATATGGAAGAACAGACCGCACTACATTAAAAAGTCAATTCTATGCAATCCAGTTGAGGAAGGAGTTTAAAATGTACTAGATTTTAATACTGCTAACTGTGTTTTTTTTAAATAAGTGGATAAAAAGTTACTGAAGTTGCAAAGGTAGTATATGGAACATCATACCAGAAATGATTTTTAAGAAATTGGGTGGTTTGGAATTTTTTTGCGATACAATTTTGATATAAACTTTTCTCCACATAGATCTGTTATTTGGAATAACAAGAATATTCTATACAAAAACAAATCCTTATTTTATAGAAATTGGTATGATAATAAAATAATATTAGTGAGGCAGTTATTTAAAGATGATGGTCACCTCTTTAATTATTGTGAATTCCTCAATCACTATAAGATTCCAGTAACTGCTAAGGAATTTGCAGTTGTATTTGATGCCATACCTAGTGGACTTATTCAACTATTTCAAGGTTATACATCTTATGATTGTAACTCCTTACATAATACTCAGTTATGTATCAATGGAGTAAATATTCTAGAAAAAAAATTAATAACTTTTTTATAAGAACACTATGTAGAAATGAATATTTGCCTAGATGTAAACCATACTGGAACTCCTTATATAGTCAACGTGTATGGAAAGAGGTTTGTAGTTTATCACATAAATACTGTCTCATGAATAAGGTTAAAGAAATTACTTATAAATTGGTTCATTTAATTTATCCAGTGAAACAAGTAGTCTTCAGATTCTAAAGAGATATAGAATTTACTTGCATTTTTTGCAATTTGGAAGTAGAATCCATAAAATATTTATTTTATCCATGTATATTTACTTAATCTTTTTGGATTGATGTGGAATACTTGATATTTAAACTCACAAAATAAAAATTCAGTTGGCGGGTAAGGATATATTTTTGTATTATAAAAGTAACTGTGTGGAGAAAGACTTGTTAATCAACTTATTGATTATATATGGAAAATTTCACATCCATAAACAAAAATGGGCAAATAATAAACCCAATAGCATTTTATTTAGAACGGAATTAAGAAATTATTTTGAAACTATTAAAAGTCTAAAAAATAAAAAAGCAAAGCAAATATATAACATTTTTTAAACCTTTTCTTTTATTGAATTATTGTAGAATATCCCCATGTTGTTGTTAATTTATTTATTATTTTTTTGTTTTATTTGATCCATTGTTATGTTGAATGTTAAATAAGCACATTATAAACCTCTTGTATGTATGCAATGTTTTTGATCTTGAAAAAAAAAAAGCTTTTAACAACTACCCAATTATTAATCCTCTACTGCCATCTAGTGGATAAAATGTCAAAGTTTGGATTTTAATGTTGGTCTAACTCTAATCTGCAGTTCAACCTTTAAACAAGTTTTAATTTAAACTATTTGATTTTAATATTATAGTAGTGAGTTTGTAAAATTAATATATATATAGAAATTATTCATATTTTAATTTGATAACAGAAGTGGAGATAATTAGATTTTATTTCAAGTTAATAGACACATTTGTCATTTAATACTATTGTTGTTTTTTTAAAAACAGTTTTAATACATTTTGATGATTTGATTATAAAATAAAACAAATATAAGATAGGTTATAAAAGTAAGATAGATGATAAAACATGTAAAGTCAGTCTAGAGTAAGATTTCTACTTCTTAGTTTTCATATTTCTATTCAGAAAGAAACCACCCTGCTGAAAAAAACAATAAAACCATTACAGAAAATTGTAATTGTTTCCATTAAAATACCAATAGGAACCATTAGCTTTTACCATTAAAACCACTACACTATAGTGCATTTTGGGCCATATTCTATTAGAAACAATACATAGAACCAACAAAACCAATACATAGAACCAATAAAACCAATACATACCATTAGAGACCAACAAAGACAAAACAAGGTTTTTTAGCAGGGCAAAGGTCAATTCCTACACAAGCATTATGTCAATACATCACCTTAATTACATAAATTTGTTTGCTTGTTTAAATATTTTAGACTATTTTTTAACAAAAGTAATTGTTCTTATAGAACATATATATTCTTTGACATAGATATTGTGTGCAAACGTACAAGTATTTCAGATGACAGAGTCTCTGTCATATTATAGTAGGCCTAAAATTAGTACTAAAGTACATATTTTTATATTTAACCACTGGATATGCACATACATAACTGATCCAGATGTGTTGTTTATATCAAATGGAGTTAATAACAAATACGGTGTCATTAAGCAGATGTCAGTCAGATTTGCTATCAAGCACTAATTAGTGTTCACACATGTGCTGTGCTAGAGTAAGTTTTCAGTAAATCATTTACATTTAAAACAACCAATTGTATCATAACATTACAATTTCATTGCAATAATTACATAAACAATTATTAAAAACTTTATAAGACACATCATGACATGTTTATGTCATGGAAAATAGATTAGAATACTAAAGCTACTGATAACCAAATATATATTCTCTTTATGTATGATTATTAGTTATTATTTCTAATGTTGGCCTGTTCTTTAAGGATCCACATATTTACAGCAATCCTTTTCATACCTTTAGGATTTGAAGAATTCTAAGACAACATTTGAAGCTTTATAACTTCATTGGGTTGTTTTCCACAGGTTTAAATTGTAAGACTAGTCCTTAAAATACAGTCTTAACTGAATGGCTACTTTATGTTTATTCAACCAGCCCTAGTCTTGGAAAGACATATATTGTCTGATCTTAATAAAACTATTAATATTTTGTCATAAGCTTCACATTACTAGTTAATTAGTTATATATACTTAGTCTGGTCCATTTTAAAAATGTCACATTTCAAAATGCTTGAATTTATTACCTCAAGTCTTTGAGGTAAATGACTGCAAATCATTGAATCTTATAATAATTTTTTCTGCAGATGCAAACCCATGGACAAAAGGAACATAACAGCAGCTACAAATGAAATAACGAATACAGGTTACAAATGGTGCCCACATCACTGTGACATCACATCAAATCTAGGAATACAACGGCAAAAGTTTATCTTATGTTTCATATTGATGTTTGCCCAGATAGTACAGCAAATTCACAAAATTGTTTTTCATATAAACATAGAGCAGTACTTTCAACTCAGCGAAATGCAGTGGTTTCTCGAGACCCAATGCTCGGCACATTTTGTATGATTATCTCATCTGACACAATCAGTTCAGTTCATACAAATCTCTACTAATGATTAAAGTAGATTTGTTTAAAATAGGAGACTTTTGTATATGTGCAGATCAGTGGGCCTCCAGGAATAATTTTGAGAATCACTGATCTAGGGGACAGTTAACGTAACACCCGTTGTTCTAGATGCAAATATTTCCGGAATGATGAGCCAAAAATCCTCACAGACACTTGAGAACATAAGACACACAGGCCTATCAGTTTAGTTGTAATCGCACACCATTACGCTGGACTCGTACATGGTTAATGCTGGCTGACTGTTGGTCGGCATGTTTTCTAAGATATGTAATTATCATAATAGACCCTTATAAGAATCTGAAATCAGATGTAATGTGCAAAATAACAAGTAGGTCATACAAATATTTATGTGTCGTATACATATGCCATAGTCATCGTTCTTTGTTCTTAGGTTATAGCGCCACCTAGTGGACAATCTCTGCAATTTTTTGCATGTGACCTCGGCCTAGGTCTATACATATGTGTACCAAGTTTCGGGTTGATATCGCATTCCTATCATAAATGATAGCCATTGTAGTATTTGTGGCCCCGCCTCTTAGTACTTTTGACCGTGGTGTTGCGACCACGAGTGCAAAGTTCAACTTTTTTTTGATAATTATTGATATCCAGTGTCTAAGGAATGTTCTAGCACTTGATTGGTTCAGATCGCTCAAAAAACCTAGGACTAGTTCGCAAAAGTAGGTTTCAAAGAAAATGATGAATATCTAATAAACGATTCGACTGAGACAAGTGCTTCTTGAGGAAAAGTTATTCATTGTAAGTACCTCTATTAAATGATATGAAGATCTTGTTGATATCTGAAACACTGCATAATACACAATCACTTAAACACCGCAAAAACGTGATAGCGCCTCCCGGAGGCCGAATTTTTTCTTACTCTGCACAGACCTTCATGGCCAAGAGACAAATGGGCCCCCCGCGTTTCGTTTCGATCGGGCTCTGTTAACCCTGTCTAATAGCTGCTTTTTCTTGATTGGCCGATGGCGGCCATGTATTTTTGACCTACGCAAAATTCCTTTCTTACACAGATAGTACCCTAGACCAAGAGTACCCGTGCCAAATCTCAAGTTGATCGGTCCCATATTTCTCTAGTTACAGCCCTTCAAAGTTGAGGTAGTGTTATAGCGCCAACTAGTGGTCAAGCAATGCAATTTTTTTCACGTGACCCCAGAATAGCCCGCTGTATATGTGTACCAAATTTGGTTTCGATACCTCTTTCCAATCCCAAGTTATAGCCATTTAAGTCCAAGAGGCTCCGCCCATTGGGGGCGTTTGGGCGTGGCTTGACGACGACGAACATAAAGTTCAACTTTTTTTTGATAACTTTTTATATTCACACTCCAAGGAATATTACAGCACTGGAACGGTTCCGATCGGACAAAAAACCTAGGACTAGTTCGTTTTTATTTTTTTCGACAAAATCAAAAATAGCGGAAAATTTTTAATGACGGAAATGAAATCGGAGATATACGTTTTGTTCGTCTTGACGCAAGGAATCCAGGGATATAAGACACTTGACATTTGGACCAGAATTGTGGAAGTTATGAGCATCAACGCGTTTGCCATCGCTGTAGCGCCCCCCATAGGCCGATTGGGGTGACACTCTGTCAACTTCGCGCACGAATGAGACCTACCATTTGGCCAAGTCTCAAGTCTCTAGGCCTTACGGTTTGGTCTGCACGATCCGTTTTACGGCAGAAGAAAAATAATAAAAAGAAATATAGCTGCAAGCAGCGATTACCGGGGTTCAAGCCATTTAGATCACAAGACGTTTAAGGACATGGCCATATAGATATTCTGCATTGTATATTGTACACACACATGTTTACCTGAGAAAGGAGAAACAAGACTTAATACTGACATGGTTACACACTCATTTGGAATGTAGTTTTTTTTATAAAAAACAAAAAAATATAATTCTTACTGCAAATGTTGTGTAAGTGCCTCCAAAATTATGTTCACATTTCACAGCTATCATAAAGTGACATGAGTGTTAAAACTGATAATTCAGAACAATTGAAGTGTTAGTCTTTCACTAAATGTGATTTTAATATTATAACAGTAAAATCATGAAGTTAAAGGTGCAGTGTGTAAATTTTAGCGGCATCTAGTGGTGAGGTCACGAATTGCAACCAATGACTTAGTCTACTGCTCACCCCTCGCTTTTGAAACACATAGAGAAGCTACGGTAGCCGCCACCAGACAAACATGTCATCGTCAAAGACAACTTAGTAAAAAAATTAATCGAGTACCATGAAGGCTTTCTGTTTTAATTAGGTAAATAAAGTGAGATATGCAAGTTATTAAACCGTTTATATTTTATGGACAAAAGGAACATATACACAAACATGCTCTGCACATTTTGTATGTTTCTCTCATCTTAAACATCATTTTAGTTCATAGAGATCTATTCTGTAGGTCTTACTAAATGGTTGCTTGTTTAAAGGTGCAGTATGTACATTTTAGCGGCATCCACTGGTGAGGTTGCGAATTGCAACCAACGGCTCAGTCCACT
This sequence comes from Misgurnus anguillicaudatus, assembly GCF_027580225.2. Lineage (NCBI taxonomy): Eukaryota > Metazoa > Chordata > Actinopteri > Cypriniformes > Cobitidae > Misgurnus > Misgurnus anguillicaudatus. Next base: position 44,765,992 of record NC_073344.2, on the reverse strand, counting down.
GCTCACCTCTCGCTTGTGAAACGCATAGAGAAGCTATGGTAGCCGCCACCGGAAAAACATGTAATTGACAGACAACTTAGTTTGTCCGTTAAGGGCTTCTGTAGAAACATGGCGGCACAAAATGGCGACTTCTACGTAAGGGGACCCTCTGTGTATCTAGATCAAAACGTCTCATTCTAAGGTAATAAAAACATAACGATTCATTATAAAAAGGTCTTTATGCACCCCTGATAATATTGTTTTGTATATTATTTTGCATTTCTGTCAAGAGGTCCTTCAAAAAATTACACACTGCACCTTTAAATCTTTTAGACATTTTTTTAACAAAAGTAATGGTTCTTATAGAACATATATATTCTTTGACATAGATATTATGTGCAAACATACAAGTATTTAAGATGACAGCCTCTGTCATATTATAGTAGGCCTAAAAGTAGTACTAAAGCTCTACATTTTTTTATATTTAACCGCTGGCTATGTCCATACATAACTGATACAGATGTGTTGTTTATATCAAATGGAGTTAATAACAAATGATGTCATTAAGCAAATGTCAGTCAGATTTGCTATTAAGCACTTATTAGTGTTCACACATGTGCTGTGCTAGAGTAAGTTTTCAGCAAATCATTTACATTTAAAATAACCAATTGTATCATAACATTACAATTTCATTGCAATAATTCTATAAACATTTATTAAAAACTTTATAAGATACATCATGACATGTTTATGTTCTGGAAAGTAGATTAGAATACTAAAGCTACTGATAACCAAATATATATTCTCTTTATGTATGATTATTAGTTATTATTTCTAATGTTGGCCTATTATTGTTCTTTAAGGATCCACATATTTACAGCAATCTTTTTCATACCTTTAGGATTTGAAAAATTCTAAGACAACATTTGAAGCTTTATAACTTTATTGGGTTGTTTCCCACAGGTTTAGATTGATGCATGACTAGCCATTAGTTATGTAAAAACATTTAGGTACTTTTTACAAACAAACCTTATAAAAAACATTACTGGTGTACATCTTAAGACAAAACTATGGCCCAGATATATTTAAAGGTAGGCCAGTATAAGCTATTTTCAAGTAAGACAACTAAAACTTAAGCCTAAATTTTAGTCTGGAACTACACTTAAACCAATGGTCAGTAACATTAATCTCTAAGACTAGTATTCAAAGTTAGTCATACATTTTTATCTTTACGATTGAACACAACTGTTTTAATTATCACGTGAAATTTTTTTAAAATTATTTAAATTATATTTAAATCCAATAGTAAGACTGATTAGCCCTAACTAACTACTAATTCTTCAGACTAGTCCTTAAAACACAGTCTTAATTATGTTTTTTATATTATATAGTTTTTTAAATAACATTACTAAAATATTAAATGTATCATTTTTTATAACGAGTTGAATTTGAATCCCGAGCAGTTTTAACCTTACGGACATGTTATTATAACAACTACTCTAGGATGACCTTCGAAGAAACAAATAATTCAACATGAAGCTAAATCGTCAACAATGAAATCCAGCTAACTGAGTAATCCATGTATGAACAACAGACCCAGCAGTGAAGCACTACATTAAAAAGTCAATTCTATGCAATCCAGTTGAGAAAGGAGGATACATTTTTTTCACTAGATTTTAATACTGCTAACTGTGTTTTTAAAAATAAGTGGATAAAAAGTTACTGAAGTTGCAAAGGTAGTATATGGAACATCATACCAGAAATGATTTTTAAGAAATTGGGTGGTTTGGAATTTTTTTTGCGATACAATTTTGATATAAACAAGTTTCCCATAAAACTGTCAGGTTTCCATAAACAGGTTTGTTTTTCTTGGATGCTCATATATAAACATAACTTTTCTCCACATAGATCTGTTATTTGGAATAACAAGAATATTCTATACAAGAAACAGATCCTTATTTTATAGAAATTGGTATGATAATAATATAATATTAGTGAGGCAGTTATTTAAAGATGATGGTCACCTCTTTAATTATTGTGAATTCCTCAATCACTATAAGATTCCAGTAACTGCTAAGGAATTTGCAGTTGTATTTGATGCCATACCTAGTGGACTTATTCAACTCTTTCAATGTTATACATCTTATGATTGTAACTCCTTACATAATACTCAGTTATGTATTAATAGAGTAAATATTCTAGAAAAAAAAATTAATAACTTTTTTATAAGAACAGAAATGAATGTACAAATGAATATTTGCCTAGACGTAAACCATACTAATCTGCAGTTCAACCTTTAAACAAGTTTTAATTTAAACTATTTGATTGTAATATTATAGTAATGAGTTTCTAAAATTAATATATATATATATATATTCAACTCATTGAAACGCAGTGGTTTCTCGAGACCCAATGCTCGGCACATTTTGTATGATTCTCTCATCTGACACAATCAGTTCAGTTCATACAAAGCTCTACTGATGATTAAAGTAGATTTGTTTAAAATAGAAGACTTTTGTATATGTGCAGAGCAGTGGGCCTCCAGGAATAACTTTGAGAACCACTGATCTAGGGACAGTTAACGTAACACCCGTTGTTCTAGATGCAAATATTTCCGGAATGATGAGCCAAAAATCCTCACAGACACTTGAGAACATAATACAAACAGGTCCATCAGTTTAGTTGTCATTGCAGACCATTACGCTGGACTCGTACATGGTTAATGCTGGCTGGCTGTTGGTCTCATGTTTTCTAAGATATGTAATTATCCTAATAGACCCTTAGAAGAATCTGAAAGCAGATGTTAAGTGCAAAATAACAAGTAGGTCAGACAAATATTTATGTGTCGTATACATATGCTATAGTCATCGTTCTTTCTTCTTAGGTTATAGCGCCACCTCGTGGACAATCTCTGAAATGTTTTGCATGTGACCTCGGCCTAGGTCTATACATATGTGTACCAAATTTCGTGTTGATATCTCATTCCTATCATAAATGATGGCCATTTAAGTATTTGTGGCACCGCCTCTTTGTACTTTTGACCGTGGTATTGCGACGACGAGTGCAAAGTTCAACTTTTTTTTGATAATTATTGATATTCAGTGTCTAAGGAATATTCCAGCACTGGATTGGTTCAGATCGGTCAAAAAACCTAGGACTAGTTCGCAAAAGTAGGTTTATTAGAAAATTATGAATATCTAACAAACGATTCGACTGAGACAAATGCTTCTTGAGGGAAAGTTGTTCATTATAAGTACCTCTATTAAATGATATGAAGATCTTGTTGATATCTGAAACACTGCATAATACACAATCACTTAAACATTGAAAAAACGTGATAGCGCCTCCCGGAGGCCGAATTTTTTCTTACTCTGCACAGACCTTCATGGCCAAGAGACAAACAGGCCCAACGCGTTTCGTTTTGATCGGCCTCCGTTAACCCTGTCTAATAGCTGCTTTTTCTTGATTGGCCGATGGCGGCCATGTTTTTTGAGCTACGCGAAATTCCTTTTAGACATAGATAGTACCCTAGACCAGGAGCACCGGTGCCAAAGGTCAAGTTGATCGGTCGCATATTTCTATAGTTACAGACCTTCAAAGTTGAGGTGGTGTTATAGCGCCAACTAGTGGTCAAGCGGCGCAATTTTTTGCAGGTGACCCCAGAATAGTCCCCTGTATATGTGTACCAAATTTGGTGTCGATACCTCTTTCCAATCCCAAGTTATAGCCATTTAAGTCCAAGAGGCTCCGCCCATTGGGGGCGTTTGGGCGTGGCTTTACGATGGTGAGTCGAAAGTTCAAATTTTTTTTGATAACTTTTGATATTCACACTCCAAGGAATATTACAGCACTGGAACGGTTCCGATCGGACAAAAACCTAGGACTAGTTCGTTTTTATTTTTTTCGACAAAATCGAAAATAGCGAAAAAAAATTATGACGGAAATGAAATCGGAGATATACGTTTTGTTCGTCTTGACGCAAGGATTCCAGTGATATAAGACACTTGACATTTGGACAAGATTTGTGGGAGTTATGATCATCAACGCGTTTGTTATCGCTATAGCGCCACCTATAGGCCAATCGGGTTGATACTCTATCAACCTCTCCCCAAATTGGGTCCTACCATTTGGCCAAGTTTCAAGTCTCTAGGCCTTACGGTTTGGGCTGCACGTTCCGTTTTACGGCAAAATAATAATAATTAATAAAAATAAAAATCTTAACAATTACAATAGGGTTTCAGCCCTACGGGCTTGAACCCCTAATAATAAAAATCCATACAAATACAATAGGGTTTCAGCCCTTCGGGCTTGAACCCCTAATAAAAATCCATACAAATACAATAGGGTTTCAGCCCTTCGGGCTTGAACCCCTAATAATAATAATTAAAGCTGCAAGCAGCATTTGCCGGGTTTCGAGCATTTAGGCACATCAAAGATGTCAGACGTCGTCGACCAGGCTGATCCAGCATCCACAAAAATGAAAGAGATGGTCAGAAACAGTTCATACAGACTATGTATGCTTAAACACACGTGCACCTATAGGACAAACATGTCACGTGCTTAATGTGAAGTCATTCGCTTGGGTTCAAGCGATTTGGTATCTTATGACCTTTAAGGGCATGCCTGAGTAGATTTGCTGCATTGTACAAAATAAATGATGAAAAGTAAGCTACCAGACACACTTGTTCATAGTTGTCGTCATAGCCGAACCCCATGTCTCTAAGATGTTCTGATACTGAGATACAGCTCTTGCTAAATGGTTGCTAGGGTATTCTCATTGGTTGCTAGGGAGTGAACTGCAATCCACCAATGATTATACTCAAAGCCATGAAAGGCACAATCTATGATGACTCATGATTTTAGATGTAAGGTTGCAGTATTTTTAAGTGAAAATAACAAATAACCACTAGGTGGCGCTATGTCAAACTCGTGCATGCAACCTCGGGTCATGACTGTGTTACATGTAGCTAGTATCACGGCTATTCACTTTAGTTTAGTGAAGAAACAATTGTATGACCATTAGGCTTACTCAATGTCAAAGGTTTTGTTCAATTATGAGGCCAACTACTGGTGTAGGCAAACAATTTTTTTGTATTGCCTCATACTCTGCTCAGACATCAGCATATCAAATCTGGTAGAAAAATGTCATTTCATAGCGGAGTTATAACCATTTATGTGTAGAAACACAAAAAATGAATGTAATTTTTCGTTTTTTGCAATTTTCGGCCATTTCTGATGGAAATTTTAACATAACGCCAATAGAGTTTTTTGTTCAGAAGGTAAAGTTAATTTCTTCCTATGGTGTTTTCGAGTCGATCGGAATAACCCTCGCGGAGTTATTCACGCATGTTGTGTAAGCACAGTTTTTGCAGTGCAGAACTAACCGTAAGGCAAAACCTGGTATGTTTGGTATCGTAGGACTTGGAAACAAATCAGGATGATAAAAAAACAACTCCCATGAAAATCTCTTGACCACAGATAAAATTATAGGCGTGAAAGTTGTAACCATTGCATAATCACAGTATTTAGTGCCATTTTCCCCGTTATAGCGCCATCTAGTGTCCGATCGGCGAGCTTTTTATATCACGGCCTTAGACCGATGGCCTACAAATATGATTCAAGCCCCGTGATGATATCTCAAACGACTCTCGAGTTATGGCCGTTTTAATGTTTTAAGCTCCGCCCAGTTTGGTTTTTGGCCACTCCTTGCGTGATTGAATGTAAATTTCAATTTTTTTTGATAATTATTTATAGTCACACTCCACAGAATCAATCAGCCTTGGTTAGGTTCAGATCGGGCGAAAAACCACGGACTAGTTCGCAAAAGTAGGTTTGAACGTTATCGCCAATAACTCACAAACCGTTTGATTGACAGCAACGCTTCCAGAGGCAAAGTTTTTCGTCATGAGCCGATCTATCATATGATGTCATGTTTGTTTGTGTACGTCAAACGTCACGTGAAACAGGCACCGAAATACGGTATTACGCCCCCTAGTGGCCAAATGACACCAAAATTCTTACAGGCCTTCAGGAGCAGTACACGAAGAAGCACAGTGCGTTTCGTTCCGATAGACCTTTGTTAACCCTGTCAAATCAGTCCTCAACCATCATTGGCCGACGACGGCCATGTTTTTGAAGATACGCCAATGTCCTTCTAGACCATCATGGTACATTGCACAAAGACATAGAATACAAAATATTAAGTGTATCGGGCTAACGGTTGTGTAGTAATAGCCATTCCCGATCTCAAGCCTGTTACAGCGCCACCTAGTGGTCAAAATCCGCATCTTTTTTACTGTGATCCCGGAGTGAGCTGGTACATATGTGTACCAAACCTCGTTAAGATATCTCAAACCGTTCACGAGTTATAGCCATTTCAGTGACGATAGGCTACTTCCTGTATTAAGTCTTGGCGCCCCCTAGTGACCCTGAAGCGAAATTTCAAAATCTGTTCGATAATTATTTACCTACTCACTCCACAGATTTCTCCTGCATTGGAACGATTCCGATCGGGCGAAAAACCTAGGACTAGTTCATTTTGGCTTGAAATGCATATTATGCAAATTAGCGAAAAAATTTGCATACCGGAAATGAAATCTGAGATATACATTTTTTAAGTTTGGAGCCAGGAATTAGAATGATATAAAACACTTGAGCGTATGATGTCCGGTTTAGGAGTTATGAGCCCCAACGCGTCGGGCATTGGTATAGCGCCACCTATGGGCCGATTTGGCTGGTTCAATGTATCTGAGTAGCCTGCCCAGATACAACCAGTTGACCAAGTGGCAAGTTTCTACGACTTACGGTTTGGGCTGGGCAACGCGTTTTAAGGCGGAAAAATAATAAATAATAATTAAAGCTGCAAGCAGCATTTACCGGGTTTCGAGCATTAAAGCACGTCAAAGACGTCAGACATCGCCGACCAGGCTGATCCAGCATCCACAAAAACAAAAGAGGTGGTAAGAAACGGTTCACACAGACTATGTCTGCTTAAACACACGTGCGCCTATAAGACAAACATGTAACGTCCTTAATGTGAAGTCATTTGCAGCTACCAGACACACGTGTTCTAAGTTGTCAGCAAAAAAGGTGTTATCATTCAGTGAAAGTGGTGCTTGCAGTGGCAAAACTTGGGTCACAAAATGTTAAAATACTGTTAATGAGTCAAAAGAGCCGAACCCCATGTCTCTACGATGTTCTGATACAGAGATACAGCTCTTGTAAATGGTTGCTAGGGTATTCTCATCGGTTGCTAGGGAGTGAATTGCAATCCACCAATGATTATACTCAAAGCCATGAAAGACATAATCCATGATGACTCATGATTTTAGATGTAATTTTGCAGAATTTTTAAGTGAAAAAAACAAATAACCACTAGGTGGCGCTATGACAGACTCGTGCATGCAACCTCAGGTCATGACTGTGTTACTTGTAGCTAGAATCACGGCTATTCACTTTAGTTTAGTAAAGAAACAGTTGTATGACCATTGGGCTTACTCAATGTCAAAGGTTTTGTTCAATTATGAGGCCAACTAGTGGTGCAGGCATACCATTTTTTTTTTGTATTGCCTCAGACTCTGCTCAGACATCAGCGTATCAAATTTGGTGAAAAAATGTCATTTCGTTGCAGAGTTATAAGCATTTATATCTGAAAAACACAAAAAATGAATGTAATTTTTCATTTTTTGCAATTTTCGGCCATTTCTGATGGAAATTTTAACATAACACCAATAGAACTTTTTGTTCAGAAGGTAAAGTTAATTTCTTCCTATGGTTGTTTCGAGTCGATCAGAATAACCCTCGCGGAGTTATTCGCGCATGTTTTTTAAACGCTTTTTTTTGCGCAGGGCTAACCGTAAGGCGAAACCTGGCATGTTTGGTATCGTTGGACTTGGCAACAATTCAAAACTCTTAGTAAAAAAGTCCCATGAAAATACGTCAAACTTAGCTTAAGTTATAAGCATTTAAATGATTCGTCTGACCACTAGGTGGCGCGGTGACGAAACGAGGCACGCAACCTCAGGCCATGACTCTCATCACAAATACCAAGTTTCGTGTTGATACTTCATTTCTGTCCCCAGTTATAGCCAAAAAAGTCCAATTGGCTGCGCACACTTCAGACGTTTGGGCTTGGCATGTCGACCGTGAGTCGAAAGTTCAACTTTTTTTTAATAATTATTGATATTCGAACTCCAAGGAACATTTTAGCACTGGAACGATTCCGATCGAGCAAAAAACCTAGGACTAGTTCGTTTTTATTTTTTTTGACAAAATCGGAAATAGCGAAAAATTTTTAATGACGGAAATGAAATCGGAGATATACATTTTTTAAGTTTGGAGCCAGGGATTACAATGATACAAAACACTTGAGTGTCTGATGTCCGGTTTAGGAGTTATGAGGCCCAACGCGTCGGGCATTGCTATAGCGCCACCTATGGGCCGATTTGGCTGATTCACTGTATCTGAGTAGCCTGCTAATATACAACCAGTTGACCAAGTGGCAAGTTTCTACGACTTACGGTTTGGGCTGGGCGACGCGTTTTAAGGCGGAAAAATAATAATAATAATAAAACAGACAAATACAATAGGTTTTCAGCACTTCGTGCTCGAAACCCTAATAATAATAAAACAGACAAATACAATAGGTTTTCAGCACTTCGTGCTCGAAACCCTAATAATAATAATAAATATAGCTGCAAGCAGCGATTGCCGGGGTTCAAGCCATTTAGATCACAAGACGTTTAAGGACATTGCCATATAGATATTCTGCATTGTATATTGTACACACACACATTTACCTGATAAAGGAGAAACAAGACTGTTAAAGAACAAGACTTAATATTGAAATGGTTACACACTCATTTGGAATGTAGTTTCTTTAATAAAAAACAAAAAAATATAATTCTTACTGCAAAATGTCGTGTAAGTGGCTCCAAAATTATGTTCACGTTTCACAGCTATCATAAAGTGACATGAGTGTTAAAACTGATAACTCAGAACAATTGAAGTGTTAGTCTTTCCCTAAATGTGATTTTAATATTATAACTAAATATTATATTAAATGTGCAGTGTGTAAATTTTAGCTGTGTAAATTTTAGCGGCATCTAGTGGTGAGGTCACGAATTGCAACCAATGGCTTAGTCCACTGCTCACCCCTTGCTTTTGAAACACATAGAGAAGCTACGGTAGCCGCCACCAGTCAAACATGTCATCGTCGGAGACAACTTAGTAAAAAAATGTGTCCGTTAAGGGCTTCTGTAGAAAAATGGCGCACCCAAAATGGTGACTTCCATGTAAGGGGACCCTCGGTGTATGTAGATAAAAAGGTCACGTTCTAAGGTAATAAACACATACCGGTTCATTATGAAAGGTCTTTATACACCCCTGATAATATAGTTTTGTATATCATTTTGCATTTCTGTCAAGAGCTAAAAATTACACACTGCACCTTTAAATGTGAACAGAGTTCTTTTAATAGTAGACTTAGTTAAAGAGTAATCATCTCTGTGTTTTCTATGAGTGCAAATGTCAGCCAGTGATTGATCCTCTTCTGCCATCTAGTGGACATAACGGAAAATTGCACCTAAAAACCACAATAAGGAATTTGAGTATATTGCCTGATCTCAATAATACTTTGTATGCTTTGTCATAAGCTTTAGGGGCCGTTCGTCAGGGCCGTTTTCAAAATGACTGTGTGATAGCTATACTTCTGCAAAGTTGTTTTTGTATTTGATATATATATATTTATACAGTGTGGAGACAATTGTACTGCACTGGCTTTAATGTTGTTGAGTGTAAGAACTGAAACAATTTAATAAAACAACCAGATACGTTATCTGAATGGTGGATGGTGTTATTAAATCGTGTCAATAACAAATATCATTTCATTTAGCAGATTCAAGTTCATGTCCTTTAATCGAGTACCATGAAGGCTTTCTGTTTTAATTAGGTAAATAAAGTGAGGTATGCAAGTTATTAAACCGTATATATTTTTATGGACAAAAGGAACACATGCTCTGCACATTTTGTATGTTTCTCTCATCTGAAACAGCCATTTTAGTTCATATAGATCTATTCTGTAGGTCTTACTAAATGTTTGCTTGTTTAAATGTATTAGACTATTTTTTAACAAAAGTAATTGTTCTTATAGAACATATATATATTCTTTGACATAGATATTATGTGCAAACGTACAAGTATTTCAGATGACAGCCTCTGTCATATTATAGTAGGCCTAAAAATAGCACTAAAGCTCTGCATATTTTTATATTTAACCACTGGCTATGCCCATACATAATTGATCCAGATGTGTTGTTTATATCAAATGGAGTTAATAACAAATATGATGTCATTAAGCAAATGTCAGTCAGATTTGCTATTATGCACTTATTTGTGTTCACACATGTGCTGTGCTAGAGTAAGTTTTCAGTAAATAATTTACATTTAAAACAACCAATTGTATCATAACATTACAATTTCATTGCAATAATTCTATAAACAATTATTAAAAACTTTATAAGACACATCATGACATGTTTATGTCATGGAAAATAAATTAGAATACTAAAGCTACTGATAACCAAATATATATTCTCTTTATGTATGATTATTAGTTATTATTTCTAATGTTGGCCTGTTCTTTAAGGATCCACATATTTACAGCAATCTTTTTCATACCTTTAGGATTTGAAGAATTCTAAGACAACATTTGAAGCTTTATCATTTTATTGGGTTGTTTCCCACAGGTTTAAATTGATGCATGACTAGCCATTACTTATGTAAAAACATTTAGGTACTTTTTACAAACAAACCTTTTAAAACTATGGCCCTGATATATTTAAAAAAAAGGCCAGTGTAAGCTATTTTCAAGTAAGACAACTAAAACATAAACCTAAATTTTAGTCTGTAACTACATTTAAACCAATGGTCAGTAACATTAATCTCTAAGACTAGTCTTAAAAGTTAGTCATACATTTTTGTCTTCATGATTGAACATAACTGCTTTAAGTATCATGTGAAAAAATATTTAAATTATTTAAATTATATTTAAATCCAAATAGTAAGACTGATTAGCCCTAACTAACTACTAGTTCTTCAGACTAGTCCTTAAAACACAGTCTTAACTTAATGGCTACTGTATGTTTATTTAACCAGCCCTAGTCTTGGAAAGACATATATTGTCTGATCTTAATAAAACTATTAATATTTTGTCATAAGCTTCAGATTACTAGTTAATTAGTTAGATATACTTAGTCTGGCCCATTTTGAAAATGCCACATTTCAAAATGCTTGAATTGATTACCTCAAGTATTTTAGTTTTAATGAGGCAAATGACTGCAAATCATTGAATCTTATAATAAATTTCATGCAGATGCAAACCCATGGACAAAAGGAACATAACAGCAGCTACAAATTAAATAACGAATACAGGTTACAAATGGTGCCCACATCACTATGTGACATCACATCAAATCTTGGAATACAACGGCAAAAGTTTATTTTATGTTTCATATTGATATTTGCCCAGATAGTACAGCAAATTCACAAAATTGGTTTTCATATAAACATAAACATCTAGAGCAGTACTTTCAACTCAGTGAACCACGGTGGTTTCTCGAGACCCAACGCTCGGCACATTTTGTATGATTCTCTCATCTGACACAATCAGTTCAGTTCATACAAATCTCTACTGATGATTAAAGTGGATTTGTTTAAAATAGAAGACTTTTGTATATGTGCAGAGCAGTGGGCATCCAGGAATAGTTTTGAGAACCACTGATCTAGGGGACAGTTAACGTAACACCCGTTGTTCTAGATGCAAATATTTCCGGAATGATGAGCCAAAAATCCTCACAGACACTTGAGAACATAATACAAACAGGCCCATCAGTTTAGTTGTAATCGCAGACCATTACGCTGGACTCGTACATGCTTAATGCTGGCTGGCTGTTGGTCGGCATGTTTTCTAAGATATGTAATTATCCTAATAGACCCTTCTAAGAATCTGAAAGCAGATGTTATGTGCAAAATAACAAGTAGGTCAGACAAATATTTATGTGTTGTATACATATGCTATAGTCATCGTTCTTTGTTCTTTGGTTATAGCGCCACCTGGTGGACAATCTCTGAAATTTTTTGCATGTTACCTCGGCCTAGGACTATACATATGTGTACCAAATTTTGTGTTGATATCTCATTCCTATCATAAATGATAGCCATTTAAGTATTTGTGGCACCGCCTCTTCGTACTTTTGACCGTGTTGTTGCGACCACGAGTGCAAAGTTCAACTTTTTTTGATAATTATTGATATTCAGTGTCTAAGGAATATTCTAGCACTTGATTGGTTCAGATCGGTCAAAAAACCTAGGACTAGTTCGCAAAAGTAGGTTTAAAAGAAAATGATGAATATCTAACAAATGATTCGACTGAGACAAGTGCTTCTTGAGGAAAACTTGTTCGTTGTAAGTACCTCTATTAAATGATATGAAGATCTTGTTGATATCTGAAACACTGCATAATACACAATCACTTAAACACCGCAAAAACGTGATAGCGCCTCCCGGAGGCCGAATTTTTTCTTACTCTGCACAGACCTTCATGGCCAAGAGACAAACAGGCCCACCGCGTTTCGTTTCGAGCGGCCTTCGTTAACCCTGTCTAATAGCTGCTTTTCTTTGATTGGCCGATGGCGGCCATGTTTTTTGACCTACGCAAAATTCCTTTTAGACATTGATAGAACCCTAGACCAAGAGCAACCATGCCAAATTTCAAGTTGATCGGTCCCATATTTTTGTAGTTACAGCCCTTCAAAGTTGAGGTGGTGTTATAGCGCCAACTAGTGGTCAAACGCCGCAATTTTTTTCACGTGTCCCCAGAATAGTCCCCTGTATATGTGTACCAAATTTGGTTTCGATACCTCTTTTCATTACCAAGTTATAGCCATTTAAGTCCAAGAGGCTCCGCCCATTAGGGACGTTTGGGCGTGGCTTGACGACGGCGAGTCTAAAGTTCAACTTTTTTTGATAACTTTTTATATTCACACTCCAAGGAATATTACATCACTGGAACGGTTCCGATCGGACGAAAAACCTATTACTAGTTTGTTTTTATTTTTTTCGACAAAATCGAAAATAGCGAAAAAAATTTAATGACGGAAATGAAATCGGAGATAAACGTTTTGTTCGTCTTGACGCAACGATTCCAGTGATATAAGACACTTGACATTTGGACAAGATTTGTGGGAGTTATGAGCATCAACGCGTTTGTTATCGCTATAGCGCCACCTATAGGCCAATCGGGTTGATACTCTATCAACCTCTCCCCAAATTGGGTCCTAACATTTGGCCAAGTCTCAAGTCTCTAGGCCTTACGGTTTGGTCTGCACGATCCGTTCTACGGCAGAAGAAAAATAATAAATAGAAATATAGCTGCAAGCAGCGATTAGCGGGGTTCAAGCGATCTGGGACCTTAAAGGGGTCATAGCGTGAAAATCTGACTTTTTCCATGTGTAAGTGCTATAATTGGATCCCCAGTGCTTATATCAACCTAGAAAACATGAAAAAGATAAAAAATAAAATAATCGAGAGCACAATTGAGTTTCAATTACACAAAACCACCATCACTGTGATCAGTGTTTGCATTTCATCCGCTCATTTGCATTTTAAATGAAACACCCAAAAACGGCACACTTTTGCTCAGGCCTACTAAGTGTCAATTTTAACATGCTATAATAAATTAGCTGTGGAGTATTTTCAGCTAACACTTCACATACACACTCTGGGGACACCAACGATTCATTTTACATCTTAAAAAAACTCATAATATGACCCTTTAAGGGCATGCCTGTTTAGATTTGCTGCATTGTTATCAAATATACTTAGAATATGAAATACTAACATGTTACCAATTAGGTAAATTAGGTAAAAGAGAAAATGATGTGGTGCATGCCGTTGCAAGATTTGCCACACAAAATGTTTCAAAAATTGTTAACATGAGACAAAACAGCCCACCACAATTTCTCTATGATGTTCTAATATAGAGATATAAGTCTCACAGGGCTAACCTATAACACAGCAATGATTTAGAATAAGCTAACACACATACATGCATTTACACACAGAAGCAGAAATGGCAGAGTTAGGAAATAAGACTTTGAAATAAATGAACAATCTCCATATGCTTGATGTCCTTCAAGAGTTCATCAACCTATTTAAATGTTTCGCCTTTGTCAGAATGTCGCTTGACTGTAAAAACAGATACCGTCAGAATGATTGATAAAATGTTTATTTAAAGCTCACGTAACACACGCTGTTTCTGCATTTCTGATATCAATCTGGAGTACCTATAGAGTAGTATGACATCCTTTATATCTCTGAAGAGTCTTTAGTTTAATCAGATTTATAAAAGAAAGATTAGCTTTACCGAATCTTTCCGATAACGTACGAAAAAATGAAGGAGGAGTTATAACACGGGAGGAGCGAGTACGAGTCATACAACACTATACAACACTGTTTAACTTATGATTCACTACATGTTCGTGTCATTTATATAATATACACGCGCCTATTTCCAACATAAGACAGAAGTCTTAGTTACCACGTGTAACTCGTCATGACCCGGTTCTGAAAATCCACCGCATCAAACGCACATGCAAAACTCTGCTGCTAATCCGGATAATAAACTATATCCATTGTTTCCATAAGGCTGGATGTCTTCTCCTTACATCCAAAAACACACTTCTTGTTGTGCCATTGTTGACTTTTGAAATTAAACAAAGCTGAGTGGCGTGATAAGCTGTTAGCAAGCTCTAGCGTCTCCCGCTGACTGACGGCTGGGCGGGGTTTTCCGGGGGAAGTTTTCCGGCGGAAGCCCATATAAAGAAGTGATACGTATCGAAAACCCCTGAAACGTCAGTTAGAACCATAATCGAAAAAAATTAGCCGAAACTTGTACGAACCCTGGCGAAGTGCATTCGGCACAGAAATACTCTGAAACACGCCCAACTGCATTTTTGACACTTTGCCTACGTTTAGCATGAGGAAACAACTCTATAACTGTGTTCATAAGTCAGAATGCTTGAAATACCATTAAACCCCCCCTTTATTTAACATAATAATAAATGACTTCATAAGGTTAAATCATGTATCCATTGATGAAACGTGAACACAATTTCATTGGGTATACATTTTTTAATAATAAATAATAATTTTACAATTAATTTAACATAAAATTAGTAGTGAATATTGTAAAGGAAAAAAGATAGACACATTTTTAATTCAAATCCTAATAAGCATGCTCTTAAGTATGTTAATGAGGGTCTGTGTTTCACACAGAGAGTATATAAGAGAATACTGATTTTTGGATTTGGAAACAATAAAGCAATGTTACATATTTTAATAGAAACATTTTTAGGCTGTCATGTTAAATTGTCAAATAGTGGTATAGCTCTGCAATCATTGGCATGTGATTTTAGGGTGGGCCAATACATAACTTATCCAGATATGTTTTCAATATCAAATTGTGTCAATAACAAATGTCATGTCATTTAGAAGATTTGCAGCATATTTGCTGGTGAGCATTTGACTGTGTTCACTTTCATAAAGTGCAACTATTTAGTTGGGTTCTAGCAGGTCATGTATGTGAATAATAACCAATTGCATAATTACATGAAGTTTTGGGTGCAATATTTTAAAAAGAACGTATAAAAATGTAACTATATTATACATCATGTCAGGACACGTTTATGTCATGGAAGGTAGAATAGAATACTAATGCTACTGATGTAAATACAGCCAGAGATATATCCTCTTGATAGCAGCAATTCATTTCTGATGATGCTCAGAGTTTTGGGTAAAATGGAAAACTTTAATCCATATCTTTATGATTTCCTATAAACATGCGTGCTGCAATTCAGTCGTACAAATGACACCTACACCACTGTGTGACATCACATGAAATCTTTGCATACAACAGCAGGTATTCAAATTCATTACATTTTGTATTTGATATATCTTTACACACAAAGGACAGAAAAAATGTACTATACTGATTTTATTGTTGTTGACTGAAAACCCTAGGAGTAATTTTGAAAAGTTGTTTTTGTAATTCAAACTTAAACAACTAAAGGAATAAGACTTACAATTGGTGATCACAATTTGGCATTTATATTGTCTCACAGACTACAGGAAATTGTACTGCATTGTCTTTACTGTTGTTGAGTGAAAAACCAAGTATTAGTTAACAAAATAGTTTTTTCATATAAACATAAACATCTAGAGCAGTGTTTCTCTACTCCATTTCTGGTGGACCACTGCTCTGCACATTTTGAATGTTTCTCTCATCTGACATAATCAGTTTAGTTCATAGAGATCTCTACTATTGTGCTAATTATTTGAAGCAGGTGTGTTGAGAACCACTGATCTAGAGAACTTTTGCTTCACACACATTTTTTCAGAAAGATGAACCTGAAAGTAGATTTTATATGCAAATAACAACTACGTCAGACCAATACTTATATATCATATACATATGCTATAGACATTGTTCATTGTTCTCATGTTATAGCACCACCTATTGGACAATCTCTGCCATTTTTTGCAGTTGCTATGAATATAAATGGCATCGACTTTACCATATATGGTGGCAGACAAGGCACAGTATGTTGCTAATTGTTTAGCCCTCTTTTGGGGCATCCTAAGTTGTTGTAGCCCTGATACAACCAGCATGTGTATATGGCCTAAAACACACACACACACACACACACACACACACACACACACACACACACACACACACACACACACACACACACACACACACACATTTATAAAAGCAAGCAGAAATCGCAATGTTGGACAATAAGACTTAATACTCACATACAACAATATACAAAGGAATAACATTGAGAACCACTGATCTAGGGGACAGTTAACGTAACACCCGTTGTTCTAGATGCAAATATTTCCGGAATGATGAGCCAAAAATCCTCACAGACACTTGAGAACATAAGACAAACAGGCCCATCAGTTTAGTTGTAATCACACACCATTACACTGGACTCGTACATGGTTAATGCTGGCTGGCTGTTGGTCTCATGTTTTCTAAGATATGTAATTATCCTAATAGACCCTTATAAGAATCTGAAAGCAGATGATAAGTGCAAAATAACAAGTAGGTCAGACAAATATTTATGTGTCGTATACATATGCTATAGTCATCGTTCTTTGTTCTTAGGTTATAGCGCCACCTAGTGGACAATCTCTGCAATTTTTTGCATGTGACCTCGGCCTAGGTCTATACATATGTGTACCAAGTTTCGTGTTGATATCTGATTCTTATCATAAATGATAGCCATTTAAGTATTTGTTGCACCGCCTGTTCGTACTTTTAACCGTGGTGTTGCGACAAAAAGTGCAAAGTTCAACTTTTTTTTATAATTATTGATATTCAGTGTCTAAGGAATATTCCAGCACTGGATTGGTTCAGATTGGTCAAAAAACCTAGGACTAGTTCGCAAAAGTAGGTTTAAAAGAAAATGATGAATATCTAACAAACGATTCGACTGAGACAAATGCTTCTTGAGGGAAAGTTGTTCATTATAAGTACCTCTATTAAATGATATGAAGATCTTGTTGATATCTGAAACACTGCATAATACACAATCACTTAAACACTGAAAAAACGCGATAGCGCCTCCCGGAGGCCAAATTTTTTCTTACTCTGCACAGACCTTCATGGCCAAGAGACAAACAGGCCCAACGCGTTTCGTTTTGATCGGCCTCTGTTAACCCTGTCTAATAGCTGCTTTTTCTTGATTGGCCGAATGTCTAGCTACGCGAAATTCCTTTTAGACATAGATAGTACCCTAGACCAGGAGCACCAGTGCCAAATCTTAAGTTGATCGGTTCCATATTTCTCTGGTTACAGCCCTTCAGAGTTGAGGTGGTGTTATAGCGCCAACTAGTGGTCAAGCGATGCAATTTTTTTCACGTGACCCCAGAATAGTCCGCTGTATATGTGTACCAAATTTGGTTTCGATACCTCTTTCCAGTCCCAAGTTATAGTCATTTAAATCCAAGAAGCTCCGCCCATTGGGGGCGTTTGGGCGTGGCTTGACGACGACGAGTATAAAGTTCAACTTTTTTTTGATAACTTTTTATATTCACACTCCAAGGAATATTACAGCACTGGAACGGTTCCAATCGGACAAAAAACCTTGGACTAGTTTATTTTTATTTTTTTCGACAAAATCGAAAATAGCGGAAAATTTTTATGACGGAAATGAAATCGGAGATATACATTTTGTTCGTCTTGACGCAAGGAATCCAGGGATATAAGACACTTGACATTAGGACAAGAATTGTGGAACTTATGAGCATCAACGCGTTTGCCATCGCTATAGCGCCCCCCATAGGCCGATTGGGGTGACACTCTGTCAACTTCGCGCACGAATGAGACCTACCATTTGGCCAAGTCTCAAGTCTCTAGGCCTTACGGTTTGGTCTGCACGTTCCGTTTTACGGCAGAAGAAAAATAATAAATAGAATTAAAGCTGCAAGCAGCATTTACCGGGTTTCGAGCATTAAAGCACGTCAAATACGTTAGACATCGTCGACCAGGCTGATCCAGCATCCACAAAAACAAAAGAGGTGGTCAGAAACGGTTCATACAGACTATGTATGCTTAAACACACGTGCACCTAAAGGACAAACATGTCACGTCCTAATGTGAAGTCATTCGCAGCTACCAGACACACGTGTTCTAAGTTGTCAGCAAAAAAGGTGTTATCATTCAGTGAAAGTGGTGCTTGCAGTGGCAAAACTTGGGTCACAAAATGTTAAAATAGTGTTAATGAGTCAAAAGAGCCGAACCCCATGTCTCTACGATGTTCTGATACAGAGATACAGCTCTTGTAAATGGTTGCTAGGGTATTCTCATCGGTTGCTAGGGAGTGAATTGCAATCCACCAATGATTATACTCAAAGCCATGAAAGACATAATCCATGATGACTCATGATTTTAGATGTAATTTTGCAGTATTTTTAAGTGAAACAAAACAAATAACCACTAGGTGGCGCTATGACAGACTCGTGCATGCAACCTCAGGTCATGATTGTGTTACTTGTAGCTAGAATCACGGCTATTCACTTTAGTTTAGTACAGTTGTCACCAGTCAACAGTTGTATGACCATTGGGCTTACTCAACGTTAAAGGTTTTGTTCAATTATGAGGCCAACTAGGGGTGCAGGCATACCATTTTTTTTGTATTGTCTCAGACTCTGCTCAGACATCAGCGTATCAAATTTGGTGAAAAAATGTCATTTCGTTGCAGAGTTATAAGCATTTATATCTAAAAAACACAAAAAATGAATGTAATTTTTCGTTTTTTGCAATTTTCGGCCATTTCTGATGGAAATTTTAACATAACACCAATAGAACTTTTTGTTCAGAAGGTAAAGTTAATTTCTTCCTATGGTTGTTTCGAGTCGATCAGAATAACCCTCGCGGAGTTATTCGCGCATGTTTTTTAAGCGCTATTTTGCTGCGCAGGGCTAAGCGAAAGGCGAAACCTGGCATGTTTGATATCGTTGGACTCGGCAACAATTCAAAACTCTTAGTAAAAAAGTCCCATGAAAATACGTAAAACTCAGCCTAAGTTATAAGCATTTAAATGATTCGTCTGACCACTAGGTGGCGCGGTGACGAAACGAGGCACGCAACCTCAGGCCATGACTCTCATCACAAATACCAAGTGTCGTGTTGATACTTCATTTCTGTCCCCAGTTATAGCAAAAAAAGTCCAATTAGCTGCGCACACCTCAGACGTTTGGGTGTGGCATGTCGACTGTGAGTCGAAAGTTCAACTTTTTTTTAATAATTATTGATATTCGAACTCCAAGGAACATTTTAGAACTGGAATGATTCAGATCGAGCGAAAAACCTAGGACTAGTTCGTTTTTATTTTTTTCGACAAAATCGGAAATAGCGGAAAATTTTTAATGACGGAAATGAAATCGGAGATATACATTTTTTAAGTTTGGAGCCAGGGATTACAATGATACCAAACACTTCAGTGTCTGATGTCCGGTTTAGGAGTTATGAGGCCCAAAACGTCGGGCATTGCTATAGCGCCACCTATGGGCCGATTTGGCTGATTCACTGTATCTGAGTAGCCTGCTAATATACAACCAGTTGACCAAGTGTCAAGTTTCTACGACTTACGGTTTGGGCTGGGCGACGCGTTTTAAGGCGGAAAAATAATAATAATAATAAAACAGACAAATACAATAGGTTTTCAGCACTTCGTGCTCGAAACCCTAAATATAGCTGCAAGCAGCAATTGCCGGGTTTCGAGCATTAAAGCACGTCAAAAACGTCAGACGTCGATCACCAGGCTGAGGAGTTGCACCCGAATACAGACACAATGAATGATAGACCACCTCGCTCCAGAAAAACGAAAGAGATGGTCAAAAACGGATCATACAGACTATTTATGCTTACACACAGGTGCACCTATAAGACAAACATGTAATGTCCTTAATGTGAAGTTATAAGGATAATTTGTTAACGAGAATAAGTTATTCAGATTTATACGGAAACATACAATTCAGAAATGGCTGTGTTTAGTTTAACTAAAAGGCCATTGAGTCGTGGTATGGTCATCAATGGTTCAAACAGACTGCGGACGTGCATATAAGACACAAACAGCAGCGCAGCAGACCGCAAAGACTTACAGTGGACAGCACATCAAAGATGTCAGACGTCGTCAACCAGGCTGATCCAGCATCCACAAAAACGAAAGAGATGGTCAGAAACAGTTTATACGACTATGTATGCTTAAACACACGTGCACCTATAGGACAAACATGTCACGTGCTTAATGTGAAGTCATTCGCTTGGGTACAAGCGATTTGGGATCTTATGACCTTTAAGGGCATGCCTGAGTAGATTTGCTGCATTGTACAAAATAAATGATGAAAAGTAAGCTACCAGACACACTTTTTCATAGTTGTCGTCATAGCCGAACCCCATGTCTCTAAGATGTTCTGATACTGAGATACAGCTCTTGCTAAACGGTTGCTAGGGTATTCTCATTGGTTGCTAGGGAGTGAACTGCAATCCACCAATGATTATACTCAAAGCCATGAAAGGCACCATCTATGATGACTCATGATTTTAGATGTAAGGTTGCAGTATTTTTAAGTGAAAATAACAAATAACCACTAGGTGGCGCTATGTCAAACTCGTGCATGCAACCTCGGGTCATGACTGTGTTACATGTAGCTAGTATCACGGCTATTCACTTTAGTTTAGTGAAGAAACAATTGTATGACCATTAGGCTTACTCAATGTCAAAGGTTTTGTTCAATTATGAGGCCAACTACTGGTGTAGGCAAAAAATTTTTTTGTATTGCCTCAGACTCTGCTCAGACATCAGCATATCAAATCTGGTAGAAAAATTCGTTTTTTGCAATTTTCGGCCATTTCTGATGGAAATTTTAACATAACGCCAATAGAGTTTTTTGTTCAGAAGGTAAAGTAAATTTCTTCCTATGGTGTTTTCGAGTCGATCGGAATAACCC
Source organism: Misgurnus anguillicaudatus (assembly GCF_027580225.2). NCBI lineage: Eukaryota > Metazoa > Chordata > Actinopteri > Cypriniformes > Cobitidae > Misgurnus > Misgurnus anguillicaudatus. Next base: position 44,744,431 of record NC_073344.2, on the reverse strand, counting down.
TCGCGGAGTTATTCACGCATGTTTTGTAAGCACAGTTTTTGCAGTGCAGGACTAACCGTAAGGCAAAACCTGGTATGTTTGGTATCGTAGGACTTGGAAACAATTCAGGATGATAAAAAAACAACTCCCATGAAAATCTCTTGACCACAGATAAAATTATAGGCGTGAAAGTTGTAACCATTGCATAATTACAGTATTTAGTGCCATTTTCCCCGTTATAGCGCCATCTAGTGTCCCATCGGCGAGCTTTTTATATCACGGCCTTAGACCGATGGCCTACAAATATGATTTAAGCCCCGTGATGATATCTCAAACGACTCTCGAGTTATGGCCGTTTTAATGTTTTAAGCCCCGCCCAGTTTGGTTTTTGGCCACTCCTTGCGTGATTGAATGTAATTTTCAAATTTTTTTTTGATAATTATTTATAGTCACACTCCACAGAATCAATCAGCCTTGGTTAGGTTCAGATCGGGCGAAAAACCAAGGACTAGTTCGTAAAAGTAGGTTTGAAGGTTATCGCCAATAACTCACAAACCGTTTGATTGACAGCAACGCTTCCAGAGGCAAAGTTTTTCGTCATGAGCCGATCTATCATATGATGTCATGTTTGTTTGTGTACGTCAAACGTCACGTGATACAGGCACCGAAATACGGTATTACGCCCCCTAGTGGCCAAATGACACCAAAATTCCTACAGGCCTTCAGGAGCAGTACACGAAGAAGCACAGTGCGTTTCGTTCCGATAGACCTTTGTTAACCCTGTCAAATCAGTCCTCAACCATCATTGGCCGACGACGGCCATGTTTTTGAAGATACGCCAATGTCCTTCTAGACCATCATGGTACATTGCACAAAGACATACAATACAAAATATTAGGTGTATCGGGCTAACGGTTGTGTAGTAATAGCCATTCCCGATCTCAAGCCTGTTACAGCGCCACCTAGTGGTCAAAATCCGCATCTTTTTTACTGTGATCCCGGAGTGAGCTGGTACATATGTGTACCAAACCTCGTTAAGATATCTCAAACCGTTCACGAGTTATAGCCATTTCAGTGACGATAGGCTACTTCCTGTATTAAGTCTTGGCGCCCCCTAGTGACCCTGAAGCGGAATTTCAAATTCTGTTCGATAATTATTTACCTACTCACTCCACAGATTTCTCCTGCATTGGAACGATTCCGATCGGGCGAAAAACCTAGGACTAGTTCATTTTGGCTTGAAGTGCATATTATGCAAATTAGCGAAAAAATTTGCATACCGGAAATGAAATCTGATATATACATTTTTTAAGTTTGGAGCCAGGGATTAGAATGATATAAAACACTTGAGCGTATGATGTCCGGTTTAGGAGTTATGAGCCCCAACGCGTCGGGCATTGGTATAGCGCCACCTATGGGCCGATTTGGCTGGTTCAATGTATCTGAGTAGCCTGCCCAGATACAACCAGTTGACCAAGTGGCAAGTTTCTACGACTTACGGTTTGGGCTGGGCAACGCGTTTTAAGGCGGAAAAATAATAAATAATAAATATAGCTGCAAGCAGCAATTGCCGGGTTTCGAGCATTAAAGCACGTCAAAAACGTCAGACGTCGATTACCAGGCTGAGGAGTTGCACCCGAATACAGACACAATGAATGATAGACCACCTCGCTCCAGAAAAACGAAAGAGATGGTCAAAAACGGATCATATAGACTATTTATGCTTACACACATGTGCACCTATAAGACAAACATGTAATGTCCTTAATGTGAAGTTATAAGGATAATTTGTTAACAAGAATAAGTTATTCAGATTTATACGGAAACATACAATTCAGAAATGGCTGTGTTTAGTTTAACTAAAAGGCCATTGAGTCGTGGTATGGTCATCAATGGTTCAAACAGACTACGGACGTGCATATACGACACAAACAGCAGCGCAGCAGACCGCAAAGACTTACAGTGGACATCACATCAAAGATGTCAGACGTCGTCGACCAGGCTGATCCAGCATCCACAAAAACGAAAGAGATGGTCAGAAACAGTTCATACACACTATGTATGCTTAAACACACGTGCACCTATAGGACAAACATGTCACGTGCTTAATGTGAAGTCATTCGCTTGGGTTCAAGCAATTTGAGATCTTATGACCTTTAAGGGCATGCCTGAGTAGATTTGCTGCATTGTACAAAATAAATGATGAAAAGTAAGCTACCAGACACACTTGTTCATAGTTGTTGTCATAGCCGAACCCCATGTCTCTAATATGTTCTGATACTGAGATACAGCTCTTGCTAAATGGTTGCTAGGGTATTCTCATTGGTTGCTAGGGAGTGAACTGCAATCCACCAATGATTATACTCAAAGCCATGAAAGGCACAATCTATGATGACTCATGATTTTAGATGTAAGGTTGCAGTATTTTTAAGTGAAAATAACAAATAACCACTGATGGCGCTATGTCAAACTCGTGCATGCAACCTCGGGTCATGACTGTGTTACATGTAACTAGTATCACGGCTATTCACTTTAGTTTAGTGAAGAAACAATTGTATGACCATTAGGCTTACTCAATGTCAAAGGTTTTGTTAAATTATGAGGCCAACTACTGGTGTAGGCAAACAATTTTTTTTGTATTGCCTCAGACTCTGCTCAGACATCAGCATATCAAATCTGGTAGAAAAATGTCATTTCATAGCGGAGTTATAACCATTTATGTGTAGAAAACACAAAAAATGAATGTAATTTTTCGTTTTTTGCAATTTTCGGCCATTTCTGATGGAAATTTTAACATAACGCCAATAGAGTTTTTTGTTCAGAAGGTAAAGTAAATTTCTTCCTATGGTGTTTTCGAGTCGATCGGAATAACCCTCGCGGAGTTATTCACGCATGTTTTGTAAGCACAGTTTTTGCAGTACAGAACTAACTGTAAGGCAAAACCTGGTAAGTTTGGTATTGTAGGACTTGGAAACAATTCAGGATGATAAAAAAACAACTCCCATGAAAATCTCTTGACCACAGATAAAATTATAGGCGTGAAAGTTGTAACCATTGGATAATCACAGTATTTAGTGCCATTTTCCCCGTTATAGTGCCATCTAGTGTCCGATCAGCGAGCTTTTTATATCACGGCCTTAGACCGATGGCCTACAAATATGATTCAAGCCCCGTGATGATATCTCAAACGACTCTTGAGTTTTAGCCGTTTAAATGTTTTAAGCTCCGCCCAGTTCGGTTTTTGGCCACTCCTTGCGTGATTGAATGTAAATTTCAAATTTTTTTTGATAATTATTTATAGTCACACTCCATAGAATCAATCTGCCTTGGTTAGGTTCAAATCGGGCAAAAAACCTAGGACTAGTTCGCAAAAGTAGGTTTGAACGTTATCGCCAATAACTCACAAACCATTTGATTGACAGCAACGCTTCAAGAGACAAAGTTGTTCACCATGAGCAGATCTATCATATGATGTCATGTTTGTGTGTGTATGTCTAACGTCACGTGATACAGGCACCGAAATACGGTATTACGCCCCCTAGTGGCCAAATGACACCGTAATTCTTACAGGCCTTCAGGAGCAGTACACGAAGAAGCACAGTGCGTTTCGTTCCGATCGACCTTCGTTAACCCTGTCAAATCAGTCCTCAACATTCATTGGCCGATGACGGCCATCTTTTTGGAGATACGCCAATTTCCTTCTAGACCCTCATGGTACATTGCACAAAGACACACCATACCAAATTTTAAGTGTATCGGGCTAACGGTTGTGTAGTAATAGCCATTCCCGAGCTCAAGCCTGTTATAGCGCCACCTAGTGGCCAAAATTCGCATCTTTATTACTGTGAACCAGGAGTGAGCTGGTACATATGTGTACCAAACCTCGTTAAGATATCTCAAACCGTTCACGAGTTATAGCCATTTCAGTGACGATAGGCTACTTCCTGTATGGAGTTTTGGCGCCCCCTAGTGACCCTGAAGCGGAATTTCAAATTCTGTTCGATAATTATTTACCTACTCACTCCACAGATTTCTCCTGTGTTGGAACGATTCCGATCGGGCGAAAAACCTAGGACTAGTTCGTTTTGGCTTGAAATGCATATTATGCAAATTAGCGGAAAATTTTGCATACCGGAAATGAAATCGGAGATATACATTTTTTAAGTTTGGAGCCAGGGATTACAATGATACCAAACACTTGAGTGTCAGATATCCGGTTTAGGAGTTATGAGGCCCAACGCGTCGGGCATTGCTGTAGCGCCACCTATGGGCCGATTTGGCTGATTCACTGTATCTGAGTAGCCTGCTAATATACAACCAGATGACCAAGTGGCAAGTTTCTACGACTTACGGTTTGGGCTGGGCAATGCGTTTTAGCGTGGAAAAATAATAAATAATTAAAGCTGCAAGCAGCATTTACCGGGTTTCGAGCATTAAAGCACGTCAAATACGTCAGACATCGTCGACCAGGCTGATCCAGCATCCACAAAAACAAAAGAGGTGGTCAGAAACGGTTCATACAGACTATGTATGCTTAAACACACGTGCACCTATAGGACAAACATGTCACGTCCTTAATGTGAAGTCATTCGCAGCTACCAGACACACGTGTTCTAAGTTGTCAGCAAAAAAGGTGTTATCATTCAGTGAAAGTGGTGCTTGCAGTGGCAAAACTTAGGTCACAAAATGTTAAAATTGTGTTAATGAGTCAAAAGAGCCGAACCCCATGTCTCTACGATGTTCTGATACAGAGATACAGCTCTTGTAAATGGTTGCTAGGGTATTCTCATCGGTTGCTAGGGTGTTGTAATCCACCAATGATTATACTCAAAGCCATGAAAGACATAATCCATGATGACTCATGATTTTAGATGTAATTTTGCAGTATTTTTAAGTGAAAAAACAAATAACCACTAGGTGGCGCTATGACAGACTCGTGCATGCAACCTCAGGTCATGACTGTGTTACTTGTAGCTAGAATCACGGCTATTCACTTTAGTTTAGTACAGTTGTCACCAGTCAACAGTTGTATGACCATTGGGCTTACTCAATGTCAAAGGTTTTGTTCAATTATGAGGCCAACTAGTGGTGCAGGCATACCATTTTTTTTGTATTGCCTCAGACTCTGCTCAGACATCAGCGTATCAAATTTGGTGAAAAAATGTCATTTCGTTGCAGAGTTATAAGCATTTATATCTAAAAAACACAAAAAATGAATGTAATTTTTCGTTTTTTGCAATTTTCGGCCATTTCTGATGGAAATTTTAACATAACACCAATAGAACTTTTTGTTCAGAAGGTAAAGTTAATTTCTTCCTATGGTTGTTTCGAGTCGATCAGAATAACCCTCGCGGACTTATTCGCGCATGTTTTTTAAGCGCTATTTTGCTGCGCAGGGCTAACCGTAAGGCGAAACCTGGCATGTTTGGTATCGTTGGACTCGGCAACAATTCAAAACTCTTAGTAAAAAAGTCCCATGAAAATACGTCAAACTTAGCCTAAGTTATAAGCATTTAAATGATTCGTCTGACCACTAGGTGGCGCGGTGACGAAACATGGCACGCAACCTCAGGCCATGACTCTCATCACAAATACCAAGTGTCGTGTTGATACTTCATTTCTGTCCCCAGTTATAGCCAAAAAAGTCCAATTGGCTGCGCACACTTCAGACGTTTGGGCGTGGCATGTCGACCGTGAGTAGAAAGTTAAACTTTTTTTTAATAATTATTGATATTCGAACTCCAAGGAACATTTTAGCACTGGAACGATTCCGATCGAGCGAAAAACCTAGGACTAGTTCGTTTTTATTTTTTTCGACAAAATCGGAAATAGCGGAAAATTTTTAATGACGGAAATGAAATCGGAGATATACATTTTTTAAGTTTGGAGCCAGGGATTACAATGATACCAAACACTTGAGTGTCTGATGTCCGGTTTAGGAGTTATGAGGCCCAACGCGTCGGGCATTGCTATAGCGCCACCTATGGGACGATTTGGCTGATTCACTGTATCTGAGTAGCCTGCTAATATACAACCAGTTGACCAAGTGGCAAGTTTCTACGACTTACGGTTTGGGCTGGGCGACGCGTTTTAAGGCGGAAAAATAATAATAATAATAAAACAGACAAATACAATAGGTTTTCAGCACTTCGTGCTCGAAACCCTAATAATAATAATAAAACAGACAAATACAATAGGTTTTCAGCACTTCGTGCTCGAAACCCTAATAATAATAAAACAGACAAATACAATAGGTTTTCAGCACTTCGTGCTCGAAACCCTAATAAATATAGCTGCAAGCAGCGATTACCGGGGTTCAAGCGATTTGGGACCTTAAGACCTTTAAGGCTCTGTTTACACGTACATGGTTATTTTTAAAAACTGAGAGATTTACCTTCGTTTGTGCCCCTCGTTTACACGCAAACGGAGAACTCGCCTCTGAAACCGATTGTTTCTAAAAACTCCGGCCAGAGTGGAGATCTTGAAAATCTTTGGTTGCACGGTTGCATGTAAACTGAGACAAATGGATGTTTAAGCAGGCAAAGTCACAAAGTATGCGCCAGAGCTCGCACCTACGTCAAAAGTGCGACCCATGTTTACATCTGACTGCTACTCTGAATGCTTCCAAGATCACATTTATGTTCGTGCAAACTCGTTTTGTGTGTTTGTATTTGCAAATACAGCTGCTCCATTATGTTGAGGAGCAGAGACGAGTGCTCGGAGATCAGCAATTTTACGTGTGTTTGACTTCATGCGGCGCTGAAAGAACCGACGGATGGATGATGTCAAAGTACCGCGAGAGCGATTCGAAATTAGACCTCTACGTGTGATTCCTCAACTCGCTCTCGCGGTACGTTGACGTCATCAATCACCTACTGCAACAACTCCTCCCTCCAACACGAAGAACCAGTTCACGTCACCACCAGCGCTGCCGGTGATTGGCTTACGTGGGCTTGAGCATCTCTTGACGGCAAATATGCACGGGTACGTGTAAATAAACACTTTTCTGAAAACTGACATGTGTGCACGATATTATTTTTGAAACCGGAGAGGTTGAAATGTCCGTTTATGAAAATAGCCGTCCACGTGTAAACATAGCCTAAGGGCATGCCTGTGTAGATTTGCTGCACTGACCAAAATAAATGATGAGAAATAAGCTACCAGACACACGTGTTCAAAGTTATCAGCAAAAAACGTGCTATCATTCAGTGAAATGTCTCCCTCTCTTCTCACGGAACATTGACAAATAGAACACGGAAGGAAATGTTTGTGGTGCTTGCAGTGGCAAAACTCTGGTCACAAAATGTTAAAATAGTGTTAATGAGTCAAAAGAGCCGAACATCACGTCTCTACGATGTTCTGATACAGAGATACAGCTCTTGCTAAATGGTTGCTAGGGTATTGTCCTTGGTTGCTAGGGAGTGAATTGCAATCCACCAATGATTATACTCAAAGCCATGAAAGGCATAATCCATGATGACTCATGATTTTAGATGTAAGATTGCAGTATTTTTATGTGAAAATAAAAAACCACTAGGTGGCGCTATGACAAACTCGTGCATGCAACCATAAGTCATGACGGTTTTACATCTAGCTAGTATCACGGCTATACACTTTAGTTTAGTACAAAAACAGTTGTATGACCATTGGGCTAGCTCAATGTCAAAGGTTTTGTTCAATTATGAGGCCAACTAGTGGTGCAGGCATATAATTTTTTTTGGATTGCCTCAAACTCTGCTCAGACATCAGTTTATCAAATCTGGTGGGAAAATGTCATTTCATTGCAGAGTTATAACCATTTATGTGTAAAAAACACAAAGTTTGGAGGTAATTTTAAATTCTTTGCAATTTTTGGCCATTTCTGATGGAAATTTTAACATAACGCCAATAGAGTTTTTTGTTCAGAAGGTAAAGTAAAGTTCTTCCTATGGTCGTTTCAAGTCGATCGGAATAAACCTCGCGGAGTTATTTGCGCGTGTTTTTTAAGCGCTATTTTGCTGCGCAGGGCTATCCGTAAGACAAAACCTGGCATGTTTGGTATTGTTGGACTCGGCACCAATTCAGGACTCCAAGGAAAAAAGTTGCATGAAAATAAGTCAAACTCAGCCTAAGTTATAAGCAGTTAAATGATTCGTCTGACCACTAGGTGGCGCTGTGACGAAACGAGGCACGCAACCTCAGGACATGACTCTCATCACAAATACCAAATGTTGTGTTGATACTTCATTTCTGTCCCCAGTTATAGCCAATAAAGTCCAAGTGGCTGCGCACACTTCAGACGTTTGGGCGTGGCATGGCGACCGTGAGTCGAAAGTTCAAAATTTTTTGATAACTTTTCATACTCACACTCCAAGGAATATTACAGCACTGGAATGGTTCCGATCGGACGAAAAACCTAGGACTAGTTCGTTTTTATTTTTTTCGACAAAATCGAAAATAGCGGAAAAAAATTCATGGCGGAAATGAAATCGGAGATATACGTTTTGTTCGTCTTGACGCAAGGATTCCAGTGATATAAGACACTTGAGATTTTGATAAGAATTGTGGGAGTTATGAGCATCAATGCGTTTGTTATCAGTATAGCGCCACCTATAGGCCGATTGGGGTCATACTCTGTCAACCTCACCCCAAATTGGGACCTACCATTTGGCCAAATTTCAAGTCTCTAGGCCTTACCCTTTGGTCTGCACGATCCGTTTTATGGCAGAAAAATACCTTCTATATAAATATAGAAGGAGATATTCACGCGTGTTTTTTAAGCACTATTTTGCTGCCCAGGGTTAACCGTAAGGCGAATTCTGGCATGTTTGGTATCGTTGGACTCGGCAACTATTCAGAACACCAAAGAAACAAGTCCCGTGAAAATACGTCAATCGGAGCCAAAGTTATAGGCGTGTAATACATTAATCTGACCACTAGGTGGCGCTGCAACGAAACTGTGCATGCACCCTCAGTTCCTGACTGGCATCACAAGTACCAAGTGTCATGTCAATAGGCCTAAGTTTGACGAAGATACAGCCTAAAATCAGTTTTTTTGCACTCTATGTAAAATTTGTTAAGGCGGTATACGACAACGGATTGGTGTATTGAAATTCTTTTGATAACTTTTTGCCATGAGTGTCTCTAGATGCTACGTGCCGATTTTCGTGGCAATCGGACAAAAGCTCTAGGACGAGTTCGAAAAAGTAGGTTTTACGAATAATTCAAAATAGTGGAAAAATTTTCATGACGGAAAATTATGTCATAGGGTCCTTTCGAATCGTCTTGAGCCAAGGAATCAGAGGAAATGAGAATTGTGTTTCTAGGACATACGGACCAGAAGTTATAAGCAAAAACATAAGTGCAACTTTGGACTGTTGGTGGCGCTAGCGGGTTAGACATAGAGACTCCAAATTTGCTGTGGGGACACACTGGAGTGTCCTTTATCAGTGTGCCAAATTTCATAACTTTCCTACGTACGGTTCTATGGGCTGCCATAGACCGCAATGGCGGAAGAAGAATAACTAATAATAAATATAGCTGCAAGCAGCGATACCGGGGTCAAGCCAAACATGGCAAAAAATAATTCATACGTGATGACTGTCATGATTTAAGATCTAAGTTTGCATTATTTTTATGAAAAAAATAGCCATTTTTTCGTATCTTGAGACCACTAGGTGGCGTTGTGCCGAAACAATAGATGGTGCCTCAGGTCATGACTGTGATGACACATACCAAATTTAGTGTAAATACGATAAAGCGATACGAAGATATAGCCTTAAATACCTTGACCACTAGGGGGCTCTGACCAAACAATAAATTGTGACTCAGGTCTTGATTGTGATGACACCCACCAAATTTGGTGTAAATATGATAAAGAGATGCAGAGATATAGCTTCAAATCTCTTGACCACTAGGGGGCGCCGAAAAGTCTACAAGTCCTCCCAGAACATGTTGCTGATGAACCATACCAAGTTTCATAACAATACGCAATTGCGTTTCTGAAATACTTGAACTTAAAGAAAAAATTCAAAATGGCCGACACACAAAATGGCCGACCAAAAACCATTTGGTATCCTTTGACTCGGCATGCCTCACAAAATCTAACAAGACTACTCTCATAATTTTACATTCAAGTTTGCAGTAGTTATAAGCAAAAATAGATTTTTTTTATATCTCGTGACCAGTAGGGGGCAGTGTGACGAAATGGTGCATGCACCCTCAGGTCATCACTCTTATGACATATACCAAGTCTCATATTAATACGCAAAAGTTTTGCGAAGATACAGGCTCAAACACATTTTGGCGTGCTCGCCCTCGCATTCTTTGATGCGTTATACGACAACGGATAGGTTTACCGAAAAGCTTTTGATAACTTTTTGTCTAGAGTGTCTCTAGATGATGCCTACCAAAATTCAAGCCAATCAAACAAGCGCTCTAGGAGGAGTTCGAAAAAGTAGGTCTTCAATATAATTCAAAATGGCCGACAGGAAGTAGGTTTGACTCAGACATATTTGGTACAGTCGGACTCAGCATGAGCCAAGGAATCAATAGAGTGAAGTCTTATGTCAGTGTGGCAATTGAATCAAATGCTATAAAGATTTTAAACAATTTCTTAACACATCCTGACCACTAGGTGGCGCCGTCCTAAAGATTTATAGGTGCTATCAGAACATGTCACCGATGAACCATGCCAAATTTCGTAGCGATACGCCATTCTGTTTGTGAAATACTAAACCTAATGAGGAAATTCAAAATGGCCGACACCCAAAATGGCCGACCGAAAAACTTTTGGTACCGTTTGACTCGGCATGCCTCAAGAAATCTAACAAGACCACCTTCATGATTTTAGACTCAACTTTGAAGTAGTTATAAGCGAAAATAGGCATTTTTCGAATCTTGTGACCACTAGGTGGCGCTGTGACGAAACGTTGCAGGCACCCTCAGGTCATGACTGTAATGACATATACCAACTTTCGTGTCGATACAATAAAGTTTTGCGAAGATAAGGCCTCACGTCCGTTTTGGCGTGCTCGCCGCCATATATGTTGTCAATTTATATGAGAACGCAATTGTCTATCAAAAAGCTTTTGATAACTTTTTGTCTTGGGTGTCTCTAGATGCTACATACCAAAGGACATGCAAATCGGACAAACGGTCTAGGAGGAGTTCGAAAAAGTAGGTTTTACGAAAAATTCAAAATGGCGGAAAGATGTGCATGACACAAATGACATCAATGTGTGCATTTGAATCATCATGAGCCAAGGATTCCAAGGAAACAAGAATTTAGTTTCTAGGTCTCACGGGTCAGAAGTTATGAGCATGAACATAAGTGGATTTTTGGACTGTTGGTGGCGCTAGAGGGTTTGAGTCAGACACACCAATGTTGCTATAGTAACTTCTAAGACCGTCCTCTACATGTGTGCCAAATTTCATAACTTTCCTATGTACGGTTCTATGGGCTGCCATTGACTTCAATGGCGGAAGAACAAGAAGAAGAATAATATATAATAATAATAATAAGAAGAAAACTAACAATAACAATAGGGTTCTACGCCCCTTCGGGGCTTGACCCCTAAATATAGCTGCAAGCAGCGATACCGGGGTCAAGCCAAACATGGCAAAAAATGATTCATACGTGATGACTGTCATGATTTAAGATCTAAGTTTGCATTAGTTTTATGAATAAAATAGCAATTTTTTGTATCTTGAGACCACTAGGTGGCGCGGTGCAGAAACAATAGATGGTGCCTCAGGTCATGACTGTGATGACACATACCAAATTTAGTGTAAATACGATAAAGCAATACAGAGATATAGCCTTAAATGACTTGACCACTAGGGGGCACTAACCAAACAATAAATTGTGACTCAGGTCTTGATTGTGATGACACCCACCAAATTTGGTGTAAATACAATAAAGAGATGCAGAGATATAGCCTTAAATGACTTGACCACTAGGGGGCACTAACCAAACAATAAATTGTGACTCAGGTCTTGATTGTGATGACACCCACCAAATTTGGTGTAAATACAATAAAGAGATGCAGAGATATAGCCTTAAATGACTTGACCACTAGGGGGCACTGACCAAAAAATAAAGTGTGACTCAGGTCTTGATTGTGATGACACCCACCAAATTTGGTGTAAATACGATAAAGAGATGCAGAGATATAGCTTCAAATCTCTTGACCACTAGGGGGCGCCGAAAAGTTTACAAGTCCTCCCAGAACATGTAGGTAATGAACCATACCAAGTTTCATAACAATACACAGTTGCGTTTCTGAAATACTTGAACTTAAAGAAAAATTCAAAATGGCCGACACACAAAATGGCCGACCAAAAACCATTTGGTATCGTTTGACTCGCCATGCCTCACGAAATCTAACAAGACCAGTCTCATAATTTTACATTCAAATTTGCAGTAGTTATAAGCAAAAATAGACATTTTTTATATCTCGTGACCAGTAGGGGGCAGTGTGACGAAATGGTGCATGCACCCTCAGGTCATGACTGTAATGACATATACCAAGTTTCGTGTCGATACAATAAAGTTTTGCGAAGATACGGCCTCACGTCCGTTTTGGCGTGCTCGCCGCCATATATGTTGTCAATTTATACGAGAACGCATTGGTCTATCAAAAAGCTTTTGATAACTTTTTGTCTGTGGTGTCTCTAGATGCTACATACCAAAGGACATGCAAATCGGACGGACGGTCTAGGAGGAGTTCGAAAAAGTAGGTTTTACGGAAAATTCAAAATGGCGGAAAGATGTGCATGACACAAATGACATCAACATGTGCAATTGAATCATCATGAGCCAAGGATTCAGAGGAAACAAGAATTTATTTTCTAGGACTCACGGGTCAGAAGTTGTGAGCATGAACATAAGTGGATTTTTGGACTGTTGGTGGCGCTAGAGGGTTTGAGTCAGACACACCAATGTTGCTATAGTAACTTCTGAGACTGTCCTCTACATGTGTGCCAAATTTCATAACTTTCCTATGTACGGTTCTATGGGCTGCCTTTGACTTCAATGGCGGAAGAACAAGAAGCAGAATAATAATAATAATAAATATAGCTGCAAGCAGCGATACCGGGGTCAAGCCAAACATGGCAAAAAATTATTCATACGTGATGACTGTCATGATTTAAGATCTAAGTTTGCATTAGTTTTATGAAAAAAATAGCAATTTTTTTGTATCTTGAGACCACTAGGTGGCGCTTTGCCGAAACAATAGATGGTGCCTCAGGTCATGACTGTGATGACACATACCAAATTTAGTGTAAATACGATAAAGCAATACAGAGATATAGCCTTAAATGACTTGACCACTAGGGGGCTCTGACCAAACAATAAATTGTGACTCAGGTCTTGATTGTGATGACACCCACCAAATTTGGTGTAAATACGATAAAGAGATGCAGAGATATAGCTTCAAATCTCTTGACCACTAGGGGGCGCCTAAAAAGTTTACAAGTCCTCCCAGAACATGTTGCTGATGAACCATACCAAGTTTCATAACAATACGCAATTGCGTTTCTGAAATACTTGAACTTAAAGAAAAAATTCAAAATGGCCGACACACAAAATGGCCGACCAAAAACCATTTGGTATCGTTTGACTCGGCATGCCTTCCGAAATCTAACAAGACCAGTCTCATAATTTTACATTCAAGTTTGCAGTAGTTATAAGCAAAAATAGACATTTTTTATATCTCGTGACCAGTAGGGGGCAGTGTGACGAAATGGTGCATGCACCCTCAGGTCATCACTGTTATGACATATACCAAGTCTCATATTAATACGCAAAAGTTTTGCGAAGATACAGGCTCAAACACATTTTGGCGTGCTCGCCCTCGCATTCTTTGATGCGTTATACGACAACGGATAGGTCTACCGAAAAGCTTTTGATAACTTTTTGTCTGGAGTGTCTCTAGATGATGCATACCAAAAATCAAGCCAATCACACGAGCGCTCTAGGAGGAGTTCGAAAAAGTAGGTGTTCAATATAATTCAAAATGGCCGACAGGAAGTAGGTTTGACTCAGACATATTTGGTACAGTCGGACTCAGCATGAGCCAAGGAATCAATAGAGTGAAGTCTTATGTCATAGTGGCAATTTAATCAAATGATATAAAGATTTAAAAAAAATTTTTACATATCCTGACCACTAGGTGGCGCCGTCCTAAAGATTTATAGGTGCGCTCAGAACATGTCACTGATAAACCATGCCAAATTTCGTAGCGATACGCCATTCTGTTTGTGAAATACTGAACTTAATGAGAAAATTCAAAATGGCCGACACCCAAAATGGCCGACCGAAAACCGTTTGGTATCGTTTGACTCGGCATGCCTCAAGGAATCTAACAAGACCACCTTCATGATTTTAGACTCAAGTTTGAAGTAGTTATAAGCGAAAATAGGCATTTTTCGAATCTCGTTACCACTAGGTGGCGCTGTGACGAAACGTTGCAGGCACCCTCAGGTCATGACTGTAATGACATATACCAAGTTTCGTGTCGATACAATAAAGTTTTGCGAAGATACAGCCTCACGTCCGTTTTGGCGTGCTCGCCGCCATATATGTTGTCAATTTATACGAGAACGCATTGGTCTATCAAAAAGCTTTTGATAACTTTTTGTCTTGGGTGTCTCTAGATGCTACATACCAAAGGACATGCAAATCGGACAAACGGTCTAGGAGGAGTTCGAAAAAGTAGGTTTTACGAAAAATTCAAAATGGCGGAAAGATGTGCATGACACAAATGACATCAATGTATGCAATTGAATCATCATGAGCCAAGGATTCAGAGGAAACAAGAATTTAGTTTCTAGGACTCACGGGTCAGAAGTTGTGAGCATGAACATAAGTGGATTTTTGGACTGTTGGTGGCGCTAGAGGGTTTGAGTCAGACACACCAATGTTGCTATAGTAACTTCTGAGACTGTCCTCTACATGTGTGCCAAATTTCATAACTTTCCTATGTACGGTTCTATGGGCTGCCATTGACTTTCGGCGGAAGAACGAGGAAGATAAATAATAATAAGAAAACTAACAATAACAATAGGGTTCTACGCCCCTTCGGGGCTTGACCCCTAATAAGAAAACTAACAATAACAATAGGTGTCTACGCCACTTCGTGGCTTGACCCCTAAATATAGCTGCAAGCAGCAATGCCGGGGTCAAGCCGAAAAGGGCACAAAAGGATGTTAAATTGAGATTGGATAAGCAGATTGAAGAACCTAGGTAAACGTAATGATTTCAGATGAAGAACGCAAAAGTAAGCAACAAAAATAATCTATGTTCTTGTCTACTGCAATTGTCCTTCTGTTATTGACAATCATGGAACATTAGAGCACTGAAAGACACGTGAGTGATGTTTGCAGTGGCAAAACATGGGTCACCACATGTTACAACAAGTCAAATGAGTCAAAAGAGACCATCGCCGTGTCTCTACGATGTTCTGATGCAGAGATATAGCTTTTGCAAAAACGGTTAATAAGGTATTCTCAATGGTTGCTGGGGAGTGAATTGGCAACCACCAGTGGTAATAGTCAAAGCCATGAAAGGAATAATCCATGATGACTCATGGTTTTAGATGTGTTGTTGCAGTAGTTTTAGGCAAAAATGCCATATTTCCATCTCAGAACCATTAGGTGGCGCAATGACAAAATTGTGCATGCAACATCAGGTCAAGATTGTGTTACATCTAGCTACTTTTATGACTATACACTTTAGTTTAGTGAAGAAACAGTTGTATGACCATAGGACTGACTTGATATCAAAGATTTTGTTCAATTATAAGGCCATCTAGTGGTGCAAGCATATAATTTTTTTTGTGTGGTCTCAGAATGTGTTCATGCATCAGCGTATCAAATCTGGTGTAAAAATCTCATTTTGTTGCAGTTATAACAATTTATGTGTAAAAAACACCAAATTTGAAGTAAATTTTTCGTTTTTTGCAATTTTCGGCCATTTCTGATGGAAATTTTAATATAACGCCAATAGAACTTTTTGTTCAGAAGGTAAGGTTAGTTTCTTCCTATGGAGTTTTCGAGTCGATCGGAAAAACGCTCGCGGAGATATTCACGCGTGTTTTTTAAGCGCTATTTTGCTGCGCAGGGTTAACCGTAAGGCGAATTCTGGCAAGTTTGGTATCGTTGGACTCGGCAACTATTCAAAACTCCAAGGAAACAAGTCCCGTGACAATACATTGACCGCAGCCAAAGTTATAGGCGTGTAATACATTAATCTGACCACTAGGTGGCGCTGCGACGAAACTGTGCATGCACCCTCAGTTCCTGATTGGCATCACAAGTACCAAGTGTCATGTCAATAGGCCTAAGTTTGAAGAAGATACAGCCTAAAATCAGTTTTTTTGCACTCTATGTAAAATTTGTTAAGGCGGTATACGACAACGGATTGGTGTATTGAAATTCTTTTGATAACTTTTTGCCATGAGTGTCTCTAGATGCTACGTGCCGATTTTCGTGGCAATCGGACAAAAGCTCTAGGACGAGTTCGAAAAAGTAGGTTTTACGAATAATTCAAAATAGTGGAAAAATTTTCATGACTGAAAATGACGTTATAGGGTCCTTTCTAATCGTCTTGAGCCAAGGAATCAGAGGAAACGAGAATTGTGTTTCTAGGACATACGGACCAGAAGTTATAAGCAAAAACATAAGTGCAACTTTGGACTGTTGGTGGCGCTAGCGGGTTAGACATAGAGACTCCAAATTTGCTGTGGGGACACACTGGAGTGTCCTTTATCAGTGTGCCAAATTTCATAACTTTCCTACGTACGGTTCTATGGGCTGCCATAGACCGCAATGGCGGAAGAAGAATAACTAATAATAATTGTAAAAAGAAAACTAACAAATACAATAGGGGTCTTCGCCCCTTCGGGGCTTGACCCCTAATAATAATTGTAAATATAGCTGCAAGCAGCGATTCCGGGGTCAAGCCAAACATGGCAAAAAATGATTCATACGTGATGACTGTCATGATTTAAGATCTAAGTTTGCATTAGTTTTATGAAAAAAATAGCAATTTTTTCGAATCTTGAGACCACTAGGTGGCACTGTGCCGAAACAATAGATGGTGCCTCAGGTCATGACTGTGATGACACATACCAAATTTAGTGTAAATACGATAAACCGATAAGGAGATATCGCCTTAAATGACTTGACCACTAGGGGGCACTGACCAAACAATAAATTGTAACTCAGGCCTTGATTGTGATGACACCCACCAAATTTGGTGTAAATACGATAAAGAGATGCAGAGACATAGCTTTAAATCTCTTGACCACTAGGGGGCGCCAAAAAGTTTACAAGTCCTCCCAGAACATGTTGCTGATGAACCATACCAAGTTTCATAACAATACGCTATTGCGTTTCTGAAATACTTGAACTTAAAGAAAAAATTCAAAATGGCCGACACACAAAATGGCCGACCAAAAACCATTTGGTATCCTTTGACTCGGTATGCCTCAAGAAATCTAACAAGACCAGTCTCATAATTTTACATTCAAGTTTGCAGTAGTTATAAACAAAAATAGACATTTTTTATATCTCGTGACCAGTAGGGGGCAGTGTGAAGAAATGTTGCATGCACCCTCAGGTCATCACTGTTATGACATATACCAAGTCTCATATTAATACGCAAAAGATACAGGCTCAAACACATTTTGGCGTGCCCGCCCTCGCATTCTTTGATGCGTTATACGACAACGGATAGGTCTACCGAAAAGCTTTTGATAACTTTTTGTCTGGAGTGTCCCTAGATGATGCATACCAAAAATCAAGCCAATCACACGAGCGCTCTAGGAGGAGTTCGAAAAAGTAGGTGTTCAATATAATTCAAAATGGCCGACAGGAAGTAGGTTTGACTCAGACATATTTGGTACAGTCGGACTCAGCATGAGCCAAGGAATCAATAGAGTGAAGTCTTATGTCATAGTGGCAATTTAATCAAATGAAATAAAGATTTTAAACAATTTATTTACATATCCTGACCACTAGGTGGCGCCGTCCTAAAGATTTATAGGTGCGCTCAGAACATGTCACTGATGAACCATGCCAAATTTCGTAGCGATACGCCATTCTGTTTGTGAAATACTGAACTTAATGAGAAAATTCAAAATGGCCAAACCCAAAATGGCCGACCGAAAACCGTTTGGTATCGTTTGACTCGGCATGCCTCAAGGAATCTAACAAGACCACCTTCATGATTTTAGACTCAAGTTTGAAGAAGTTATAAGCGAAAATAGGCATTTTTCGAATTTCGTGACCACTAGGTGGCGCTGTGACGAAACGTTGCAGGCACCCTCAGGTCATGACTGTAATGACATATACCAAGTTTCGTGTCGATACAGTAAAGTTTTGCGAAGATACGGCCTCACGTCCGTTTTGGCGTGCTCGCCGCCGTATATGTTGTCACGGTATACAAGAACGCATTGGTCTATCAAAAAAGCTTTTGATAACTTTTTCTCTGGGGTGCCTCTAGATGCTACATACCAAAGGACATGCAAATCGGACGAACGGTCTAGGAGGAGTTCGAAAAAGTAGGTTTTACGGAAAATTCAAAATGGCGGAAAGATGTGCATGACACAAATGACATCAATGTGTGCAATTGAATCATCATGAGCAAAGGAATAAGAGAAAACAAGAATTTAGTTTCTAGGACTCACGGGTCAGAAGTTATGAGCATGAACATAAGTGGATTTTTGGACTGTTGGTGGCGCTAGAGGGTTTGAGTCAGACACACCAATGTTGCTATAGTAACTTCTGTGACTGTCCTCTACATGTGTGCCAAATTTCATAACTTTCCTATGTACGGTTCAATGGGCTGCCATTGACTTTTGGGTGGAAGAACGAGGAACAAGAATAACAATAATAATAAATATAGCTGCAAGCAGCGATACCGGGGTCAAGCCAAACATGGCAAAAAATAATTCATACGTGATGACTGTCATGATTTAAGATCTAAGTTTGCATTAGTTTTATGAAAAAAATAGCATTTTTTTGTATCTTGAGACCACTAGGTGGCGCTTTGCCGAAACAAATGATGGTGCCCCAGGCCATGACTGTGATGACATATACCAAATTTAGTGTAAATACAATAAAGCAATACGGAGATATAGCCTTAAATGACTTGACCACTAGGGGGCACTGACCAAACAATAAATTGTGATTCAGGTCTTGATTGTGATGACACCCACCAAATTTGGTGTAAATATGATAAAGAGATGCAGAGATATAGCTTCAAATCTCTTGACCACTAGAGGGCGCCGAAAAGTTTACAAGTCCTCTCAGAACATGTTGCTGATGAACCATACCAAGTTTCATAACAATACGCAATTGCGTTTCTAAAATACTTGAACTTAAAGAAAAATTCAAAATGGCCGACACACAAAATGGCCGACCAAAAACCATTTGGTATCGTTTGACTCGGCATGCCTCAAGAAATCTAACAAGACCAGTCTCATAATTTTACATTCAAGTTTGCAGTAGTTATAAGCAAAAATAGACATTTTTTATATCTCGTGACCAGTAGGGGGCAGTGTGACGAAATGGTGCATGCACCCTCAGGTCATTACTGTTATGACATATACCAAGTCTCATATTAATACGCAAAAGTTTTGCGAAGATACAGGTTCAAACACATTTTGGCGTGCTCGCCCTCGCATTCTTTGATGCGTTATACGACAACAGATAGGTCTACCGAAAAGCTTTTGATAACTTTTTGTCTAGAGTGTCTCTAGATGATGCATACCAAAAATCAAGCCAATCACACGAGCGCTCTAGGAGGAGTTCGAAAAAGTAGGTGTTCGATATAATTCAAAATGGCCGACAGGAAGTAGGTTTGACTCAGACATATTTGGTACAGTCGGACTCAGCATGAGCCAAGGAATCAATAGAGTGAAGTCTTATGTCATAGTGGCAATTTAATCAAATGATATAAAGATTTTAAAAATTTATTTACATATCCTGACCACTAGGTGGCGCTGTCTTAAAGATTTATAGGTGCGCTCAGAACATGTCACTGATTAACCATGCCAAATTTCGTAGCGATACGCCATTCTGTTTGTGAAATACTGAACTTAATGAGAAAATTCAAAATGGCCGACACCAAAAATGGCCGACCGAAAACCGTTTGGTATCGTTTGACTCGACATGCCTCAAGGAATCTAACAAGACCACCTTCATGATTTTAGACTCAAGTTGGAAGTAGTTATAAGCGAAAATAAGCATTTTTCGAATCTCGTGACCACTAGGTGGCGCTGTGACGAAACGTTGCAGGCACCCTCAGGTCAAGACTGTAATGACATATACCAAGTTTCGTGTCGATACACCAAAGTGTTGCGAAGATACGGCCTCACGTCCGTTTTTGCGTGCTCGGTATCGCTGCTAGATACCAAAGGACATGCAAATCGGACAAACGATCTAGGAGGAGTTCGAAAAAGTAGGTTTTACGGAAAATTCAAAATGGCGGAAAGATTTGCATGACAGAAATGACAACATAGAGTGGACTTGAATCATCATGGGCCAAGGATTCAGAGGAAACAATAATTTAGTTTCTAGGACTCACGGGTCAGAAGTTATGAGCATGAACATAAGTGGATTTTTGGACTGTTGGTGGCGCTAGAGGGTTTGAGTTAGACACACCAATGTTGCTATAGTAATTTCTGAGACTGTCCTCTACATGTGTGCCAATATTCATAACTTTCCTACGTACGGTTCTATGGGCTGCCATTGACTTTTGGGTGGAAGAACGAGGAACAAGAATAACAATAATAAATATAGCTGCAAGCAGCAATACCGGGGTCAAGCCGAAAAAGGCACAGAAGGATGTAAAGGTGAGTTTGGATAAGCAGACATAAGAACCTAGGTAAACCTAATGATTTCAGATAAAGAACGCAAAAGTAAGCAACAAAAATAATCTATGTTCTTGTATACTGCAATTGTCCTTCTGTTATTGACAATCATGGAATATTAGAGCACTGAAAGACACGTGAGTGATGTTTGCAGTGGCAAAACATGGTTCACAACATGTTACAACAAGTTAAATGAGTCAAAAGAGACCATCCCCATGTCTTTACGATGTTCTGATGTAGAGAAAAAGCTCTTGCAAAAAAACGGTTGATAAGGTATTGTCATTGGTTGCTAGGGATTGAATTGGCAACCACCAATGATTATACTCCAAGCCATGGAGGAATAATCAAGGAATAATCCATGAAGACTCATGGTTTTAGATGTGTTGTTGCAGTAGTTTTATGCAAAAATAGCCATTTTCTATCTCAAAACCCCTAGGTGGCGCTATGACAAAACTGTCCATGCAACCTTAAGTCATGACTGCGTTACATCTAGCTAGTTTCATGACTATACACTTTAGTTTAGCTATAAAATAGTTGTATGATCATAGGGCTTGCTTGATATGAAAGATTTTGTTTAATTATAGGGCCACCTAGTGGTGCAGGCATACAATTTTTTTTGTGTGGCCTCAGAATGTGCTCATACATCAGTGTATCAAATTTGGTGAAAAAATATTGTTTCGTTGCGAAGTTATAAACATTTATGTGTAAAAAACACAAAATTTGAAGGTAATTTTTCGTTTTTTGCAATTTTCGGCCATTTCTGATGAAAATTTTAATATAACGCCAATAGAACTTTTTGTTCAGAAGGTAAGGTTAGTTTCTTCCTATGGTGTTTTCGAGTCGATCGGAAAAACGCTCGCGGAGATATTCACTCGTGTTTTTTAAGCGCTATTTTGCTGCCCAGGGTTAACCGTAAGGCGAATTCTGGCATGTTTGGTATCGTTGGACTCGGCAACTATTCAGAACACCAAAGAAACAAGTCCCGTGAAAATACGTCAATCGGATCCAAAGTTATAGGCCTATAAAACATTCGTCTGGCCACTAGGTGGCGCTGCAACGAAACTGTGCATGCTCCCTCAGTTCCTGACTGACATCTCAGGTACCAAGATTCGTGACCATAGGTCTAAGTTTGGCGAAGATACAGCCTAAAACCTGTTTTTTTGCACTCTAAGTAAAGTTTGTTGACGCGCTATATAACAACGCAATGGTTTATCGAAATTCTTTTAATAACTTTTTGCCGTGAGTGTCTGTAGATGTTGCATACCAATTTTCGTGGCAATCGGGCAAAAACCCTAGGACGAGTTTGCAAAAGTAGGTTTTACGAATAATTCAAAATGGCGGAAAAATTTTAATGACGGAAAATGACGTCATAGGGTCCAATCGAATCGTCTTGAGCCAGGGAATCATAGGAAACAAGAATTTTATTTCTAGGACTTAAGGATCAGAAGATATAAGCAAAAACATAAGTGCAACTTTGGACTGTTGGTGGCGCTAGCGGTTTAGAGATAGAGACTCCAAATTTGCTGTGGGGACACATTGGACTGTCCTTTATCAGTGTGCCAAATTTCATAACTTTCCTACGTACGGTTCTATGGGCTGCCATAGACCGCAATGGCGGAAGAAGAATAACTAATAATAAATATAGCTGCAAGCAGCGATACCGGGGTCAAGCCAAACATGGCAAAAAATTATTCATACGTGATGACTGTCATGATTTAAGATCTAAGTTTGCATTAGTTTTATGAAAAAATAGCAATTTTTTGTATCTTGAGACCACTAGGTGGCGCGGTGCAGAAACAATAGATGGTGCCTCAGGTCATGACTGTGATGACACATACCAAATTTAGTGTAAATACGATAAAGCAATACAGAGATATAGCCTTAAATGACTTGACCACTAGGGGGCACTAACCAAACAATAAATTGTGACTCAGGTCTTGATTGTGATGACACCCACCAAATTTGGTGTAAATACAATAAAGAGATGCAGAGATATAGCCTTAAATGACTTGACCACTAGGGGGCACTAACCAAACAATAAATTGTGACTCAGGTCTTGATTGTGATGACACCCACCAAATTTGGTGTAAATACAATAAAGAGATGCAGAAATATTGCCTTAAATGACTTGACCACTAGGGGGCACTGACCAAAAAATAAATTGTGACTCAGGTCTTGATTGTGATGACACCCACCAAATTTGGTGTAAATACGATAAAGAGATGCAGAGATATAGCTTCAAATCTCTTGACCACTAGGGGGCACCGGAAAGTTTACAAGTCCTCCCAGAACATGTTGCTGATGAACCATACCAAGTTTCATAACAATACGCAATTGTGTTTCTGAAATACCTGAACTTAAAGAAAAATTCAAAATGGCCGACACACAAAATGGCCGACCAAAAACCATTTGGTATCGTTTGACTCGCCATGCCTCACGAAATCTAACAAGACCAGTCTCATAATTTTACATTCAAATTTGCAGTAGTTATAAGCAAAAATAGACATTTTTTATATCTTGTGACCAGTTGGGGGCAGTGTGACGAAATGGTGCATGCACCCTCAGGTCATCACTGTCATGACATATACCAAGTCTCATATCAATACGCAAAAGTTTTGCGAAGATACAGGCTCAAACACATTTTGGCGTGCTCGCCCTCGCATTCTTTGATGCGTTATATGACAACGGATAGGTCTACCGAAAAGCTTTTGATAACTTTTTGTCTGGAGTGTCTCTAGATGATGCATACCAAAAATCAAGCCAATCACACGAGCGCTGTAGGAGGAGTTCGAAAAAGTAGGTGTTCAATATAATTCAAAATGGCCGACAGGACGTAGGTTTGACTCAGACATATTTGGTACAGTCGAACTCAGCATGAGCCAAGGAATCAATAGAGTGAAGTCTTATGTCATAGTGGCAATTTAATCAAATGGAATAAAGATTTTCAAATTTTTTTTTACATATTCTGACCACTAGGTGGCGCCGTCCTAAAGATTTATAGGTGCACTCAGAACATGTCACTGATGAACCATGCCAAATTTCGTAGCGATACGCCATTCTGTTTGTGAAATACTGAACTTAATGAGAATATTCAAAATGGCCGACACCCAAAATGGCCGACCGAAAACCGTTTGGTATCGTTTGACTCGGCATGCCTCAAGGAATCTAATAAGACCACCTTCATGATTTTAGACTCAAGTTTGAAGTAGTTATAAGCGAAAATAGGCATTTTTCGAATCTCGTGACCACTAGGTGGCGCTGTGACGAAACGTTGCAGACACCCTCAGGTCATGACTGTTATGACATATACCAAGTTTTGTGTCGATACAGTAAAGTTTTGCGAAGATACAGCCTCACGTCCGTTTTGGCGTGCTCGCCGCCATATATGTTGTCAATTTATATGAGAACGCATTGGTCTATCAAAAAGCTTTTGATAACTTTTTGTCTGGGGTGTCTCTAGATGCTACATACCAAAGGACATGCAAATCGGACAAACGGTCTAGGAGGAGTTCGAAAAAGTAGGTTTTACGAAAAATTCAAAATGGCGGAAAGATGTGCATGACACAAATGACATCAATGTGTGCATTTGAATCATCATGAGCCAAGGATTCAGAGGAAACAAGAATTTAGTTTCTAGGACTCACGGGTCAGAAGTTATGAGCATGAACATAAGTGGATTTTTGGACTATTGGTGGCGCTAGAGGGTTTGAGTCAGACACACCAATGTTGCTATAGTAACTTCTAAGACTGTCCTCTACATGTGTGCCAAATTTCATAACTTTCCTATGTACGGTTCTATGGGCTGCCATTGACTTCAATGGCGGAAGAACAAGAAGAAGAATAATATATAAATATAGCTGCAAGCAGCGATACCGGGGTCAAGCCAAACATGGCAAAAAATGATTCATACGTGATGACTGTCATGATTTAAGATCTAAGTTTGCATTTGTTTTATGAAAAAAATAGTAATTTTCTTGTATCTTGAGACCACTAGGTGGAACTGTGCCGAAACAATAGATGGTGCCTCAGGTCATGACTGTGATGACACATACCAAATTTAGTGTAAATACAATAAAGCGATACGGAGATATAGCCTTAAATGACTTGACCACTAGGGGGCACTGACCAAACAATAAATTGTGACTCAGGTCTTGATTGTGATGACACCCACCAAATTTGGTGTAAATACAATAAAGAGATGCAGAGATATAGCCTTAAATGACTTGACCACTAGGGGGCACTGACCAAAAAATAAATTGTGACTCAGGTCTTGATTGTGATGACACCCACCAAATTTGGTGTAAATACGATAAAGAGATGCAGAGATATAGCTTCAAATCTCTTGACCACTAGGGGGCACCGAAAAGTTTACAAGTCCTCCCAGAACATGTTGCTGATGAACCATACCAAGTTTCATAACAATACACAGTTGCGTTTCTGAAATACTTGAACTTAAAGAAAAATTCAAAATGGCCGACACACAAAATGGCCGACCAAAAACCATTTGGTATCGTTTGACTCGCCATGCCTCACGAAATCTAACAAGACCAGTCTCATAATTTTACATTCAAATTTGCAGTAGTTATAAGCAAAAATAGACATTTTTTATATCTCGTGACCAGTAGGGGGCAGTGTGACGAAATGGTGCATGCACCCTCAGGTCATCACTGTTATGACATATACCAAGTCTCATATTAATACGCAAAAGTTTTGCGAAGATACAGGCTCAAACACATTTTGGCGTGCTCGCCCTCGCATTCTTTGATGCGTTATACGACAACGGATAGGTCTACCGAAAATCTTTTGATAACTTTTTGTCTAGAGTGTCTCTAGATGATGCATACCAAAAATCAAGCCAATCACACGAGCGCTCTAGGAGGAGTTCGAAAAAGTAGGTGTTCAATATAATTCAAAATGGCCGACAGGAAGTAGGTTTGACTCAGACATATTTGATACCGTCGGACTCAGCATGAGCCAAGGAATCAATTGAGTGAAGTCTTATGTCATAGTGGCAATTTAATCAAATGATATAAAGATTTTAAACAATTTATTTACATATCCTGACCACTAGGTGGCGCCGTCCTAAAGATTTATAGGTGCGCTCAGAACATGTCACCGATGAACCATGCCAAATTTCGTAACGATACGCCATTCGGTTTGTGAAATACTGAACTTAATGAGAAAATTCAAAATGGCCGACACCCAAAATGGCCGACCGAAAATGGTTTGGTATCGTTTGACTCGGCATGCCTCAAGGAATCTAACAAGACCTCCTTCATGATTTTAGACTCAAGTTTGAAGTAGTTATAAGCGAAAATAGGCATTTTTCGAATCTCGTGACCACTAGGTGGCGCTGTGACGAAACGTTGCAGGCACCCTCAGGTCATGACTGTAATGACATATACCAAGTTTCGTGTCGATACAATAAAGTTTTGCGAAGATACGGCCTCACGTCCGTTTTGGCGTGCTCGCCGCCATATATGTTGTCAATTTATATGAGAACGCATTGGTCTATCAAAAAGCTTTTGATAACTTTTTGTCTTGGGTGTCTCTAGATGCTACATACCAAAGGACATGCAAATCGGACAAACGGTCTAGGAGGAGTTCGAAAAAGTAGGTTTTACGAAAAATTCAAAATGGCGGAAAGATGTGCATGACACAAATGACATCAATGTGTGCAATTGAATCATCATGAGCCAAGGATTCAGAGGAAACAAGAATTTAGTTTCTAGGACTCACGGGTCAGAAGTTATGAGCATGAACATAAGTGGATTTTTGGACTGTTGGTGGCGCTAGAGGGTTTGAGTCAGACACACCAATGTTGCTATAGTAACTTCTGAGACTGTCCTCTACATGTGTGCCAAATTTCATAACTTTCCTACGTACGGTTCTATGGGCTGCCATTGACTTCAATGGCGGAAGAACAAGATGCAGAATAATAATAAATATAGCTGCAAGCAGCGATACCGGGGTCAAGCCAAACATGGCAAAAAATGATTCATACCTGATGACTGTCATGATTTAAGATCTAAGTTTGCATTAGTTTTACGAAAAAATAGCTATTTTTAGTATCTTGAGACCACTAGGTGGAACTGTGCCGAAACAATAGATGGTGCCTCAGGCCATGACTGTGATGACACCCACCAAATTTGGTGTAAATACGATAAAGAGATGCAGAGATATAGCTTCAAATCTCTTGACCACTAGGGGGCACCGGAAAGTTTACAAGTCCTCCCAGAACATGTTGCTGATGAACCATACCAAGTTTCATAACAATACGCAATTGCGTTTCTGAAATACTTGAACTTAAAGAAAAATTCAAAATGGCCGACACACAAAATGGCCGACCAAAAATCATTTGGTATCGTTTGACTCGCCATGCCTCACGAAATCTAACAAGACCAGTCTCATAATTTTACATTCAAATTTGCAGTAGTTATAAGCAAAAATAGACATTTTTTATATCTCGTGACCAGTAGGGGGCAGTGTGACGAAATGGTGCATGCACCCTCAGGTCATCACTGTTATGACATATACCAAGTCTCATATTAATACGCAAAAGTTTTGCGAAGATACAGGCTCAAACACATTTTGGCGTGCTCGCCCTCGCATTCTTTGATGCGTTATACGACAACGGATAGGTCTACCGAAAAGCTTTTGATAACTTTTTGTCTGGAGTGTCTCTAGATGATGCCTACCAAAAATCAAGCCAATCACACGAGCGCTCTAGGAGGAGTTCGAAAAAGTAGGTGTTCAATATAATTCAAAATGGCCGACAGGAAGTAGGTTTGACTCAGACATATTTGGTACAGTCGGACTCAGCACGAGCCAAGGAATCAATAGAGTGAAGTCTCATGTCAGTGTGGCAATTTAATCAAATGAAATAAAGATTTTAAACAATTTATTTACATATCCTGACCACTAGGTGGCGCTGTCTTAAAGATTTATAGGTGTGCTCAGAACATGTCACTGATGAACCATGCCAAATTTCGTAGCGATACGCCATTCTGTTTGTGAAATACTGAACTTAATGAGAAAATTCAAAATGGCCGAAACCCAAAATGGCCGACCGAAAACCGTTTGGTATCGTTTGACTCGGCATGCCTCAAGGGATCTAACAAGACCACCTTCATGATTTTAGACTCAAGTTTGAAGTAGTTATAAGCGAAAATAGGCATTTTTCGAATCTCGTGACCACTAGGTGGCGCTGTGACGAAACGTTGCAGGCACCCTCAGGTCATGACTGTAATGACATATACCAAGTTTCGTGTCGATACAATAAAGTTTTGCGAAGATACGGCCTCACGTCCGTTTTGGCGTGCTCGCCGCCATATATGTTGTCAATTTATACGAGAACGCATTGGTCTATCAAAAAGCTTTTGATAACTTTTTGTCTGGGGTGCCTCTAGATGCTACATACCAAAGGACATGCAAATCGGACGAACGGTCTAGGAGGAGTTCGAAAAAGTAGGTTTTACGGAAAATTCAAAATGGCGGAAAGATGTGCATGACACAAATGACATCAATGTGTGCAATTGAATCATCATGAGCAAAGGATTCAGAGGAAACAAGAATTTAGTTTCTAGGACTCACGGGTCAGAAGTTATGAGCATGAACATAAGTGGATTTTTGGACTGTTGGTGGCGCTAGAGGGTTTGAGTCAGACACACCAATGTTGCTATAGTAACTTCTGAGACTGTCCTCTACATGTGTGCCAAATTTCATAACTTTCCTATGTACGGTTCTATGGGCTGCCATTGACTTCAATGGCGGAAGAGGAAACTTAATAATAATAAGAAAACTAACAAATACAATAGGGTTCTACGCCCCTTCGGGGCTTGACCCCTAATAATAAGAAAACTAACAATAACAATAGGTGTCTACGCCACTTCGTGGCTTGACCCCTAAATATAGCTGCAAGCAGCAATGCCGGGGTCAAGCCGAAAAGGGCACAAAAGGATGTAAAATTGAGATTGGATAAGCAGATTGAAGAACCTAGGTAAACCTATTAATTTTAGATGAAAAAACAAAAAAGTTATCAACAAAAGTAGTCTATGTTCTTGTCTACTGCAATCGTCCTTCTGTTATTGACAATCATGGAACATTAGAGCACTGAAGGACATGTGAGTGGTGTTTGTAGTGGGAAAACATGGGTCACATCATGTTACAACAAGTTTAATTAGTCAAAAGAGACCACCCCCGTGTCTCTACGATGTTCTGATGTAGAGATATAGCTTTTGCAAAAACGGTTGATAAGGTATTTTCAATGGTTGCTAGGGAGTGAATTGGCAACCACCAGTGATTATAGTCAAAGCCATGAAAGAAATAATCCATGATGACTTATGGTTTTAGATGTGTTGTTGTAGTAGTTTTAGGCAAAAAAACACATTCTACCTCAAAACCAGTAGGTGGCGCAATGACAAAATTGTGCATGCAACATCAGGTCATGATTGTGTTACATCTAGCTAGTTTTATGACTATACACTTTAGTTTAGTGAAGAAACAGTTGTATGACCATAGAGCTGGCTTGATATCAAAAGGTTTTGTTCAATTATAAGGCCATCTAGTGGTGAAAGCATACAATTTTTTTGTGTAGCCTCAGAATGTGCTCATGCCTCAGCGTATCAAATCTGGTGAAAAAATCTCTTTTTGTTACGAAGTTACAACCATTTATGTGTAAAAAACACAAAATTTGAAGGTAATTTTTCGTTTTTTGCAATTTTCGGCCATTTCTGATGAAAATTTTAATATAACGCCAATAGAACTTTTTGTTCAGAAGGTAAGGTTAGTTTCTTCCTATGGTGTTTTCGAGTCGATCGGAAAAACGCCCGCGGAGGTATTCACGTGTGTTTTTTAAGTGCTGTTTTGCCGCAAATGGTTAACCGTAAGGCGAAATCTGGCATGTTTGGTATCGTTGGACTCGGCAACTATTCAGAGCTCCAAAGAAACAAGTCCCTTGAAAAAACATTGATCAGAGCCAAAGTTATAGGCATGTAAAGCATAAGTCTGACCACTAGGTGGCGCTGCGACGAAACGGTGCATGCACACTCAGTTCCTGACTGGCATCACAAGTACCAAGTGTCGTGTCAATAGGCCTAAGTTTGACGAAGATACAGCCTAAAGTCAGTTTTTTTGCGCTCTATCTAAACTTCGTTAAGGTGGTATACGACAACGGATTGCTGTATCAAAATTCTTTTGATAACTTTTTGCCATGAGTGTCTCAAGATGATACATACCGATTTTCGTGGCAATCGGACAAAAGCTCTAGGACGAGTTCGAAAAAGTAGGTTTTCTTAATAATTCAAAATGGCGGAAAATTATCATAACGGAAAATGACGTCATAGGGTCCAATCGAATCGTCTTGAGCCAAGGAATCAGATGAAGCAAGATTTTTGTTTCTAGGGCTTACGGATCAGAAGTTATAAACAAAAACATAAGTGCAACTTTGGACTGTTGGTGGCGCTAGCGGGTTAGACATAGGGACTCCAAATTTGCTGTGGGGACACATTGGACTGTCCTTTATCAGTGTGCCAAATTTCATAACTTTCCTACGTACGGTTCTATGGGCTGCCATAGACCGCAATGGCGGAAGAAGAATAACTAATAATAAATATAGCTGCAAGCAGCAATGCCGGGGTCAAGCCGAAAAGGGCACAAAAGGATGTAAAATTGAGATTGGATGAGCAGATTGAAGAACCCAAGTAAACCTAATAATTGTAGATGAAAAAACAAAAAAGTTATCCACAAAAATAATCTATGTTCTTGTCTACTGCAATCGTCCTTCTGTTATTGACAATTATGGAACATTAGAGCACTGAAGGACATGTGAGTGGTGTTTGCAGTGGCAAAACATCACATCATGTTATAACAAGTTTAATTAGTCAAAAGAAACCATCTCCGTGTCTCTACGATGTTCTGATGCAGAGATATAGCTTTTGCAAAAACGGTTAATAAGGTATTCTCAATGGTTGCTAGGGAGTGAATTGGCAACCACCAGTGATCATAGTCAAAGCCATGAAAGGAATAATCCATGATGACTCATGGTTTTAGATATGTTATTGCAGTAGTTTTAAGCAAAAATACCATATTTCTATCTCAAAACCACTAGGTGGTGCAATGACAAAATTGTGCATGCAACATCAGGTCATGATTGTGTTACATCTAGCTAGTTTTATGTCTATACACTTTAGTTTAGTGAAGAAACAGTTGTAAGACCATAGGGATGGCTTGTTATCAAAGGTTTTGTTCAATTATAAGGCCATCTAGTGGTGCAAGCATACAATTTTTTTTGTGCAGCCTCAGAATATGCTCATGCATCAGTGTATCAAATCTGGTGAAAAAATATATTTTCGTTACGAAGTTACAACCATTTATGTGTAATAAACACAAATTTTGAAGGAAATTTTTCGTTTTTTTGCAATTTTCGGCCATTTCTGATAAAAATTTTAATATAACGTCAATAGAACTTTTTGTTCAGAAGGTAAGGTTAGTTTCTTCCTATGGTGTTTTCGAGTCGATCGGAAAAACGTTCGCGGAGATATTCATGCGTGTTTCTTAAGCGCTATTTTGCTGCGCAGGGTTAACCGTAAGGCGGATTCTGGCATGTTTGGTATCGTTGGACTCGACAACTATTCAGAACTCCAAAGCAACAAGTCCCGTGAAAATACGTCAATCGGAGCCAAAGTTATAGGTGTATAAAACATTTCTCTGGCCACTAGGTGGCGCTGCGACGAAACTGTGCATGCACCCTCAGTTCCTGACTGGCATCACAAGTACCAAGTGTCGTGTCAATAGGCCAAAGTTTGACGAAGATACAGCCTAAAATCCGTTTTTTTGCGCTCTACGTAAAATTCGTTAAGGAGGTATATGACAACGGATTGCTGTATCAAAATTCTTTTGATAACTTTTTGCCATGAGTGTCTCAAGATGATACATACCAATTTTCGTGGAAATCGGACAAAAGCTCTAGGACGAGTTCGAAAAAGTAGGTTTTTTAAACAATTCAAAATGGCGGAAAAATTTAATGACGGAAAATGACGTCATAGGGTCCAATCGAATTGTCTTGAGCCAAGGAATCAGAAGAACCAAGAATTTTGTTTCTGGGACTTACGGATCAGAAGTTATAACCAAAAACATAAGTGCAACTTTGGACTGTTGGTGGCGCTAGCGGGTTAGAGATAGAGACTCCAAATTTGCTGTGGGGACACATTGGACTGTCCTCTATCAGTGTGCCAAATTTCATAACTTTCCTATGTACGGTTCTATGGGCTGCCATAGACCGCAATGGCGGAAGAAGAACCAGAATAATAAATATAGCTGCAAGCAGCAATGCCGGGGTCAAGCCGAAAAGGGCACAAAAGGATGTAAAATTGAGATTGGATAAGCAGATTGAAGAACCTAGGTAAACCTAATAATTTTAGATGAAAAAACAAAAAAGTAATCAACAAAAATAATTTAAGTTCTTGACTACTGCAATCGTCCTTCTGTTATTGACAATCATGGAACATTAGAGCACTGAAGGGCATGTGCGTGGTGTTTGCAGTTGCAAAACATGGGTCACATCATGTTACAACAAGTTTAATTAATCAAACGAGACCGTCCCTGTGTCTCTACGATGTTCTGATGCAGAGATATAGCTTTTGCAAAAACGGTTGATAAGGTATTCTCAATGGTTGCTGGGGAGTGAATTGGCAAACACCAGTGATTATAGTCAAAGCCATGAAAGGAATAATCCATGATGACTCGTGGTTTTAGATGTGTTGTTGCAATAGTTTTAGGCAAAAATACCATATTTCTATCTCAAAACCAGTAGGTGGCGCAATGACAAAATTGTGCATGCAACATCAGGTCATGATTGTGTTACATCTAGCTAG
The DNA here is from genome assembly GCF_027580225.2 of Misgurnus anguillicaudatus. Taxonomy (NCBI): domain Eukaryota; kingdom Metazoa; phylum Chordata; class Actinopteri; order Cypriniformes; family Cobitidae; genus Misgurnus; species Misgurnus anguillicaudatus. Next base: position 44,711,718 of record NC_073344.2, on the reverse strand, counting down.
TTTTATGACTATACACTTTAGTTTAGTTAAGAAACAGTTGTATGACCATAGGGCTGGCTTGTTATCAAAGGTTTTGTTTAATTATAAGGCCATCTAGTGGTGCAAGCATACAATTTTTTTTGTGTAGCCTCAGAATGTGCTCATACATCAGTCTATCAAATCTGGTGAAAAAATCTCTTTTCGTTACGAAGTTACAACCATTTATGTGTAAAAAACACAAAATTTGAAGGTAATTTTTCGTTTTTTGCAATTTTCGGCCATTTCTGATGAAAATTTTAATATAATACCAATAGAACTTTTTGTTCAGAAGGTAAGGTTAGTTTCTTCCTATGGTGTTTTCGAGTCGATCGGAAAAACGTTCGCGGAGATATTCACGCGTGTTTTTTAAGCGCTATTTTGCTGCGCAGGGTTAATCGTAAGGCGAAATCTGGCATGTTTGGTATCGTTTGACTCGGCAACTATTCAGAACTCCAAAGAAGCAAGTCCCATGAAAATACGTCAATCGGAGCCAAAGTTATAGGTGTATAAAACATTTCTCTGGCCACTAGGTGGCGCTGCAACGAAACTATGCATGCACCCTCGGTTCCTGACTGGCATCTCAAGTACCAAGTGTCGTGTCAATAGGCCTAAGTTTGACGAAGATACAGCCTAAAATCTGTTTTTTTGCGCTCTACGTAAAATTCGTTAAGGCGGTATACAACAACGGATTGGTGTATCGAAATTCTTTTGATAACTTTTTGCCTTAAGTGTCTCAAGATGATACATACCAATTTTCGTGGAAATTGGACAAAAGCTCTAGGACGAGTTCGAAAAAGTAGGTTTTACGAATAATTCAAAATGGCGGAAAATTTTCATGTCGAAAAAAGACGCCATAGGGTCCAATCGAATCGTCTTGAGCCAATGAATAAGAGAAAGCAATAATTTTGTTTCTAGGGCTTACGGATCAGAAGTTATAAGCAAAAACATAAGTGCAACTTTGGACTGTTGGTGGCGCTAGCGGGTTAGACATAGAGACTCCAAATTTGCTGTGGGGACACATTGGACTGTCCTCTATCAGTGTGCCAAATTTCATAACTTTCCTACGTACGGTTCTATGGGCTGCCATAGACCGCAATGGCGGAAGAAGAAGAAGAAGAATAACTAATAATAAATATAGCTGCAAGCAGCGATACCGGGGTCAAGCCAAACATGGCAAAAAATGATTCATACGTGATGACTGTCATGATTTAAGATCTAAGTTTGCATTAGTTTTATGAAAAAAATAGAATTTTTTTGTATCTTGAGACCACCAGGTGGCGCGGTGCAGAAACAATAGATGGTGCCTCAGGTCATGACTGTGATGACACATACCAAATTTAGTGTAAATACGATAAAGCAATACAGAGATATAGCCTTAAATGACTTGACCACTAGGGGGCACTAACCAAACAATAAATTGTGACTCAGGTCTTGATTGTGATGACACCCACCAAATTTGGTGTAAATACAATAAAGAGATGCAGAGATATAGCCTTAAATGACTTGACCACTAGGGGGCACTAACCAAACAATAAATTGTGACTCAGGTCTTGATTGTGATGACACCCACCAAATTTGGTGTAAATACAATAAAGAGATGCAGAGATATAGCCTTAAATGACTTGACCACTAGGGGGCACTGTTTAAAAAATAAATTGTGACTCAGGTCTTGATTGTGATGACACCCACCAAATTTGGTGTAAATACGATAAAGAGATGCAGAGATATAGCTTCAAATCTCTTGACCACTAGGGGGCACCGAAAAGTTTACAAGTCCTCCCAGAATATGTAGGTAATGAACCATACCAAGTTTCATAACAATACACAGTTGCGTTTCTGAAATACTTGAAGTTAAAGAAAAATTCAAAATGGCCGACACACAAAATGGCCGACCAAAAACCATTTGGTATCGTTTGACTCGCCATGCCTCACGAAATCTAACAAGACAAGTCTCATAATTTTACATTCAAATTTGCAGTAGTTATAAGCAAAAATAGACATTTTTTATATTTCGTGACCAGTAGGGTGCAGTGTGACGAAATGGTGCATGCACCCTCAGGTCATCACTGTTATGACATATCCCAAGTCTCATAATAATACGCAAAAGTTTTGCGAAGATACAGGCTCAAACACATTTTGGCGTGCTCGCCCTCGCATTCTTTGATGCGTTATACGACAACGGATAGGTCTACCGAAAAGCTTTTGATAACTTTTTGTCTAGAGTGTCTCTAGATGATGCATACCAAAAATCAAGCCAATCACACGAGCGCTCTAGGAGGAGTTCGGAAAAAGTAGGTGTTCAATATAATTCAAAATGGCCGACAGGAAGTAGGTTTGACTCAGACATATTTGATACCGTCAGACTCAGCATGAGCCAAGGAATCAATAGAGTGAAGTCTTATGTCATAGTGGCAATTTAATCAAATGATATAAAGATTTTAAACAATTTATTTACATATCCTGACCACTAGGTGGCACCGTCCTAAAGATTTATAGGTGCGCTCAGAACATGTCACCGATGAACCATGCCAAATTTCGTAGCGATACGCCATTCGGTTTGTGAAATACTGAACTTAATGAGAAAATTCAAAATGGCCGACACCCAAAATGGCCGACTGAAAACCGTTTGGTATCGTTTGACTCGGCATGCCTCAAGGAATCTAACAAGACCTCCTTCATGATTTTAGACTCAAGTTTGAAGTAGTTATAAGCGAAAATAGGCATTTTTCGAATCTCGTGACCACTAGGTGGCGCTGTGACGAAACGTTGCAGGCACCCTCAGGTCATGACTGTTATGACATATACCAAGTTTCGTGTCGATACACAAAAGTTTTGCGAAGATACGGCCTCACGTCCGTTTTTGCGTGCTCGCCGCCTTGTATGTTGTCACTGTATACGAGAACGCGTTGGTCTATCAAAAAGCTTTTGATAACTTTTTGTCTGGGGTGTCTCTAGATGCTACATACCAAAGGACATGCAAATCGGACAAACGGTCTAGGAGGAGTTCGAAAAAGTAGGTTTTACGGAAAATTCAAAATGGCGGAAAGATGTGCATGACAAAAATGACATCAATGTGTGCAATTGAATCATCATGAGCAAATGATTCAGAGGAAACAAGAATTTAGTTTCTAGGACTCACGGGTCAGAAGTTATGAGCATGAACATAAGTGGATTTTTGGACTGTTGGTGGCGCTAGAGGGTTTGAGTCAGACACACCAATGTTGCTATAGTAACTTCTGAGACTGTTCTCTACATGTGTGCCAAATTTCATAACTTTCCTACGTACGGTTCTATGGGCTGCCATTGACTTCAATGGCGGAAGAACAAGAAACTGAATAATAATAATAAGAAAACTAACAGAAACAATAGGTGTCTACGCCACTTCGTGGCTTGACCCCTAAATATAGCTGCAAGCAGCAATTACCGGGGTCAAGCCAAAAAGGGCACAGAAGAAAGTAAAGTTGAGTTCGGATGAGCAGTTTAAAGAACCTAGGAACATCTTTTGATTTCAGACAAAACAATATAACAGTTATCAGCAAAAGAGCTGTGTTCTCATTTAGTGAAATCTCCCCCTCTCTTCTCAACTAGCATTGATAACTAGAACACTGAAGGAAATGTGAGTGGTGCTTGCAGTGGTAATACTCAGCTTACAAAATGTTACAGTGGTGTTAATGAGTCAAAAGAGCCCATCCCCATGTCTCTACGATAATCTGATGCAGAGATATAGCTCTTGCAAAAACGGTTGATAAGGTATTCTCATTGGTTGCTAGAGAGTAAATTGACATCCACCAGTGATTATAATCCAAGCCATGAAATGAATAATTCATGATGACTTATGGTTTTAGATGTGTTGTTGCAGTAGTTTTAGGCAAAAATTACCATTTTCTATCTCAAAACTACTAGGTGGCACACTGACAAAATTATGCATGCAACCTCAAATCATAACTGTGTTGTATCTAGCTAGTTTAATGACTATACACTTTAGTTTAGTGAAGAAACAGTTGTATGACCATAGGATTGGCTTGATATCACAGGTTTTGTTCAATTATAACGCCATCTAGTGGTGGAAGCATACAATTTTTTTTGTGTGGCCTCATACTGTGGTCATACATCAGCGTATCAAATATGGTGAAAAAATCTCTTTTCGTTGCGAAGTTATAACCATTTATGTGTAAAAAATACAAAATGTAAAGGTAATTTTTCGTTTTTTGCATTTTTCGGCCATTTCTGATGAAAATTTTAATATAACGCCAATAGAACTTTTTGTTCAGAAGGTAAGGTTAGTTTCTTCCTATGGTGTTTTCGAGTCGATCGGAATTACGCTCGCGGAGATATTCGCATGTGTTTTTTAAGTGCTGTTTTGCTGCGCAGGGTTAACCGTAAGGCGAAATCTGGCATGTTTGGTATCGTTGGACTCGGCAACTATTCAGGACTTCAATGAAACAAGTCCCGTGAAAAAACGTCGATCATGTCCAAAGTTATAGGCATGTAAAGCATAAGTCTGACCACTAGGTGGCGCTGCGACGAAACGGTGCATGCACACTCAGTTCCTGACTGGCATCTCAATTACCAAGTTTCGTGTCAATAGGCCTAAGTTTGGCGAAGATACAGCCTAAAATCTGTTTTTTTGCGCTCTACCTAAAATTCGTTGACGCGCTATACGACAACGGATTGGTTTATCAAAATTCTTTTGATAACTTTTTGCCGTGAGTGTCTGTAGATGCTACATACCGATTTTCTTGGCAATCGGGCAAAAGCTCTAGGACGAGTTCGCAAAAGTAGGTTTTACGAATAATTCAAAATGGCGGAAAAATTTTCATGACGGAAAATGATGTCATAGGGTCCAGTCGAATCGGCTTGAGCCAAGGAATCAGAAGAATCAAGAATTTCGTTTCTAGGACTTACGGGTCAGAAGTTATAAGTGAAAACGTAAGTGCAACTTTGGACTGTTGGTGGCGCTAGAGGGTTGGAGATAGAGACTCCAAATTTGCTGTGGAGACACATTGGACTGTCCTTTATCAGTGTGCCAAATTTCATAACTTTCCTACGTACGGTTCTATGGGCTGCCATAGACCGCAATGGCGGAAGAAGAAACGGAAGAAGAATAACTAATAATTATAATAAGAAAACTAACAGATACAATAGGGGTCTTCGCCCATTCTGGGCTTGACCCCTAAATATAGCTGCAAGCAGCAATGCCGGGGTCAAGCCGAAAAGGGCACAAAAGGATGTAAAATTGAGATTGGATAAGCAGATTGAAGAACCTAGGTAAATCTAATAATTTTAGATGAAAAAACAAAAAAGTTATCAACAAAATTAATCTAAGTTCTTGTCTACTGCAATCGTCCTTCTGTTATTGACAATCATGGAACATTAGAACACTGAAGGACATGTGAGTGGTGTTTGCAGTGGTCACATCATGTTACAACAAGTTTAATTAGTCAAAAGAGACCATCCCCATGTCTCTACGATGTTCTGATGCAGAGATATAGCTTTTGCAAAAACGGTTGATAAGGTATTCTCAATGGTTGCTAGGGAGTAAATTGGCAACCACCAGTGATTATAGTCAAAGCCATGAAAGGAATAATCCATGATGACTCATGGTTTTAGATGTGTTGTTGCAGTAGTTTTAGGCAAAAATACCATATTCCATCTCAAAACCAGTAGGTGGCGCAATGAAAAAATTGTGCATGCAACATCAGGTCATGATTGTGTTACATCTAGCTAGTTTTATGACTATACACTTTAGTTTAGTTAAGAAACAGTTGTATGACCATAGGGCTGGCTTGTTATCAAAGGTTTTGTTCAATTATAAGGCCATCTAGTGGTGCAAGCATACAATTTTTTTTGTGTGGCCTCAGAATGTGCTCATGCATCATCGTATCAAATCTGGTGAAAAAATCTCTTTTCGTTACAAAGTTACAACCATTTATGTGTAAAAAACACAAAATTTGAAGGTAATTTTTCGTTTTTTGCAATTTTCGGCCATTTCTGATGAAAATTTTAATATAACGCCAATAGAACTTTTTGTTCAGAAGGTAAGGTTAGTTTCTTCCTATGGTGTTTTCGAGTCGATCGGAAAAACGTTCGCGGAGATATTTACGCGTGTTTCTTAAGTGCTATTTTGCTGCGCAGGGTTAACCGTAAGGCGAATTCGGGTATGTTTGGTATCGTTGGACTCGGCAACTATTTAGAACTCAAAGGAAACAAGTCCTGTGAAAATATGTCAATCGGAGCCAAAGTTATAGGCATGTAAAACATAAGTCTGACCACTAGGTGGCGCTGTGACGAAACTCTGCATGCACCCTTAGTTCCTGACTGGCATCACAAATACAAAGTATCGTGTCAATAGGCTTAAGTTTGGCGAAGATACAGCCTCAAATCCGTTTTTTTGAGCTCTACGTAAAATTTGTTGACGCGCTATACGACAACGGATTGGTTTATCAAAATTCTTTTAATAACTTTTTGCCTTGAGTGTCTCTAGATGGTGCATACCGATTTTCAAGGCAATCCGGCAAAAGCTCTAGGACGAGTTCGCAAAAGTAGGTTTTATGAATATTTAAAAATGGCGGGAAAATTTTCATGACGGAAAATGACGTCATAGGGTCCAATCGAATCGTCTTGAGCCAAGGAATCAGAGGAAACAAGAATTTAATTTCTAGGACGTACGGGTCAGAAGTTATAGGCAAAAACATAAGTGCAATTTTGGACTGTTGGTGGCGCTAGTGGGTTAGATATAGAGACTCCAAATTTGCTGTGGGGACACATTGGACTGTCGTTTATCAGTGTGCCAAATTTCATAACTTTCCTACGTACGGTTCTATGGGCTGCCATAGACCGCAATGGCGGAAGAAGAATAACTAATAATAATAATAAAATTAAGAAAACTAACAAATACAATAGGGTTCTACGCCCCTTCGGGGCTTGACCCCTAATAATTATTATAAAAAGAAAACTAACAAATACAATAGGGGTCTTCGCCCCTTCGGGGCTTGACCCCTAAATATAGCTGCAAGCAGCAATGCCGGGGTCAAGCCGAAAAGGGCAAAAAAGGATGTAAAATTGAGATTGGATAAGCAGATTGAAGAACCTAGGTAAACCTAATAATTTTAGATGAAAAAACAAAAAAGTTATCAACAAAAATAATCTAAGTTCTTGTCTACTGCAATCGTCCTTCTGTTATTGACAATCATGGAACATTAGAGCACTGAAGGACATGTGAGTGGTGTTTGCAGTGGCAAAACATGGGTCACATTATATTACAGCAAGTTTAATGAGTCAAAAGAGACCATCCCCGTGTCTCTACGATGTTCTGATGCAGAGATATAGCTCTTGCAAAAATGGTTGATAAGGTATTCTCATATTGGTTGCTAGGGAGTGAATTGGCAACCACCAGTGATCATAGTCAAAGCTATAAAAGGAATAATCCATGATGACTCATGGTTTTAGATGTGTTGTTGCAGTAGTTTTAGGCAAAAATACCATATTCTATCTCAAAACCAGTAGGTGGCGCAATGAAAAAATTGTGCATGCAACATCAGGTCATGATTGTGTTACATCTAGCTAGTTTTATGACTATACACTTTAGTTTAGTTAAGAAACAGTTGTATGACCATAGGGCTGGCTTGTTATCAAAGGTTTTGTTCAATTATAAGGCCATCTAAAGGTGAAAGCATACAATTTTTTTTTGTGTAGCCTCAGAATGTGCTCATGCATCAGCGTATCAAATCTGGTGAAAAAATATATTTTCGTTACGAAGTTACAACCATTTATGTGTAAAAAACAAAAAAATTGAAGGTAATTTTTCGTTTTTTGCAATTTTCGGCCATTTCTGATGAAAATTTTAATATAACGCCAATAGAACTTTTTGTTCAGAAGGTAAGGTTAGTTTCTTCCTATGGTGTTTTTGAGTCGATCGGAATAACGCTCGCGGAGATATTCACGCGTGTTTTTTAAGTGCTGTTTTGAAGCGCAGGGCTAACCGTAGAGCGAAATCTGGCATGTTTGGTATCGTTGGACTCGGCAACTATTCAGGACTTCAAGGAAACAAGTCCCGCAAAAATATGTCGATCGGAGCCAAAGTTATAGGTGTATAAAACATTTTTCTGGCCACTAGGTGGCGCTGCAACGAAACGGTGCATGCACCCTCAGTTCCTGACTGGCATCCCAAGTACCAAGTGTCGTGTCAATAGGTCTAAGTTTGACGAAGATACAGCCTAAAACCTGTTTTTTTGCGCTCTACGTAAAATTCGTTAAGGTGGTATACGACAACGGTTCGCTGTATCAAAATTCTTTTGATAACTTTTTGCCAGGAGTGTCTCTAGATGATACATACCAATTTTCGAGGCAATTGGTCAAAAGCTCTAGGACGAGTTCGAAAAAGTAGGTTTTTTGAATAATTCAAAATGGCGGAAAAATTTTCATGACGGAAAATGACGTCATAGGGTCCAATCGAATCGTCTTGAGCCAAGGAATCAGAGGAAACAAGAATTTTGTTTCTAGGACTTACGGATCAGAAGTTATAAGCAAAAACATAAGTGCAACTTTGGACTGTTGGTGGCGCTAGCGGGTTAGACATAGAGACTCCAAATTTGCTGTGGGGACACATTGGAGTGTCCTTTATCAGTGTGCCAAATTTCATAACTTTCCTACGTACGGTTCTATGGGCTGCCATAGACCGCAATGGCGGAAGAAGAATAACTAATAATAAATATAGCTGCAAGCAGCAATGCCGGGGTCAAGCCAAAAAGGGCACAGAAGAAGGTAAACTTGAGTCCGGATGAGCAGTTTAAAAAACCTAGCAAAACCTCCTGATTTCAGACAAATTAATATAACAGTAATCAGCAAAAAAGCTGTGTTCTTATTCAGTGAAATCTCTCCCTCACGTCTTGAGGAGCATTGACAACTAGAACACTGAAGGAAATGTGAGTGGTGCTTGCAGTGGTAATACTCAGCTCACAAAATGTTACTGTGGTGTTAATGAGTCAAAAGAGCCCACCCCCATGTCTCTACGCTGTTCTGATGAAGAGATATAGCTCTTGCAAAAACAGTTGATAAGGTATTCTCATTGGTTGCTAGACAGTAAATTGACATCCACCAGTGATTATAATCCAAGCCATGAAATGAATAATCCATGATGACTTGTGGTTTTAGATGTGTTGTTGCAGTAGTTTTAGGCAAAATTTTCAATTTTCTATCTCAAAACCACTAGGTGGCGCTGTGACAAAATTGTGCATGCAACTTCAGGTCATGATTACGTTACATCGAGCTAGTTTTATGACTATACACTTTAGTTTAGTGAAGAAACAGTTGTATGACCATAGGGCTGGCTTGATATCACAGGTTTTGTTCAATTATAACGCCAACTAGTGGTGCAAGCAAGCAATTTTTTTTGTGTAGCCTCAGACTGTGGTCGTACATCAGCGTATCAAATCTGGTGAAAAAATCTCTTTTCGTTGCGAAGTTATAACCATTTATGTGTAAAAAATACAAAATTTAAAAGGTAATTTTTCGTTTTTTGCATTTTTCGGTCATTTCTGATGAAAATTTTAATATAACGCCAATAGAACTTTTTGTTCAGAAGGTAAGGTTAGTTTCTTCCTATGGTGTTTTTGAGTCGATCAGAATTACGGTCGCGGAGATATTCGCGCGTGTTTTTTAAGCGCTATTTTGCCGCACAGGGTTAACCGTAAGGCGAATCCTGGCATGTTTGGTATCGTTGGACTCGGCAACTATTCAAAACTCCAAGGAAACAAGTCCCTTGTAAATATGATGATCATAGCCAAAGTTATAGGCCTATAAAACATTCGTCTGGCCACTAGGTGGCGCTGCAACGAAACTGTGCATGCTCCCTCAGTTCCTGACTGGCATCTCAAGTACCAAGATTTGTGTCAATAGGCCTAAGTTTGGAGAAGATACAGCCTAAAATCTGTTTTTTTGCGCTCTATGTAAAATTTGTTGACGCGCTATACAACAACGGATTGGTTTATCGAAATTCTTTTAATAACTTTTTGCCTTGAGTGTCTCTAGATGCTGCATACCAATTTTCGTGGAAATCGGGGAAAAGCTCTAGGACGAGTTCGCAAAAGTAGGTTTTACGAATAATTCAAAATGGCGAAAAAATTTCATGACGGAAAATGATGTCATAGGGTCCAATCGAATCGTCTTGAGCCAAGGAATCAGAAGAAGCAAGAATTTTGTTTCTAGGGCTTACAGATCAGAAGTTATAAGCAAAAACATAAGTCCAATTTTGGACTGTTGGTGGCGCTAGTGGGTTAGACATAGAGACTCCAAATTTGCTGTGTGGACACATTGGAGTGTCCTTTATCAGTATGCCAAATTTCATAACTTTCCTACGTACGGTTCTATGGGCTGCCATAGACCGCAATGGCGGAAGAAGAATAACTAATAATAATAATTATTATTATTATAAAAAGAAAACTAACGGATACAATAGGGGTCTTCGCCCCTTCGGGGCTTGACCCCTAAAATATAGCTGCAAGCAGCAATACCGGGGTCAAGCCGAAAAGGGCAGAAAAGGATGTAAAATTGAGATTGGATAAGCAGATTGAAGACCCTAGGTAAACCTAATGATTTCAGATGAAAAAACAAAAAAGTTATCCACAAAAATAATCTATGTTCTTGTCTACTGCAATCGTCCTTCTGTTATTGACAATCATGGAACATTAGAGCACTGAAGGACATGTGAGTGGTGTTTGCAGTGGCAAAACATGGGTCACATCATGTTACAACAAGTTTAATTAGTCAAAAGGAAAATCCCCGTGTCTCTACGATGTTCTGATGCAGAGATATAGCTTTTGCAAAAACGGTTGATAAGGTATTTTCAATGGTTGCTAGGGAGTGAATTGGCAACCACCAGTGATTATAGTCCAAGACATAAAAGGAATAATCCATGATGACTGTGGTTTTAGATGTGTTGTTGCAGTAGTTTTAGCCAAAAATACCATATTCTATCTCAGAACCAGTAGGTGGCGCAATGACAAAATTGTGCATGCAACATCAGGTCATGATTGTGTTACATCTAGCTAGTTTTATGACTATACACTTTAGTTTAGTTAAGAAACAGTTGTATGACCATAAGGCTGGCTTGTTATCAAAGGTTTTGTTCAATTATAAGGCCATCTAGTGGTGCAAGCATACATTTTTTTGTGTGTGGCCTCGGAATGTGCTCATACATCAGCGTATCAAATCTGGTGAAAAAAAATATTTTCGTTACAAAGTTACAACCATTTATGTGTAAAAAACACAGAATTTGAAGGTAATTTTTCGTTTTTTGCAATTTTCGGCCATTTCTGATGAAAATTTTAATATAACGCCAATAGAACTTTTTGTTCAGAAGGTAAGGTTAGTTTCTTCCTATGGTGTTTTCGAGTCGATCGGAATAACGCTCGCGGAGATATTCGTGCGTGTTTTTTAAGCGCTATTTTGCTGCGCAGGGTTAACCGTAAAGCGAATTCTGGCATGTTTGGTATCGTTGGACTCGGCAACTATTCCGAACTCCAAAGAAACAAGTCCCGTGAAAATACGTCAATCCGAGCCAAAGTTATAGGTGTATAAAACATTTCTCTGGCCACTAGGTGGCGCTGCGACGAAACTGTGCATGCACCCTCAGTTCCTGACTGGCATCAGAAGTACCTAGTGTCGTGTCAATAGGCCTAAGTTTGACGAAGATACAGCCTAAAATCTGTTTTTTTGCGCTCTACGTAAAATTTGTTAAGGCGGTATACGACAACGGATTGCTGTATTCAAATTCTTTTGATAACTTTTTGCCATGAGTGTCTCAAGATGATACATACCAATTTTCATGGCAATCGGACAAAAGCTCTAGGACGAGTTCGCAAAAGTAGGTTTTACGAATAATTCAAAATGGCGGACAAATTTTCATGACGGAAAATAACGACATAGGGTCCAATGGAATCGTCTTGAGCCAAGGAATCAGAGGAACCAAGAATTTTGTTTCTAGGGTTTACGGATCAGAAGTTATAAGCAAAAACATAAGTGCAACTTTGGACTGTTGGTGGCGCTAGTGGGTTAGACATAGAGACTCCAAATTTGCTGTGGGGACACATTGGACTGTCCTTTATCAGTGTGCCAAATTTCATAACTTTCCTACGTACGGTTCTATGGGCTGCCATAGACCGCAATGGCGGAAGAAGAATAACTAATAATAAATATAGCTGCAAGCAGCGATACCGGGGTCAAGCCAAAAAGGGCACAGAAGAAGGTAAACTTGAGTCCGGATGAGCAGTTTAAAAAACCTAGCAAAACCTCCTAATTTCAGACAAATTAATATAACAGTAATCAGCAAAAAAGCTGTGTTCTTATTCAGTGAAATCTCTCCCTCACGTCTTGAGGAGCATTGACAATTAGAACACTGAAGGAAATGTGAGTGGTGCTTGCAGTGGTAATACTCAGCTCACAAAATGTTACTGTGGTGTTAATGAGTCGAAAGAGCCCACCCCCATGTCTCTACGCTGTTCTGATGAAGAGATATAGCTCTTGCAAAAACAGTTGATAAGGTATTCTCATTGGTTTGCTAGACAGTAAATTGACATCCACCAGTGATTATAATCCAAGCCATGAAATGAATAATCCATGATGACTTATGGTTTTAGATGTGTTTGTTGCAGTAGTTTTAGGCAAAAATTACCATTTTCTATCTCAAAACCACTAGGTGGCGCTGTGACAAAATTGTGCATGCAACTTCAGGTCATGATTACGTTACATCGAGCTAGTTTTATGACTATACACTTTAGTTTAGTGAAGAAACAGTTGTATGACCATAGGGCTGGCTTGATATCACAGGTTTTGTTCAATTATAATGCCAACTAATGGTGCAAGCAAGCAATTTTTTTTGTGTAGCCTCAGACTGTGGTCATACATCAGCGTATCAAATCTGGTGAAAAAATCTCTTTTCGTTGCGAAGTTATAACCATGTATGTGTAAAAAATACAAAATTTAAAGGTAATTTTTCGTTTTTTGCATTTTTCGGCCATTTCTGATGAAAATTTTAATATAACGTCAATAGAACTTTTTGTTCAGAAGGTAAGGTTAGTTTCTTCCTATGGTGTTTTTGAGTCGATCAGAATTACGCTCACGGAGATATTCGCGCATGTTTTTTAAGCGTTATTTTGCCACACAGGGTTAACCGTAAGGCGAATCCTGGCATGTTTGGTATCGTTGGACTCGGCAACTATTCAAAACTCCAAGGAAACAAGTCCCTTGTAAATACGATGATCATAGCCAAAGTTATAGGCCTATAAAACAGTCGTCTGGCCACTAGGTGGCGCTGCAACGAAACTGTGCATGCTCCCTCAGTTCCTGACTGGCATCTCAATTACCAAGATTTGTGTCAATAGGCCTAAGTTTGGCGAAGATACAGCCTAAAATCTGTTTTTTTGCGCTCTATGTAAAATTCGTTGACGCGCTATACGACAACGGATTGGTTTATCGAAATTCTTTTAATAACTTTTTGCCTTGAGTGTCTCTAGATGCTGCATACCAATTTTCGTGGAAATCGGGCAAAAGCTCTAGGACGAGTTCGCAAAAGTAGGTTTTACGAATAATTCAAAATGGCGGAAAAATTTTCATGACGGAAAATGACGTCATAGGGTCCAATCGAATCGTCTTGAGCCAGGGAATCAGAGGAAACAAGAATTTTATTTCTAGGACTTACGGATCAGAAGTTATAAGCAAAAACATAAGTTCAACTTTGGACTGTTGGTGGCGCTAGCGGGTTTGAGATAGAGACTCCAAATTTGCTGTGGATAATATTTGGACTGTCCTTTATCAGTGTGCCAAATTTCATAACTTTCCTACGTACGGTTCTATGGGCTGCCATAGACCGCAATGGCGGAAGAAGAATAACTAATAATAATAATAAAATTAAGAAAACTAACAAATACAATAGGGTTCTACGCCCCTTCGGGGCTTGACCACTAAATATAGCTGCAAGCAGCAATGCCGGGGTCAAGCCAAAAAGGGCACAGAAGAAAGTAAAGTTGAATTGGATAAGCAGATTGAAGAACCTAGATAAACCTAATAATTTTAGATAAAAAAAACAAAAAAGTTATAAACAAAAATAATTTAAGTTCTTGTCTACTGCAATCGTTCTTCTGTTATTGACAATCATGGAACATTAGAGCACTGAAGGACATGTGAGTGGTGTTTGCAGTGGCAAAACATGGGTCACATCATGTTACAACAAGTTTAATAACTCAAAAGAGACCATCCCCGTGTCTCTACGATGTTTTGATGCTGAGATATAGCTTTTGCAAAAACGGTCGATAAGGTATTCTCAATGGTTGCTAGGGAGTAACTTGGCAACCACCAGTGATTATAGTCAAAGCCATGAAAGGAATAATCCATGATGACTCATGGTTTTAGATGTGTTGTTGCAGTAGTTTTAGGCAAAAATACTATATTCTATCTCAAAACCAGTAGGTGGCGCAATGAAAAAATTGTGCATGCAACATCAGGTCATGATTGTGTTACATCTAGCTAGTTTTATGACAATACACTTTAGTTTAGTTAAGAAACAGTTGTATGACCATAAGGCTGGCTTGTTATCAAAGGTTTTGTTCAATTATAAGGCCATCTAGTGGTGCAAGCACACAATTTTTTTTGTGTTGCCTCAGAATGTGCTCATGCATCAGCGTAGCAAATCTGGTGAAAAAATATATTTTCGTTACGAAGTTACAACCATTTATGTGTAAAAAACACAAAATTTGAATGTAATTTTTCGTTTTTTGCAATTTTCGGCAATTTCTGATGAAAATTTTAATATAACGCCAATAGAACTTTTTGTTCAGAAGGTAAGGTTAGTTTCTTCCTATGGTGTTTTCGAGACGATCGGAATAACGCTCGCGGAGATATTCACGCGTGTTTTTTAAGCGCTATTTTGCTGCCCAGGGTTAACCGTAAGGCGAAATCTGGCATGTTTGGTATCGTTGGACTCGGCAACTATTCAGAACTCCAAAGAAACAAGTCCTGTGAAAATACGTCAATCGGAGCCAAAGTTATAGGTGTATAAACCATTTCTCTGGCCACTAGGTGGCGCTGCAACGAAACTGTGCATGCACCCTCGGTTCCTGACTGGCATCAGAAGTACCAAGTGTCGTGTCAATAGGCCTAAGTTTGACGAAGATACAGCCTAAAATCAGTTTTTTTGCGCTCTACGTAAAATTTGTTAAGGCGGTATACGACAACGGATTGCTGTATCGAAATTCTTTTGATAACTTTTTGCCATGAGTGTCTCAAGATGATACATACCAATTTTCGTGGCAATCGGAGAAAAGCCCTAGGACGAGTTCGAAAAAGTAGGTTTTACGAATAATTCAAAATGGCGGAACAATTTTTATGACGGAAAATAACGACATAGGGTCCAATCGAATCGTCTTGAGCCAAGGAATCAGAGGAAGTAAGAATTTTGTTTCTAGGGCTTACGGATCAGAAGTTATAAGCAAAAACATAAGTGCAACTTTGGACTGTTGGTGGCGCTAGTGGGTTAGACATAGAGACTCCAAATTTGCTGTGGGGACACATTGGACTGTCCTTTATCAGTGTGCCAAATTTCATAACTTTCCTACGTACGGTTCTATGGGCTGCCATAGACCGCAATGGCGGAAGAAGAATAACTAATAATAATAATAATTATTATAAAAAGAAAACTAACAAATACAATAGGGTTCTACGCCCCTTCGGGGCTTGACCCCTAATAATAAAAATATAGCTGCAAGCAGCAATGCCGGGGTCAAGCCGAAAAGGGCACAAAAGGATGTAAAATTGAGATTGGATAAGCAGATTGAAGAACCTAGGTAAATCTAATAATTTTAGATGAAAAAACAAAAAAGTTATCAACAAAATTAATCTAAGTTCTTGTCTACTGCAATCGTCCTTCTGTTATTGACAATCATGGAACATTAGAACACTGAAGGACATGTGAGTGGTGTTTGCAGTGGTCACATCATGTTACAACAAGTTTAATTAGTCAAAAGAGACCATCCCCATGTCTCTACGATGTTCTGATGCAGAGATATAGCTTTTGCAAAAACGGTTGATAAGGTATTCTCAATGGTTGCTAGGGAGTAAATTGGCAACCACCAGTGATTATAGTCAAAGCCATGAAAGGAATAATCCATGATGACTCATGGTTTTAGATGTGTTGTTGCAGTAGTTTTAGGCAAAAATACCATATTCCATCTCAAAACCAGTAGGTGGCGCAATGAAAAAATTGTGCATGCAACATCAGGTCATGATTGTGTTACATCTAGCTAGTTTTATGACTATACACTTTAGTTTAGTTAAGAAACAGTTGTATGACCATAGGGCTGGCTTGTTATCAAAGGTTTTGTTCAATTATAAGGCCATCTAGTGGTGCAAGCATACAATTTTTTTTGTGTGGCCTCAGAATGTGCTCATGCATCATCGTATCAAATCTGGTGAAAAAATCTCTTTTCGTTACAAAGTTACAACCATTTATGTGTAAAAAACACAAAATTTGAAGGTAATTTTTCGTTTTTTGCAATTTTCGGCCATTTCTGATGAAAATTTTAATATAACGCCAATAGAACTTTTTGTTCAGAAGGTAAGGTTAGTTTCTTCCTATGGTGTTTTCGAGTCGATCGGAAAAACGTTCGCGGAGATATTTACGCGTGTTTCTTAAGTGCTATTTTGCTGCGCAGGGTTAACCGTAAGGCGAATTCGGGTATGTTTGGTATCGTTGGACTCGGCAACTATTTAGAACTCAAAGGAAACAAGTCCTGTGAAAATATGTCAATCGGAGCCAAAGTTATAGGCATGTAAAACATAAGTCTGACCACTAGGTGGCGCTGTGACGAAACTCTGCATGCACCCTTAGTTCCTGACTGGCATCACAAATACAAAGTATCGTGTCAATAGGCTTAAGTTTGGCGAAGATACAGCCTCAAATCCGTTTTTTTGAGCTCTACGTAAAATTTGTTGACGCGCTATACGACAACGGATTGGTTTATCAAAATTCTTTTAATAACTTTTTGCCTTGAGTGTCTCTAGATGGTGCATACCGATTTTCAAGGCAATCCGGCAAAAGCTCTAGGACGAGTTCGCAAAAGTAGGTTTTATGAATATTTAAAAATGGCGGGAAAATTTTCATGACGGAAAATGACGTCATAGGGTCCAAACGAATCGTCTTGAGCCAAGGAATCAGAGGAAACAAGAATTTAATTTCTAGGACATACGGGTCAGAAGTTATAGGCAAAAACATAAGTGCATTTTTGGACTGTTGGTGGCGCTAGTGGGTTAGATATAGAGACTCCAAATTTGCTGTGGGGACACATTGGACTGTCGTTTATCAGTGTGCCAAATTTCATAACTTTCCTACGTACGGTTCTATGGGCTGCCATAGACCGCAATGGCGGAAGAAGAATAACTAATAATAATAATAAAATTAAGAAAACTAACAAATACAATAGGGTTCTACGCCCCTTCGGGGCTTGACCCCTAATTAAGAAAACTAACAAATACAATAGGGTTCTACGCCCCTTCGGGGCTTGACCCCTAATAAAAAGAAAACTAACGGATACAATAGGGGTCTTCGCCCCTTCGGGGCTTGACCCCTAATAATTATTATAAAAAGAAAACTAACAAATACAATAGGGGTCTTCGCCCCTTCGGGGCTTGACCCCTAATAAGAAAACTAACAATAACAATAGGGTTCTACGCCCCTTCGGGGCTTGACCCCTAATAATAATAATAATAATAAGAAAACTAACAATAACAATAGGGTTCTACGCCCCTTCGGGGCTTGACCCCTAAATATAGCTGCAAGCAGCAATGCCGGGGTCAAGCCGAAAAGGGCACAGAAGGATGTAAAGTTGTGTTTGGATAAGCAGACTAAAGAACCTAGGGAAACCTCATGATTTCAGATGACAAAACGCAAAAGTAATCAACAAAAATAATCTATGTTCTTGTCTACTGCATTCGTCCTTCTGTCATTGACAATCATGGAACATTAGAGCACTGAAGGACATGTGAGTGGTGTTTGCAGTGGCAAAACATGGGTCACATCATGTTACAACAAGTTAAATGAGTCAAAAGAGACCATCCCCGTGTCTCTACGATGTTCTGATGCAGAGTTATAGCAAAAACGGTTGATAAGGTATTCTCATTGGTTGCTAGGGCGTGAATTGACATCCACTATTGATTATACTTCAAGCCATGAAAGGAATAATCCATGATGACTCATGGTTTTAGATGTGTTGCTGCAGTAGTTTTAGGCAAAAATACCATATTCTATCTAAAAACCAGTAGGTGGCGCAATGACAAAATTGTGCATGCAACATCAGGTCATGATTGTGTTACATCTAGCTAGTTTTATGTCTATACACTTTAGTTTAGTGAAGAAACAGTTGTATGACCATAGGGCTGGCTTGTTATCATAGGTTTTGTTCAATTATAAGGCCATCTAGTGGTGAAAGCATAAATTTTTTTTTGTGTAGCCTCAGAATGTGCTCATGCATCAGCGTATCAAATCTGGTGAAAAAATATATTTTCGTTACGAAGTTACAACCATTTATGTGTAAAAAACACAAAATTTAATTTTTCGTTTTTTGCAATTTTAGGCCATTTCTGATGAAATTTTCAATATAACGCCAATAGAACTTTATGTTCGGCGGGTAAGGTTAGTTTCTTCCTATGGTGTTTTCGAGTCGATCGGAAAAACGCTCGCGGAGATATTCGCGCGTGTTTTTAAAGTGCTATTTTGCTGCGCAGGGCTAACCGTAAGGCGAAATCTGGCATGTTTGGTATCGTTGGACTCGGCAACTATTCAGGACTTCAAGGAAACAAATCCCGTGAAAATACGTCGATCACAGCCAAAGTTATAAGCATGTACAACATTCGTCTGACCACTAGGTGGCTCTGTGACGAAACTCTGCATGCCCCCTCAGATACAGACTGGCTTCACAATTACCAAGTGTCGCGTCAATAGACTTAAGATTGCCGAAGATACACACTAAAATCAGTTTTTTTGCGCTCTACATAAAATTTGTTGATGCGCCATGCGACAACGGATTGGTTTATCGAAATTCTTTTGATAACTTTTTGCCAGGAGTGTCTCTAGATGCTACACACCGATTCTCGTGGCAATTGGGGAAAATCTCTAGGACAAGTTCGCAAAAGTAGGTTTTACAAATAATTCAAAATGGAGGAAACATATTCATGACGCAAATGACGTCATGGGGTGCAGTCTTGAGCCAAGGAATCAGGAGAAACAAGAATTTTGTTTCTAGGACATACGGGTCAGAAGTTACAAGCAAAAACATAAGTGCAACTTTGGACTGTTGGTGGCGCTAGCGGGTTGGATATAGAGACTTCAATTTTACTGTGGAAACTTTTTGGAATGTCCTCTATCAGTGCGCCAAATTTCATAACTTTCCTATGTACGCTGCTATGGGCTGCCATAGACTCAATGGCGGAAGAAGAAGTAAGAATAATAATAAGAATACTAACAATAACAATAGGGTTCTACGCCCCTTCGGGGCTTGACCCCTAAAAAGAAAACTAACAAATACAATAGGGGTCTTCGCCCCTTCGGGGCTTGACCCCTAATAAGAAGAAAACTAACAATAACAATAGGGTTCTACGCTCCTTCGGGGCTTGACCCCTAATAAAAAGAAAACTAACAAATACAATAGGGGTCTTCGCCCCTTCGGGGCTTGACCCCTAAATATAGCTGCAAGCAGCGATACCGGGGTCAAGCCGAAAGGGCACAGAATGAAGTAAATTTGGGTTTGGGTGAGCAGTTTAAAGAACCTAAGGAAACCTTATGATGAAAGAATATAAAAGTTATCAGCAAAAAAAGCTGTTCTCATTCAGTAAAATCTTTCCATTAACTGTGTGTTAAAACACAGATCACAAAATGTTACAGGGGTGTTTATGAGTCAAAAGACCTCACCCTCACGTCTGTACGATTTTCTGATGCATAGAAAAGCTCTTGCAAAAACTGTTGGGTCCAAATAGCCCACCCCCATGTTTCTTCGATGTTCTGATGCAGAGAAAAAGTTCTTGCAAAATGGTTGTTAGGATATTCTCATTAAAGGAACAGAATGTAGGATTGTGGGCAAAACTGGTATTGCAATAACAAAACTTGTGGCTAAAACTGGTACTGCAATCACACAACTTGTGGCCAATAGACAACATAAACATCAGTTGAGGGCTGCAACTCCACTTTTTAAATGACAATATCCTGGCCAGACCACTATTGTCAGTGATATAAGTATTTGAAATGAAAATTATTTCTTAGTGTCTAGTGATATATCAGGATCATTTTATGATTAATTGATATAAATTTCTTACATACTGTTCCTTTAATGGCTAGGGATTGAATTTGTATCCAGCAATGAAATACTCCAAGCTATGAAAGGAATAATACATGATGAGTCATGATTTTAAATAAAAGTTTGCTGTAGTTTTTACAAAAAAAAAGCATTTTCCTATCTCAAACCGCTAGGTGGCGCTAGGACAAAATATTGCATGCAACCTCAGGTTCTGACTGTGTTACATCTAGCTCGTTTCATGACTATACACGTTTCATGACATTTAGCGAAGAAAAAGTTGTATGACTATAGGGCTTGTGAGTTATAAGAGAATGAAATAGACTTTTTACAAAAACTCATTAGGTTTTAATAAAGCTCAAATTGTGAAATACTTTTATCAAGCTACAGGATATATTAAGATACACATACAGTTATAGAATGCTTCTGGATATGTTGTAAATAAAGACCCGCGTGCTGTACTAAGTTGACTGGCATGTCTCGTTTGGTTCACTTGGTCATCAGGGCTGCATTCAGCCCCAACAAAACATTGCACAACACTTTTTAAACAGAAACAGTGATGCAGTGAATACACTGTTCCGATGATGCAAGAGTTGGAACTATGGTAGCTGAGAAGGCCGTGTTCTTTTTGAAATGTTTCTAGAGCCTGATGAAATCGTTATAAATACCTGTTAAATGATGTAAAATTCCCTCCATATTACAGTCAGTGCACTTGCTGTCCATAATGAAATTCAACATTTCAACTTAAACTCATTGTATGAGCTGTATGTTTAGTATTGCATCGTTAATTTACATGCTGTTGCTGATTAGACTACAGTTCTGAGGCACTCACCAAACAAGAGAAAATCTTTCTCAAACCCTGTAGCATATGTTACAGGTACTGTAGCAACGGTACCGAAGAGAACAGATATATATATAGTTTGCCATACAGACCCGTTTGCCACTGAACCTGCATTAACGACGACAGTGGGGCCTCCAGCCTTAGTCAAACGGGTTGACACGTATGGTCAGGTTGCGATGTTGGTGTTTTATCGTGATCTTGTAAATAGTATGCAATATAGACCTGTGTGCCACTGAACCCTGCATTAACGACGACAGTGGGGTTACAGGCCTTAGTCAAACGGGTCGACAGGTTTCATTTTCTCTTAAAGATCGGAAGGTGACCCTTAGTTACCATATATACCGTCGCAGCGGGCCCCCAATTTGCAAAATCCTCAACTGTGGATAATATAATTATGCCGCAATAGTTAGTCTGTCTGAAACTAAGCTGATTAAACCACATCACTGTGTGACACTTGCATTACATGTGAACGGCCCCTACGCTAATATGATTTTGTTTTTCTCTCCCTGTCTTGTCCTCGACCCTGAGGACAATGGGACAAACAGACCCAGTTCCGGTAGATGTGAAAGTCGACACACCTCTGATCTACTGGTCGTCCCTCAATGTGATGCCCAGCTGATGCCTGACCAACGATCACCGGTAGAACCCGCTTAATCTCCGCTTAATCTCCTTATCCGCTTATATGTGTGTATATACATGTATATCTCCCAAGGGTTTTTCCTTCCTAGGACTTTTTATTTTTTATTTCCTCGGCTAAACAACCCGGGGTTTTAGTTTTTTCTCCTAGGGGTTTTTTTAACCCGGGGAGGTAGCCTGCTTGGGCTTAACTTAGCTTCTTCTTCTAGAGGTTACATTAGTAATACGCTCGCTCATAATGTCGAGTCATAGCCGCAGCAAATTTGACTGCTTATGCTATTTATTATTATGTTGTGCTATCTGTCGTTTTTCTGTGCTTTTACTGCTTCTCTTAATGTAAAGCTGCTTTGAAACAATTAAGTATTGTGAAAAGCGCTATATAAATAAAATTGAATTGAATTGAATTGAATAGATTAATTCCTGTAAAACATGAGAGAAATGAGAAGACAGTGTATCAGGTTCGAGCTCTCTGCAGTAATTTATTTTCTGAATGTCCTTCACCAAACATCTCTATTGTCAAGCGTCATTTTATGTTTCATATTACATATTCAGTGTCTTTTAAATATTACAATGAATCTGTAGTTTTCATGTCAATACTATAATCTATAATAAAATAAACGTCTTTGAACCAAATGCATGTTAACTTACTCTTCGTGATTGCATTTTACTCTATTTATCAAAATGAAATGTAAAAACAATAGTAATATTCACCAGGTATTTTTAAAAATCCAGAATCTTCCATTTACAGTGTTTCATGAGTATCATCATGGCACTATCATGTATTATCAGTACTGCAAAATCATGTTTAAAACTAATAAAGTGTTTAAAGGGGTAACTTTAAACTTCATTTTTAAACTGTAAACATGTTTGCCTGGACTTCCTGAACAAAATAAATTTCAAACCGATTGTGGGCAACTAATACAGTGAGTAACCATATGTGTTCATATTGCAGGCTCAATATGTCTATATGTATATATGTATATATGTATGTATGTATATGTATGTATGTATGTATGTATGTATGTATGTATATATATATATATATATATATATATATATATATATATATATATATATATATATATATATATATATATATATATATATATATATATATATATTAGGGCTGTCAATAGATTAAAAAAATTAATCTAGATTAATCGCATGATTTCATGAGTTAACTGCGATTAATCGCAAATTAATCGCACATTTTTATCCATTCTAAATTTACCCTAATTTAACACTTTTCAGGTTTTTAATATTCTAATCATATATACATATATAGATGCTTTATGCAAATGTATGTTAACAACAGCCTGTTTACATTTTAACAGAATCACCAGCCATTGTTTTGTATATTAATTTTCCTTTCAGAAGATTTTTCTTTCTCCATTTTTGTTTGCTGCTGCATCATTTGTGACCTGTGCAGGCAAGTTGAGTCGGAATTAGCAAATTTAAAAAAAAATAGTTGTTCATATTTTGACATTCTCTATTAAAACATAGAACAATGCATGATTTGTTGAAATATAACAAAATATGACAGAACTACACGTGTTTGAAGTTGAAAGAGTCAAATTACCACAAACATTTCCACATCCATACATTATATTACCACATCAATACCTTAAAATCACTGGTAAAACTAATAGATTTAGCACACACAAAGCAAAAACATCATCAATGTATGTTCAACTTTTTTCCTTTTGTTTGATTGACATTGAGACAGACTGCTTAAAATCTAAGTGATCTAATATAATGTTACACATCAGATAGTTTTACCCAACAGTTAACCAAACATTTACTTAAAACATAAAAGATTATAGAGCCTACCTGCGTGAATTCTTATCAAAACAGATATTTGTAAAACTGTAATTTTGTGTAGATGTCTATATATCCGGGTCGCGCACTCGCGCGTCTGTGTGCACGCGCTTCAGATATCAGTCAGTCAGCCTGAGGGGATCGCTTTTGAGTCTTGTCGCTCTTAATAACTCTTTAACATTAATCAGGTACCGAACTTTATCTCTCTTAATGACTATTTTAACATCAAGCAAGTCCTGCAGTCTATTTTCTAAGTCATGCATAAAAGCGAAACCAAAATGACTTGAGACGCATCTTTGTATTAGATTAAGCATTAGGAGGACGGTAACGTTACACCTCTTAGACGTATAAATAAAGATCATATCAGATGTCCAACGAGCATTTAGAGCATTGGATTTGGTAGACAATTTGCTTAATGTTCTTATTTCTATGAAAACCTTTTACTCATTTAGAGAGAGTCACATTTGTCTGCGTCTCTGTTCATTCAACTATGGGCTGGACCAAGGGTCAAACAGAAATTGCGCGTTGCGTTAATCTCCGTTAATAAAATTAGTGGCGTTAAAATGAATTTGCGTTAACGCGTTATTAACGCGTTAATTTTGACAGCCCTAATATATATATATGAAGAGTTTCGTTGCAAAAAAATCCATTTTGTAACATTTTTGTTAAAACATGTTTATTATTATGTTACCATGTTATTATTTTGTATTATGGTGCTACTTAGCTGTATTTTTTAAGTTATGAAGGTTTAAATCAAAACAAATCTACTGCAGTTGAATTGATATTAATAAAACGAGATTGCTGAAAAATTAAAAAAACGGATTTATCTCATTTTGCAACGAAACTCTATATATCTTCATGTGCTTTATGTACATAAGAAAGTGTGTGTTTTAAGCTGACCAGGGGCCCGTTTCAATAAGAAGGTTCAACCAACTCTGAGTTTAAACTTGAACTCTGAGTTGACTTACTCTGAGATAGAAAACTCTTGAGTTTTCGGTTACAGAAAAGCTGATCTGAGTTAGTTCAATCGACTCTGAGTAGGTTGACTCTGAGTTAAGCGCGTGCACAGCCACAATGAAAAGCCATCATCAATGGAGCTCAGATATTACGATTTACCATGGCAACAGCACGTGACAAACACGGAAAGTGTTACTACAAGTGTACAGCAACTACGAGCATATATTTTAAAGAAAAGAGTTGTTTTTGTAAATTGCTACTCTAGTAAATGCGTACATTTAATTTTTCATCACAGTTAAAATATCAAAAGTAAATAAACTGAGGACTGTAC
Source organism: Misgurnus anguillicaudatus (assembly GCF_027580225.2). Taxonomy (NCBI): domain Eukaryota; kingdom Metazoa; phylum Chordata; class Actinopteri; order Cypriniformes; family Cobitidae; genus Misgurnus; species Misgurnus anguillicaudatus. The sequence continues at coordinate 44,686,784 of NC_073344.2, read as the reverse complement.
GTTATTATATTAATTTACATGCACATGCAATCCCATGGACAAAAAGATGACAGCAGCTCAGCTAAAAAGGAAATTAAGCATAATACTTTGTCATATAAGGCTACGAACTTTACAAATGTTTGTCATAAATAAAACAAAAGTTCGCCGAGCCGGGATTCGAATTCCGACTGCCGACAGTACGTCTGCACTAACTACTGCACATAGCACTACCCACTAGACCAGCGATAATGATGAGTAGATGCGTAAGAAATGTCAAGGCAACTGTATAGATGTAAGAGCACCAAAGAGTGATATTAGTCATATAAGGATATTTATATATCTAAAATGACTGCAAAAAATAATAATTTCGCTCACATAAATGTAAGTGGATATGACAAAAAACACTCGGGGTCTCAAAATCCACTCGTAACATAAATCTAACTTTCTACAAATGAATGCAACATCATCATCTACAGGATTCTCTATAAAAGTACTTGACATTTTAGTCACTAAGACCATCTATGCACCTAAGTATATCATATTAGCTTTACAAGTCATTTCGATTTACTGTTTTAATTTTTTTGTTAAAAGTTTAGTGTAATATATAAATATATAAAGTAGTAAGTTAAAATGGTTTGCACTGGCAATTTAATTATAACTTAAAGACAGCTAAAAATATTTTACAGTGTACATAATAAAAATGTGCGCAATGATTGAATGTAACTTACTAAAGCAACTAACAAGATTAAACACCGCTACTCCTTTAAGAAAGAGTGGGGGGAGACCACAAGAAACTCAGAGTTTACAGGATAAAACCTGCTCCCGACCAGGTTAGGTTCAGAGAGTATGTTACTCCGGAAACAGACTCTGAGTATAAGTTAACTCTCCTTCTGAAACAGGCTTGACTTACCCCGCCATCTCCGGTTTAACCTACCTCCCTTTTTGAAACGGAAAACTCAGAGTTTCCCTTATTTCAGGGTTAACAAACTCAGAGTTTGCACTTAACCACCTTTCTGAAACGGGCCCCTGGGGGTGTATTACAGAAAAATCCAAACTTTAAAATCTTATCTTAACTGTTTGGTAACCATGGTAATTTCAGTTAGGACCTCATTTAAGACAAAAGCTATTATAGAATGATGTTCCTAAATGCATTATCTTATCTTAACTGCAGATAGGAAAGTGGTATTACAGAAGCATCCTGACTTGACAAAACATCCTAAAAACGGTCTTAACTTTAGGGTAACCACACAGGTGTTCTAACTTAAAATTTTAATGATAGCCAGCTGAAACAATCACATTATGATAGAACTGCGGAAAAATGACATTACATTTTTAAACAAAGTGCAGGATGAAAAACAGCAATGTTTGTGTTTGGATTACTCTTTGAATGTTTTTTACATTTCACATTCACATAATCGCAATGTTTCTGAGTAGTGGAGCAATCTTTCAATTTCTGTCATCCCTCATTATTAAAAAACAGTTAGCCTAAGTTATCTTATCCGTGAACACTTGATGGGATCATAATGAATACAGTACACACTTTACTCAGCATCTATTTCTTCTCATGTCTCCATCAAATGTTGAAATGTACAGTAGTATCCTAGCACTTAGGAAAAATAGTTTTCTCATTTGTAAGTCACATTTGCTTAATGTTTAAATTTAATGGTAACTCACAGATGATGTGCTAAAACACTAATAAAAAACACAGAATATGATTACAATGAATTTAATAAAATGTATTTTTCTGTCCCCACATGGAAAAAACATATATAAACATATATGTTTCAATATAGGTTTTGATATAGGTTTTACATATATGTGACATAATATAGGAAAACGGCCAATTTTATATATATGTACATATATGTACATATATGCACATATATGTTAACCTATATGTTGGTAAAATTATTAAAATCTGTCGCTGCTAATAAATGAAACATAAATAAAGGTCCAACCAATGACAGTCTGCATCTGCAGGAGCCAGGATTCAAACCTCCAACCTTCCGATCACAAAAAAAAATACAATCCCATGTGCCATTGCTGGGATTCGAACACCCAACCTTCCAATCATCAGACAACTCGCTCTAACATCTGCGCTACTGTCACTGTTGAACAGTAGCTGTTAAATGTGCAGAAATTGTAACACTCTTAAAACAAATGTGTAAAAATAACACATCTAATGTGTTGTCCTTAACTTAACACAACTCTGTGTTATTTTTAACACACACTTTGTGTTGTTTTAACACATCTTGTCCCTTTTCTATATTTAAACTCAAAATCAAGATGAAATGACACATAGTGTGTTAAATAGGATTAACACATCCTTTCATAGAGTGTAGTTAAATTCCATAAAATGCCAATTACATGTGACACAAATTTCATGTTTTTGCACATACATAAGTTCTTGCATTTTTTTTTTTGTTAGTTCTTAGTTATTGCCTTGATAATAGAAAATATGAGCTGGGCATGTATGACATTTGCCAAAGTGAGATATGAGCTACAAAATTACCAGATCCTGCTTTATAGGAGACATAACTTATAGGACTCATATGTGGATATGAAGAAGCAATACAGGAGACCTATATGGCCTGAGGTGCATATATGTGCATATACAATTTTGCATATATGCAGCATATATAGTATCATATATGGGCACAGGGGCGCCGCCAGGAATTTTAGGCCCCATGACAAAAAATCAAATTGGGCCCCCTCTGTGCAGGTTTTGTCACCACATCTCTAGGACCTAACTGTCCCATTAAAAACTTTACATAACTCAAATTAAAGGCTTGAAACTGTCTTGCTCATTGTAGTTCAATACTAGTACTAGCACAATCTGTTGGTGATTTGTACATGCATGCAAGTCTATTTTGCAGTTTACTATTTGAAGCAAGATTAAAAGCAACCATAAAAAATGGGCTGAAGGCAATCTCAATGTATTTTTATTGTAAAATTTGACTAAATGGAAAACAAAATGATTATTATTATAATTATTATAATTATTAATGAATGATTTAAAAAAAGAAAAACAAACTAACTTAAATATTAACTTTCAATTAAAATAATTTAACATCATCCTCTCAAAACAATGAAAACAGCAGTTTTTTACTTTAGCTGCACATATATGCCAACAAGAACAAGTGGACAATGAAATTTCCACAACAGGGTTATTAAAGTGCTACAAAACAGATCAAGTGATCACTAAATCAAAAGGTTTTGAGATTTGGAATATGGTCATAATAAACTAACAGTACCAGTGACAACCAATTAAAAAGGTATAAGAACAAAGCCCAAACTGTTTTTTTAGGCTGTAGGCATTATGTCTGTAGTAAAATCCAATCTCCATAGCCATGCCATTTGGCAGCTATCACTGACTCTTGCTTAGGCTGACTCACCAAGAGCCCAGCGCCGAGCCTTCTTGCTAGCAAAGTCACTAATCAAGTCTTTGAAGTCTAGCTTTCTAGCCAACTGACTTTCAATGGACAACATGGCAAGACTGCAAAGCCTGTCCTGAGACATAGTGGACCTTAAATAGTTTTTTATCAGTTTAAGCTTACTGAAAGCTCTCTCCCCACCAGCAACAGTAACAGGCAGTGTACAAAATATACGTAAAGCAATGCAGACTTCTCCAAAAATGCTGTGTAGCTGCATGGTGTTAATTGCATTCAGGAGACCAAGAGGGGACAAGTTAGGAGGAAAAGTAGCAGCATATACTGTGTTCAGGTGTCTTATTTCATTTTGAAACTCAGACGTGAGATCTCTGCAATATTTCTTGATAAGTGGTTGGCACACAGAAGGGACTTTATCCTCACTAATATGGCCAACTTTTAAAACTGCAGAGAATTCCTCAACTATTCCTGCAGTGGTGTGGAACCTGGTGTCCAGATCACTTATGATTCTGTCCATAGCAGTTAAAAACACTGTGTTCCGAAACACTGTTGCTGCACTGTCCTGAGCTGTCTCCTCTTGAGAGGTCTCATCATGAAATCTCTTCCTTTTCTTTTGCCGACTGTGTTCCTTGTTAAACTGAGGTTCAACATCTATTTGTGTTGCAATCAATGTTGCCTCAGACAGGAGTGACTCCCATCTATCTCGAAGAGCCAGCATCTCTTTTGTTAAGGCACTGATATTAGCTACCTCTGTGTCAAGAGAGATTTTTCCAGACTGGATAACCACATTCCTGTCATCAATGCACTGCAGTACTTTGAGCCAGACAGTGAGTAGGACAATAGCATTGAATGACATGAAGTAGTTCTTCAGACCACTAGCCTCTGATCTGGCCTCGCTGGTGAGACTACATGTTGCGAGTATACTTTCAAGGGCTTCAATGACAGAAGGAAGGTGCTGTGCTACAGGTTTAACAGCCATGATTCTTGCACTCCAGCGAGTGTCTGAGAGGCGATGCAAACAGCAACCTGTTTTCTCTTTGAAGATGGCCCAGCGTTCTGGGCTGGCACTAAAAAGTGAGTAAAGGCGATTAATGCAGCCAAAAAATGTTGCTACTTCTGGGCTTGTTTGTGCAGCATGCACACCCACAAGATTTAAGGTGTGGGAGGCACAGGGTGAAAATGTAGCTAGATGATTTTTCTTTAATATCTGGGCTTGGACTCCCTTGACCCTTCCTGACATGTTTGCCCCGTTGTCATATCCTTGCCCTCTGCAGTCTCCAATGTCTATCCCTTTGTCCTCAAGCACTTTTTCAATCATTTCTCCTATCTCACTTCCTGTTTTTTTGTGAAAGTCCTTAAATTCTAAGAACCGTTCTGTGATCTCCCATTCGACTGTTTCTTTGTTATGCCTCACATATCTTATGAGCACCACATTCTGCTCAGTGTGAGAAATGTCTGGTGTAGCATCACAGATGACTGAAAAATAAATAGCATCTTCTCTTTCCTTTAAAATTGTTTTCAAAACTCTTCTGCCACATAAATCAATAAATTCATTCTGAATGTCAGAGCTCAGATAATGTGTCAATCTGGTTCCTTTTTTTTGTCCCTGACTTTTTGCAAGTGCTCATTAAGCAGTGGATCGTAATGAGACAAAAGCTCTAATGTGCCCAAGAAATTTCCATTATGGATATCATCTAGGTCTTTGGTTTTACCCCTGAAAGGTAAATTCCTTGATGACAAGTGCAGTGTTACATCCAGGATTCTCTCCAAGAGAGCTCTGTTCTTCTCAATTTCTGTTTGGATCTGCTTTTGCAACTGAGAGTCAATGCCACTAACAGCCATTACTGACCGTTCCAAGTTCTTCCATTTCAAATAGCAGTCTCTGTGTGCCATATTCTTCTCATGGACAGGGAATTTATCATACATCCGACGCCACTTCACATCAGACATTTTATATCCATCTTGACTGTTCAGTGCACTAACAGAAGGTCTTTTTTGTAAATGGGAGAAAAGCACACATGGGATGCAATACAGTGCATTAGATGACTTGCTGTAAGTTACCCAGTCTCTCTTTACCTTTTCCCTACCATTGGCTGCCTTACTGTACAATAAGTATTCTGGAAATGGTTTTCCCTCAGAATCTTGTGGCAGTACATCATCATCATCTCTGGTGGCCAGTGCCCTCACAAAATCCTCTCTGTCCCTATCAGTCAAATTTGCTGGCCATAAACCTGGGTCATCCTTTTTATAACTTTGTCTGTCTTCTTCCAGCATGCATCTCTCATCCTCATCATCATCATCATCACTGTTACTTTCTTTCCCTTCTTCCTCTGCTTCTACACTTCTTTCTACTTCTACCTTAGAGGGCCCTGGCACTGTAGGATGTACACAATGCATGTGATACAATATATTAAATATGCCATATACCAATAAATAACACTACAGAACATTGACCTTAATTACCTACAGTTCTGGATCACCAACACTTGATTACATTGTGTGTGTGTGTGTGTGTGTGTGTGTGTGTGTGTGTGTGTGTGTGTGTGTGTGTGTGTGTGTGTGTGTGTGTGTGTGTGTGTGTGTGTTAAATTGTCCTTCATGTAAGAATAATAAAGTTGGTATCTATAGATGCAATTCCATAATAAAATATTCCATAAAATCTAAATAAATTATCAAACTGGATTATTTTAATATTATCTGTTTCTTAAATGCAGGCTCAGGACAGGTAAGTTACTCACTGTTTCCAACTGTCCAGCTTCCAGTACAAACAGTAGGTTGTTGTTTTATTATATTTTATTTCATAATGATTGATCATTATGTGAGAAAATAATTGTTATTAATGTGTTTGAATCTGTCATTAATAAATATTTCATTTTCTTTTTTTTTAATGGTAAAAAGAGCAAGAGAGAGAGAAATACCAACAGACTTCCTGCAATGATGCTAACTGCATGTCATTGAACACATTGTTGCTCACCTTCTTCACTGGGACATGGAGGGGCACAGTTAGGGGAAGACTGGGGTGCTGACTCATCTGTTGTTAAGTCGGCTAAAAGGGGCAGGGACATATATTTAATATGGATATCTTGCTAAATGTTTCCCTGCACTGATTAAATGGTGATTAACTCTTTCGCTGCCAGCGTTTTTAAAAAAGTAGCATTTTGGTAATTTTCACAAAAGTTTCACAAAATGCCTGCCAGGAAAAATTATCTTCTATAAATATATACACATACAAATATTTCAAATGAAAGAACAGACCCTTTGCTTTCAAACAATCAATAAACAAACATACTGGGGAAAAAAATCATCCTATATTTCTTTTAAAAAATTCTGAGCAAAAACTTTAAAAACTGTATTTTTGCATAGGAAGTTTCTTAAGAGATCAGATTCAGAACGATTATCAAAACATACAGCCATTTTGCTTCAGTTTTTTTATAAGTTGGGTAAGATGGCAGGGCAAGGCGGCATCTAGTGGATAAAAGCTGTATTACAGAGCTTACCAATACCACTCGTCAGAAAAATTCGTCAGATAAAACGTCTTTATCAGGTAACTATTAACTCATAATTGATGAGATAACTCATCAATGGCAGGGAAAGAGTTAAATGTAGGCTAAAATAGTCTGTAGCTAACGTTAGCTATCTTATTTCACTAGGGACATTAAGCAAACAGGTTAATACCACTCACAGACTATAGGCTACCCACCTTTCTTGGTGAAAAATTGGGTTACAGTTTGACACCCTTTCCGTTGTCTTTCCTCTTTTTCTTTTCTCTCTTTCCTTTTTTGAAAACCAGATTTTGCTTTATTGGGCAACATTGTAGTTCTGGCGCACGCATATAGCTTTCATATATGTGCATATATATTATTATATATGTGCATATGTGCTGCATATATGTGCATATTAGCTGCATATATGTTTCATATATGCACATATATATTTTTATATATGTGCATATATGCTGTATATATGCAGCATATATGTGCATATAAGCTGCATATATGTTTCATATATGCACATATATCCACATATAGGTTCTTTCCATGTGGGTCTCATTGAAATAAAAGGGCCAATTCTTTTGTTTACTGTAGCAGCAGCTCACGCATTGCTGGTTGCTTGGTAACAGACCTGACAGTTGATAGCCAAACATGATTAAGCGATTTGGGATTTCCTAACTAGAGATGAGATAAGACTTGGTGAGATAAGATGAGAATTCTAAATCACCTTAAGATTTGGTTCTGTAATATGAATTTGTGAAAATCTTAATTTAAAACATCACATCTTAAGTTAAGACCTAAGATAGAAAGTTTCTGTAATACGCCCCCTGCTCTCTAACGTAATGTGCGCGTTGCAGTTGACCGGTTCTCTGCCAGCCTTTGCCCTCTCGTTTCAAACTCATTATAAATGAAATCATTGACAGACCCCAACGAAAATTATTTCACTAAAACAGTTCACTCATATCCCACTTACATTTTAGCATGGCCAAATTCTACCTCTGAGGTGTTTGTATATTTACCCACCTGTAAAACAGGAGAAAAACGAAAAGACAGTCACAGCATATCAGGTTTGAGCTTTCTGCAGTGATTGTATTCTTCGTAGACCAAATTCAAAGACGATTGGCTGACGTCATTGTCTGTTTTACTAGTTATTCAGTTTGTTTATGAACGTGATCTCTCTCATAACGGCTACTTCAGCAACTTGAGCCAATCATATGCTCGGCCACCGCTCGTACTCGATCGCCATTGGCTCGTACTTTTGTCACTCTTTGAAGTCAGAAAGAAGGCTTTGCATCAGTTGTCCGTGCTACTCAAGAGGGGAGGGGGATTTCAGTGAACGAGAAATAGGAGTTGTTCGACTTCATGTGCGCCGCAAGAACTGACAGCCTGATGACGTCAAAGTACCGCGAGAACGATTCGTAAAATCATGCGGAGGAGTCTGCTTTTAAATCTCTCTCGCGGAACTTTGACGTCATACAGCTATTGGTTCCTGCTGCGCTGCATAAAGTCAACAAGCTTAATGGATTGGTTGAACGAGAACGATTTGTTCAAGAACTTTACATCACTAAGCCAATTGCAGTGTTGCGTTTTTACATAGTTAATTAAGAGCTTTTTCGGATTTAACTATTTGTAGTTGGAGGTTGAGGTGTTCATTCAGCAGGCGGTAATTTCTGAGGTAATTTATAATTTGTATTAGAATGATGAAAAATCGTTTAATTATGAAGTTTTCAGTTTAAAATGTTTTCTTAACATATGTTGAAATATGTTTATTATTTATTTTTTATTGTTTGGTACAATGTCTATATATTTTGTTCTTTATAGGCAGGGCTGCCTGGAAAGATAAGATATAGAGATATAAATGTGTACTGTTGAAGTTATGGTGTAGTTTGTGTAGTTTGATATAGAGTGGATCATTTGTTAGTGCTTTTGATTAATTTTATAAGAAATGTTTCTGTAATCAAGTTCTTGAAATTATTTGTAATTGATTATTTGCGGTGTATCATGAGTTTGTTTCTTATGCTGCTAGTTTCTGAGGTAATTATGCTGCTGTAGTAGTTTCTGAGGTAATTTTCATTACAAACATGATTGTGGAGATCATTTTGTGATCTTTTTATATGTAATATATTGTCTGTAGATGATTGTTGTTATTTGCTCTTGTTCACATATATTCGCGGCACTTTTTCCCGCCGCTTTTTTACATTTCTGATTGAACTAGTTCTAGTTGAACAGTGCATGGTGTTCTGGTAATTTCTGAGGTAATTTATCATTTATAATAGAATGACAAGCAATTGTTTGATAGGGTATTTTTAGTCTAAAATCTTTTATTTATGTGTAAAAAGATTTAGTTTGAGAGATTAAAAGATTATAAATGTGTAATATTGAAGTTATGGTAGTTGGTTTGGTTTTGAAAGTGTAATATTGAGTGCATTATTTCGTAGGTTTTTTTTTGTTTTTGTGGCAAAGTTGTTGGGATTTTTTATAGATTTGTTAGATTAGATTGTTTGCGGTGTATTATTATGTTTGTCTTATGCTGTTGCAGTAGGATTAGTGTGGTTATTTGTTGACTTGTTGATTTTGCAGCAGTTTTTTTTGAAGGTTTCGGTTAAATATATTAGGTATTAGGCTATATATTAGATTGGAAGTTGGGTTTTATGTTAATAGGAGGACATTTTCTGGATTGTTATAGTTCTAGTTAAACGTTGGATGGAAGCGTTGTTTTAGCGGTAATTTCTGAGGTAATTTTTTTTTCATTTATAATAGAATCGTGAGCAATTGTTTAATGGTGAACATTCTTTGTTTAAAATCTTTTTTTATTTATAAAGATGATAATTATATTATTTAAAGTGTTTGTTACAATGTTTATTAGGGGCCAAGCCCGCAGGGCGGCAGGCCACTATTGCGTTTGATGGTTTTCTTATTATTAGGGGTCAAGCACCGAAGGTGCTGAGACACCTATTGTTTTTTGTTAGTATTATTAGGGGCCAAGCACCTATGGTGCTGTGGCACCTATTGTTATTGTCAGTATTATTAGGGGTCAAGCACCGAAGGTGCTGTGACACCTATTGGAATTGTTAGTATTATTATTATTATTCCGCGTCTTCTTCTTCTTAGCCATAGGCGTCTATGGCAGCCCTATGAACCGTACATAGGAAAATGATGAAATTTGGCACAGTTGTAGTGGTGGTCCTAAAAAGTCAAGTGACCAAAAATGGGGTCTCTAGCACTAACTCTATAGCGCCACCAGCAGTGCAAAAATTCAATGTTCAAATGGTTATAACTGCTGATCCGCTTGATCTATGAAAATTCTACTTAGTACACGTGATTGCTCTCCTCATGCTTGTTGTTTTTAATACCTTACAGTAAAACTCCACCCATTACAGTAGTGGCCATTTTGAAATGTACAGTATTCCATTTATTCGCTACTCCTCCTTCAAATTTTGTTCAATTGCTATGAAATTTGGCACAGGTGATCTTTGGAGTGAGCCGCACAGAAATGACTGAACAGAATTTTGATATTTATCTTTGTTCAAAAGTAATAAATGCGCAAACTTAACGAGGTTGACGCAAAAATGGTTCTGAAGCTGTAGCTCAGTCATTCTTTGATCAATTGAAATGAAATTGGGTACACTTCATGTGGACCATGAACTTGGGGTTCATGCCAAATTTGGTCACAGCGCCACCTATGGGTCATGAGATATGAAAATAGGCTATTTTTGCCCATAACTTCTGAACTGTTTGTCAGAAAATTATGATCTTGATGTCTATGGATTGCTTACCTCATGCTGCATCTGCCGATGTGTATTATGCCGGGTTTGACCGAACCGCCTGTCCGCCATTTTGAAATTTCAGATAATTTGTTATATTTTTTTAACTATTGGACATATCCGCGCAAAAATTAGTAAGGAGCTTCGACATGATGTCCTGAAGGTACCTGGGAAGTCAGAGTACAGCGCCACCTAGGGGTTATAAACTATAACAGTTCTTATGGAACTGCTTATAACTTCTGAATACTTTGTCTGATATTAATTTCTTTGTGAAATTGTATTCACTGGTTTATGCCGATTGCAACGATACCTCGTTTGTCATTTTCCAACATTCTGTTCATGTGTTATTGTAAAGCATGTGGTAGATGATTTTTTCGCTACTCCTTTTACAAATTTTGTTTATTTTATGCCAGGTACTGCTCGTATAATGTTTGGAGCAATCCACACAGAAATGACCGAACAGATTTTTGATATTCTGTTCTCTTTCTTAGAAATACCACTCCAAAGTTGACCGTGCCTGTGACATTGTCTATTTGTCATAGTAAATTAATGTGACTGTATATTACATTGTATAGCATGTCAATCCTTGCAGTACCTAAGCTGTTTTTTTGCTGCCCTTTGAGCTGTGTTAACTGCGTTGTGCATCTGGTTAACCACATGCCATGAGATTCTGAGGTCATGGGTTCGAATCCCATGTGCAGTGATATTTTGTCTTAACTTTTTTCTCACTTAAGTTTTGTGAATCTCATACTATAGATTGTATTTCAGTTATTTGTGCTCTCTGTTGTCATTCCTGCACTTTTGGTAATTGCTGGATATCAATGTTTACAGCTCTAAATCTCTATTCTATAGCTTGGACACACCAACTCGGTGGTTTAATTGGTTACTCAGTGGCGCATGCGGTAACTGCTGTGCTTTGGGAACCTGAGGTCATGGGTTCGAATCCCAGCTCTTACTTTCACTTATTAAGATTTCCTTTTGTGTTCACTTTAACACGTTCTTCTCGACCTGTCTGGTTTTCCACATGTGTTATATTTTTGCCATCTTTACTGTTGTTGCTCCGCACTGCAGTGGTTCTGCTCTGCATTTGCTTTGCTTCGGGTTCGGCCTCTATATTGCGCGCTTTCTGCGCTTTGCACATTTGCTGCGTCGTGTGGTTTTTGCTGTGCTTTGGGTGCTCATTGCGCTGAAGGTGCTTGGCCCCGCAATTGCTGCTTGCAGCTATATTTTTAGGGGCCAAGCACCTATGGTGCTGTGGCACCTATTGTTTCTGTTAGTATTATTATTATTATTATTATTATTTTTCTTAATCTTCTTCCCCAATGGGAGTCTATGGCAGCCCTATGAACCGTATATAGGAAAATGATGAAATTTGGCACAGTTGTAGTGGTGGTCATAAATAGTCATTTGGCCAAAAATGGGGTCTCAAGCAGTAACTCTATAGCGCCACCATCATCTCAAAAATTCAATGTTCAAATGGTTATAACTCGTGATCCATTTGCTCTATGAAAATTCTACTTAGTACACGTGATTGCTCTCCTCATGCTTATTGTTTTTAATACCTTACAGTAAGACTCCACCCATTACAGTATCGGCCATTTTGAAATGTACAGTATTTCGTTTTTTCGCTACTCCTCCTTCAAATTTGGTTAAATTCTTATGAGATTTGGCACATGTGATCTTTGGAGTTAGCCGCATAGAAATGACTGAACAGAATTTTGATATTTTTCTTTATTCAAAAGTAATTAATGCGCGAACTTAACGAGATTGACGCAAAATTGGTTCTGAGGCTGTATCTCGGTCATTCTTTGATCAATCGAGATGAAATTTGGTACGCTTCATGTCGACCATGAAATGGGGGTCCATGCCAAATTTGGTGACAGCGCCACCTATTGGTCGTGAGATAGGAAAAACGGCTATTTTTGCGCATACCTTCTGAATCGTTTGTCAGAAAATTATGATCTTGGTGTCTACGGATTCCTTGGCTCATGCCGCATCTGTCGATATGTATTATGCCGGGATTGACCGAACCGCCTGTCCGCCATTTTGAAATCTGTGATAAATTGCTATAACTTTTGAAGTATCGGATATATCGGCGCAAAAATCGGTAGGGAGCTTCGGCATGACGTCCTGAGGAAATCAGAGAACAGCGCCACCTATGGGTATAAACTATAACAGTTCTTATAGAACTGCTTATAACTTCTGAATTCTTTGTATGGCATGTAAGCTCTTTTCTGCTGCCCCTTGAGCTGTGTCTACTGAGTGGCGCATCTGTTAAGTTGTTTGCATAGAGATTCTGAGTTCATGGGTTCGAATCCCACCTGAGCCAGGTGTTAATTTCTTCTATTATAGTTTTGTTCTTTCTCACCTATTCTTTTTGACCTGTCTGTAGTTCACATATGTTCTATTTTTGCCATGTTTTCTGTTGCTGCTCTGCACTGCGGTGGTTCTGCTCTGTCATTGCTACGCTTTGGGTTCTTTGCTGAGCCTTGTGTTCTTGATGCACCTTGGGTGCTCAATGCGCCCTGGGTCATTGATACGTTGTATGTTTCTTGCTGTGCTTTGGGTGCTCATTGCGCTGATTGTGCTTGGCCCCGTATCGCTGCTTGCAGCTATATTTATTATTATTCTTCTTAATCTTCCCCAATGGGAGTCTATGGCAGCCCTATGAACCGTATATAGGAAAATGATGAAATTTGGCACAGTTGTAGTGGTGGTCATAAATAGTCATTTGGCCAAAAATGGGGTTTCTAACAGTAACTCTATAGCGCCACCATCATCTCAAAAATTCAATGTTCAAATGGTTATAACTCGTGATCCATTAGATCTATGAGAATTCTACTTAGTACACGTGATTGCTCTCATCCCGCTTATTGAATTTGATACTTTACAGTAAGACTCCTCCCATTACAGTATCGGCCATTTTGAAATGTACAGTATTTAGTTTTTTCGCTACTCCTCCTTCAAATTTGGTTAAATTCTTATGAGATTTGGCACATGTGATCTTTGGAGTGAGCCGCATAGAAATGACTGAACAGAATTTTGAAATTTTTCTTTATTCAAAAGTAATTAATGCGTGAACTTAACGAGATTGAAGCAAAATTGGTTCTGAAGCTGTATCTCGGTCATTCTTTGATCAATCGAGATGAAATTTGGTACGCTTCATGTCGACCATGAAATGGGGGTCCATGCCAAATTTGGTGACAGCGCCACCTATGGGTCATGAGATAGGAAAAAAGGTTATTTTTGTGCATAACTTCTGAATCGTTTGTCAGAAAATTATGATCTTGGTGTCTACGGATTCCTTGGCTCATGCCGCATCTGCCGATGTGTATTATGCCGGGATTGACCGAACCGCCTGTCCGCCATTTTGAAATCTGTGATAAATTGCTATAACTTTTGAAGTATCGGATATATCGGCGCAAAAATCGGTAGGGAGCTTCGGCATGACGTCCTGAGGAAATCAGAGAACAGCGCCACCTAGGGGTATGAACTATAACAGTTCTTATAGAACTGCTTATAACTTCTGAATTCTTTGTATGGCATGTAAGCTCTTTTCTGCTGCCCCTTGAGCTGTGTCTACTGAGTGGCGCATCTGTTAAGTCGTTTGCATAGAGATCCTGAGTTCATGGGTTCGAATCCCACCTGAGCCAGGTGTTAATTTCTTCTATTATAGTTTTGTTCTTTCTCACCTATTCTTTTTGACCTGTCTGTAGTTTACATATGTTCTATTTTTGCCATGTTTTCTGTTGCTGCTCTGCACTGCGGTGGTTCTGCTCTGTCATTGCTACGCTTTGGGTTCTTTGCGGCGCTTTGTGTTCTTGATGCACCTTGGGTGCTCAATGCACCCTGGGTCATTGATACGTTGTATGTTTCTTGCTGTGCTTCGGGTGCTCATTGCGCTGATTGTGCTTGGTCCCGTATCGCTGCTTGCAGCTATATTTATTAGGGGCCAAGCACCTATGGTGCTGTGGCACCTATTGTTTCTGTTAGTATTATTATTCTTCTTAATCTTAATCTTAATCTTCCCCAATGGGAGTCTATGGCAGCCCTATGAACCGTATGTAGGAAAATGATGAAATTTGGCATAGTTGTAGTGGTGGTCGTAAATAGTCATGTGGCCAAAAATGGGGTCTCTAGCAGTAACTCTATAGCGCCACCATCATCTCAAATATTCAATGTTCAAATGGTTATAACTCGTGATCCATTTGCTCTATGAAAATTCTACTTAGTACACGTGATTGCTCTCCTCATGCTTATTGTTTTTAATGCCTTACAGTAAGACTCCACCCATTACAGTAGCGGCCATTTTGAAATGTACAGTATTTCGTTTTTTCGCTACTCCTCCTTCAAATTTGGTTAAATTCTTATGAGATTTGGCACATGTGATCTTTGGAGTGAGCCGCATAGAAATGACTGAACAGAATTTTGATATTTTTCTTTATTCAAAAGTAATTAATGCGTGAACTTAACGAGATTGACGCAAAATTGGTTCTGAGGCTGTATCTCAGTCATTCTTTGATCAATCGAGATGAAATTTGGTACGCTTCATGTCGACCATGAAATGGGGGTCCATGCCAAATTTGGTGACAGCGCCACCTATGGGTCATGAGATAGGAAAAAAGGCTATTTTTGTGCATAACTTCTGAATCGTTTGTCAGAAAATTATGATCTTGGTGTCTACGGATTCCTTGGCTCATGCCGCATCTGTTGATATGTATTATGCCGGGATTGACCGAACCGCCTGTCCGCCATTTTGAAATCTGTGATAAATTGCTATAACTTTTGAAGTATCGGATATATCGGCGCAAAAATCGGTAGGGAGCTTCGGCATGATGTCCTGAGGGTACCTGGGAAATCAGAGTACAGCGCCACCTAGGGGTTGTAAACTATAACAGTTCTTATCGAACTGCTTATAACTTCTGAATACTTTGTCTGATATACATTTTCTTTGTGAAATTGGATTCACTGGTGTATGCCGATCGCAATGATACCTCGTTTGTCATTTTCCAACATTCTGTTCATGTGTTATTGTAAGGCATATGGTAGATGATTTTTTCGCTACTCCTTTTAGAAATTTTGTTTATTTTATGCCAGGTTCTGCTCGTATAATGTTTGGAGCAATCCGCACAGAATGACCGAACAGATTTTTTATATTTGGTTCTCTTTCTTAGATATACCGCTCCAAAATTGACCGTGCCTGTGACGTTGTCTATTCGGCCTAGTGAATTACTGTATATTACATTTTATAGCATTACTGTACAGAATGTTCTTCTTGTTTTCAATCTCATTTGAGCTTTTTGATTCTCATATACATTGTATTTCTGTTATTTCTGATCTGTGGTATCATTTTTGCATCTTTGGTGATTGGCATATGTCAATGCTTGCATCTCTGTCAGCTCTGTCTGCTGTCCCATGAACTGTGTCAACTGAGTGGCGTATCTGGTTAGTCACACGCAATGAGATTCTGAGTTCTTGGGTTTGAAACCTGCCTGAGGCAAGTATTAATTTGTTATATTAAAGTTTTGTTCTTTCTCACCTATTCTTCTCAACCTGTCTGTAGTTCACATATGTTCTATTTTCATCATGTTTTCTATTGCTGCTCTGCACTGCAGTGGTTCTGATCTGTGATTGCTACATTTTGGGTACTTGCTGGGCCTTGTGTTTTTGATTGGGTGCTCAATGCACATTGGGTGATTGATACGTTGTATCTTTCTTGCTGTGCTTTGGGTGCTCATTGCGCTGATGGTGCTTGGCCCCGTATCGCTGCTTGCAGCTATATTTAGGGGCCAAGCCCGCAGGGCGGCAGGCCACTATTGCGTTTGATGGTTTTCTTATTATTAGGGGCCAAGCACCTATGGTGCTGTGGCACCTATTGTTTCTGTTAGTATTATTAGGGGCCAAGCACCTATGGTGCTGTGGCACCTATTGTTTCTGTTTTTTTTTTTTTTTTTTTTTTTTTAACTTTGTATTTATTAAATTTTGTTGTAAAACCCCCCAAAGAACATTCCAGAATATACAATTTAAACAGTTACAGAACACCATTTTCCACCCCGTCCGACAAAAATAAATAAAAGGACAAAAAGTAAATAAATAAATAAAATGAAATTGAAGAAAACACACATATATATATATATATATAAATGATAAATAAAATAACACAAACAAAAACTACTGTGCGTATACATACTTATATACATACAAAACCCCGAAGAATAATTACAAATGTTCATATACAAATATCGGTTGTTGAATGAAAAAAAATATTTAAGAGCAAGCAATCTTTACATTTCAATTTGTCTATCTATTCACAAATTGCACAAAGGGGGACCATATCTTTTTAAACACCTCTGCTTTACCTCTAGTTGCATAGGTCAATTTTTCAAGAGCAAGATTAGAAATCATCTCTTTAGTCCAGTGTGAGAGAGTAGGTCTCTGAATATTTTTCCACTCGAGTGCAACTATGCGTTTGGCTTGTAGTAGACTAAAATCTACCAGCTTCTGTATACTTGCACTAACAGATACATTTTCAGGATATATATGCAGTAAACATAGTTTAGGGTCCATAGGAATATTCTCTCCAATCATTTCAGAAATCACATCCAAAACCTCCTTCCAGAATTCCTGTAACTCTTTACATTGCCACATGCAATGAAACAATGTACCAGTTTCATCATTACATTTTATGCAATTGTCTGGTATGTTAGGGTTAATCCTATGCAATTTAACAGGGGTGATATATGTCCTAAACATCCATTTATACTGTAATATTCTGCATCTAGTATTGATAGACTGAGTTTGAGCTAACAGGCAAGATTGTTCCCATTCCTCCACAGTGATCTCCACCTGGAGATCTCTTTTCCACGCTGAAAGGTATGCCTGGGAGCTCTCTTTTGATCCAGATAGTAATGTCTTGTAAAGCACAGAAATCTTTCCTCTATCATTTATATGATTCAGAGTAATTCGTTCTAAAGTAGAAGGTTGAGGTTCTGAATATGCTTTTATTTTGGAGTATATGTAACTCCTAATTTGAAGATATTTAAAGAAATGAGTTTGGGGGAGTATATATTTGGCAACCAACTGTTGGAAGGTCATGAGTGTACCTCCTTCATACAAGTTTTTTAACATACATATTCCTTTCAACTGCCAATTTTTAAACCCCATATCGTTTCTTCCAGGTTTAAAGTCATTATTGCCCCATATTGGGGAAAAGGGAGAGATCGATACAGTTTCCTCCAAAAATGAATGGGCCTCATACCAAACTGATATGGTATTTCGGAGAAGGGGGTTGAGAGTGGACTTTTTTAGTGCTTTGATTGGAGCTGAGTATATATATGACTGTATAGGAAGTGGTATGTCATCTTTCTCAATATCGATCCAAGCTGGTTGGTCTGTTGTAGAAAAGTAAAACATAGCTGTTCGAAGTTGTGCCGCCCAGTAGTAAAGTTTTATGTTTGGCATTTGAAGCCCTCCTCGATCATACGGTAGATAAAGAAGGGATAAACGTAGCCGAGGGCGCCTATTATTCCATATGAATCTTGTAAGGGCTTTACTAAGGGTGGAAAGGAGATCAGCAGGTAGTGGAAGAGGTATAGATTGAAAAAGATATAGATATTTTGGCAAAACCGACATTTTGATTATACTTATACGGCCCACTAAGGAGATTGGCATTGTGTTCCATTTGTCTAGAGATTCCAGGACTCTCTGCAGTAACGGATCATAATTAGAGGGAACTATATCATCTATATTGGGTGTTATTCTAATCCCCAAGTAGGTGAAGCCATCAGTCGCTTTGTTAAATTGTGTATAACATACCGGGGCTTTCCTCTCCTGTTCATTTAATAATAACAGAATACTATTATTATTATTGACTTTATAACCAGAGAATTTTCCAAATTTCTCCAGTATATTCATCAGGGCAGGGATGGAGTTTTTCAAATTGGTTAAAAATAAAACTATGTCATCTGCAAATAGGGATATACGGTGTTCCCTCTCTCCGATCTTCATACCCCTTATATCTGGATTTTTCCTAATAGTCATAGCCAAGGGTTCAATGGCAAACAAAAACTGTAAAGGGGATAATGGGCATCCTTGTCTCGTACCTCTAGTCAAATCAAACAATTTTGAGATATTATTGTTTGTTATAACTTGGGCAAGTGGTTTATTGTAAAGCAATTTGAGCCATTTTAGATATTCTGTTCCTATTCCAAATCTTCTAAGTGCTTCAAATAGGTAACCCCATTCGATCCTGTCAAATGCTTTTTCCGCATCTAAGGATAGCATTGCATGGTCTTTGTTGTTATGTTTTTTATATAATATGTTTAAAACTCTACGTATATTATTAAAACCCTGTCTACCTATAACAAATCCATTTTGGTCTTCCAGAATCAGTTTGGGTACATGAATTTCAATCCTTTTTGCTAAAGCTTTGCATAGTATTTTTGTATCGCATGACATCAGTGAGATAGGTCGATAAGATGTCCTATCTGTTGGAGATTTACCCGGTTTTAACACTAGAGTGATTAATGCAGACCTTAAAGATGGGGGCAGTATTCCTGTTACATATGATTCATTAAACACTTCCAGAAGATGAGGTAGTAGTTTTTTAGAAAATGTTTTATAAATCTCTAGTGGCAAGCCATCAGGCCCAGGTGCTTTTCCACTGTTCATACTTTGTACCACTTCTGTCAATTCTTCAATACTTAAATTGTTTTCCAGATCTGGTTTGGTATCTTCTGTCAATTGGGGAAAGTCAAGTTCATCTAGAATATTATTTTGATCTCCTGGGGTATCTAAACATTCAGAATTATATAGATTTTCATAATATGATTTGAAGGCATCATTAATTTCTATTGGATCAATCAAAGATTGTCCATTGTCTAGCAAAATTGAGTTTATAGCTCTATTTGCTTGTATCTTTTTTATTCTCCACGCCAACAGTTTCCCGGGTTTCTCACCTTGATCGTAGTAAGACTGCTTTAACCACATCAAATTTGTAGCTATTTTACTACTAGTCAATTTACTGTATTGTGCTTTCAACGAAAGAAGCTTTTTCTTTTCCTCAGGGTTATCATTAACAAAAAGTTGTAATTCTATTTCTTTGATTTGTTGATCAAGATTTCCCAATTGTTTATAGTATTCTTTGGACTTACTCCTTGTGTAACTCATTATTTCACCTCTTATATAAGCCTTAAAGGCTTCCCACCTTATTGAGGCACTAGTCTGGTCTGTATTAATATTAAAATATTCATCTATTTTCCCCCCTATAAAATCTACAAATTTTGAGCTTTGGAGCCAGCTTGTTTGGAATCTAAATCTAAATGGAGTAGAGTATAAATTACAAAACTGTATAGTAAATGAAATGGGGGCATGGTCAGACAATAGAATACTATCATACCAGCATTTTCCTATTTTGGACAGCAGGGTAGTAGAAACTAGGAAGTAGTCAATCCTAGAGTAAGTTTTATGGGTGTTTGAAAAACATGAATATTCTCTTTTATTGAGATTGAGATGTCTCCATATCTCAGTTAAGTTTAAATCTTTTATACAGTTTTTTATTACTTTCCTTGATTGTTGATGTGTACTGTCAGTACCCGTGGAACGATCAAGCTGTATGTCAAGAACACAATTAAAATCACCTCCAATTATATAATGTCCTGAATATGCTGATAATGTATGAAAGAAATTTTGATGGAAAGAATAATCATCATCATTAGGAGCATATATACTTATTAAGGTTACTTGTACATTCACAATTGAACCATTGAGAATTATAAATCTACCTCGCGGATCAATATGCTGCTTGTGTAACCGAAAAGGGACCGATTTATGAACAAGAATCATAACCCCTCGAGCATGTGAGCTATATGGGGCAGAAAAAACCTGTCCTGGCCATCTTTTGGAAACTCGACTTGTATCCTCCTTTAACAGATGCGTTTCTTGCAAGAAGAGTATATTAACCTTCATTTGTTTAAGCCTACCTAATACCTGTTTTAACTTAACAAGTTTATTCAGTCCCCTTACATTCCAACTGCTTATTTTTAGCTCTAGTATATTAACTTAGGGGTGGTAATTTATGTAAAATAAGGAATTTCTGCATCCAAAGATTTGACTGCTTGACTTGTTTTGTAGAAAAAAAACAAAAAACAAAAAAAACAACAACAAAAAAAAAACAAAAAAAACAAAAAAAAAAAACACAAAAAACAAGAATAAAAAACGTGCATTTTTCTCAAACGAACTGCACTAACAACCCACCCTTCCAAACTTTGGTTATGGAAAACAATAGATCCACTAAAGGTGGAGCAACACAGTGTAAATATGTGAACAATGGTTAACATTACATTGAGAACGCTAAGAACAGCGCAAGCTAACCATAAGCAATACCCTTATTAAATAAAATGCAGTCTGTATTACCAGATTCATATCGTGGCCATATGATGTCAGAGCTTTCAGGTTCAGTTTTCACTGACTTCGTGTCAGTTGCAAAATGTGGTATATGCCCAAAGTTTACCTTTTGTTACTTAAATGGAGATTAATGGAGTTCACGCGATAGATTTTAGCGCCCGAATGTACTCCTCCGCTTCTATGACGGTCTTGAAGATGTGTCGCTTATCTTCGTGAGTCACTATTAAATGAGCTGGGTAAAGCATACCGTAACGAATATTCATGGATTTCAGCTGGGCTTTTACTCCATCGAAGCATCGCTGACGTTGGCGAGTCTCTGCTGACAGGTCTGGAAACAGACTAATCCGGTGGACTCCGCAGCGTATCTCCTTTATTTTCCTGGCAGCCCTCAGTGTCTTTTCACGATCTTTGTAATTCAGAAACTTCATCACTATTGTTCTGGGAGCATTAGGACGATTTGGGTTGGTTTGGCCCACCCGATGTGCCCGTTCAATTATCGGAGCTTCTGTAAAACAGTCAGTCAGAACTTTGGGAAGCCAGTCCTCCAGAAAAGCACACGCATCCGAGCCCTCAGTTTTCTCCGGTAGACCCACCATTCTTAGGTTTGAACGGCGTCCTCGATCTTCCAAATCCTGAATCTTGTTAGATAACATCTCAACCATTTGCTCTAGTTTATTGGCTTTCTGTCGGAGCATAGTGACGTCTTCCTCCGTTTGTGAGATCCTTTCCTCTGCTTCTCGGATTCTTTTAGATTGTGAGAGCATCTCTGCCTTAAGCCCGTTTATGGCTTCTAACATATCAGTGGATTGCTTGGTCATGTCATCTCTTAATGATTGGATTGCTGAAAGTATCGAGTTTGTAGCCTCGCTCCCGTTAGCATCGCTCTGGTCGTTAACCGCTAGCTTGTTGGTTTGATCTGCGTTGTCGGAGCTCGCTTGAGGCTGAGGTTTCGGCGGTTGTCCCGTTTTTGTGTTTTTTGGAGGCATGGTCATTTGCAGAAAACTTTTTTGTTGTTTTAACCAGTTGAGGGTAAGCCTTGGTTGCTATGTAGAGTTAAATTTCAGGAGTATTAGCGTCAGCTCAAAACAACGTGACCTACCAGCTGCGCGCCATAACCGGAAGTCCCCACCTATTGTTTCTGTTAGTATTATTATTAGGGGCCAAGCACCTATGGTGCTGTGGCACCTATTGTTATTGTCAGTATTATTAGGGGTCAAGCACCGAAGGTGCTGAGACACCTATTGCAATTGTTATTATTATTATTATTATTATTCTTACTCTTGTCCAATGGGAGTCTATGGCAGCCCTATGAACCATAAGTAGTAGAATGATGAAATTTGGCACAATTGTAGTGGTGGTCCTAAATAGTCATGTGACCAATAATGGGGTCTCTAGCAGTAACTCTATAGCGCCACCAGCAGATCAAAAATTCAATGTTCAAACTGTTACAACTAATGATACATTTGAACTATGAAAATTCTACTTAGTACACGTGATTGCCCTTCTCACATTAATTGATTTTAATACCTTACAGTAAGACTCCTCCCATTACAGTAGTGGCCATTTTGAAATGTACAGTTGTTTGTTTTTTCGCTACTCCTCATTCAAATTTGGTTCAATTGTTATGAAGTTTGTCACAGATGATCTTTGTAGTGAGCTGCATAGAAATGACCGAACAGAATTTTGATATTTATCTTTATGCAAAAGTAATAAATGCGTAAACTTAACAAGGTTGATGCAATAATGGTTCTGAAGCTGTACCTCGGTAATTAGGGGTCAAGCACCGAAGGTGCTGAGACACCTATTGGAATTGTCAGTATTATTATTATTATTTTTCCCCAATGGGAGTCTATGGCAGCCCTATGAAGCGTACATAGGAAAATGATGAAATTTGGCACAGTTGTAGAGGTGGTCCTGAAAAGTCAAGTGACCAAAAATGGTGTCTCTAGCCCTAACTCTATAGCGCCACCAGCAGTGCAAATATTCAATGTTCAAATGGTTATAACTGGTGATCCGCTTGATCTATGAAAATTCTACTTAGTACACGTGATTGCTCTCATACCGCTTATTGAATTTGATACTTTACAGTAAAACTCCACCCATTACAGTAACGGCCATTTTGAAATGTACAGTATTTTGTTTTTTCGCTACTCCTCCTTCAAATGTGGTTCAATTCTTATGAGATTTGGCACAGGTGATCTTTGGAGTGGGCCGCATAGAAATGACTGAACAGAATTTTGATATTTATCTTTGTTCAAAAGTAATAAATGCGCAAACTTAACGAGGTTGACGCAAAAATGGTTCTGAAGCTGTAGCTCGGTCATTCTTTGATCAATTGAAATGAAATTTGGTACACTTCATGTGGACCATGAACTTGGGGTCCATGCCAAATTTGGTGACAGCGCCACCTATGGGTAATGAGATAGGAAAATAGGCTATTTTTGCCCATAACTTCTGAACTGTTTGTCAGAAAATTATGATCTTGATGTCTATGGATTGCTTACCTCATGCCGCATCTGTCGATATGTATTATGCCGGGTTTGACCAAACCGCCTGTCCGCCATTTTGAAATTTCACATAAATTGTTATATTTTTTGAACTATTCGAGATATCCGCGCAAAAATTGGTAAGAAACTTTGACATGATGTCCTGAAGTTACCTGGGAAGTCAGAGTACAGCGCCACCTATGGGTTATAAACTATAACAATTCTTATTGATATTATACTGATATCTCTTTTCTGCTGCCCAATGAACTGTGTCAACTGAGTGGCGCATCTAGTTAATCATATGCATTGAGATTCTGAGTTCCTGGGTTCAAATCCCACCTGAGTCATGACGTTTTGTTCTTCCTCATCAATTCTTCTCAACCTGTCTGTAGTTCACATGTGTTCTATTTTTCCATGTTTGCTGTTGTTGCTCTGCATTATGGTGGTTCTTGCTGTGCTTTGTGAGCTTGCTGTGCTTTGTGAGCTTGCTGTGCTTTGTGTGCTTGCTGTGGTTTGTGAGCTTGCTATGCTTTGTGTGCTTGCTGTGCTTTGTATGCTTGCTGTGCTTTGTGAGCTTGCTGTTCTTTGTGTGCCTGCTGTGATTTGTGTAATTGCTGTGCTTTGTGTGCTTGCTGTGCTTTGTGTGCTTGCTGTGCTTTGTGTGCTTGCTGTGCTTTGTGAGCTTACTGTGCTTTGTGTGCCTGCTGTGATTTGTGTAATTGCTGTGCTTTGTGTTCTTGCTGTGCTTTGTGTGCTTGCTGTGCTTTGTGTGCTTGCTGTGCTTTGTGAGCTTGCTGTGATTTGTATGCTTGCACTGCTTTGTGTGCTGGTTGTGCTTTGTGAGCTTGCTGTGCTTTGTGAGCTTGCTGTGCTTTGTGTGCCTGCTGTGATTTGTGTGCTTGCTGTGCTTTGTGTGCTTGCTGTGCTTTGTGTGCTTGCTGTGCATTGAGCTTGCTGTGCTTTGTGTGCTTGCTGTGCTTTGTGTGCATTGCGCCGAAGGTGCTGAGGCACCTATTGGAACTGTCAGTATTATTATTCTTCATCTTCCCCAATGGGAGTCTATGGCAGCCCTATGAACCGTACGTAGGAAAATGATGAAATTTGGTACAGTTGTAGTGGTGGTCTTAAAAAGTCATGTGACCAAAAATGGGGTCTCTAGTCCTAACTCTATAGCGCCACCACCAGTGCAAAAATTCAATGTTCAAATGGTTATAACTGCTGATCCGCTTGATCTATGAAAATTCTACTTAGTACACGTGATTACTCTCCTCATGCTTGTTGTTTTTAATACCTTACAGTAAAACTCCACCCATTACAGTAGCGGCCATTTTGAAATGTACAGTATTCCGTTTATTCGCTACTCCTCCTTCAAATTTGGTTCAATTGTTATGAAATTTGGCACAGGTGAACTTTGGAGTGAGCCGCACAGAAATGACCGAACAGAATTTTGATATTTATCTTTGTTCAAAAGTAATAAATGCGCAAACTTAACGAGGTTGACGCAAAAATGGTTCTGAAGCTGTATCTCGGTCATTCTTTGATCAATTGAAATGAAATTTGATACACTTCATGTGGACCATGAACTTGGGGTTCATGCAAAATTTGGTGACAGCGCCACCTATGGGTCATGAGATATGAAAAATTGCTTTTTTTGCCCATAACTACTGAATTGTTTGTCTGAAAATTATGATGTTGGTGTTTACGGATTCCTTGCCTCATGCCGAATCTGTCGATATGTATTATGTCGGGTTTGACCACACCACCTGTCTGCCATTTTGAAATTGATCATAAATTGTTATATCTTTTGAACTATTGGACATATTCGTGCAAAAATAGTCAGGGAGCTTCGGCATGATGTCCTAAAGGTACCTGGGAAGTCAGAGTACAGCGCCACCTAGGGGTTATAAACTATAACAGTTCTTATAGAACTGCTTATATCTTCAGAATACTTTGTCTGATATACATTTTCTTTGTGAAATTTTATTTACTGGTTTTTGCCGATCGCAACAATACCTTGTTTGTCATTTTCCATCATTCTGTTCATGTGTTCTTGTAAGGCATATGGTAAATGATTTTTTCGCTACTCTTTTTACAAATTTTGTTTATTTTATGCCAGGTTCTGCTTGTATAATGTTTGGAGCAATCCGCACAGACGTGACTGAACAGATTTTTCTGCTGAGTGTCAAATTTTTGAGAAATACCTCTGTAAAGCGGACCGTGCCTGTCATGCTGTCCCTTTGTCACATTAAAAAGAATCTGCCAAAATTTGCCCATGTTGTTTTATTATTGTACAAAATGTTCTTCACAAATTCAGTGCCATTTAAGTTATCTGATTGCCCTACACTTTGTATTTCTGTTTATTTTTGCTTTGTTGTGGTATTTTTGCCCTTTCAGTGATTGGCATGTCAATGTTTGCAGTTTTGAAGCCTCTTTTCCACAGCCTTTCAACCCATGATTCCTCAGTGGCGCGTGCGGTTAGTGCTGTGCTTTGAGAACCTGAGTTCATGGGTTCAAATCCCATATGCTGTGGCTTTTTGTCTTAACTTTTTTTCTCACTTAGTATGTGATTTTCATACTATACATTGTATTTCAGTTATTTGTGCTCTCTGTTGTCATTTCTACACTTTTGGTAATTGCTGGATATCAATGTTTATAGCTGTAAAGCTGTATTCTATAGCTTGGACACACCAACTCAGTGGTTTAATCGTTTACTCAGTGGCACATGCGGTTAGTGCTGTGCTTTGGGAACATGAGGTCATGGGTTCGAATCCCAGCTCTTACTTTCACTTATTGAGATTTCCTTTTGTGTTCCCTTTAACACGTTCTTCTCGACCTGTCTGGTTTTCCACACGTGTTATATTTTTTAAATTTTTTTCTGTTGTTGCTCCGCACTGCAGTGGTTCTGCTCAGCATTTGCTTTGCTTCGGGTTCGGGCTCTGTATTGCGCGCTTTCTGCGCTTTGCGCATTTGCAGCGTCGTGTGGTTTTTGCTATGCTTTGGGTGCTCATTGCGCTGAAGGTGCTTGACCCCGCAATTGCTGCTTGCAGCTATATTTCTTCTTAATCTTAATCTTCCCCAATGGGAGTCTATGGCAGCCCTATGAACGGTATGTAGGAAAATGATGAAATTTGGCACAGTTGTAGTGGTGGTCATAAATAGTCATTTGGCCAAAAATGGGGTCTCTAGCAGTAACTCTATAGCGCCACCATCATCTCAAAATTTCAATATTCAAATGGTTATAACTGGTGATCCATTAGATTTATGAAAATTCTACTTAGTACACGTGATTGCTCTCATCCCGCTTATTGAATTTGATACTTTACAGTAAGACTCCACCGATTACAGTAGCGGCCATTTTGAAATGTACAGTATTTCGTTTTTTCGCTACTCCTCCTTCAAATTTGGTTCAATTCTTATGAGATTTGGCACAGGTGATCTTTGGAGTGAGCCGCATAGAAATGACTGAACAGAATTTTGATATTTTTCTTTATTCAAAAGTAATTAATGCGTGAACTTAACGAGATTGACGCAAAATTGGTTCTGAAGCTGTATCTCGGTCATTCTTTGATCAATCGAGATGAAATTTGGTACACTTCATGTCGACCATGAACTAGGGGTCCATGCCAAATTTGGTGACAGCGCCACCTATGGGTCATTAGATAGGAAAAAAGGCTATTTTTGCGGATAACTTCTGAATCGTTTGTCAGAAAATTATGATCTTGGTGTCTACGGATTCCTTGGCTCATGCCGCATCTGTCGATATGTATTATGCCGGGATTGACCGAACCGCCTGTCCACCATTTTTAAATCTGTGATAAATTGCTATAACTTTTGAAGTATCGGATATATCGGCGCAAAAATCGGTAGGGAGCTTCGGCATGACGTCCTGAAGAAATCAGAGAACAGCGCCACCTATGGGTTATAAACTATAACAGTTCTTATAGAACTGCTTATAACTTCTGAATTCTTTGTATGGCATGTAAGCTCTTTTTTGCTGCCCCTTGAGCTGTGTCTACTGAGTGGCGCATCTGTTAAGTCGTATGCATTGAGATCCTGAGTTCATGGGTTCGCATCCCGCCTGAGGCAGATGTTAATTTCTTCTATTAAAGTTTTGTTCTTTCCCACCTATTCTTCTTGGCCTGTCTGTTGTTTCACATATGTTCTATTTTTGCCATGTTTTCTGTTGCTGCTCTGCACTGCGGTGGTTCTGCTCTGTCATTGCTACGCTTTGGGTTCTTTGCGGCGCCTTGTGTTCTTGATGCACCTTGGGTGCTCAATGCGCCCTGGGTGATTGATACGTTGTATGTTTCTTGCTGTGCTTCGGGTGCTCATTGCGCTGATGGTGCTTGGCCCCGTATCGCTGCTTGCAGCTATATTTCTTTAATCAATTGAAATGAAATTTGGTACACTTCATGTTGACCATGAACTGGGGGTCCATATCAAATTTGGTGACAGCGCCACCTATGGGTCATGAGATATGAAAATAGGCTATTTTTGCCCATAACTTCTGAACTGTTTGTCAGAAAATTATGATCTTGATGTCTATGGATTGCTTACATCATGCCGCATCTGTCGATGTGTATTATGGCGGGTTTGACCAAACCGCCTGTCCGCCATTTTGAAATTTTAGATAAATTGTTCTATTTTTTGAACTATTGGACATATCCGCGCAAAAGGTGGTAAGGAGCTTTGACATGATGTCCTGAAGGTACCTGCGAAGTCAGAGTACAGCGCCACCTAGGGGTAATAAACTATAACAGTTCTTATGGAACCCTTTATAACTTTGGAATACTTTGTCTGATATCAATTTCTTTCTGAAATTGTATTCACTGGTTTATGCCGGTTGCAACGATACCTCATTTGTCATTTTCCAACATTCTGTTCATGTATTATTGTAAAGCATTTGGTAGATGATTTTTCCGCTACTCCTTTTACAAATTTTGTTTTTTTTTGCCAGGTTCTGCTCGTATAATGTTTGGAGCAATCCGCACAGAAATGACTGAACAGATTTTTGATATTCTGTTCTCTTTCTTAGAAATACCACTCCAAAGTTGACCGTGCCTGTGACGTTGTCTATTTGCAATAGTAAATTAATATGACTGTATATTACATTGTATAGCATTACTATACATAATGATCTGCTTGTCTTCAATTTCACTTGAACTCATGTACATTGTATTTATGTTATTTCTACTTCTGCTGTGTCAATTCTGCATCTTTGGTGATTGACATATGTCAATCTTTGCAGATATCTAATCTTTTTCTGCTGCCCCATGAACTGTGTCAACTGAGTGGCGCATCCAGGAAAGCACATGCATTGAGATTTTGAATTCTTGGGTTCGAATCCCACCTGAGTCGTATATTAGGTTTTTCTATTAATGTTTTGTTCTTTCTCATCA
Source organism: Misgurnus anguillicaudatus (assembly GCF_027580225.2). Taxonomy (NCBI): domain Eukaryota; kingdom Metazoa; phylum Chordata; class Actinopteri; order Cypriniformes; family Cobitidae; genus Misgurnus; species Misgurnus anguillicaudatus. Next base: position 44,657,872 of record NC_073344.2, on the reverse strand, counting down.
ATTCTTCTCAACCTGTCTGTAGTTCACATATGTTATATTTTTCCATGTTTGCTGTTGTTGCTCTGCATTGTGGTGGTTCTGCTCTATGATTCCTGAGCCTTGCGTGTTTGATGCGCTTTATGGTGCTTGCTGTGCTTTGTGAGCTTGCTGTGCTTTGTGTGCTTGCTGTGCTTTGTGAGCTTGCTGTGCTTTGTGTGCTTGCTGTGCTTTGTGAGTTTGCTGTCTTTGTGTGCTTGCTGTGCTTTGTGAGTTTGCTGCCTTTGTGTGCTTGCTGTGCTTTGTGAGCTTGCTGTGCTTTGTGTGCTTTCTGTGCTTTGTGAGCTGGCTGTGCTTTGTGTGCTTGCTGTGCTTTGTGTGTTTGCTGTGCTTTGTGAGCTTGCTGTGCTTTGTGTGCTTGCTGTGCTTTGTGTGCTTGCTGTGCTTTGTAAGCTTGCTGTGCTTTCTGAGCTTGCTGTGCTTTGTGTGCTTGCTGTGCTTTCTGAGCTTGCTGTGCATTTTGAGCTTGCTGTGCTTTGTCAGCTTGATGTGCTTGGTGTGCTTGCTATGCTTGGTGTGGTTGCTGTGCTTGGTGAGCTTGCTGTGGTTTGTGAGCTTGTTGTGCTTTTTGAGCTTGCTGTGCTTTGTGTGTTTGATGTGCTTTGTGTGCTTGTTGTGTTTTGTGAGCTTACTGTGCTTTGTGTGCTTGCTATGCTTTGTGAGCTTGCTGTGCTTTGTGAGCTTGCTGTGCTCTGTGTGCTTGCTGTGCTTTGTGTGCTTGCTGTGCTTTGTGAGTTTGCTGTCTTTGTGTGCTTGCTGTGCTTTGTGAGTTTGCTGCCTTTGTGTGCTTGCTGTGCTTTGTGAGCTTGCTGTGCTTTGTGTGCTTTCTGTGCTTTGTGAGCTGGCTGTGCTTTGTGTGCTTGCTGTGCTTTGTGTGTTTGCTGTGCTTTGTGAGCTTGCTGTGCTTTGTGTGCTTGCTGTGCTTTGTGTGCTTGCTGTGCTTTGTAAGCTTGCTGTGCTTTCTGAGCTTGCTGTGCTTTGTGTGCTTGCTGTGCTTTCTGAGCTTGCTGTGCATTTTGAGCTTGCTGTGCTTTGTCAGCTTGATGTGCTTGGTGTGCTTGCTATGCTTGGTGTGGTTGCTGTGCTTGGTGAGCTTGCTGTGGTTTGTGAGCTTGTTGTGCTTTTTGAGCTTGCTGTGCTTTGTGTGTTTGATGTGCTTTGTGTGCTTGTTGTGTTTTGTGAGCTTACTGTGCTTTGTGTGCTTGCTATGCTTTGTGAGCTTGCTGTGCTTTGTGAGCTTGCTGTGCTCTGTGTGCTTGCTGTGCTTTGTATGCTTACTGTGCTTTGTATGCTTACTGTGCTTTGTGAGCTTGCTGTGCTTTGTGAGCTTGCTGTGCTTTGTGTGCCTGCTGTGCTTTGTGTGCCGGCTGTGCTTTGTGTGCTTGGTGAGCTTGCTGTGCTTTGTGTGCTTGCTGTGCTTTGTGAGCTTGCTGTGATTTGTGAGCTTGCTGTGTTTTGTGTGCTTGCTGTGCTTGCTTTGGGTGCTCATTATTGCGCTGAAGGTGCTTGGCCCCGAGTTGCTGCTTGCAGCTATATTTAGGGGTCAAGCACCGAAGGTGCTGTGACACCTATTGGAATTGTCAGTATTATTAGGGGTCAAGCACCGAAGGTGCTGAGACACCTATTGCTATTGTTAGTATTATTATTATTATTATTATTCTTACTCTTGTCCAATGGGAGTCTATGGCAGCCCTATGAACCATAAGTAGTAGAATGATGAAATTTGGCACAATTGTAGTGCTGGTCCTAAATAGTCATGTGACCAATAATGGGGTCTCTAGCAGTAACTCTATAGCGCCACCAGCAGATCAAAAATTCAATGTTCGAACTGTTATAACTAACGATACATTTGAGCTATGAAAATTCTACTTAGTACACGTGATTGCCCTTCTCACATTAATTAATTTTAATACCTTACAGTAAGACTCCTCCCATTACAGTAGTGGCCATTTTGAAATGTACAGTTGTTTGTTTTTTCGCTACTCCTCATTCAAATTTGGTTCAATTGTTATGAAGTTTGTCACAGATGATCTTTGGAGTGAGCTGCATAGAAATGACCGAACAGAATTTTGATATTTATCTTTATGCAAAAGTAATAAATGCGTAAACTTAACGAGGTTGATGCAATAATGGTTCTGAAGCTGTACCTCGGTCATTCTTTGATCAATTGAAATGAAATTTGGTACACTTCATGTTTACCATGAACTGGGGGTCCATATCAAATTTGGTGACAGCGCCACCTATGGGTCATGAGATATGAAAATAGGATATTTTTGCCCATAACTTCTGAACTGTTTGTCAGAAAATTATGATCTTGATGTCTATGGATTGCTTACATCATGCCGCATCTGTCGATGTGTATTATGGCGGGTTTGACCAAACTGCCTGTCCGCCATTTTGAAATTTCAGATAAATTGTTATATTTTTTGAACTATTGGACATATCCGCGCAAAAAGTGGTAAGGAGCTTTGACATGATGTCCTGAAGGTACCTGGGAAGTCAGAGTACAGCGCCACCTAGGGGTAATAAACTATAACAGTTCTTATGGAACCCTTTATGACTTCGGAATACTTTGTCTGATATCAATTTCTTTCTGAAATTGTATTCACTGGTTTATGCCGGTTGCAACGATACCTCATTTGTCATTTTCCAACATTCTGTTCATGTATTATTGTAAAGCATTTGGTAGATGATTTTTCCGCTACTCCTTTTTCAAATTTTGTTTATTTTTTGCCAGGTTCTGCTCGTATAATGTTTGGAGCAATCCGCACAGAAATGACTGAACAGATTTTTGATATTCTGTTCTCTTTCTTAGAAATACCACTCCAAAGTTGACCGTGCCTGTGACGTTGTCTATTTGCAATAGTAAATTAATATGACTGTATATTACATTGTATAGCATTACTATACATAATGATCTGCTTGTCTTCAATTTCACTTGAACTCATGTACATTGTATTTCTGTTATTTCTACTTCTGCTGTGTCAATTCTGCATCTTTGGTGATTGACATATGTCAATCTTTGCAGATATCTAATCTTTTTCTGCTGCCCCATGAACTGTGTCAACTGAGTGGCGCATCCAGGAAAGCACATGCATTGAGATTCTGAGTTCTTGGGTTCGAATCCCACCTGAGTCGTATATTAGGTTTTTCTATTAATGTTTTGTTCTTTCTCATCAATTCTTCTCAACCTGTCTGTAGTTCACATATGTTATATTTTTCCATGTTTGCTGTTGTTGCTCTGCATTGTGGTGGTTCTGCTCTATGATTCCTGAGCCTTGCGTGTTTGATGCGCTTTATGGTGCTTGCTGTGCTTTGTGAGCTTGCTGTGCTTTGTGTGCTTGCTGTGCTTTGTGAGTTTGCTGTCTTTGTATGCTTGCTGTGCTTTGTGAGTTTGCTGTCTTTGTGTGCTGCTCTGCTTTGTGAGCTTGCTGTGCTTTGTGTGCTTTCTGTGCTTTGTGAGCTTGCTGTGCTTTGTGTGCTTGCTGTGCTTTGTGAGCTTGCTGTGCTTTGTGAGCTTGCTGTGCTTTGTGAGCTTGCTGTGCTTTGTGTGTTTGCTGTGCTTTGTGAGCTTACTGTGCTTTGTGAGCATGCTGTGCTTTGTGAGCTTAATGTGCTTTGTGTGCTTGCTGTGCTTTGTGAGCTTGCTGTGCTTTCTGAGCTTGCTGTGCTTTGTGTGCTTGCTGTGCTTTCTGAGCTTGCTGTGCATTTTGAGCTTGCTGAGCTTTGTCAGCTTGCTGTGCTTGGTGTGCTTGCTATGCTTGGTGTGCTTGCTATGCTTGGTGTGCTTGCTGTGCTTGGTGAGCTTGCTGTGGTTTGTGAGCTTGTTGTGCTTTTTGAGCTTGCTGTGCTTTGTGTGTTTGATGTGCTTTGTGTGCTTGCTGTGTTTTGTGAGCTTACTGTGCTTTGTGTGCTTGCTATGCTTTGTGAGCTTGCTGTGCTTTGTGAGCTTGCTGTGCTTTGTGTGCTTGCTGTGCTTTGTATGCTTACTGTGCTTTGTGAGCTTGCTGTGCTTTGTGAGCTTGCTGTGTTTTGTGTGCCTGCTGTGCTTTGTGTGCCGGCTGTGCTTTGTGTGCTTGGTGACCTTGCTGTGCTTTGTGTGCTTGCTGTGCTTTGTGAGCTTGCTGTGATTTGTGAGCTTGCTGTGTTTTGTGTGCTTGCTGTGCTTGCTTTGGGTGCTCATTATTGCGCTGAAGGTGCTTGGCCCCGAGTTGCTGCTTGCAGCTATATTTAGGGGTCAAGCACCGAAGGTGCTGTGACACCTATTGGAATTGTTAGTATTATTATTATTATTATTATTCTGCTTCCTCTTCTTAGCCATAGGCGTCTATGGCAGCCCTATGAACCGTACATAGGAAAATGATGAAATTTGGCACAGTTGTAGTGGTGGTCTTAAAAAGTCATGTGACCAAAAATGGGGTCTCTAGTACTAACTCTATAGCGCCACCAGCAGTGCAAAAATTCAATGTTCAAATGGTTATAACTGCTGATCCGCTTGATCTATGAAAATTCTACTTAGTACACGTGATTGCTCTCCTCATGCTTGTTGTTTTTAATACCTTACAGTAAAACTCCACCCATTACAGTAGTGGCCATTTTGAAATGTACAGTATTCCGTTTATTCGCTACTCCTCCTTCAAATTTTGTTCAATTGTAATGAAATTTGGCACAGGTGAACTTTGGAGTGAGCCGCACAGAAATGACCAAACAGAATTTCGATATTTATCTTTGTTCAAAAGTAATAAATGCGCAAACTTAACGAGGTTGACACAAAAATAGTTCTGAGGCTGTATCTCTGTCATTCTTTCATCAATTGAAATGAAATTTTGTACACGTCATGTCGACCATAAACTGGGGGTCCATGCCAAATTTGGTGACAGCGCCACCTATGGGTCATGAGATATGGAAAATTGCTTTTTTTGCCCATAACTACTGAAATGTTTGTCAGAAAATTATGATCTTGGTGTTTACGGATTCCTTAGCTCATGCCGAATCTGTCGATATGTATTATGTCAGGGTTTGACCACACCACCTGTCCGTCATTTTGAAATTGGTCATAAATTGTTATATCTTTTGAACTATTGGACATATTCGTGCAAAAATAGTTAGGGAGCTTCGGCATGATGTCCTGAAGTTACCTGGGAAGTCAGAGTACAGCGCCACCTAGGGGTTATAAACTAAAACAGTTCTTATAGAACTGCTTATATCTTTAGAATACTTTGACTGATATACATTTTCTTTGTGACATTTTATTCACTGGTTTTTGGCGATCGCAACAATACCTTGTTTGGCATTTTCCATCATTCTGTTCATGTGTTATTGTAAAGCATATGTTAAATTATTTTTTCGCTACTCCTTTTACAAATTTTGTTTATTTTATGCCAGGTTCTGCTTGTATAATGTTTGGAGCAATCCGCACAGAAATGACTGAACAGATTTTTCTGCTGAATGTCAAATTTTTGAGAAATACCTCTGTAAAGCGGACCATGCTTGTCATGCTGTCCCTTTGTCATATTAAAAAGAATCTGACAAAATTTGCCCATGTTGTTCATTATTGTACAAAATGTTCTAAACGAATTCAGTGCCATTTAAACTATCTGATTGCCCTACACTTTGTATTTCTGTTTACTTTTGCTTTGTTGTGTTATTTCTGCCCTTTCAGTGATTGGCATGTCAATGTTTGCAGCTTTGAAGCCTCTTTTCCACAGCTTTTCAACCCATGGTTCCTCAGTGGTGCATGCGGTTAGTGCTGTGCTTTGAGAACCTGAATTCATGGGTTCAAATCCCATGTGCAGTGGTCTTTTGTCTTAACTTTTTTTCTCACTTAAGTTTTGTGATTTTCATACTATACATTGTATTTCAGTTATTTGTGCTCTCTGTTGTCATTTCTACACTTTTGGTAATTGCTGGATATCAATGTTTATAGCTGTAAAGCTGTATTCTATAGCTTGGACACACCAACTCAGTGGTTTAATCATTTACTCAGTGGTGCATGCGGTTAGTGCTGTGCTTTGGGAACATGAGGTCATGGGTTTGAATCTCAGCTCTTACTTTCACTTATTGAGATTTCCTTTTGTGTTCCCTTTAACACGTTCTTCTCGACCTGTCTGGTTTTCCACACGTGTTATATTTTTGAAATCTTTTCTGTTGTTGCTCCGCACTGCAGTGGTTCTGCTCAGCATTTGCTTTGCTTCGGGTTCGGGCTCTGTATTGCGCGCTTTCTGTGCTTTGCGCATTTGCTGCGTCGTGTGGTTTTTGCTGTGCTTTGGGTGCTCATTGCGCTGAAGGTGCTTGACCCCGCAATTGCTGCTTGCAGCTATATTTATTATTATTTTTCCCCAATGGGAGTCTATTGCAGCCCTATGAACCGTACATAGGAAAATGATGAAATTGGGCACAGTTGTAGAGGTGGTCTTAAAAAGTCATGTGACCAAAAATGGGGTCTCTAGTACTAACTCAATAGCGCCACCAGCAGTGCAAAAATTCAATGTTCAAATGGTTATAACTGCAGATCTGCTTGATCTATGAAAATTCTACTTAGTACACGTGATTGCTCTCCTCATGCTTATTGTTTTTAATACCTTACAGTAAAACTCCACCCATTACAGTAGCGGCCATTTTGAAATGTACAGTATTCCGTTTATTCGCTACTCCTCCTTCAAATGTGGTCCAATTCTTATGAGATTTGGCACAGATGATCTTTGGAGTGAGCCGCATAGAAATGACCGAACAGAATTTTGATTTTTATCTTTGTTCAAAAGTAATAAATGCGCAAACTTAACGAGGTTGACGCAAAAATGGTTCTGAAGCTGTAGCTCGGTCATTCTTTGATCAATTGAAATGAAATTTGGTACACTTCATGTGGACCATGAACTTGGGGTCCATGCCAAATTTGGTGACAGCGCCACCTATGGGTCATGAGATAATAAAATAGGCTATTTTTGCCCATAACTTCTGAACTGTTTGTCAGAAAATTATGATCTTGATGTCTATGGATTGCTTATCTCATGCTGCATCTGTCGATGTGAATTATGCCAGGTTTGACGAAACCGCCTGTCCGCCATTTTGAAATTTCACATAAATTGTTATATTTTTTGAACTATTAGACATATCCGCGCAAAAAATGGTAAGGAGCTTCGACATGATGTCCTGAAGGTACCTGGGAAGTCAGAGTACAGCGCCACCTAGGGGTTATAAACTATAACAGTTCTTATTGAACTGCTTATAACTTCTGAATACTTTGTCTGATATACATTTTCTTTGTGAAATTGGATTCACTGTTTTATGCCGATCGCAACGATACCTCGTTTGTCATTTTCCAACATTATGTTCATGTGTTATTGTAAGGCATATGGTAAATGATTTTTTCGCTACTCCTTTTACAAATTTTGTTTATTTTATGCCAGGTTCTGCTTGTATAATGTTTGGAGCAATCCACACAGACGTGACTGAACAGATTTTTCTGCTGCGTGTCAAATTTTTAAGAAATACCTCTGTAAGCGGACCGTGCCTGTCATGCTGTCCCTTTGTCATATTAAAAAGAATCTGACAAAATTTGCCTGTGTTGTTCATTATTGTGCAAAATGTTCTTCACGAATTCACTGCCATTTAAGTTGTCTGATTGCCCTACACTTTGTATTTCTGTTTATTTTTGCTTTGTTGTGTTATTTCTGCACTTTCAGTGATTGGCATGTCAATGTTTGCAGCTTTGAAGCCTCTTTTCCACAGCCTTTCAACCCATGATTCCTCAGTGGCGCATTCGGTTAGTGCTGTGCTTTGGGAATCTGAGTTTATGGGTTCAAATCCCATGTGCAGTGTTTTTTTTGGTCTTAACTTTTTTTCTCATCTAAGTTTTGTGACTTTCATACTATACATTGTATTTCAGTTATTTGTGCTCTCTGTTGTCATTTCTGCACTTCTGGTAATTGCTGGATATCAATGTTTATAGCTGTAAAGCTGTATTCTATAGCTTGGACACACCAACTCAGTGGTTTAATCGTTTACTCAGTGGCGCATGCGGTTAGTGCCGTGCTTTGGGAACCTGAGTTCATGGGTTCGAATCCCAGCTCTTACTTTCACTTAGTGAGATTTTCTTTTGTGTTCCCTTTAACACGTTCTTCTCGACCTGTCTGGTTTTCCACACGTGTTATATGTTTGCCATCTTTACTGTTGTTGCTCCGCACTGCAGTGGTCCTGATCTGCATTTGCTTTGCTTCGGGTTCGGGCTCTGTATTGCGCGCTTTCTGCGCTTTGCACATTTGCTGCGTCGTGTGGTTTTTGCTGTGCTTTGGGTGCTCATTGCGCTGAAGGTGCTTGGCCCCGCAATTGCTGCTTGCAGCTATATTTAGGGGTCAAGCACCGAAGGTGCTGAGACACCTATTGTTTTTGTTAGTATTATTATTAGGGGTCAAGCACCGAAGGTGCTGAGACACCTATTGCAATTGTTAGTATTATTATTAGGGGTCAAGCACCGAAGGTGCTGAGACACCTATTGCAATTGTTAGTATTATTAGGGGTCAAGCACCGAAGGTGCTGAGACACCTATTGCAATTGTTAGTATTATTAGGGGTCAAGCACCGAAGGTGCTGAGACACCTATTGCTATTGTTAGTATTATTATTATTATTATTCTTACTCTTGTCCAATGGGAGTCTATGGCAGCCCTATGAACCATAAGTAGTAGAATGATGAAATTTGGCACAATTGTAGTGGTGGTCCTAAATAGTCATGTGACCAATAATGGGGTCTCTAGCAGTAACTCTATAGCGCCACCAGCAGATCAAAAATTCAATGTTCGAACTGTTATAACTAATGATACATTTGAACTATGAAAATTCTACTTAGTACACGTGATTGCCCTTCTCACATTAATTGATTTTAATACCTTACAGTAAGACTCCTCCCATTACAGTAGTGGCCATTTTGAAATGTACAGTTGTTTGTTTTTTCGCTACTCCTCATTCAAATTTGGTTCAATTGTTATGAAGTTTGTCACAGATGATCTTTGTAGTGAGCTGCATAGAAATGACCGAACAGAATTTTGATATTTATCTTTATGCAAAAGTAATAAATGCGTGAACTTAACAAGGTTGATGCAATAATGGTTCTGAAGCTGTACCTCGGTCATTCTTTGATCAATTGAAATGAAATTTGGTACACTTCATGTTGACCATGAACTGGGGGTCCATATCAAATTTGGTGACAGCGCCACCTATGGGTCATGAGATATGAAAATAGGCTATTTTTGCCCATAACTTCTGAACTGTTTGTCAGAAAATTATGATCTTGATGTCTATGGATTGCTTGGCTCATGCCGCATCTGTCGATGTGTATTATGCCGGGTTTGACCAAACCGCCTGTCCGCCATTTTGAAATTTCACATGAATTGTTATATTTTTTGAACTATTGCACATATCCGTGCAAAAAGTGGTAAGGAGCTTTGACATGATGTCCTGAAGGTACCTGGGAAGTCAGAGAACAGCGCCACCTAGGGGTAATAAACTATAACAGTTCTTATGGAACTGCTTATAACTTCTGAATACTTTTTCTGATATGAATTTCTTTCTGAAATTGTATTCACTGGTTTATGCCGGTTGCAACGATACCTCATTTGTCATTTTCCAAAATTCTGTTCATGTATTATTGTAAAGCATTTGGTAGATGATTTTTCCGCTACTCCTTTTACAAATTTTGTTTATTTTTTGCCAGGTTCTGCTCGTATAATGTTTGGAGCAATCCGCACAGAAATGACTGAACAGATTTTTGATATTCTGTTCTCTTTCTTAGAAATACCACTCCAAAGTTGACAGTGCCTGTGACGTTGTCTATTTGCCATAGTAAATGAATATTACTGTATATTACATTGTATAGCATTACTATACATAATGATCTGCTTGTCTTCAATTTCACTTGAACTCATGTACATTGTATTTATGTTATTTCTACTTCTGCTGTGTCAATTCTGCATCTTTGGTGATTGACATATGTCAATCCTTGCAGATATCTAATCTTTTTCTGCTGCCTCATGAACTGTGTCAACTGAGTGGCGCATCTAGTTAAACCACATGCATTGAGATTCTGAGTTCCTGGGTTCGAATCCCACCTGAGTCATGACGTTTTGTTCTTCCTCATCAATTCTTCTCAACCTGTCTGTAGTTCACATGTGTTCTATTTTTCCATGTTTGCTGTTGTTGCTCTGCATTGTGGTGCTTCTGCTGTGTCTTTCCTGCATCTTTGGTGATTGACATATGTTAATCCTTTCAGCTCTCTAATCTCTTGTCTGCTGCCTCATGAACTGTGTCAACTGAGTGGCGCATCTAGTTAAACCACATGCATTGAGATTCTGAGTTCCTGGGTTCGAATCCCACCTGAGTCTTGACGTTTTGTTCTTCCTCATCAATTCTTCCCAACCTGTCTGTAGTTCACATGTGTTCTATTTTTCCATGTTTGCTGTTGTTGCTCTGCATTGTGGTGCTTCTGCTGTGTCTTTCCTGCATCTTTGGTGATTGACATATGTTAATCCTTTCAGCTCTCTAATCTCTTGTCTGCTGCCTCATGAACTGTGTCAACTGAGTGGCGCATCTAGTTAAACCACATGCATTGAGATTCTGACTTCCTGGGTTCGAATCCCACCTGAGTCATGATGTTTTGTTCTTCCTCATCAATTCTTCTCAACCTGTCTGTAGTTCACATGTGTTCTATTTTTCCATGTTTGCTGTTGTTGCTCTGCATTGTGCTGGTTCTTGCTGTGCTTTGTGTGCTTGCTGTGCTTTGTGTGCTTGCTGTGTTTTGTGTGCTTGCTGTGCTTTGTGTGCTTGCTGTGCTTTGTGTGCTTGCTGTGCTTTGTGAGCTTGCTGTGCTTTGTGTGCCTGCTGTGATTTGTGTAATTGCTGTGCTTTGTGTTCTTGCTGTGCTTTGTGTGCTTGCTGTGCTTTGTGTGCTTTGTGTGCTTGCTGTGCTTTGTGAGCTTGCTGTGATTTGTGTGCTTGCTCTGCTTTGTGTGCTGGTTGTGCTTTGTGAGCTTGCTGTGCTTTGTGAGCTTGCTGTGCTTTGTGTGCCTGCTGTGATTTGTGTGCTTGCTGTGCTTTGTGTGCTTGCTGTGCTTTGTGAGCTTGCTGTGATTTGTGAGCTTGCTGTGCTTTGTGTGCTTGCTGTGCTTGCTTTGGGTGCTCATTATTTCGCTGAAGGTGCTTGGCCCCGAGTTGCTGCTTGCAGCTATATTTATTATTATTCTTACTCTTGTCCAATGGGAGTCTATGGCAGCCCTATGAACCATAAGTAGTAGAATGATGAAATTTGGCACAATTGTAGTGCTGGTCCTAAATAGTCATGTGACCAATAATGGGGTCTCTAGCAGTAACTCTATAGTGCCACCAGCAGATCAAAAATTCAATGTTCGAACTGTTATAACTAATGATACATTTGAACTATGAAAATTCTACTTAGTACACGTGATTGCCCTTCTCACATTAATTGATTTTAATACCTTACAGTAAGACTCCTCCCATTACAGTAGTGGCCATTTTGAAATGTACAGTTGTTTGTTTTTTCGCTACTCCTCATTCAAATTTTGTTCAATTGTTATGAAGTTTGTCACAGATGATCTTTGTAGTGAGCTGCATAGAAATGACCGAACAGAATTTTGATATTTATCTTTATGCAAAAGTAATAAATGCGTGAACTTAACAAGGTTGATGCAATAATGGTTCTGAAGCTGTACTTCGGTCATTCTTTGATCAATTGAAATGAAATTTGGTACACTTCATGTTGACCATGAATTGGGGGTCCATATCAATTTTGGTGACAGCGCCACCTATGGGTCATGAGATATGAAAATAGGCTATTTTTGCCCATAACTTCTGAACTGTTTGTCAGAAAATTATGATCTTGATGTCTATGGATTGCTTACATCATGCCGCATCTGTCGATGTGTATTATGCCGGGTTTGACCAAACCGCCTGTCCGCCATTTTGAAATTTCAGATAAATTGTTATATTTTTTGAACTATTGGACATATCCGCGAAAAAAGTGGTAAGGAGCTTTGACATGATGTCCTGAAGGTACCTGGGAAGTCAGAGTACAGCGCCACCTAGGGAAAATAAACTATAACAGTTCTTATGGAACCCTTTATAACTTTGGAATACTTTGTCTGATATCAATTTCTTTATGAAATTGTATTCACTGGTTTATGCCGGTTGCAACGATACCTCATTTGTCATTTTCCAACATTCTGTTCATGTATTATTGTAAAGCATTTGCTAGATGATTTTTCCGCTACTCCTTTTACAAATTTTGTTTATTTTTTGCCAGGTTCTGCTCGTATAATGTTTGGAGCAATCCGCACAGAAATGACTGAACAGATTTTTGATATTCTGTTCTCTTTCTTAGAAATACCACTCCAAAGTTGACCGTGCCTGTGACGTTGTCTATTTGTCATAGTAAAGTAATATGACTGTATATTACATTGTATAGCATTACTATACATAATGATCTGCTTGTCTTCAATTTCACTTGAACTCATGTACATTGTATTTATGTTATTTCTACTTCTGCTGTGTCAATTCTGCATCTTTGGTGATTGACATATGTCAATCCTTGCAGATATCTAATCTTTTTCTGCTGGCTCATGAACTGTGTCAACTGAGTGGCGCATCTAGTTAAACCACATGCATTGAGATTCTGAGTTCCTGGGTTCGAATCCCACCTGAGTCATGACATTTTGTTCTTCCTCATCAATTCTTCTCAACCTGTCTGTAGTTCACATGTGTTCTATTTTTCCATGTTTGCTGTTGTTGCTCTGCATTGTGGTGCTTCTGCTGTGTCTTTCCTGCATCTTTGGTGATTGACATATGTTAATCCTTTCAGCTCTCTAATCTCTTGTCTGCTGCCTCACGAACTGTGTCAACTGAGTGGCGCATCTAGTTAAACCACATGCATTGAGATTCTGAGTTCCTGGGTTCGAATCCCACCTGAGTCATGACGTTTTGTTCTTCCTCATCAATTCTTCTCAACCTGTCTGTAGTTCACATGTGTTCTATTTTTCCATGTTTGCTGTTGTTGCTCTGCATTGTGCTGGTTCTTGCTGTGCTTTGTGTGCTTGCTGTGCTTTGTGTGCTTGCTGTGTTTTGTGTGCTTGCTGTGCTTTGTGTGCTTGCTGTGCTTTGTGTGCTTGCTGTGCTTTGTGAGCTTGCTGTGCTTTGTGTGCCTGCTGTGATTTGTGTAATTGCTGTGCTTTGTGTTCTTGCTGTGCTTTGTGTGCTTGCTGTGCTTTGTGTGCTTGCTGTGCTTTGTGTGCTTGCTGTGCTTTGTGTGCTTGTTGTGCTTTGTGAGCTTGCTGTGATTTGTGTGCTTGCTCTGCTTTGTGTGCTGGTTGTGCTTTGTGAGCTTGCTGTGCTTTGTGAGCTTGCTGTGCTTTGTGTGCCTGCTGTGATTTGTGTGCTTGCTGTGCTTTGTGTGCTTGCTGTGTTTTGTGAGCTTGCTGTGATTTGTGAGCTTGCTGTGTTTTGTGTGCTTGCTGTGCTTGCTTTGGGTGCTCATTATTGCGCTGAAGGTGCTTGGCCCCGAGTTGCTGCTTGCAGCTATATTTATTATTATTATTTTTCTTAATAATCTTAATCTTCCCCAATAGGAGTCTATGGCAGCCCTATGAACCGTATATAGGAAAATGATGAAATTTGGCACAGTTGTAGTGGTGGTCATAAATAGTCATTTGGCCAAAAATGGGGTCTCTAGCAGTAACTCTATAGCGCCACCATCATCTCAAAAATTCAATGTTCAAATGGTTATAACTGGTGATCCATTAGATCTATGAGAATTCTACTTAGTACACGTGATTGCTCTCCTTATGCTTATTGTTTTTAATACCTTACAGTAAGACTCCTCCCATTACAGTATCGGCCATTTTGAAATGTACAGTATTTCGTTTTTTCGCTACTCCTCCTTCAAATTTGGTTCAATTCTTATGAGATTTGGCACATGTGATCTTTGGAGTGAGCCGCATAGAAATGACTGAACAGAATTTTGATATTTTTCTTTATTCAAAAGTAATTAATGCGTGAACTTAACGAGATTGACGCAAAATTGGTTCTGAGGCGGTATCTCGGTCATTCTTTGATCAATCGAGATGAAATTTGGTACGCTTCATGTCGACCATGAAATGGGGGTCCATGCCAAATTTGGTGACAGCGCCACCTATGGGTCATGAGATAGGAAAAAAGGCTATTTTTGCGCATAACTTCTGAATCGTTTGTCAAAAAATTATAATCTTGGTGTCTACGGATTCCTTGGCTCATGCCGCATCTGCCGATATGTATTATGCCGGGATTGATCGAACCGCCTGTCCGCCATTTTGAAATTTCTGATAAATTGCTATAACTTTTGAAGTATCGGATATATCGGCGCAAAAATCGGTAAGGAGCTTCGGCATTACATCCTGAGGAAATCAGAGAATAGCGCCACCTAGGGGTTATAAACTATAACAGTTCTTATAGAACTGCTTATAACTTCTGAATTCTTTGTATGGCATGTAAGCTTTTTTCTGCTGCCCCTTGAGCTGTGTCTACTGAGTGGCGCATCTGTTAAGTCGTATGCATTGAGATCCTGAGTTCATGGGTTCGAATCCCGCCTGAGGCAGATGTAAATTTCTTCTATTAAAGTTTTGTTCTTTCCCACCTATTTTTCTTGACCTGTCTGTAGTTCACATATGTTCTATTTTTGCCATGTTTTCTGTTGCTGCTCTGCACTGCAGTGGTTCTGCTCTGTCATTGCTATGCTTTGGGTTCTTTGCGGCGCCTTGTGTTCTTGATGCACCTTGGGTGCTCAATGCGCCCTGAGTGATTGATAAGTTGTATGTTTCTTGCTGTGCTTTGGGTGCTCATTGCGCTGATTGTGCTTGGCCCCGTATCGCTGCTTGCAGCTATATTTATTATTATTTTTCTTAATCTTAATCTTCCCCAATGGGAGTCTATGGCAGCCCTATGAACCGTATATAGGAAAATGATGAAATTTGGCACAGTTGTAGTGGTGGTCATAAATAGTCATTTGGCCAAAAATGGGGTCTCTAGCAGTAACTCTATAGCGCCACCATCATCTCAAAAATTCAATGTTCAAATGGTTATAACTCGTGATCCATTTGCTCTATGAAAATTCTACTTAGTACACGTGATTGCTCTCCTCATGCTTATTGTTTTTAATACCTTACAGTAAGACTCCACCCATTACAGTATCGGCCATTTTGAAATGTACAGTATTTCGTTTTTTCGCTACTCCTCCTTCAAATTTGGTTCAATTCTTATGAGATTTGGCACATGTGATCTTTGGAGTGAGCCGCATAGAAATGACTGAACAGAATTTTGATATTTTTCTTTATTCAAAAGTAATTAATGCGTGAACTTAACGAGATTGACGCAAAATTGGTTCTGAGGCTGTATCTCGGTCATTCTTTGATCAATCGAGATGAAATTCGGTACGCTTCATGTCGACCATGAAATGGGGGTCCATGTCAAATTTGGTGACAGCGCCACCTATGGGTCATGAGATAGGAAAAAAGGCTATTTTTGCGCATAACTTCTGAATCGTTTGTCAGAAAATTATGATCTTGGTGTCTACGGATTCCTTGGCTCATGCCGCATCTGCCGATATGTATTATGCCGGGATTGACCGAACCGCCTGTCCGCCATTTTGAAATCTGTGATAAATTGCTATAACTTTTGAAGTATCGGATATATCGGCGCAAAAATCGGTAGGGAGCTTCGGCATGACGTCCTGAGGAAATCAGAGAACAGCGCCACCTATGGGTATAAACTATAACAGTTCTTATAGAACTGCTTATAACTTCTGAATTCTTTGTATGGCATGTAAGCTCTTTTCTGCTGCCCCTTGAGCTGTGTCTACTGAGTGGCGCATCTGTTAAGTCGTTTGCATAGAGATTCTGAGTTCATGGGTTCGAATCCCACCTGAGCCGGGTGTTAATTTCTTCTATTATAGTTTTGTTCTTTCTCACCTATTCTTTTTGACCTGTCTGTAGTTCACATATGTTCTATTTTTGCCATGTTTTCTGTTGCTGCTCTGCACTGCGGTGGTTCTGCTCTGTCATTGCTACGCTTTGGGTTCTTTGCTGAGACTTGTGTTCTTGATGCACCTTGGGTGCTCAATGCGCCCTGGGTGATTGATACGTTGTATGTTTCTTGCTGTGCTTCGGGTGCTCATTGCGCTGATGGTGCTTGGCCCCGTATCGCTGCTTGCAGCTATATTTAGGGGCCAAGCACCTATGGTGCTGTGGCACCTATTGTTTCTGTTAGAATTTTTCTTCTTAATCTTAATCTTCCCCAATGGGAGTCTATGGCAGCCCTATGAACCGTATGTAGGAAAATGATGAAATTTGGCACAGTTGTAGTGGTGGTCATAAATAGTCATTTGGCCAAAAATGGGGTCTCTAGCAGTAACTCTATAGCGCCACCATCATCTCAAAAATTCAATGTTCAAATGGTTATAACTCGTGATCCATTAGATCTATGAGAATTCTACTTAGTACACGTGATTGCTCTCCTCCCGCTTATTGAATTTGATACTTTACAGTAACACTCCACCCATTACAGTAGCGGCCATTTTGAAATGTACAGTATTTCGTTTTTTCGCTACTCCTTTTTCAAATTTGGTTCAAGTGTTATGAAATTTGGCACAGGTGATCTTTGGAGTGAGCCGCATAGAAATGACCGAACAGAATTTTGATATTTTTCTTTATTCAAAAGTAATTAATGTGTGAACTTAACAAGTTTGACCCAAAATTGTTTCTGAAGCTGTATCTCGGTCATTCTTTGATCAATCGAAAGGAAATTTGGTACACTTCATGTCGACCATGAACTGGGGGTCCATGCCAAATTTGGTCACAGCGCAACCTATGGGTCATGAGATATGAAAAAAAGCTATTTTTGCACATAACTTCTGAATCGTTCGTCTGATAAATATATTCTTTGTGGAATTAGTTTCACTGGTTTATGCCGATCGCAACGATACCTCGTTTGTCATTTTCCAACATTCTTTTCATGTGTTATTGTAAGGCATATGGTAAATTATCTTTTCGCTACTCCTTTTACAAATTTTGTTTATTTTATGACAGGTTCTGCTCGTATAATGTTTGGAGCAATCCGCACAGAAATGACTGAACAGATTTTTTTGGCACCTATTAATTTTTTTGAGAAAAATCTCTTTAAAGTTGACCGTGACTGTGACGTTGTCTATTTGTCATAGTTAATTACTGTATGCTACATGTTATAGCATCACTGTACATAATGTTCTTCTTGTTTTCAATCTCACTTGAGCTTTTTGATTCTCGTATACATTGTATTTCTGTTATTTCTGCTCTGCTGTGTCATTTTTGCATCTTTGGTGATTAGCATATGTCAATCCTTGCATCTCTAAAACCACTTTTCTGCTGCCCCTTGAACTGTGTCAACTCAGTGGCACAACTGGTAAGTCACACGCAATGAGATTCTGAATTCTTGGGATCGATCCCGCCTAAGGCAAGTGTTAATTTCTTCTAGGGATCGAATCCCGCCTAAGGCAAGTGTTAATTTCTTCTATTAACGTTTTTTCTTTCTCACCTATTCTTCTCAACCTGTCTGGTTTTCCACACGTGCGAATCGTTTGTCAGAAAATTATGATCTTGGTGTCTACGGATTCCTTGGCTTATGCCGCATCTGTCGATATGTATTATGCCGGGATTGACCGAACCGCCTGTCCGCCATTTTGAAATCTGTGATAAATTGCTATAACTTTTGAAGTATCGGATATATCGGCGCAAAAATCGGTAGGGAGCTTCGGCATGACGTCCTGAGGAAATCAGAGAACAGCGCCACCTAGGGGTATAAACTATAACAGTTCTTATAGAACTGCTTATAACTTCTGAATTCTTTGTATGGCATGTAAGCTCTTTCCTGCTGCTCCTTGAGCTGTGTCTACTGAGTGGCGCATCTGTTAAGTCGCATGCAAAGAGATCAGGAGTTCATGGGTTCGAATCCAACCCGAACCAGATGTTAATTTCTTCTATTAAAGTTTTGTTCTTTCCCACCTATTCTTCTTGACCTGTCTGTAGTTCACATATGTTCTATTTTTGCCATGTTTTCTGTTGCTGCTCTGCACTGCGGTGGTTCTGCTCTGTCATTGCTACGCTTTGGGTTCTTTGCTGAGCCTTGTGTTTTTGATGCACCTTGGGTGCTCAATGCGCCCTGGGTGATCAATACGTTGTATGTTTCTTGCTGTGCTTTTGGTGCTCATTGCGCTGATGGTGCTTGGCCCCGTATCGCTGCTTGCAGCTATATTTATTATTCTGCTGTTTCTTCTTCTTCTTAGCCATAGGCGTCTATGGCAGCCCTATGAACCGTACATAGGAAAATGATGAAATTTGGCACAGTTGTAGTGGTGGTCTTAAAAAGTCACGTGACCAAAAATGGGGTCTCTAGTACTAACTCTATAGCGCCACCAGCAGTGCAAAAATTCAATGTTCAAATTGTTATAACTGCTGATCCGCTTGATCCATGAAAATTCTACTTAGTACACGTGATTGCTCTCCTCATGCTTATTGTTTTTAATACCTTACATGAAAACTCCACCCATTACAGTAGCGGCCATTTTGAAATGTACAGTATTCCGTTTATTCGCTACTCCTCCTTCAAATTTGGTTAAATTGTTATGAAATTTGGCACAGGTGAACTTTGGAGTGAGCCGCACAGAAATGACCGAACAGAATTTTGATATTTATCTTTGTTCAAAAGTAATAAATAAGCAAACTTAACGAGGTTGACGCAAAAATGGTTCTGAAGCTGTATCTCGGTCATTCTTTTATCAATTGAAATGAAATTTGGTACACTTCATGTGGACCATGAACTTGGGGTTCATGCAAAATTTGGTGACAGCGCCACCTATGGGTCATGAGATATGAAAAATGGCTTTTTTTGCCCATAACTACTGAATTGTTTGTCAGAAAATTATGATGTTGGTGTTTACAGATTCCTTGGCTCATGCCGAATCTGTCGATATGTATTATGTCGGGTTTGACCACACCACCTGTCTGCCATTTTGAAATTGATCATAAATTGTTATATCTTTTGAACTATTGGACATATTCGTGCAAAAATAGTCAGGGAGCTTCGGCATGATGTCCTGAAGGTACCTGGGAAGTCAGAGTACAGCGCCACCTAGGGGTTATAAACTATAACAGTTCTTATAGAACTGCTTATATCTTCAGAATACTTTGTCTGATATACATTTTCTTTGTGAAATTTTATTTACTGGTTTTTGCCAATCGCAACAATACCTTGTTTGTCATTTTCCATCATTCTGTTCATGTGTTATTGTAAGGCATATGGTAAATGATTTTTTCGCTACTCCTTTTACAAATTTTGTTTATTTTATGCCAGGTTCTGCTTGTATAATGTTTGGAGCAATCCGCACAGACGTGACTGAACAGATTTTTCTGCTGAGTGTCAAATTTTTGAGAAATACCTCTGTAAAGCGGACTGTGCCTGTCATGCTGTCCCTTTGTCATATTAAAAAGAATCTGACAAAATTTGCCCATGTTGTTCATTATTGTACAAAATGTTCTTCACGAATTCAGTGCCATTTAAGTTATCTGATTGCCCTACACTTTGTATTTCTGTTTATTTTTGCTTTGTTGTGTTATTTCTGCCCTTTCAGTGATTGGCATGTCAATGTTTGCAGTTTTGAAGCCTCTTTTCCACAGCCTTTCAACCCATGATTCCTCAGTGGCGCATGCAGTTAGTGCTGTGCTTTGAGAACCTGAGATCATGGGTTCAAATCCCATTTGCAGTGGTTTTTTGTCTTAACTTTTTTTCTCACTTAAGTTTTGTGATTTTCATACTATACATTGTATTTCAGTTATTTGTGCTCTCTGTTATCATTTCTACACTTTTGGTAATTGCTGGATATCAATGTTTATAGCTGTAAAGCTGTATTCTATAGCTTGGACACACCAACTCAGTGGTTTAATCGTTTACTCAGTGGCGCATGCGGTTAGTGCTGTGCTTTGGGAACATGAGGTCATGGGTCAAATCCCAGCTCTTGCTTTCACTTATTGAGATTTCCTTTTGTGTTCCCTTTAACACGTTCTTCTCGACCTGTCTGGTTTTCCACACGTGTTATATTTTTGAAATCTTTTCTGTTGTTGCTCCGCACTGCAGTGGTTCTGCTCTGCATTTGCTTTGCTTCGGGTTCGAGCTCTGTATTGCACGCTTTCTGTGCTTTGCGCATTTGCTGCGTCGTCTGGTTTTTGCTGTGCTTTGGGTGCTCATTGCGCTGAAATTGCTTGACCCCGCAATTGCTGCTTGCAGCTATATTTATTATTATTATTCTTACTCTTGTCCAATGGGAGTCTATGGCAGCCCTATGAACCATAAGTAGTAGAATGATGAAATTTGGCACAATTGTAGTGGTGGTCCTAAATAGTCATGTGACCAATAATGGGGTCTCTAGCAGTAACTCTATAGCGCCACCAGCAGATCAAAAATTTAATGTTTGAACTGTTATAACTAATGATACATTTGAACTATGAAAATTCTACTTAGTACACGTGATTGCCCTTCTCACATTAATTAATTTTAATACCTTACAGTAAGACTCCTCCCATTACAGTAGTGGCCATTTTGAAATGTACAGTTGTTTGTTTTTTCGCTACTCCTCATTCAAATTTGGTTCAATTGTTATAAAGTTTGTCACAGATGATCTTTGTAGTGAGCTGCATAGAAATGACTGAACAGAATTTTGATATTTATCTTTATGCAAGAGTAATAAATGCGTAAACTTAACGAGGTTGATGCAATAATGGTTCTGAAGCTGTACCTCGGTCATTCTTTGATCAATTGAAATGAAATTTGGTACACTTTATGTTGACCATGAACTGGGGGTCCATATCTAATTTGGTGACAGCGCCACCTATGGGTCATGATATATGAAAATAGGCTATTTTTGCCCATAACTTCTGAACTGTTTGTCAGAAAATTATGATCTTGATGTCTATGGATTGCTTACATTATGCCGCATCTGTCGATGTGTATTATGGGGGGTTTGACTAAACCGCCTGTCCGCCATTTTGAAATTTCAGATCAATTGTTATATTTTTTGAACTATTGGACATATCCGCGCAAAAAGTGGTAAGGAGCTTTGACATGATGTCCTGAAGGTACCTGGGAAGTCAGAGTACAGCGCCACCTAGGGGTAATAAACTATAACAGTTCTTATGGAACCCTTTATAACTTCGGAATACTTTGTCTGATATCAATTTCTTTCTGAAATTGTATTCACTGGTTTATTCCGGTTGCAACGATACCTCATTTGTCATTTTCCAACATTCTGTTCATGTATTATTGTAAAGCATTTGGTAGATGATTTTTCCGCTACTCCTTTTTCAAATTTTGTTTATTTTTTGCCAGGTTCTGCTCGTATAATGTTTGGAGCAATCCGCACAGAAATGACTGAACAGATTTTTGATATTCTGTTCTCTTTCTTAGAAATACCACTCCAAAGTTGACCGTGCCTGTGACGTTGTCTATTTGCCATAGTAAATTAATATGACTGTATATTACATTGTATAGCATTACTATACATAATGATCTGCTTGTCTTCAATTTCACTTGAACTCATGTACATTGTATTTCTGTTATTTCTACTTCTGCTGTGTCAATTCTGCATCTTTGGTGATTGACATATGTCAATCCTTGCAGATATCTAATCTTTTTCTGCTGCCCCATGAACTGTGTCAACTGAGTGGCGCATCCAGGAAAGCACATGCATTGAGATTCTGAGTTCTTGGGTTCGAATCCCACCTGAGTCGTATATTAGGTTTTTCTATTAATGTTTTGTTCTTTCTCATCAATTCGTCTCAACCTGTCTGTAGTTCACATATGTTATATTTTTCCATGTTTGCTGTTGTTGCTCTGCATTGTGGTGGTTCTGCTCTGTGATTCCTGAGCCTTGCGTGTTTGATGCGCTTTATGGTGCTTGCTGTGCTTTGTGAGCTTGCTGTGCTTTGTGTGCTTGCTGTGCTTTGTGAGTTTGCTGTCTTTGTGTGCTTGCTGTGCTTTGTGAGTTTGCTGTCTTTGTGTGCTTGCTGTGCTTTGTGAGCTTGCTGTGCTTTGTGTGATTTCTGTGCTTTGTGTGCTTGCTGTGCTTTGTGTGCTTGCTGTGCTTTGTGAGCTTGCTGTGCTTTGTGAGGATGCTGTGCTTTGTGAGCTTAATGTGCTTTGTGTGCTTGCTGTGCTTTGTGAGCTTGCTGTGCTTTCTGAGCTTGCTGTGCTTTGTGTGCTTGCTGTGCTTTGTGAGTTTGCTGTCTTTGTGTGATTTCTGTGCTTTGTGTGCTTGCTGTGCTTTGTGTGCTTGCTGTGCTTTGTGAGCTTGCTGTGCTTTGTGAGGATGCTGTGCTTTGTGAGCTTAATGTGCTTTGTGTGATTGCTGTGCTTTGTGAGCTTGCTGTGCTTTCTGAGCTTGCTGTGCTTTGTCAGCTTGCTGTGCTTGGTGTGCTTGGTGTGCTTGCTGTGCTTGGTGAGCTTGCTGTGGTTTGTGAGCTTGTTGTGCTTTTTGAGCTTGCTGTGCTTTGTGTGTTTTGAGCTTGCTGTGTTTTGTGAGCTTACTGTGCTTTGTGTGCTTGCTATGCTTTGTGAGCTTGTTGTGCTTTTTGAGCTTGCTGTGCTTTGTGTGTTTTGAGCTTGCTGTGTTTTGTGAGCTTACTGTGCTTTGTGTGCTTGCTATGCTTTGTGAGCTTGCTGTGCTTTGTGAGCTTGCTGTGCTTTGTGTGCTTGCTGTGCTTTGTATGCTTACTGTGCTTTGTGAGCTTGCTGTGCTTTGTTAGCTTGCTGTGCTTTGTGTGCCGGTTGTGCTTTGTGTGCCGGCTGTGCTTTGTGTGCCGGGTGAGCTTGCTGTGCTTTGTGTGCTTGCTGTGCTTTGTGAGCTTGCTGTGATTTGTGAGCTTGCTGTGTTTTGTGTGCTTGCTTTGGGTTCTCATTATTGCGCTGAAGGTGCTTGGCCCCGAGTTGCTGCTTGCAGCTATATTTATTATTATTATTATTATTCTTACTCTTGTCCAATGGGAGTCTATGGCAGCCCTATGAACCATAAGTAGTAGAATGATGAAATTTGGCACAATTGTAGTGGTGGTCCTAAATAGTCATGTGACCAATAATGGGGTCTCTAGCAGTAACTCTATAGCGCCACCAGCAGATCAAAAATTCAATGTTCGAACTGTTATAACTAATGATACATTTGAACTATGAAAATTCTACTTAGTACACGTGATTGCCCTTCTCACATTAATTGATTTTAATACCTTACAGTAAGACTCCTCCCATTACAGTAGTGGCCATTTTGAAATGTACAGTTGTTTGTTTTTTCGCTACTCCTCATTCAAATTTAGTTCAATTGTTATGAAGTTTGTCACAGATGATCTTTGTAGTGAGCTGCATAGAAATGACCGAACAGAATTTTGATATTTATCTTAATGCAAAAGTAATAAATGCGTGAACTTAACGAGGTTGATGCAATAATGGTTCTGAAGCTGTACCTCGGTCATTCTTTGATCAATTGTAATTAAATTTGGTACACTTCATGTTGACCATGAACTGGGGGTCCATATCAAATTTGGTGACAGCGCCACCTATGGGTCATGAGATATGAAAATAGGCTATTTTTGCCCATAACTGCTGAACTGTTTGTCAGAAAATTATGATCTTGATGTCTATGGATTGCTTACATCATGCCGCATCTGTCGATGTGTATAATGGCGGGTTTGACCAAACCGCCTGTCCGCCATTTTGAAATTTCAGATAAATTGTTATATTTTTTGAACTATTGGACATATCCGCGCAAAAAGTGGTAAGGAGCTTTGACATGATGTCCTGAAGGTACCTGGGAAGTCAGAGTACAGCGCCACCTAGGGGTAATAAACTATAACAGTTCTTATGGAACCCTTTATAACTTTGGAATACTTTGTCTGATATCAATTTCTTTCTGAAATTGTATTCACTGGTTTATGCCGGTTGCAACGATACCTCATTTGTCATTTTCCAACATTCTGTTCATGTATTATTGTAAAGCATTTGGTAGATGATTTTTCCGCTACTCCTTTTACAAATTTTGTTTATTTTTGCCAGGTTCTGCTCGTATAATGTTTGGAGCAATCTGCACAGAAATGACTGAACAGATTTTTGATATTCTGTTCTCTTTCTTAGAAATACCACTCCAAAGTTGACCGTGCCTGTGACGTTGTCTATTTGCCATAGTAAATTAATATAACTGTATATTACATTGTATAGCATTACTATACATAATGATCTGCTTGTCTTCAATTTCACTTGAACTCATGTACATTGTATTTATGTTATTTCTACTTCTGCTGTGTCAATTCTGCATCTTTGGTGATTGACATATGTCAATCCTTGCAGATATCTAATCTTTTTCTGCTGTCCCATGAACTGTGTCAACTGAGTGGCGCATCCAGGAAAGCACATGCATTGAGATTCTGAGTTCTTGGGTTCAAATCCCACCTGAGTCGTATATTAGGTTTTTCTATTAATGTTTTGTTCTTTCTCATCAATTCTTCTCAACCTGTCTGTAGTTCACATATGTTATATTTTTCCATGTTTGATGTTGTTACTCTGCATTGTGGTGGTTCTGCTTTATGATTCCTGAGCCTTGCGTGTTTGATGCGTTTTATGGTGCTTGCTGTGCTTTGTGAGCTTGCTGTGCTTTGTGAGCTTGCTGTGCTTTGTGTGCTTGCTGTGCTTTGTGAGTTTGCTGTCTTTGTGTGCTTGCTGTGCTTTGTGAGTTTGCTGTCTTTGTGTGCTTGCTGTGCTTTGTGAGCTTGCTGTGCTTTGTGTGCTTTCTGTGCTTTGTGAGCTTGCTGTGCTTTGTGTGCTTGCTGTGCTTTGTGTGCTTGCTGTGCTTTGTGTGCTTGCTGTGCTTGCTGTGCTTTATGAGCATGCTGTGCTTTGTGAGCTTAATGTGCTTTGTGTGCTTGCTGTGCTTTTTGAGCTTGCTGTGCTTTGTGTGCTTGCTGTGCTTGGTGAGCTTGCTGTGCATTTTGAGCTTGCTGTGCTTTGTCAGCTTGCTGTGCTTGGTGTGCTTGCTATGCTTGGTGTGCTTGCTGTGCTTGGTGAGCTTGCTGTGGTTTGTGAGCTTGTTGTGCTTTTTGAGCTTGCTGTGCTTTGTGTTTGATGTGCTTTGTGTGCTTGCTGTGTTTTGTGAGCTTACTGTGCTTTGTGTGCTTGCTATGCTTTGTGAGCTTGCTATGCTTTGTGAACTTGCTGTGCTTTGTGTGCTTGCTGTGCTTTGTATGCTTACTGTGCTTTGTGAGCTTGCTGTGCTTTGTGAGCTTACTGTGCTTTGTGTGCCTGCTGTGCTTTGTGTGCTGGCTGTGCTTTGTGTGCTTGGTGAGCTTGTTGTGCTTTGTGTGCTTGCTGTGCTTTGTGAGCTTGCTGTGATTTGTGAGCTTGCTGTGTTTTGTGTGCTTGCTGTGCTTGCTTTGGGTGCTCATTATTGCGCTGAAGGTGCTTGGCCCCGAGTTGCTGCTTGCAGCTATATTTATTATTATTATTATTCTTACTCTTGTCCAATGGGAGTCTATGGCAGCCCTATGAACCATAAGTAGTAGAATGATGAAATTTGGCACAATTGTAGTGGTGGTCCTAAATAGTCATGTGACCAATAATGGGGTCTCTAGCAGTAACTCTATAGCGCCACCAGCAGATCAAAAATTCAATGTTCGAACTGTTATAACTAATGATACATTTGAACTATGAAAATTCTACTTAGTACACGTGATTGCCCTTCTCACATTAATTGATTTTAATACCTTACAGTAAGACTCCTCCCATTACAGTAGTGGCCATTTTGAAATGTACAGTTGTTTGTTTTTTCGCTACTCCTCATTCAAATTTGGTTCAATTGTTATGAAGTTTGTCACAGATGATCTTTGTAGTGAGCTGCATAGAAATGACCGAACAGAATTTTGATATTTATCTTTATGCAAAAGTAATAAATGTGCAAACTTAACGAGGTTGATGCAATAATGGTTCTGAAGCTGTACCTCGGTCATTCTTTGATCAATTGAAATGAAATTTGGTACACTTCATGTTGACCATGAATTGGGGGTCCATATCAATTTTGGTGACCGCGCCACCTATGGGTCATGAGATATGAAAATGGGCTATTTTTGCCCATAACTTCTGAACTGTTTGTCAGAAACTTATGATCTTGATGTCTGTGGATTGCTTACATCATGCCACATCTGTCGATGTGTATTATGCCGGGTTTGACCAAACCGCCTGTCCGCCATTTTGAAATTTCAGATTAATTGTTATATTTTTTGAACTATTGGACATATCCGCGCAAAAAGTGGTAAGGAGCTTTGACATGATGTCCTGAAGGTACCTGGGAAGTCAGAGTACAGCGCCACCTAGGGGTAATAAACTATAACAGTTCTTATGGAACCCTTTATAACTTTGGAATACTTTGTCTGATATCAATTTCTTTCTGAAATTGTATTCACTGGTTTATGCCGGTTGCAACGATACCTCATTTGACATTTTCCAACATTCTGTTCATGTATTATTGTAAAGCATTTGGTAGATGATTTTTCCGCTACTCCTTTTACAAATTTTGTTTATTTTTTTCCCAGGTTCTGCTTGTATAATGTTTGGAGCAATCCGCACAGAAATGACTGAACAGATTTTTGATATTCTGTTCTCTTTCTTAGAAATACCACTCCAAAGTTGACCATGCCTGTGACGTTGTCTATTTGCCATAGTAAATTAATATGACTGTATATTACATTGTATAGCATTACTATACATAATGATCTGCTTGTCTTCAATTTCACTTGAACTCATGTACATTGTATTTATGTTATTTCTACTTCTGCTGTGTCAATTCTGCATCTTTGGTGATTGACATATGTCAATCCTTGCAGATATCTAATCTTTTTCTGCTGCCTCATGAACTGTGTCAACTGAGTGGCGCATCTAGTTACACCATATGCATTGAGATTCTGAGTTCCTGGGTTCGAATCCCACCTGAGTCATGACGTTTTGTTCTTCCTCATCAATTCTTCTCAACCTGTCTGTAGTTCACATGTGTTCTATTTTTCCATGTTTGCTGTTGTTGCTCTGCATTGTGGTGCTTCTGCTGTGTCTTTCCTGCATCTTTGGTGATTAACATATGTTAATCCTTTCAGCTCTCTAATCTCTTGTCTGCTGCCTCATGAACTGTGTCAACTGAGTGGCGCATCTAGTTAAACCACATGCATTGAGATTCTGAGTTCCTGGGTTCGAATCCCACCTGAGTCATGACGTTTTGTTCTTCCTCATCAATTCTTCTCAACCTGTCTGTAGTTCACATGTGTTCTATTTTTCCATGTTTGCTGTTGTTGCTCTGCATTGTGGTGCTTCTGCTGTGTCTTTCCTGCATCTTTGGTGATTGACATATGTTAATCCTTTCAGCTCTCTAATCTCTTGTCTGCTGCCTCATGAACTGTGTCAACTGAGTGGCGCATCTAGTAAAACCACATGCATTGAGATTCTGAGTTCCTGGGTTCGAATCCCACCTGAGTCATGACGTTTTGTTCTTCCTCATCAATTCTTCTCAACCTGTCTGTAGTTCACATGTGTTCTATTTTTCCATGTTTGCTGTTGTTGCTCTGCATTGTGCTGGTTCTTGCTGTGCTTTGTGTGCTTGCTGTGCTTTGTGTGCTTGCTGTGTTTTGTGTGCTTGCTGTGCTTTGTGTACTTGCTGTGCTTTGTGAGCTTGCTGTGCTTTGTGAGCTTGCTGTGCTTTGTGAGCTTGCTGTGCTTTGTGTGCCTGCTGTGATTTGTGTTCTTGCTGTGCTTTGTGTGCTTGCTGTGCTTTGTGTGCTTGCTGTGCTTTGTGTGCTTGCTGTGCTTTGTGTGCTTGCTGTGATTTGTGTGCTTGCTCTGCTTTGTGTGCTGGTTGTGCTTTGTGAGCTTGCTGTGCTTTGTGAGCTTGCTGTGCTTTGTGTGCCTGCTGTGATTTGCGTGCTTGCTGTGCTTTGTGTGCTTGCTGTGCTTTGTGAGCTTGCTGTGATTTGTGAGCTTGCTGTGTTTTGTGTGCTTGCTGTGCTTGCTTTGGGTGCTCATTATTGCGCTGAAGGTGCTTGGCCCCGAGTTGCTGCTTGCAGCTATATTTATTATTATTATTATTATTTTTCCCCAATGGGAGTCTATGGCAGCCCTATGAACCGTACATAGGAAAATGATGAAATTTGGCACAGATGTAGAGGTGGTCATAAATAGTCATGTGACCAAAAATGGGGTCTTTAGCAGTAACTCTATAGCGCCACCAGTAGTCCAAAAAATCAATGTTCAAACTGTTATAATTGGTGAATCATTTGATCTATGAAAATTCTACTTAGTACACGTGATTGCTCTCATCGTGCTTATTGAATTTGATACTTTACAGTAAGACTCCACCCATTACAATAGCGGCCATTTTGAAATGTACAGTATTTCGTTTTTTCGCTACTCCTCCTTCAAATGCGGTTCAATTCTTATGAGATTTGGCACAGATGATCTTTGGAGTGAGCCGCATAGAAATGACCGAACAGAATTTTGATATTGATCTTTGTTCAAAAGTAATAAATGCGCAAACTTAACGAGGTTGACGCAAAAATGGTTCTGAAGCTGTAGCTCAGTCATTCTTTGATCAATTGAAATGAAATTTGGTACACTTCATGTCGACCATGAACTTGGGGTCCATGCCAAATTTGGTGACAGCGCCACCTATGGGTCATGAGATAGAAAAATAGGCTATTATTGCCCATAACTTCTGAACTGTTTGTCAGAAAATTATGATCTTGATGTCTATGGATTGCTTACCTCATGCCGCATCTGTCGATGTGAATTATGCCGGGTTTGACCAAACCGCCTGTCTGCCATTTTAAAATTTCAAATAAATTGTTCTATTTTTTGAACTATTGTACATATCCGCGCATAAAATGGTAAGGAGCTTCGACATGATGTCCTGAAGGTACATGGGAAGTCAGAGTACAGCGCCACCTAGGGGTTATAAACTATAACAGTTCTTATTGAACTGCTTATAACTTCTGAATACATTGTCTGATATACATTTTCTTTGTGAAATTGTATTCACTGTTTTATGCCGATCGCAACGATACCTTGTTTGTCATTTTCCAACATTATGTTCAGGTGTTATTGTAAGGCATATGGTAAATGATTTTTTCGCTACTCCTTTTACAAATTTTGTGTATTTTATGTCAGGTTCTGCTCGTATAATGTTTGGAGCAATCCGCACAGATGTGACCGAACAGATTTTTGATATTCTGTTCTCTTTCTTAGAAATACCACTCTAAAGTTTACCGTGCCTGTGACGTTGTCTATTTGTCATAGTAATAAATTAATGTGACTGTATATTACATTGTAAAGCATCACTATACATAATGATCTGCTTGTCTTCAATTTCACTTGAACTCATGTACATTGTATTTCTGTTATTTCTACTTCTGCTGTGTCTATTATGCATCTTTGGTGATTGACATGTTAATCCTTTCTGCTCTCTAATCTCTTGTCTGCTGCCTCATGAACTGTGTAAACTGAGTGGCGCATCTAGTTAACCAATTGCATTTAGATTCTAAGTTCCTGGGTTCGAATCCCACCTGAGTCATGATGTTTTGTTCTTCCTCATCAATTCTTCTCAACCTGTCTGTAGTTCACATGTGTTCTATTTTTCCATGTTTGCTGTTGTTGCTCTGCATTGTGGTGGTTCTGCTGTGTCTTTCCTGCATCTTTGGTGATTGACATTTGTTAATCTTTTCAGCTCTCTAATCTCTTGTCTGCTGCCTCATGAAATGTGTCAACTGAGTGGCGCATCTAGTTAACCACATGGATTGAGATTCTGAGTTCCTGGGTTCAAATCCCACCTGAGTCATGACGTTTTGTTTTTCCTCATCAATTCTTCTCAACCTGTCTGTAGTTAACATGTGTTCTATTTTTCCATGTTTGCTGTTGTTGCTCTGCATTGTGGTGGTTCTTGCTGTGCTTTGTGTGCTTACTGTGCTTTGGGAGTTTGCTGTGCTTTGTGTGCTGGTTGTGCTTTGTGTGCCTGCTGTGATTTGTGTGCTTGCTGTGCTTTGTGTGCTTGCTGTGCTTTGTGTGCTTGCTGTGCATTGTGAGCTTGCTGTGCTTTGTGTGCTTGCTGTGCTTTGTGAGCTTGCTGTGCTTTGTGTGTCTGCTGTGATTTGTGTGCTTGCTAAGCTTTGTGTGCTTGTTGTGCTTTCTGTGATTGCTGTGCTTGCTGTGCATTGTGAGCTTGCTGTGCATTGAGAGCTTGCTGTGCTTTGTGAGCTTACTGTGCTTTGTGTGCTTGCTGTGCTTTGTGAGCTTGCTGTGCTTTCTGTGCTGGCTGTGCTTTGTGTGATTGCTGTGCTTTGTGTGCTTGCTGTGCTTTGTGAGCTTGCTGTGCTTTGTGTGCCTGCTGTGATTTGTGTTATTGCTGTGCTTTGTGTGCTTGCTGTGCATTGTGAGCTTGCTGTGCTTTGTGAGCTTGCTGTGCTTTGTGTACTTGCTGTGCTTTGTGTGCTTGCTGTGCTTTGTGAGCTTTGTGTGCTTGCTGTGCTTTGTGTGCTTTCTATGCTTTGTGAGCTTGCTGTGCTTTGTGTGCCTGCTGTGA
This sequence comes from Misgurnus anguillicaudatus, assembly GCF_027580225.2. Taxonomy (NCBI): domain Eukaryota; kingdom Metazoa; phylum Chordata; class Actinopteri; order Cypriniformes; family Cobitidae; genus Misgurnus; species Misgurnus anguillicaudatus. Next base: position 44,627,135 of record NC_073344.2, on the reverse strand, counting down.
TTTGTGTAATTGCTGTGCTTTGTGTGCTTGCTGTGCTTTGTGTGCTTGCTGTGCTTTGTGAGCTTGCTGTGATTTGTGTGCTTGCTGTGCTTTGTGTGCTGGTTGTGCTTTGTGAGCTTGCTGTGCTTTGTGTGCCTGCTGTGCTTTGTGTGCTTGCTGTGCTTTCTGTGCTTGCTGTGCTTTGTGTGCTTGCTGTGCTTTGTGTGCTTGCTGTGCTTTGTGTGCTTGCTGTGCTTTGTGTGCTTGCTGTGCTTTGTGTGCATTGCGCCGAAGGTGCTTGACCCCGTGTTGCTGCTTGCAGCTATATTTATTATTATATTTCTTCTTCCCCAATGGGAGTCTATGGCAGCCCTATGAACCGTACATAGGAAAATGAAACAAATTTGGCACACTTGTAGTGGTGGTCCTAAATAGTCATGTGACCAACTATGGGGTCTCTAGCATTAACTCTATAACGCCACCAACACTTCAAAAAATCAATATTCAAATGGTTATAACTGTAGAATCATTTGATCAACAAAAACTCTACCTACTACATCTGATTCCTCTCCTCACGCTCTTTACAATGACCACCTTACATTAAGACTGCACCCATTACAGTAGCGGCCATTTTGAAAAGTACAGTATTTTGCTTTTTCGCTACTACTTTTGCAGCGTTCATTGCATTGTTACGCAATTTGGCACAGAGAATCTTTGGACCGAGCCGCAGAGAAATGACCGAACAGAATTTTGATTTTTATCTTTGTTCAAAAGTAATAATTGCATAAATTTATCGATGTCGACCCAAAATTCGTTCTGAGTCATTATCTCGGTCATTCTTTGATCAATTGAAATGAAACTTGGTACCCTTCATAAGGACCATGAACTGGGGTACCATGCCAAATTTGAGGACAGCGCCACCTATGGGTCATGAGATATGAAAAATGGCTATTTTTGCCCATAACTCTTGAAATGTTTGATAGAAAATTATGATCTTAGTGTCTATGGATTCCTTGGCTCATGACCAATCTGTCGATATATATTATGCCGGAAATGACCAAACCGCCTGTCCACTATTTTGAATTTGGTTTTAAATTGGGATAACTATTATTCTATATAATGTATCGGCACAAAAATCGGTAGGAAGCATCGGTATGATGTCCTGAAGGTACCTGGAAAATCTGAAGACAGCGCCACCTAGGGTTCATAAACTATATAAAACAGCCCATAACTTCTGAAAACTTTGTCTGATATTCATTTTCTTTGTGAATTTTTATTCACTGGTTTATGTCGATTGCAACGATATCTCATTTGTCAGTTTTCAACATTCTGTTCATATCTTATTTCATAGCATATGTGCAGTAGTTTTTTCGCTACTACTTTTGCAAATTAAGTATTTTTTATGCCAGGCTCTGCTCACATAAACTTTGGAGCAATCCGCACAGAAATGACCAAACACATTTTTGATATTCTCTGCCATTCCCGAGAAATACCTGTCCAAAGTTGACTGTCCCTGTGACATTGTCTCTTCATCATATTAAATTATTATGACTGTATTGTAACATGTTGTGCATTCCTATACAAACATGTTTTTCCTGAATTAAACTTTAACTCTTCTCACTTAAACTATCTGATTCTCATATAAATTGTAATTTTGTTATTTCTGCTCTGCAATGTCATGTCTGCACCTTCCTTCCTCCATTTGAATGCTTGCAGCTCTGAAAACCTTGGCTAGCTACACTGCCTGTGTAGCTCAGTCTATTAAATCGCATGCATCAAAACTCAGAGGTTAAGGGTTCGAATCCCATCTGATGCATGTGTTATGTTTTTCTATTAATATTTGTTTTGAGTTTATTCTCACCTATTATTCTCAACCAGTCTGTTTTCCATGTTCTGCACGGCTTGCAATTTGGTGGCCAAGCATCATCACCAGTTCAAAAATGCAGGAGCGGCCATTTTGAAAAGTACAGTATTCAGTTTTTTTGCTACTACTTTTGCAGTGTTTGTTTAATTGTTACACAATTTGGCTCAGATTATCTTTGGACCGAGCCACATAGAAATGACCAAACAGAATTTTGATATTTATCTTTGTTCAAAAGTAATACATTTGTCAACAGGAATAACTTTTAAACCATTTAATCAACTAAACTTCTATGGAGAATATTTGATGGGGTAATCTATGCCTTCCCAGTAGCTCAAACAAATGCGTGATGGGCATGAAATCCAGAGGTTGCGGGTTCAAATCCATCGTAGGGCAACAATTAAAATGGTTGACAAATTTCTGTCATGTAGAGTCAAATGTTCGAACAGGTTTGACTACCTACAAGGGATTTAAAAAAATATTCTGTTCTTGAGAAAAATCTCTCCAAACTTGAACATACACATTGTCACTACAGCAATCTAGCTTAAGCAGCTAGCTGTATGTATGTGGTCTCCCCTGTAGCTCAACCAGATGAGTGACAGGTGTGAAACCTGGAGATCATGGGTTCAAATCCTGGCTAGGGCAGCAATTGAAGTCTCTTACTTTAGAGTCAAAAGCTTTAATTCATGATTTATATTTTACTTTATTAGTTTTACAGGTTTTATTTCGTTTGTGCTCTTTTGGTTTAAGTCTCATGTGTAACATGTATGATGCTTTGGTGGTTCAATTGTTTTCTAGGTCAGCATTGGACTAATCGGTCCTTCTTTCAGCATGCAAATAAATATTATACTTCAAAATTTTTATTTTTTCATTATGTTCATTCTCATCTGAGTCCTGTGTGCTGATAGTTCCCATACATATCTGCTACATTGCATTCTTCAATTGCATGTCCTTTCAGCTTCGTTGCGTGTTGCAGGACCATTGTTGCTTGGCCCCGTATCGCTGTCTACAGCTATATTATATTATGTTCTTCATGTGACTAGTTGAAAGATTATAAATGTGTACTGTTATGGTTTATAGTGAATTATTTTGTAGTGTTCTTATAACTTTTTATGTGGCTTTTTTTGTGGTAAAGTTGTATTTGTATAGATTTGTTAGATTGGGTTGTTTGCGGTGTATGAGGTTTTTAAATTATGTTTTATTAAAAAAAGTTCCGGAGGAGCACGTTCAAATAATCAACCTAATTACCTTGTAACTATGACCAGCTGTCGACAATCAGCAATCAGGTCTTCACCTGATCGGCATCAACAGAAACCTATGACTGAAAATCAACTCACCCTCATTTCTTGATAGTTTCAGCATCCCTCCACCTCCCCTTCTCCGCACGATTTGCCTAGTCACCTTACTAACCAGAAGAGGGGGGATTATTCTGGGTTAGGGCCTAAGGCCGAGCCCGGAACCCTCTCCCCGCCAGGAGGCATCCCTCCACCTCCCCTTCTCCGCACGATTTGCCTAGTCACCTTACTAACCAGAAGAGGGGGGATTATTCTGGGTTAGGGCCTAAGGCCGAGCCCGGAGCACTCTCCTCGGACAGCACGCCAAATACGCATATTAATAACCCTGTTCAGAATTATTTGTAAGTGTGAACTCGTGAATCATGCTGTTAGAGGAGTAGTTTCTGAGGTAATTTTTATTGCAAAAGTGATTGTGGACTGTTTTATGTCTTTATCTTTTTATATGTAATATATTCTTCGTAGAATGAGTGTAAAGATTTAGTGTTCTTGTCCATTTATTTATCAGAAATCTCAATTGTGTTATTGCATGTATGTTGAAACATCTATTTTTTTAATCGTAAGTCATTGATTACATTTAGTCCTGGAAAGTATTAAGAATTAAATTAATAGCTATTCTGCAGTGTATTTATTTCTTTATATTAAAACAACAAAGGTTAAATTGATTTGAACATCGTCACTATTTGGTCAGATTATAGATGTTTATGTAGTTGTAAAATACTGTTTACGACAGTGATGGTTTGTTCTTAAGTCAAAGCATATGGTTGTTTATAAGGCTAGTAGGGATGTGTTCATAATAATTTGACTTGGTTTATTTGTAATGTTATTGTTTTATAAAGTAAGTGTTTTTTCATACATCTAATTTGCTTTGTAACATGCTAACTTGTTTTGAAAACTAGATGTAGGATTTTTAAAGTATTTTTATGTTTTTTTTATTTTTTTAATGAAAGTTGGAGGCAAGTTTTATATTTAATATGAATTTCAACAAAGATGCTATATTTTAATAATTTGTTTATATGATTTTGTAGGTGGTAAAATGGGAACTCAGAAAAAGCCATGTTGTGAAGTAGAGGGATTCATCCACAAGGTGTCTCCAGTTCTGAAGTCTCGTTCAGGTGACGTGAATTACTTCTCGGCAGTGTTTCAGGAGGCGACCCGTAATAGAGTTGTAGTGTTTGATGTTCAGCGACACAATCAATTTCAGTGTGTGGAAAAAGACAAGTAAGTGTATTATAATTATTTACGAGTTTATGTGTGTAGTGATTATAAATTTTTTATTGGAGATGGAAAGTAATAAACATGTATTATGCATTTGAGCTTTCAATGATAATTTGATAGATTTGGTGATTACTTATAATATATTCTATAAATAAATATATAAACTTTGTAATGATATTCGTCATGTTTGATTATTTGTGTTTTTACATAATTAATGTTAGAACGTGTGTGTGTGTGTGTGTGTGTGTGTGTGTGTGTGTGTGTGTGTGTGTGTGTGTGTGTGTGTGTGTGTGTGTTACTTAGTGGTAGTAGTAGTAGCAGTAGTAGTATTTATTGCTTATTTTTCTTTTTTGCAGAAGTCCAGTGAAATTGAGTGGTGTGGTTTTGAGCAAGTCATCCCAAGGAAAAGAGAAGATTGACATTAAATTTAATTCAAGGTCGAAATTGTCTGTTGTTCAGAAGCTTTCCTTTGCTTTTGATCAATTGATTGGTGATGATGATCAGAAGAGGACACTCGAGGAAATTTTGCAAGATGTCATGGAGTACCAGAGAGTAAGTTTTTTTTTTTTTTTAATTTATTTATGTAGTATATTTTGATTAAAGTTGTTAGTAAGTTCATGTGTAGAAAACAATAAAATGTAGAAGTTGAGTAAAAGTTTTAGTTATTATTTGCGTATGGTTAAAAGTAATTGTATTGTTTGTATGTAAAGTAGGCTTTGGAATTGATTTGGATTTTATAGTTTTATTCTTAGCAATAGTGTTGGGTAATAAAATAATACATTTTACAATAAAAAAATGAGTGTATATAATAATGAAGTATTTGAACAATAGACCCTATTACAGCCCACATGATGAAGTCGCTGCGAGGGCATTTTGGCAACAGAAGTGGTGCTGATCCCCAGTGGTTCTAATGTGTTAGCAACTCAGAAAGTTTATTAAAACGGTTTCCCAGCATCAAAATGTCATATGTATCTGGCCACTTTATATTTGGCTAACAGCTAATGTCTTCTATCCACTCCACTATAGTACACGGATCTGGTAGGTATGTTGAAAAAGTTGATAAGTCAACTTTTTAAAATAAGTGTTTCTGTCTGTGTTGCTTCACTGCTGATCCTTGCCATACTTTCGTTGCCAAACTGCATGCACATACGTTGCCATGTCGTCATTGTGCACAAACAGTAAAAGGGTCTATAGTTTATGTTGGTTTTGGAGAAACAATGTTTTGCAGATTTGAGGTCAAATGTGAAGTCAGTACACTTCATTAAGATAATGAAAGTCTTAAGAATAAGTAGATGTAAGCTAGTTTTTATAGTAGTTTTCGTGCTAAAGTCATTAGGAAATTGTTACGTTTGCAGCAACATTGTTTTTTTTTAATAAAAATTTGTGGGTGGTTTGTAATGTGTAAAAAAGGGTTTGAATGGGTGTTTTTTTTTCATTTTTTTTTTTTTGGATGTGAGACTTTTCATGTAGTAATCTGTGAAATTGCTTTAATTTAAATTGTAGTTGTTATGTTGTACATATTTGAATAGTACAAAAATAATAATATATACATCATTTTTACAGGTATTATTATTTATAAATAATTATAATATTCATAAAAATAAGGATGATGATAATAATAATAATAATAATAATAATAAATGTTGCAGTTGCATGTTTGTGTTTTGTGTTTGAAGAGTTGTATATGACATTTTATTAATTTTACATCTTATTTTTTAGGTGTCTGTGAAGGTGAAGGTTTTGGAGTTACTTTCTCAGAAGGAAAGTGTCGCTAAGAGCCGGCAAAGGATGACACAGACAACATATACAGTTGCAGACCATGCTAAAAAAATCCCTTTAACAGTCTGGGGTCACCGTTCATTGGTAATAGGTAGCTGGTATGAGTTTACAGATTTGTCTGTACGGTTGATCAAACAGACAACTTGTTTGAGCACAACTGTGGAAACTACCTTTTCAATTGTTGATGACTTTGGTAGTTCAGCAGAAGTAGAACAAGGTGTCCGCAAAAGTATTGTAGGAGAAAATGTGGATACAGATATCAGAATTCAGTACTTGTGTCCACAATTCCATACTTTGGAGTTAGTGAATCTGGAAACCAATAGGACTCGATGTGAGAATTGCAGAGCTTTCTGTAAAACGTCTAAAGTTACATCTTTGTTACGTGGACACATCACAGTAGAAATAGAAGCAGAAAACAAGAAAATTCATATGGACCATGATAATTTCTGCAACTTATTAGGTTTGCCGAAATGTGCTAGGTATAACTCCAATGAATTGGTTTTGAAAGTACTTGGGCATGAAAAACTGCAGATTGATATGTGTGGTGAAGTCATGATAAATGTACAGTTTGTAGACAATACTGTTTCTGGCCTCACACATGGACTTTTCTGCAGCAGTGTACCTGGTTGCCACAAACGTGTGCACTCTAATGTCGAAATTGATGATTCTATGCCTTGTACTCCCACTGCCAGTGCTTGTGCTTTAAGCAGTAGGGAATGTGGTCACAGTAAAGCTGTGCAATCTGACGTTCAGATTGAGAAGAACAGTGTGCCTTGTACTAATGAGAAAGAGGATGTAGATGTTCAAGACAATTTTGATGAGATAGACTTGGATTCAGAATAACTTGAGTATTAGAAAGAAATACAGTGCCCATTCTAATATGTAAACTAAGTGACTGTTTTGTCAGATGTATATAGTTGTGTGTACTGGACTTTATAGCAGACATGTTTTATTTTTGAAATACTCAGTACAGTAAGAAACGTTTTAACTTGCAAAATAACACGTGTGATTTTGTTGTTTTATATGTTAGGTATAATTATACAGTCATACTCAAAATTATTCATACCCTTTGTAAATATGACCAAAGAGGGCGGTGAAAATAAATCTGCATCGTTAATACTTTTGATCTTTTATTTAAAAAATCTACAAAAATCCAAACTTTCATTGTAGAATAATAATGGGGAAAAATCTCATTATGAGAGAAATATTTTTCTGTAATACACGTTGCTCACAATTAATCATACCCTTTTATTCAATTCTTTTTGCAACCTCCTTTTCCCAAGAGAACAGCTGTGAGTCTTCACCTATAATGCCTGATGAGTTTGGAGAACACCTGACAAGAGTTTAGAGACCATTCCTTCATGCAGAATGTTCTCCAAACTCATCAGGCATTATAGGTGAAGACTCGGAGCTGTTCTCCTGGGAAAAGGAGGTTGCAAAAAGAATTGAATAAAAGGGTATGATTAATTGTGAGCAGCGTGTATTAGAGAAAAATATTTCTCTTATAATGAGATTTTCCCCCATTTTTAATTATTGTCCAATGAAAGGTTTGATTTTTGTAGATTTTTTTAATAAAAGATTAAAAGTATTTTCACCGCCGCCTTTGGACATATTTACAAAGGGTATGAATAATTTTGAGCATGACTGTATAGTATAATTTATAGTATAATTTATTTTGTTACAGTTGTAATATTTAATATTTCATATTGTTAACATGTTATAATGTTTTAAGCAAAATTTGTGTAGTTTACTTCAAAAGAAAAAAATATACCCAGTTGATTGTGTCTGCTGTACTTTGTGGCAGTGATTTTTTTTTTAAATACTTCCTAAATTATTAGACATAATGTAAGTTTGAATATAATTTGTTATATTATATATGGTATAATTTTATATGTTAAAATGTATACTACATTGAAAAAAATTTAAATTATAATTTCTTAAGCGAATTTTGTGAAATGTTTACTTTAGACTTCAAATAAACAATGCTGATACCTTTAAGTTTGGACTTTTTGTAATCTGAACCCAGTGCTGGTTCTAGATGCTGGGGGGCCCTAAGCAAACCTTTGTGAGGAAAGGTAAAAGAAAAGATCTCTCCTTGCATTGAACTTTGCAGGTGTTCTTTATGTATAAACAGCAACATTACACATCAAGTGAAAAAGTGAATTTATAATGAAGGGTACCTTTGATTGTAAAATAATTATTTAAATAATTTAGTATAACATTTGCGTGGTCATATTTCTCTGACATTGGTTAATGGTCATTTGATATGCAATTAAATGTGAAATGTTTCCTTTTTTAGGTAGCTTTTTAATTTGATTATTTTAAATCTTTAATTTTACATGATTTGTTTAGATTAAACTAGATGAAACTAATCCTGGTTATTATGAAATAAGTTTTGGAACTCTTGAAGTAATAATAATGTTTAATACACTTCATGTCATTAATTACAACTAATGGAATATATTTTCTTACTCGTTTATTTTTACATCATTATGGTACTTTGGACTAAACAAGTTAGGGCAGATTACCTAAAATGTGTATTGTAGCCTATTAGATTTTGTAATGGATCATAATTTAAAAAAATATGAGTATAACTTTATGTAATTTGGAATCAGTAATGGATTACAATTTGTTAGTAATGTATGCAGCTGTTCTGAGACCATAGGGTATAGGGTGCAGTTATGGCCAAATAAATTGTAAATTAATATAAAATCTGGTTTGGATCAGTAAAGCAAGTAGAATTTTTTTTGCTTTTAATTTATGTCAATTTATTTTAAGTTGTAACATATGATACAATTTGTCTACTGTTGCAAAACTAGTGTAATGGTCTTAAGTAAGATTATGCATGGTTCATGAAACTTACGTTTGTGTTAGGGTGATCTAATAAAAGACGGTGTCGGGCCTAAACACTAGGGGCGGTTGGTTTGCAACACGCCAGGAAACCCACAAAAGAAGAAGAAACACTAGGGGCGCTGTGACGTGTTTGCAAAGAGCACCTTTCTCGTTTAGGAGACGCCATTTTGTCCTTATCTTCGAAACGGTAGGACATGGTTGTTGTTTCGGTTGCGTCATGTTAATAATCCGTATCGAATAATTGATCTTGGATAATATTTCGGATACTTTTCAAGTATTTTATATTTGTTAGATGTGTTTCTATGGTTATTTTTGCAAATTAGCACATAAAAGTGTTGTTTTTACTTGAATATGAGTCTACTCCTTGGGTCATTGATAAAGCATTACGCCGCTGTATATATTTGTAGTAGTTTGAGAAATCATGATTTATAAAAACACAACACACAATGCTATATATTATGTGTGCATATTCTACCGGTCCGGGATGTAAATAGTTCTAGTGTTTAGGTTGTCAGTTGTGCAAATGCATTTGTTCATTATGTGTTTCTTACTCGTGTATAGCCTAAATCTTATTGGTTTCGTGGTTTTATACTGTGGGTGTCATAATGAAGATTTAATGCAGCTATAGTAAGGGTGACCACCCGTCCCGCGTAGCGCGTGAACGCACAGCGTTTGAAGCCCAATTCATGCGTCCCGCAAATTGAGACCGTGTCACGCATAATCAATGCTTGCTTTAAAAAAGTTGGTCGCTCTATATCCTTGAGCCCCACGCAGCCAAACGGACATTACGAGACAGTTCAGGCTCGCTCGCCACTCACTACTCACACGCTACTGTTGCCCCTCAGCTGAACTGCTGACAGGTTGTTGTCAACTTTTCGTTGTTGTCATGACAGCGCAGTCCGCACGCAGCCACGCACGTGCATCCCTTTTAGATACGCGCTTTCAAATTCGAAAAATGGAGAAAGAGACTGAGTCTGACTCTGCACCGCCATCATCAATTAAAAAGAGAAGGTGTGGGTACAAGAAAGACTGGGAAAATAAATATTTGTGGCTGAAAGTCCTAAAGATGTTTCCAGAACACTGAACAGTTTTTTTCCTGCGCCTGCCTTTACTAACATGCAAGTTCACCATCCTTCCTCCCTCTTCCCTTACGAAAATTAACCATGGTTATATTGTGGTAAAAGTGTAGTAACCATGGTTTTTTGGTGTATTGATTACTATCAGCAAAACCATGGTTTTACTACACTAACTATGGTTTAACTATGGTTTTTGAAAACTATGATTGTCAAAACCATGGTTATTTTGTAGTTAGTAGTTACTATGGTTTTACTACAGTAACCATGGTTTTTTGGTTTTAACTGTAGTAAAACCATGGTTAATTTTCGTAAGGGTTCTCCTTCCGTGAACCCCTGGAGTTGTGAGTTAAGACTTTTTTAACGGTTTCTGTGTTGTTGAGCAACTTCAATTCCTGTTAATTCTATAATTTTATATTATAATGTATTTAAAGTGAATAAATTATAATGAAAAATAAATTAAATAGCTAAAGTAAATCGTAAGTGAAAGTGCATCTGTCAATCATTGAATGTTCAAAATATTATGAATCTTTATTTAAAAAAAAAAATACACATTGGTTGGCCTATTCATGAGCATACATCATGTTTAGGGGAATAGGGCATTATTAATATGCCATGTACACTGCAAAAAAATTATTTTCAAGAAAAAAATGTCTTTGTATTTTTGTCTTGTTTTCAGTAAAAATATCTAAAAATTCTTAAATTAAGATGTTTTTTCTTAAAGAGCTAAACGACCCAAGAAAATAAGTGTAGTTTTTAGACCAAAAATATCAAATTTAAGTGATTTTGTGCATAAAACAAGGAAAAAATCTTAAATGAAGTGTTTTAGAAAAATGTTAAAGATTTTTTTGCTTACCCCATTGGCAGATTAGGGTTAGGTTAGGTAGGTTAGGGTAGGTGGCGCAATGACAAAATTGTGCATGCAACATCAGGTCATGATTGTTTTACATCTAGCTAGTTTTATGTCTATACACTTTAGTTTAGTGAAGAAACAGTTGTATGACCATAGGGCTGGCTTGTTATCAAAGGTTTTGTTCAATTATAAGGCCATCTAGTGGTGCAAGCATACTTTTTTTTGTGTAGCCTCAGAATGTGCTCATGCATCAGCGTATCAAATCTGGTGAAAAAATCTCTTTTCGTTACGAAGTTACAACCATTTATGTGTAAAAAACACAAAATTTGAAGGTAATTTTTCGTTTTTTGCAATTTTCGGCCATTTCTGATGAAAATTTTAATATAACACCAATAGAACTTTTTGTTCAGAAGGTAAGGTTAGTTTCTTCCTATGGTGTTTTCGAGTCGATCGGAAAAACGTTCGCGGAGATATTCACGCGTGTTTTTTAAGCGCTATTTTGCTGCGCAGGGTTAATCGTAAGGCGAATTCTGGCATGTTTGGTATCGTTGGACTCGGCAACTATTCAGAACTCCAAAGAAACAAGTCCCATGAAAATACGTCAATCGGAGCCAAAGTTATAGGTGTATAAAACATTTCTCTGGCCACTAGGTGGCGCTGCAACGAAACTGTGCATGCACCCTCGGTTCCTGACTGGCATCTCAAGTACCAAGTGTCGTGTCAATAGGCCTAAGTTTGGCGAAGATTCAGCCTAAAATCTGTTTTTTTGCGCTCTATGTGAAATTCGTTAAGGCGGTATACGACAACGGATTGGTGTATCGAAATTCTTTTGATAACTTTTTGCCTTGAGTGTCTCATGATGATACATACCAATTTTCGTGGCAATTGGACAAAAGCTCTAGGACGAGTTCGAAAAAGTAGGTTTAACGAATAATTCAAAATGGCGGAAAATTTTCATGACGAAAAAAGACACCATAGGGTCCAATCGAATCGTCTTGAGCCAATGAATAAGAGAAAGCAATAATTTTGTTTCTAGGGCTTACGGATCAGGAGTTATAAGCAAAAACATAAGTGCAACTTTGGACTGTTGGTGGCGCTAGCGGGTTAGACATAGAGACTCCAATTTTGCTGTGGGGACACACTGGACTGTCCTTTATCAGTGTGCCAAATTTCATAACTTTCCTACGTACGGTTCTATGGGCTGCCATAGACCGCAATGGCGGAAGAAGAAGAAGAAGAATAACTAATAATAAATATAGCTGCAAGCAGCAATGCCGGGGTCAAGCCGAAAAGGGCAAAAAAGGATGTAAAATTGAGATTGGATAAGCAGATTGAAGATTCTAGGTAAACCTAATAATTTTAGATGAAAAAACAAAAAAGTTATCAACAAAAATAATCTAAGTTCTTGTCTACTGCAATCGTCCTTCTGTTATTGACAATCATGGAACATTAGAGCACTGAAAGACATGTGAGTGGTGTTTGCAGTGGCAAAACATGGGTCACATCATGTTACAACAAGTTTAACTAGTCAAAAGAGACTATCCCCGTGTCTCTACGATGTTCTGATGCAGAGATATAGTTTTTGCAAAAACGGTTGATAAGGTATTCTCAATGGTTGAAGGGGAGTGAATTGGCAACCACCAGTGATTATAGTCAAAGCTATGAAAGGAATAATCCATGATGACTCATGGTTTTAGATGTGTTGTTGCAGTAGTTTTAGGCAAAAATACCATATTCTATCTAAAAACCAGTAGGTGGCGCAATGACAAAATTGTGCATGCAACATTAGGTCATGATTGTGTTACATCTAGCTAGTTTAATGACTATACACTTTAGTTTAGTTAAGAAACAGTTGTATGACCATAAGGCTGGCTTGTTATCAAAGGTTTTGTTCAATTTTAAGGCCATCTAGTGGTGAAAGCATACAATTATTTTTGTGTGGCCTCAGACTGTGCTCATACATCAGCGTATCAAATCTGGTGAAAAAATCTCTTTTCATCACAAAGTTACAACCATTTATGTATAAAAAACACAAAATTTAAAGGTAATTTTTTGTTTTTTGCAATTTTCGGCCATTTCTGATGAAAATTTTAATATAACGCCAATAGAACTTTTTGTTCAGAAGGTAAGGTTAGTTTCTTCCTATGGTGTTTTCGAGTCGATCGGAAAAACACTCGCGGAGATATTCACGCGTGTTTTTTAAGCGCTATTTTGCTGCACAGGGTTAACCGTAAGGCGAATTCTGGCATGTTTGGTATCGTTGGACTCGGCAACTATTCATAACTCCAAGAAAATAAGTCCCGTGAAAAAAAGTTGCTCACAGCCAAAGTTATAGGCGTATAAAACATTCGTCTGGCCACTAGGTGGCGCTGCAACGAAACTGTGCATGCACCCTCAGTTCCTGACTGGCATCACAAGTACCAAGTATCGTGTCAATAGTCCTAAGTTTAACGAAGATACAGCCTAAAATCAGTTTTTTTGCGCTCTACGTAAACTTCGTTAAGGTGATATACGACAACGGATTGCTGTATCGAAATTCTTTTGATAACTTTTTGCCATGACTGTCTCAAGATGATACATACCAATTTTCGTGGCAATCGGGCAAAAGCTCTAGGACGAGTTCGCAAAAGTAGGTTTCACGAATAATTCAAAATGGCGGAAATTTTTTCATGACGGAAAATGACGACATAGGGTCCATTCGAATCGTCTTGAGCCAAGAAATCAGAGGAAACAAGAATTTCGATTCTAGGACTTACGGGTCAGAAGTTATAAGCAAAAACATAAGTGCAACTTTGGACTGTTGGTGGCGCTAGCGGGTTAGACATAGAGACTCCAAATTTGCTGTGGGGACACATTGTACTGTCCTTTATCAGTGTGCCAAATTTCATAACTTTCCTACGTACGGTTCTATGGGCTGCCATAGACCGCAATGGCGGAAGAAGAATAACTAATAATAATAATTATTATAAAAAGAAAACTAACAAATACAATAGGGTTCTACGCCCCTTCGGGGCTTGACCCCTAATAAGAAGAAAACTAACAAATACAATAGGGGTCTTCGCCCCTTCGGGGCTTGACCCCTAAAAAGAAAACTAACAAATACAATAGGGGTCTTCGCCCCTTCGGGGCTTGACCCCTAATTAAAGCTGCAAGCAGCATTTACCGGGTTTCGAGCATTAAAGCACGTCAAAGACGTCAGACATCGCCGTCCAGGCTGATCCAGCATCCACAAAAACAAAAGAGGTGGTCAGAAACGGTTCATACAGACTATGTATGCTTAAACACACGTGCACCTATAGGACAAACATGTCACGTCCTTAATGTGAAGTCATTCGCAGCTACCAGACACACGTGTTCTAAGTTGTCAGCAAAAAAGGTGTTATCATTCAGTGAAAGTGGTGCTTGCAGTGGCAAAACTTGTGTCACAAAATGTTAAAATAGTGTTAATGAGTCAAAAGAGCCGAACCCCATGTCTCTACGATGTTCTGATACAGAGATACAGCTTATGTAAATGGTTGCTAGGGTATTCTCATCGGTTGCTAGAGAGTGAATTGTAATCCACCAATGATTATACTCAAAGCCATGAAAGACATAATCCATGATGACTCATGATTTTAGATGTAATTTTGCAGTATTTTTAAGTGAAAAAAACAAATAACCACTAGGTGGCGCTATGACAGACTCGTGCATGCAACCTCAGGTCATGACTGTGTTACTTGTAGCTAGAATCACGGCTATTCACTTTAGTTTAGTACAGTTGTCACCAGTCAACAGTTGTTTTGTTCAATTATGAGGCCAACTAGTGGTGCAGGCATACAATTTTTTTTTGTATTGCCTCAGACTCTGCTCAGACATCAGCGTATCAAATTTGGTGAAAAAATGTCATTTCGTTGCAGAGTTATAAGCATTTATATCTAAAAAACACAAAAAATGAATGTAATTTTTCGTTTTTTGCAATTTTCGGCCATTTCTGGTGGAAATTTTAACATAACACCAATAGAACTTTTTGTTCAGAAGGTAAAGTTAATTTCTTCCTATGGTTGTTTCGAGTCGATCAGAATAACCCTCGCGGAGTTATTCGCGCATGTTTTTTAAGCGCTATTTTGCTGCGCAGGGCTAACCGTAAGGCGAAACCTGGCATGTTTGGTATCGTTGGACTCAGCAACAATTCAAAACTCTTAGTAAAAAAGTCCCATGAAAATATGTCAAACTTAGCCTAAGTTATAAGCATTTAAATGATTCGTCTGACCACTAGGTGGCGCGGTGACGAAACGAGGCACGCAACCTCAGGCCATGACTGTCATCACAAATACCAAGTGTCGTGTTGATACTTCATTTCTGTCCCCAGTTATAGCCAAAAAAGTCCAATTGGCTGCGCACACTTCAGACGTTTGGGCGTGGCATGTCGACCGTGAGTCGAAAGTTCAACTTTTTTTTAATAATTATTGATATTCGAACTCCAAGGAACATTTTAGCACTGGAACGATTCCGATCGAGCGAAAAACCTAGGACTAGTTTGTTTTAATTTTTTTCGACAAAATCGGAAATAGCGGAAAATTTTTAATGACGGAATTGAAATCGGAGATATACATTTTTTAAGTTTGGAGCCAGAGATTACAATGATACCAAACACTTGAGTGTCTGATGTCCGGTTTAGGAGTTATGAGGCCCAACGCGTCGGGCATTGCTATAGCGCCACCTATGGGCCGATTTGGCTGATTCACTGTATCTGAGTAGCCTGCTAATATACAACCAGTTGACCAAGTGGCAAGTTTCTACGACTTACGGTTTGGGCTGGGTGACGCGTTTTAAGGCGGAAAAATAATAATAATAAATATAGCTGCAAGCAGCAATTGCCGGGTTTCGAGCATTAAAGCACGTCAAAAACGTCAGACGTCGATTACCAGGCTGAGGAGTTGCACCCGAATACAGACACAATGAATGATAGACCACCTCGCTCCAGAAAAACGAAAGAGATGGTCAAAAACGGATCATACAGACTATTTATGCTTACACACATGTGCACCTATAAGACAAACATTTAATGTCCTTAATGTTAAGTTATAAGGATAATTTGTTAACGAGAATAAGTTATTCAGATTTATACGGAAACATACAATTCAGAAATGGCTGTGTTTAGTTTAACTAAAAGGCCATTGAGTCGTGGTATGGTCATCAATGGTTCAAACAGACTGCGGACGTGCATATACGACACAAACAGCAGCGCAGCAGACCGCAAAGACTTACAGTGGACAGCACATCAAAGATGTCAGACGTCGTCGACCAGGCTGATCCAGCATCCACAAAAACGAAAGAGATGGTCAGAAACAGTTCATACAGACTATGTATGCTTAAACACACGTGCACCTATAGGACAAACATGTCACGTGCTTAATGTGAAGTCATTCGCCTGGGTTCAAGCGATTTGGGATCTTATGACCTTTAAGGGCATGCCTGAGTAGATTTGCTGCATTGTACAAAATAAATGATGAAAAGTAAGCTACCAGACACACTTGTTCATAGTTGTCGTCATAGCCGAACCCCATGTCTCTAAGATGTTCTGATACTGAGATACAGCTCTTGCTAAATGGTTGCTAGGGTATTCTCATTGGTTGCTAGGGAGTGAACTGCAATCCACCAATGATTATACTCAAAGCCATGAAAGGCACAATCTATGATGACTCATGATTTTAGATGTAAGGTTGCAGTATTTTTAAGTGAAAATAACAAATAACCACTAGGTGGCGCTATGTCAAACTCGTGCATGTAACCTCGGGTCATGACTGTGTTACATGTAGCTAGTATCATGGCTATTCACTTTAGTTTAGTGAAGAAACAATTGTATGACCATTAGTCTTACTCAATGTCAAAGGTTTTGTTCAATTATGAGGCCAACTAGTGGTGTAGGCAAACAATTTTCTTTGTATTGCCTCAGACTCTGCTCAGACATCAGCATATCAAATCTGGTAGAAAAATGTCATTTCATAGCGGAGTTATAACCATTTATGTGTAGAAAACACAAAAAATGAATGTAATTTTTCGTTTTTTGCAATTTTCGGCCATTTCTGATGGAAATTTTAACATAACGCCAATAGAGTTTTTTGTTCAGAAAGTAAAGTTAATTTCTTCCTATGGTGTTTTCGAGTCGATCGGAATAACCCTCGCGGAGTTATTCACGCATGTTTTGTAAGCACAGTTTTTGCAGTGCAGAACTAACCGTAAGGCAAAACCTGGTATGTTTGGTATCGTAGGACTTGGAAACAATTCAGGATGATAAAAAAAACAACTCCCATGAAAATCTCTTGACCACAGATAAAATTATAGGCGTGAAAGTTGTAACCATTGCATAATCACAGTATTTAGTGCCATTTTCCCCGTTATAGCGCCATCTAGTGTCCGATCGGCGAGCTTTTTATATCACGGCCTTAGACCGATGGCCTACAAATATGATTCAAGCCCCGTGATGATATCTCAAACGACTCTCGAGTTATGGCTGTTTTAATGTTTTAAGCTCCGCCCAGTTTGGTTTTTGGCCACTCCTTGCGTGATTGAATGTAAATTTCAATTTTTTTTTGATAATTATTTATAGTCACACTCCACAGAATCAATCAGCCTTGGTTAGGTTCAGATCGGGCGAAAAACCAAGGACTAGTTCGCAAAAGTATGTTTGAACGTTATCGCCAATAACTCACAAACCGTTTGATTGACAGCAACGCTTCCAGAGGCAAAGTTTTTCGTCATGAGCCGATCTATCATATGATGTCATGTTTGTTTGTGTACGTCAAACGTCACGTGATACAGGCACCGAAATACGGTATTACGCCCCCTAGTGGCCAAAAGACACCAAAATTCTTACAGGCCTTCAGGAGCAGTACACAAAGAAGCACAGTGCGTTTCGTTCCGATCGACCTTTGTTAACCCTGTCAAATCAGTCCTCAACTTTCATTGGCCGACGACGGCCATGTTTTTGAAGATACGCCAATGTCCTTCTAGACCCTCATGGTACATTGCACAAAGACATACAATACAAAATATTAAGTGTATCGGGCTAACGGTTGTGTAGTAATAGCCATTCCCGATCTCAAGCCTGTTACAGCGCCACCTAGTGGCCAAAATCCGCATCTTTTTTACTGTGATCCCGGAGTGAGCTGGTACATATGTGTACCAAACCTCGTTAAGATATCTCAAACCGTTCACGAGTTATAGCCATTTCAGTGACGATAGGCTACTTCCTGTATGGAGTTTTGGCGCCCCCTAGTGACCCTGAAGCGGAATTTCAAATTCTGTTCGATAATTATTTACCTACTCACTCCACAGATTTCTCCTGCGTTGGAACGATTCCGATCGGGCGAAAAACCTAGGACTAGTTCGTTTTGGCTTGAAATGCATATTATGCAAATTAGCGGAAAATTTTGCATACCGGAAATGAAATCGGAGATATACATTTTTTAAGTTTGGAGCCAGGGATTACAATGATACCAAACACTTGAGTGTCAGATATCCGGTTTAGGAGTTATGAAGCCCAACGCGTCGGGCATTGCTGTAGCGCCACCTATGGGCCGATTTGGCTGATTCACTGTATCTGAGTAGCCTGCTAATATACAACCAGATGACCAAGTGGCAAGTTTCTACGACTTAAGGTTTGGGCTGGGCAATGTGTTTTAGCGTGGAAAAATAATAAATAATAATAATAATAAAACAGACAAATACAATAGGTTTTCAGCACTTCGTGCTCGAAACCCTAATTAAAGCTGCAAGCAGCATTTACCGGGTTTCGAGCATTAAAGCACGTCAAAGACGTCAGACATCGCCGACCAGGCTGATCCAGCATCCACAAAAACAAAAGAGGTGGTAAGAAACGGTTCACACAGACTATGTATGCTTATAAGACAAACATGTCACGTCCTTAATGTGAAGTCATTCGCAGCTACCAGACACACGTGTTCAAAGTTGTAAGCAAAAAAGGTATTATCATTTAGTGAAATGTCTCCCTCTCTTCTCACGGAACATTGACAAACAGAACACTGAAGGAAATGTTTGTGATGCTTGCAGTGGCAAAACTTGGGTCACAAAATGTTAAAATAGTGTTAATGAGTCAAAAGAGCCGAACCCCATGTCTCTACAATGTTCTGATACAGAGATACAGCTCTTGTTAAATGGTTGCTAGGGTATTCTCATTGGTTGCTAGGGAGTGAATTGCAATCCACCAATGATTATACTCAAAGCCATGAAAGACATAATCCATGATGACTCATGATTTTAGATGTACGGTTGCAGAATTTTTAAGTGAAAAAAACAAATAACCACTAGGTGGCGCTATGACAGACTCGTGCATGCAACCTCAGGTCATGACTGTGTTACATCTAGCTAGTATCACGGCTATTCACTTTAGTTTAGTACAGTTGTCAACAGTCAACAGTTGTATGACCATTGGGCTTACTCAATGTCAAAGGTTTTGTTCAATTATGAGGCCAACTAGTGGTGCAGGCATACCATTTTTTTTGTATTGCCTCAGACTCTGCTCAGACGTCAGCATATCAAATTTGGTGAAAAAATGTCATTGCGTTGCAGAGTTATAAGCATTTATATCTAAAAAACACAAAAAATGAATGTAATTTTTCTTTTTTTGCAATGTTCGGCCATTTCTGATGGAAATTTTAACATAAAACAAATAGAACTTTTTGTTCAGAAGGTATAGTTAATTTCTTCCTATGGTTGTTTCGAGTCGATCAGAATAATCCTCGCGGAGTTATTCGCGAATGTTTTTTAAGCGCTATTTTGCTGCGCAGGGCTAACCGTAAGGCGAAACCTGGCATGTTTGGTATCGTTGGACTCGGCAACAATTCAAAACTCTTAGTAAAAAAGTCCCATGAAAATATGTCAAACTCAGCCTTCAAGTTATAAGCATTTAAATGATTCGTCTGACCACTAGGTGGCGCTGTGACGAAACGATGCATGCAACCTCAGGCCATGACATCACAAGTCATCACAAATACCAAGTGTCGTGTTGATACTTTATTCCTGTCCACAGTTATAGCCAATAAAATCCTAGTGGCTGCGCACACTTCAGACGTTTGGGCGTGGCATGTTGACCGTGATTCGAAAGTTCAACTTTTTTTAATAATTATTGATATTCGAACTCCAAGGAACATTTTAGCACTGGAATGATTCCGATCGGGTCAAAAACCTAGGACTAGTTAGTTTTTATTTTTTTCGACAAAATCGAAAATAGCGGAAAATTTTTAATGACGGAAATGAAATCGGAGATATACATTTTTTAAGTTTGGAACCAGGGATTACAATGATACCAAACACTTGAGTGTCTGATGTCCGGTTTAGGAGTTATGAGGCCCAACGCGTCGGGCATTGCTATAGCGCCACCTATGGGCCGATTTGGCTGATTCACTGTATCTGAGTAGCCTGCTAATATACAACCAGTTGACCAAGTGGCAAGTTTCTACGACTTACGGTTTGGGCTGGGCGACGCGTTTTACCGTGGAAAAATAATAATAAAACAGACAAATACAATAGGTTTTCAGCACTTCGTGCTCGAAACCCTAAATATAGCTGCAAGCAGCGATTAGCGGGGTTCAAGCTATTTGGGATCACAAGACGTTTAAGGACATTGCCATATAGATATTCTGCATTGTATATTATACACATACACGTTTACCTGAGAAAGGAGAAACAAGACTGTTAAAGAACAAGACTTAATATTGACATGGCTACACACTCATTTTGTATGTAGATTTTTTTAATAAAAAACATAAAAATATAATTCTTACTGCAAATGTCGTGAAAGTGCCTCCAAAATTATGTTCACGTTTCACAGCTATCATAAAGTGACATGAGTGATAAAACTGACAACTCAGAACAATTGAAGTGGTAGTCTTTCACTAAATTTGATTTTAATATTATAACAGTAAAATCATGAAGTTAAAGGTGCAGTTTGTACATTTTAGTGGCATCTAGTGGTGAGGTCACAAATTGCAACCAATGGCTTAGTCCACTACTCACCCCTCGCTTTTGAAACACATAGAGAAGCTACGGTAGCCGCGACCAGACAAACATGTCATCGTCGGAGACAACTTAGTAAAAAATTTGTCCGTTAGGGGCTTCTGTAGAAAAATGGCGCCAGAAAATGTTGACTTCCATCTAAGGGGACCTTGGTGTATGTAGATAAAAAGGTCTCGTTCTAAGGTAATAAACGCATACCGGTTCATTATGAAAGGTCTTTATACACCCCTGATAATATAGTTTTGTATATCAATTTGCATTTCTGTCAAGAGATCCTTATAAAAATTACACACTGCACCTTTAAATGTGAACAGATTTCTATTAATAGTAGAATTAGTTAAAGAGTAATCATCTTCTGTGTTTTCTGTGAGTTCAAATGTCAGCCAGTGATTGATCCTCTTCTGCCATCTAGTGGACATAACGGAAAATTGCACCTAAAAACCACAATAAGGAATTTGAGTATATTGCCTGATCTCAATAATACATTGTATGCTTTGTCATAAACTTTAGGGGCCGTTCGTCAGGGCCATTTTCAAAATGACTGTGTGATAGCTATACTTTTTCAAAGTTGTTTTTGTATTTGATATATATAAATATATATAAATTAATTTATACAGTGTAGAGAAAATTGTACTGCACTGGCTTAAATGTTGTTGAGTGTAAGAACTGAAACAATTTAATAAAACAACCTGATACGTTATCTGAATGGTGGATTGTGTTATTAAATCGTGTCAATAACAAATATCATTTCATTTAGCAGATTCATGTTCATGTCCTTAAATAGAGTACCATGAAGGCTTTCTGTTTTAATTAGGTAAATAAAGTGAGGTATGCAAGTTATTAAACTGTATATATTTTTATGGACAAAAGGAACATATACACAAACATGCTCTGCACATTTTGTATGTTTCTCTCATCTGAAACAGTCATTTTAGTTCATAGAGATCTATTCTGTAGGTCTTACTAAATGTTTGCTTGTTTAAATGTATTAGACTATTTTTTAACAAAAGTAATTGTTCTTATAGAACATATATTCTTTGACATAGATATTATGTGCAAACGTACACGTTTTTCAGATGACAGCCTCTGTCATATTATAGTAGGCCTAAAAATAGCACTAAACCTCTGCATATTTTTATATTTAACCACTGGCTATGCCCATACATAATTGATCCAGATGTGTTGTTTATATTAAATGGAGTTAATAACAAATATGATGTCATTAAGCAAATGTCAGTCAGATTTGCTATTAGGCACTTATTTGTGTTCACACATGTGCTGTGCTAGAGTAAGTTTTCAGATAATCATTTACATTTAAAACAACCAATTGTATCATAACATTACAATTTCATTGCAATAATTCTATAAACAATTATTAAAAACTTTATAAGACACATCATGACATGTCATGTAAAATAGATTAGAATACTAAAGCTACTGATAACCAAATATATAGTCTCTTTATGTATGATTATTAGTTATTATTTCTAATGTTGGCCTGTTCTTTAAGAATCCACATATTTACAGCAATCTTTTTCATACCTTTAGGATTTGAAGAATTTATAATTTTATTGGGTTGTTTCCCAAAGGTTTAAATTGATGCATGACTAGCCATTAGTTATGTAAAAACATTTAGGTACTTTTTACAAACAAACCTTTTAAAAAACATTACTGGTGTACATCTTAAGACAAAACTATGGCCCTGATATATTTAAAGAAAGGCCAGTGTTAGCTATTTTCAAGTAAGACAACTAAAACATAAACCTAAATTTTTGTCTGTAACTACATTTAAAGCAATGGTCAGTAACATTAATCTCTAAGACTAGTCTTAAAAGTTAGTCATACATTTTTGTCTTCATGATTGAACATAACTGCTTTAAGTATCATGTGAAAAAATATTTAAATTATTTAAATTATATTTAATTCCAAATAGTAAGACTGATTAGCCCTAACTAACTACTAGTTCTTCAGACTAGTCCTAAAAAACACAGTCTTAACTTAATGGCTACTGTATGTTTAATCAACCAGCCCTAGTCTTGGAAAGACATATATTGTCTGATCTTAATAAAACTATTAATTTTTTGTCATAAGCTTCAGATTACTAGTTAATTAGTTAGATATACTTAGTCTGACCCATTTTGAAAATGCCACATTTCAAAATGCTTGAATTGATTACCTCAAGTCTTTTAGTTTTAATGAGGCAAATGACTGCAAATCATTGAATCTTATAATAATTTTCATGCAGATGCAAACCCATGGACAAAAGGAACATAACAGCAGCTACAAATTAAATAACGAATACAGGTTACAAATGGTGCCCACATCACTATGTGACATCACATCAAATCTTGGAATACAACGGCAAACAATTATTTTATGTTTCATATTGATATTTGCCCAGATAGTACAGCAAATTCACAAAATTGCTTTTCATATAAACATAAACATCTAGAGCAGTACTTTCAACTCAGTGAACCGCAGTGGTTTCTCGAGACCCAATGCTCGGCACATTTTGTATGATTCTCTCATCTGACACAATCAGTTCAGTTCATACAAATCTCTACTGATGATTAAAGTGGATTTGTTTAAAATAGAAGACTTTTGTATATGTGCAGAGCAGTGGGCATCCAGGAATAGTTTTGAGAACCACTGATCAAGGGGACAGTTAACGTAACACCCGTTGTTCTAGATGCAAATATTTCCGGAATGATGAGCCAAAAATCCTCACAGACACTTGAGAACATAATACAAACAGGCCCATCAGTTTAGTTGTAATCGCAGACCATTACGCTGGACTCGTACATGCTTAATGCTGGCTGGCTGTTGGTCGGCATGTTTTCTAAGATATGTAATTATCCTAATAGACCCTTATAAGAATCTGAAAGCAGATGTTATGTGCAAAATAACAAGTAGGTCAGACAAATATTTATGTGTTGTATACATATGCTATAGTCATCGTTCTTTGTTCTTTGGTTATAGCGCCACCTGGTGGACAATCTCTGAAATTTTTTGCATGTTACCTCGGCCTAGGACTATACATATGTGTACCAAATTTCGTGTTGATATCTCATTCCTATCATAAATGATAGCCATTTAAGTATTTGTGGCACCGCCTCTTCGTACTTTTGACCGTGGTGTTGCGACCACGAGTGCAAAGTTCAACTTTTTTTTGATAATTATTGATAATCAGGGTCTAAGGAATATTCCAGCACTGGATTGGTTCAGATTGGTCAAAAAACCTAGGACTAGTTCGCAAAAGTAGGTTTAAAAGAAAATGATGAATATCTATCAAACGATTCGACTGAGACAAGTGCTTCTTGAGGGAAAGTTGTTCATTGTAAGTACCTCTATTAAATGATATAAAGATCTTGTTGATATCTGAAACACTGCATAATACACAATCACTTAAACACTGAAAAAACGTGATAGCGCCTCCCGGAGGCCGAATTTTTTCTTACTCTGCACAGACCTTCATGGCCAAGAGACAAACAGGCCCACCACGTTTCGTTTGGATCGGCCTCCGTTAACCCTGTCTAATAGCTGCTTTTTCTTGATTGGCTGATGGCGGCCATGTTTTTTGAGCTACGCAAAATTCCTTTTACACATAGATAGTACCCTAGACCAGGAGCACCAGTGCCAAATGTCAAGTTGATCGGTCCCATATTTCTGTAGTTACAGACCTTCAAATTTGAGGTGGTGTTATAGCGCCAACTAGTGGTCAAGCGGCGCAATTTTTTTCAGGTGACCCCAGAGTAGTCAGCTGTATATGTGTACCAAATTTGGTTTCGATACCTCTTTCCAATCCCAAGTTATAGCCATTTAAGTCCAAGAGGCTCCGCCCATTGGGGGCGTTTGGGCGTGGCTTGACGACGACGAGTATAAAGTTAAACTTTTTTTTGATAACTTTTGATATTCACACTCCAAGGAATATTACAGCACTGGAACGGTTCCGATCGGACAAAAAACCTAGGACTAGTTCGTTTTTATTTTTTTCGACAAAATCGAAAATAGCGAAAAAAATTTAATGACGGAAATGAAATCGGAGATATACGTTTTGTTCGTCTTGACGCAAGGATTCCAGTGATATAAGACACTTGACATTTGGACAAGATTTGTGGGAGTTATGAGCAACAACGCGTTTGTTATCGCTATAGCGCCACCTATAGGCCAATCGGGTTGATACTGTATCAACCTCTCCCCAAATTGGGTCCTACCATTTGGCCAAGTCTCAAGTCTCTAGGCCTTACGGTTTGGTCTGCACGATCCGTTCTATGGCAGAAGAAAAATAATAAAAAGAACAATAAAAATCCATACAAATACAATAGGGTTTCAGCCCTACGGGCTTGAACCCCTAAATATAGCTGCAAGCAGCGATTAGCGGGGTTCAAGCGATCTGTGACCTTAAAGGGGTCATAGCGTGAAAATCTGACTTTTTCCATGTGTAAGTGCTATAATTGGATCCCCAGTGCTTATATCAACCTAGAAAACATGAAAAAGATAAAAAATTAAATAATCGAGAGCACAATTGAGTTTCAATTACAACAAACCACCATCATTGTGATCAGTGTTTGCATTTCATCCGCTCATTTGCATTTTAAATGAAACACCCAAAAACAGCACACTTTTGCTCAGGCCTACAAAGTGTCAATTTTAACATGCTATAATAAATTAGCTGTGGAGTATTTCAGCTAACACTTCACATACACACTCTGGGGACACCAACGATTCATTTTACATCTTAAAAAAACTCATAATATGACCCTTTAAGACCTTTAAGGGCATGCCTGTTTAAATTTGCTGCATTGTTATCAAATATACTTAGAATATGAAATACTAACATGTTACCAATTGGGTAAATTAGGTAAAAGAGAAAATTATGTGGTGCATGCCGTTGCAAGATTTGCCACACAAAATGTTTCAAAAATTGTAAACATGAGACAAAACAATCCTAATAAGCATGCTCTTAAGTATGTTAATGAGGGTCTGTGTTTCACACAGAGATTATATAAGAGAATACTGATTTTTGGATTTGGAAACAATAAAGCAATGTTACATATTTTAATAGAAACATTTTTAGGCTCTGTCATGTTAAATTGTCAAATAGTGGTATAGCTTTGCAATCATTGGCATGTGATTTTAGGGTGGGCCAATAAATAACTTATCCAGATATGTTTTCAATATCAAATTGTGTCAATAACAAATGTCATGTCATTTAGAAGATTTGCAGCATATTTGCTGGTGAGCATTTGTCTGTGTTCACTTTCATAAAGTGCAACTATTTAGTTGGGTCCTAGCAGGTCATGTATGTGAATAATAACCAACTGCATTATTACATGAAGTTTTGGGTGCAATATTTTAAAAAGAACGTATAAAAATGTAACTATATTATACATCATGTCAGGACACGTTTATGTCATGGAAGGTAGAATAGAATACTAATGCTACTGATGTAAATACAGCCAGACATATATCCTCTTGATAGCAGCAATTCATTTCTGATTATGCTCAGAGTTTTGGGTAAAATGGAAAACTTTAATCCATATCTTTATGATTTCCTATAAACATGCGTGCTGCAATTCAGTCGTACAAATGACACCTACACCACTGTGTGACATCACATGAAATCTTTGCATACAACAGCAGGTATTCAAATTCATTACATTTTGTATTTGATATATCTTTACACACAGAGGACAGAAAAAATGTACTATACTGATTTTATTGTTGTTGACTGAAAACCCTAGGAGTAATTTTGAAAAGTTGTTTTTGTAATTCAAACTTAAACAACTAAAGGAATAAGACTTACAATTGGTGATCACAATTTGGCATTTATATTGGCTCACAGACTACAGGAAATTGTACTGCATTGGCTTTACTGTTGTTGAGTGAAAAACCAAGTATTAGTTCACAAAATAGTTTTTTCATATAAACATAAACATCTAGAGCAGTGTTTCTCTACTCCATTTCTGGTGGACCACTGCTCTGCACATTTTGAATGTTTCTCTCATCTGACATAATCAGTTTAGTTCATAGAGATCTCTACTATTGTGCTAATTATTTGAAGCAGGTGTGTTGAGAACCACTGATCTAGAGAACTTTTACTTCACACACATTTTTTCAGAAAGATGAACCTGAAAGTAGATTTTATATGCAAATAACAATTACGTCAGACCAATACTTATATATCATATACATATGCTATAGACATTGTTCATTGTTCTCATGTTATAGCACCACCTAGTGGACAATCTCTGCAATTTTTTGCAGTTGCTATGAATATAAATGGCATCGACTTTACCATATATGGTGGCAGACAAGGCACAGTATGTTGCTAATTGTTTAGCCCTCTTTTCGGGCATCCTAAGTTGTTGTAGCCCTGATACAACCAGCATGTGTATATGGCCTAAAACACACACACACACACACACACACACACACACACACACACACACATTTATAAAAGCAAGCAGAAATCGCAATGTTGGACAATAAGACTTAATACTCACATACAACAATATACAAAGGAATAACATTGAGAACCACTGATCTAGGGGACAGTTAACGTAACACCCGTTGTTCTAGATGCAAATATTTCCGGAATGATAAGCCAAAAATCCTCACAGACACTTGAGAACATAAGACAAACAGGCCCATCAGTTTAGTTGTAATCACACACCATTACACTGGACTCGTACATGGTTAATGCTGGCTGGCTGTTGGTTTCATGTTTTCTAAGATATGTAATTATCCTAATAGACCCTTATAAGAATCTGAAAGCAGATGTTAAGTGCAAAATAACAAGTAGGTCAGACAAATATTTATGTGTCGTATACATATGCTATAGTCATCGTTCTTTGTTCTTAGGTTATAGCGCCACCTAGTGGACAATCTCTGCAATTTTTTGCATGTGACCTCGGCCTAGGTCTATACATATGTGTACCAGGTTTCGTGTTGATATCTGATTCTTATCATAAATGATAGCCATTTAAGTATTTGTTGCACCGCCTGTTCGTACTTTTAACCGTGGTGTTGCGACGAAAAGTGCAAAGTTCAACTTTTTTTCGATAATTATTGATAATCAGTGTCTAAGGAATATTCCAGCACTGGATTGGTTCAGATTGGTCAAAAAACCTAGGACTAGTTCGCAAAAGTAGGTTTAAAAGAAAATAATGAATATCTAACAAACGATTCGACTGAGACAAATGCTTCTTGAGGTAAAATTGTTCATTATAAGTACCTCTATTAAATGATATGAAGATCTTGTTGATATCTGAAACACTGCATAATACACAATCACTTAAACACTGAAAAAACGCGATAGCGCCTCCCGGAGGCCGAATTTTTTCTTACTCTGCACAGACCTTCATGGCCAAGAGACAAACAGGCCCAACGCGTTTCGTTTTGATCGGCCTCTGTTAACCCTGTCTAATAGCTGCTTTTTCTTGATTGGCCGATGGCGGCCATGTTCTTTTAGCTACGCGAAATTCCTTTTAGAAATAGATAGTACCCTAGACCAGGAGCACCGGTGCCAAATCTTAAATTGATCGGTTCCATATTTCTCTGGTTACAGCCCTTCAAAGTTGAGGTGGTGTTATAGCGCCAACTAGTGGTCAAGCGATGCAATTTTTTTTCACGTGACCCCAGAATAGTCCGCTGTATATGTGTACCAAATTTGGTTTCGATACCTCTTTCCAGTCCCAAGTTATAGTCATTTAAGTCCAAGAAGCTCCACCCATTGGGGGCGTTTGGGCGTGGCTTGACGACGACGAGTATAAAGTTCAACTTTTTTTTGATAACTTTTTATATTCACACTCCAAGGAATATTACAGCACTGGAACGGTTCCGATCGGACAAAAAACCTAGGACTAGTTCATTTTTATTTTTTTCGACAAAATCGAAAATAGCGGAAAATTTTTAATGACGGAAATGAAATCGGAGATATACATTTTGTTCGTCTTGACGCAATGAATCCAGGGATATAAGACACTTGACATTAGGTCAAGAATTGTGGAAGTTATGAGCATCAACGCGTTTGCCATCGCTATAGCGCCCCCCATAGGCCGATTGGGGTGACACTCTGTCAACTTCGCGCACGAATGAGACCTACCATTTGGCCAAGTCTCAAGTCTCTAGGCCTTACGGTTTGGTCTGCACGTTCCGTTTTACGGCAGAAGAAAAATAATAAATAGAAATATAGCTGCTAGCAGCGATTATCGGGGTTCAAGCCATTTAGAACACAAGACGTTTAAGGACATGGGCATATAGATATTCTGCATTGTATATTGTACACACACACGTTTACCTGAGAAAGGAGAAACAAGACTGTTAAAGAACAAGACTTAATATTGAAATGGTTATACACTCATTTGGTATGTAGTTTTTTTATAAAAAACAAAAAATATATAATTCTTACTGCAAATGTCGTGTAAGTGCCTCCAAATTATGTTCACGTTTCACAGCAATCATAAAATGACATGAGTGTTAAAACTGATAACTCAGAACAATTGAAGTGGTAGTCTTTAACTAAATGTGATTTTAATATTATAACAGTAAAATCATGAAGTTAAAGGTGCAGTGTATACATTTTAGCGGCACCTAGTGGTGAGGTCACGAATTGCAACCAATGGCTTAGTCCACTGCTCATCCCTCGCTTTTGAAACACATAGAGAAGCTACGGTAGCCGCCACCAGACAAACATGTCATCGTCGGAGATAACTTAGTAAAAAAATGTGTCCGTTAAGGGCTTCTGTAGAAAAATGGCGGCACAAAATGGTGATTTCTATGTAAGGGCACCCTCAGTGTATGTAGATAAAAATGTCTCGTTCTAAGGTAATAAACACATACCGGTTCATTATGAAAGGTCTTTATACAACCCTGATAATATAGTTTTGTATATCATTTTGCATTTTCGTCAAGAGATCCTTCTAAAAATTACACACTGCACCTTTAAATGTGTACAGAGTTCTATTAATAGTAGACTTAGTTAAAGAGTAATCATCTTCTGTGTTTTCTGTGAGTGCAAATGTCAACCAGTGATTGATCCTCTTCAGCCATCTAGAGGACATAACGGAAAATTGCACCTAAAAACCACAAAAAGGAATTTGAGTATATTGCCTGATCTCAATAATACTTGTATGCTTTGTCATAAGCTTTAAGGGCCATTCGTCAGGGCCGTTTTCAAAATGACTGTGTGATAGCTATACTTCTGCAAAGTTGTTTTTGTATTTGATATATATATATATATATATATATATATATATATATATATATACAGTGTAGAGAAAATTGTACTACACTGGCTTTACTGTTGTTGAGTGTAAGAACTGAAACAATTTAATAAAACAAAACCAGATACGTTATCTGAATGGTGGATGGTGTTATTTAATTGTGTCAATAACAAATATCATTTCATTTAGCAGATTCATGTTCATGTCCTTTAATCGAGTACCATGAAGGCTTTCTGTTTTAATTAGGTAAATAAAGTGAGGTATGCAAGTTATTAAACCTTATATATCTTTATGGACAAAAGGAACATATACACAAACATGCTCTGCACATTTTGTATGTTTCTCTCATCTGAAACAGTCATTTTAATTCATAGAGATCTAGGTCTTACTAAATGCTTGCTTGTTTAAATCTTTTAGACTATTTTTTTAAACAAAAGTAATTGTTCTTATAGAACATATATATTCTTTGACATAGATATTATGTGCAAACATACAAGTTTTTCAGATGACAGCCTCTGTCATATTATAGTAGGCCTAAAAATAGTACTAAAGCTGTACATTTTTTTATATTTAACAACTGGCTATGTCCATACATAACTGATCCAGATGTGTTGTTTATATCAAATGGAGTTTATAACAAATATGATGTCATTAAGCAAATGTCAGTCAGATTTGCTATTAAGCACTTATTTGTAAATAGAAAATAGATTAGAATACTAACTTTTAAATCTAGATTAAAAACACATCTGTTTAACTCTGCATTTACTGAATGAGCACTGTGCTGCTTCACACTGACTGCACTTTTAACTCAAGCCACTTTTACTCCTGTTTTATTCTTTTTAACATTTTAAAGTGTTTTTATTAAAATCACATTCATTTTCTTTAATTGTTATTCTAAATTCTCATGTATCTTTTTTTGTGTTTTTTTGTGTATCTATTATTTTTACATTTTCTTTTTTCTCTTTTATATATTGTTTTCTCATTTCTATGTAAAGCACTTTGAATGACCTCTGTGTATGAAATGTGCTATACAAATAAACTTGCCTTGCCTTGTGTTCACACATGTGCTGTGCTAGAGTAAGTTTTCAGTAAATCATTTACATTTAAAATAACCAATTGTATCATAACATTACAATTCCATTGCAATAATTCTATAAACAATTATTAAAAACTTTATAAGACACAGCATGACGTGTTTATGTCATGTAAAATAGATTAGAATATTAAAGCTATTGATAACCAAATATATATTCTCTTTATGTGTAATTATTAGTTATTATTTCTGATGTTGGCCTATTTTTGTTCTTTAAGGATCCACATATTTACAGCAATCTTTTTCATACCTTTAGGATTTGAAGAATTCTAAGACAACATTTGAAGCTTTATAACTTCATAGGGTTGTTTCCCACAGGTTTAAATTGATGCATGACTAGCCATTAGTTATGTAAAAACATTTAGGTACTTTTTACAAACAAACCTTATAAAAAACATTACTGGTGTACATCTTAAGACAAAACTATGGCCCAGATATATTTAAAGGTAGGCCAGTGTAAGCTATTTTCAAGTAAGATAATTAAAACTTAAGCCTTAATTTTAGTCTGTAACTACACTTAAACCAATGGTCAGTAACAATAATCTCTAAGACTAGTATTCAAAGTTAGTCATACATTTTTGTCTTCATGATTAAATATTACTGCTTTAAGTATCATGTGAAAAATATTTAAATTATTTAAATTATATTTAAATCCAAATAGTAAGACTGATTAGCCCTAACTAACTACTAGTTCTTCAGACTAGTCCTTAAAACACAGTCTTAACTTAATGGCTACTGTATGTTTATTCAACCAGCCCTAGTCTCGGAAAGACATATATTGTCTGATCTTAATAAAACTGTTAATATTTTGTCATAAGCTTCACATTACTAGTTAATTAGTTAGATATACTTAGTCTGGCCCATTTTGAAAATGTCACATTTCAAAATGCTTGAATTGATTACCTCAAGGCTTTTAGTTTTAATGAGGTAAAAGACTGCAAATCATTAAATCTTATAATAATTTTCATGCAGATGCAAACCCATGGACAAAAGGAACATAACAGCAGCTACAAATGAAATAAAGAATACAGGTTACAAATGGTGCCCACCTCACTATGTGACATCACATCAAATCTAGTAATACAGTGAACCGCAGTGGTTTCTCAAGACCCAATGCTCGGCACATTTTGTATGTTTCTCTCATCTGACACAATCAGTTCAGTTCATACAAATCTCTACTGATGATTAAAGTAGATTTGTTTAAAATAGAAGACTTTCGTATATGTGCAGAGCAGTGGGCCTCCAGGAATAATTTTGAGAACCATTGATCTAGGGGACAGTTAACGTAACTCCCGTTGTTCTAGATGCAAATATTTCCGGAATGATGAGACAAAAATCATCAAAGACACTTGAGAACATAAGACAAACAGGCCCATCAGTTTAGTTGTAATCGCACACCATTACGCTGGACTCATACATGGTTAATGCTGGCTGGCTGTTGGTTGGCATGTTTTCTAAGATATGTAATTATCCTAAAAGACCCTTATAAGAATCTGAAAGTAGATGTTATGTGCAAAATAACAAGTAGGTCAGACAAATATTTATGTGTTGTATACATATGCTATAGTTATCGTTATTTGTTCTTGGGTTATAGGGCCACCTAGTGGACAATCTCTGCAATTTTTTGCATGTGACCTCGGCCTGGGTCTATACATATGTGTACCAAGTTTCGTGTTGATATCTCATTCCTATCATAAATGATAGCCATTGTAGTATTTGTGGCACCGCCTCTTCGTACTTTTGACCGTGGTGTTGCGACAACGAGTGCAAAGTTCAACTTTTTTTTGATAGTTATTGATAATCAGTGTCTAAGGAATATTCCAGCACTGGATCGGTTCAGATCGGTCAAAAAACCTAGGACTAGTTCGCAAAAGTAGGTTTAAAAGAAAATTATGAATATCTAACAAACAATTCGACTGAGACAAGTGCTGCTTGAGGAAAAGTTGTTCATTTTAAGTACCTCTATTAAATGATATGAGGATCTTGTTGATATCTGAAACACTGCATAATACACAATCACTTAAACACTGAAAAAACGTGATACCGCCCCCCGGAGGCCGAATTTTTTCTTACTCTGCACAGACCTTCATGGCCAAGAGACAAACAGGGCCACCGCGTTTCGTTTCGATCGGCCTCCGTTAACCCTGTCTAATAGCTGCTTTTTCTTGATTGGCCGATGGCGGCCATGTTTTTTGAGTTACGCAAAATTCCTTTTAATCATAGATAGTACCCCAGACCAGGAGCACACGTGTCAAATGTCAAGTTGATCGGTCCCATATTTCGGTAGTTACAGCCCTTCAAAGTTGAGGTGGTGTTATAGCGCCAACTAGTGGTCAAGCGGCGCAATTTTTTGCACCTGACCTCAGAATAGTCCCCTGTATATGTGTACCAAATTTGGTGTCAATACCTCCTTCCCTTCCTAAGTTATAGCCATTTAAGTCCAAGAGGCTCCGCCCATTGGGGGCGTTTTGGCGTGGTTTGACGACGGCGAGTCGAAAGTTCAAATTTTTTTTGATAACTTTTGATAAACACACTCCAAGGAATATTACGGCACTGGAACGGTTCCGATCGGACGAAAAACCTAGGACGAGTTCGTTTTTATTTTTTTCGACAAAATCGAAAATAGCGAAAAAATTTATATGACGGAAATGAAATCGAAGATATACGTTTTGTTCGTCTTGACGCAAGGAATCCAGGGATATAAGACACTTGACATTTGGATAAGATTTGTGGAAGTTATGACCATCAACGCGTTTGTTATCGCTATAGCGCCACCTATCGGCCAATCGGGTTGATACTCTATCAACCTCTCCCCAAATTGGGTCCTACCATTTGGCCAAGTTTCAAGTCTCTAGGCCTTACGGTTTGGTCTGCACGTTCCGTTTTACGGCAGAATAATAATAACTAATAATAATAAAAACCTTGGCAATTACAATAGGGTTTCAGCACTTCGTGCTTGAACCCCTAATTAAAGCTGCAAGCAGCATTTACCGGGTTTCGAGCATTAAAGCACGTCAAAGACGTCAGACATCGTCGACCAGGCTGATCCAGCATCCACAAAAACAAAAGAGGTGGTCAGAAACGGTTCATACAGACTATGTATGCTTAAGTTCATTCAGTGAAATGTCTCCCTCTCTTCTCACGGAACATTGACACACAGAACACTGAAGGAAATGTTTGTGATGCTTGCAGTGGCAAAACTTGGGTCACAAAATGTTAAAATAGTGTTAATGAGTCAAAAGAGCCGAACCCCATGTCTCTACGATGTTCTGATACAGAGATACAGCTCTTGTTAAATGGTTGCTAGGGTATTCTCATTGGTTGCTAGTGACTGAATTGCAATCCACCAATGATTATACTCAAAGCCATGAAAGACATTATCCATGATGACTCATGATTTTAGATGTAAGGTTGCAGTATTTTTAAGTGAAAAAAACAAATAACCACTAGGTGGCGCTAAGACAGACTCGTGCATGCAACCTCAGGTCATGACTGTGTTACTTGTAGCTAGAATCACGGCTATTCACTTTAGTTTAGTAAAGAAACAGTTGTATGACCATTGGGCTTACTCAATGTCAAAGGTTTTGTTCAATTATGAGGCCAACTAGTGGTGCAGGCATACCATTTTTTTTGTATTGCCTCAGACTCTGCTCAGACATCAGCGTATCAAATTTGGTGAAAAAATGTCATTTCGTTGCAGAGTTATAAGCATTTATATCTAAAAAACACAAAAAATGAATGTAATTTTTCAGTTTTTTGCAATTTTCGGCCATTTCTGATGGAAATTTTAACATAACACCAATAGAACTTTTTGTTCAGAAGTTCAAGTTAATTTCTTCCTATGGTTATTTCGAGTCGATCGGAATAACCCTCGCGGAGTTATTCACGCATGTTTTTTAAGCGCTATTTTGCTGTGCAGGGCTAACCGTAAGGCGAAACCTGGCATGTTTGGTATCGTTGGACTTGGCAACAATTCAAAACTCTTAGTAAAAAAGTCCCATGAAAATACATCAAACTCAGCCTAAGTTATAAGCATTTACATGATTTGTCTGGCCACTAGGTGGCGCTGTGACGAAACGAGGCACGCAACCTCAAGCCATGACTGTCATCACAAATACCAAGTGTCGTGTTGATACTTCATTTCTGTCCCCAGTAATAGCCAAAAAAGTCCAATTGGCTGCGCACACTTCAGACGTTTGGGCTTGGCATATCGACCGTGAGTCGAAAGTTCAACTTTTTTTTAATAATTATTGATATTCGAACTCCAAGGAACATTTTAGCACTGGAACGATTCCGATCGAGCGAAAAACCTAGGACTAGTTCGTTTTTATTTTTTTCGACAAAATCGAAAATACAGAAATTTTTTTATGACGGAAATAAAATCGGAGATATACATTTTTTTAAGTTTGGAACCAGGGATTACAATGATACCAAACACTTGACTGTCTGATGTCCGGTTTAGGAGTTATGAGCACCAACGCGTCGGGCATTGCTATAGCGCCACCTATGGGCCGATTTGGCTGATTCACTGTATCTGAGTAGCCTGCTAATATACAACCAGTTGACCAAGTGGCAAGTTTCTACGACTTACGGTTTGGGCTGGGCAACGCGTTTTACCGTGGAAAAATAATAATAATAAAACAGACAAATACAATAGGTTTTCAGCACTTCGTGCTCGAAACCCTAAATATAGCTGCAAGCAGCGATTACCGGGGTTCAAGCGATTTGGGACCTTAAAGGGGTCATAAAATGAAAATCTGACTTTTCCATGTTTAAGTGCTATAATTGGGTCCCCAGTCCTACTATCAACCTAGAAAATGTGAAACAGATCAACCCAGTAACTTTGTTTGGGGAAACCATTCTCTGTAAGCATGTAAAAAAATACATCGTTCAACTTTTGCCTGTTTTGTGAGGTAGGTAGCAAAGCGAATTACAATAATACTGCCCCCTTTATCTGCGCTATCCAACCACAGCACTGCCATTTAGTGCGAGAGAAAGAAGGAAAAAAATAATTGACAGCACAATTGAGTTTCAATTACAACAAACCACCATTATTGTGATCAATTTGCATTTCATCCGCTCATTTGCATTTTAAAGGAAACACCCAAAACGGCATACTTTTGCTCAGGTCTACAAAGTGTCAATTTTAACATGCTATAATAAATGATCTGTGGAATATTTTGAGGTAACACTTCACATTCACACTCACTTAAAAAAATATCATAATATGACCCCTTTAGGACCTTTAAGGGCATGCCTGTGTAGATTTGCTGCATTGTTATCAAATCTACTTAGAATCTGGAATACTAACATGTTACCAATTAGGTATATTTTCTGACGAGAATATGATGTGGTGCATGCCATGGCAAGATTTGCCACACAAAATGTTTCAAAAATTGTTAGCATGAGACAAAACAGCCCACCACAATTTCTCTACGATGCTCTGATATAGAGATTTAGGTCTCACATGGCTAATCTATAACACAGCAATGATGAAGAATAAGCTAAAACACATACATGCATTTACACACAGAAGCAGAAATGGCAGGGTTAGGAAATAAAACTTTGAAATAAATGACCAATCTCCATATGCTTGGTGTCCTTCAAGAGTTCAAGAGTTATCCTATGTTCGAATGTCACATGACTGTTAAAACGTTTACCGTCAGAATGATTGACGAAATGTTATTTTAACATAATAATACTGACTTCATAAAGTTAAATCATGCATCCATTGATGAAACCTGTGAACACAATTTTATTGAGTATACATTTTAAAGGGGTCATATCGTGAAAATGTTAGCATTGCCACTTTGTAGGTTTGAGCAAAAATGTGTCGTTTTGGGTGTGTCTTTTAAAATGTAAATGAGCTGATGAAGTGCAAACACTGATCACAATGATGGTGGTTTGATGCAATTCAAACTCAATTGTGCTGTCAATTATTTTTTCTCTCTTTCTTTCTCTCTGCACAAATGGCAGTGCTGTGGTTGGATAGTGCACATTAAGTGGGCGGTATTATTCTAATAAGATATCCTTATGACATCATAAGGAAAGCCAAATTTCAATGACCTATTTTTGCTCGCACCTACAAAGTGGCAATGCTAACATTTTCACGATATGACCCCTTTAAATAATAAATAATAATTTTAGCCAGCAGATGGCAGAAGATGACCTTCTGCCATCTGCTGGCTAAAATTATTTTTTTCATTTTACAATTAATTTAACATAAAATTAGTATAGGGCTTATTCGCAAACACCAGAAGTCGCTAGCCGCGGCCATCTTGTTGACATGACATCTGTCCTGCCCCGAGCCGCACGTAGATTTGAGTCGAGGGGAGCAGTAGCCTAATGCCTTAATCTCGTCTGTATTAAGAGAAGATGAGCTTGATTATTGTGGAACAATATCAAATAGACCCAATAGCCTTAAGTAAAGATCCGTCCTTATTGCCAGCCGTAACTTATCCGGATATTTATAACTATATCGTTCATACAGTATCCGCATTCATCATACAAGCACTGAAGGGCCGTTCACATAATAACGATAACTATAACGATAACTATATCATCGTCCACATCACCAAACAATACGTTTATGCTAATTCGCTCACGGCACTCGCACAAATCCCTTGCCTTTAATATTGCTTGTAATAAAAAAACTTTTACAGATGTCCTCAACACGCTGCGTTTCGAGTAACTCTAAACAGTGAATCTAATAGTTTGTGTAATCTCTTACCTTTTGGCATAACAGTTAGTTAATGTAATAGATTAAAAAGCATTACGTAGTCAATTTTCACAGCAACTGGAGGTATTCTAATGTTATAGAGCTCAGCAATGAGCTTCACTGTCATTTTAAGTGGCCGTGCACTTGAAGTTCAAATAGATTTTAATGCTATCAATGGTTTATCCTTCATCAGGTGGGAAAAATTGCTCAGAAAGTGATCCCAATGATGTCGTTCATTGTATCTGTTTTGTTATAGTTTTGGTGTGAGCTCCGCTATTCTGTTTAATATAAAACAATTTTCAAAACTATGTGAACGGCCCTTAATTCCCTACCTAGTATCAATGCCAGACCTATTATTATGTTCATATAGTTATTAATACTAATTTAATAATTGTCTCAATTTATGGCAGCTTATTTGAAAGAGCAGTTTCAGCCACTGCTTACAGCTAACCATATGTGATCAAATTATGGGGACAGACTTTGCTGTGAGCATATATCCCTAACGGTACCTGGGGTAAAATGATGGGGACAGACTTTGCTGTGTTGGGAGTCTCTCCTTCGCTGGTTCAACTCCTCTGTCTCCTTTCATGTTTTCTGACAGTCGGTATCGCATAAAAACTAATTCCGGAGTTCTTTTTGCTGTTGTTAGAACATCCGTGTATTACACCACACACCATCGCTCGGTTTTAAAAAAAAAACACAGATAATACCATGCATAATACCCACGCTGCCTCGCTTGTCCATTGACAGACTGACAGTTTTATGTCAACAATATGGCCGCCACGAACATTGATGACGTAGATCGAATAAGCCCTATTGAATATTGAAAAGTAAATAACAAATTTTTACCTCAAATCCTGATAAGCATGCTCTTAAGTATATTAATGAGGGTCTGTGTTTCACACAGAGAGTATATATTTTTCATATAATCCTTTTATTGTGTTATTGTAAGAGAATACAATTTTTTGGATTTGGAAACAATAAAGCAAAGTTACATATTTTAATAGAAAATTTTTTAGGCTCTGTCATGTTAAATTGTCAAATAGTGGTATAGCTCTGCAATTATTTTCATGTGATTTTAGGCTGGGCCAATAAATAACTGATCCAGATATGTTTTCAATATCAAATTATGTCAATAACAAATGTCATGTTATTTAGTAGATTTGCAGAAGATTTGCTGGTAAGCATTTGTCTGCGTTCAATTTCATAAAGTGCTGCTATTAAGTTGAGTTCTAGCAGGTCATTTATGTGAATAATAACCAATTGCATTATCACATGATAATTTTTGGTGCAATATTTGAAAAAGAACATATAAAAATGTAACAATTTTGTATTATACATAATGTAAGGACACGTTTATGTCATGGAAGGTAAAATAGAATCCTAATGCTACTGATGTAAATAAATGGGGATAATGAAAAACTTTAATCCATATCTTTATGAGTTCCTTTAAACACACGTGCTGCAATTCAGTCGTACAAATGGCACCTACACCAATGTGTGACATCACATGAAATCTATGCTTACAAAAGCAGGTATTCAAATTCATTACATTTTGTATTTGATATACCTTTACACACAGAGGACAGAAAAATGTACTGCCCTGATTTTATTGTTGTTGACTGAAAAAATTCTAGTAGTTTTGAAAAGTTGTTTTTGTAATTCAAAGTTAAACAACTAAAGGAATAAGATGTACAATTGGTGATCACAATTTGGCATTCATATTTGCTCACAGACTACAGGAAATTGTATTGCATTGGCTTTAGTGTTGTTGAGTGAAAAACCAAGTATTAGTTCACAAAAAAGTTTTTTCATATAAACATAAACATATAGAGCAGTGGTTCTCTACTCCGTTTCTGGAGGACCACTGCTCTGCACATTTTGTATGTTTCTTTCATCTGACACAATCAGTTCAGTTAATAAAGATCTCTACTATTGTGCTGATTATTTGAAGCACTGAGAACCACTGATCTAGAGAACTGTTTACTTTGCACACATTGTGTTAGATGCAACGATTTTCAGAAAGATGAACTAAAAATCCTCACAGACAATTGGAAACATAAGACCAACATTCCCATGAGTTTAGTTGTAATCACACATAATTAGGTTTGACTCGTACATGGTTAATACTGGTTGGCTGTTGAGTGGCATGTTTTCAAAGATAAATAATTATCCTCATAGACCATTATAAGAACCTGAAAGTAGATGTTATGTGCAAAATAACAAGTAGGTCAGACAAATATTTATGTGTCATATAAATATGCTATAGTTATGGTTATTTGTTCTTATGTTATAGCGCCACCTAATGGACAATCTCTGCAATTTTTTGCATGTGACCTCAGCATGGGTCTATACATATGTGTACCAAGTTTCATGTTGATATCTCATTCCTATCATAAATGATAGCTATTTAAGTATTTGTGGCCCCGCCTCTTCGTACTTTTGACTGTAGTGTTGCGACGACGAGTGCAAAGTTCAACTTTTTTTTGATAATTATTGATAATCAGGGTCTAAGGAATATTCCAGCACTGGATTGGTTCAGATTGGTCAAAAAACCTAGGACTAGTTCGCAAAAGTAGGTTTAAAAGAAAATGATGAATATCTATCAAACGATTCGACTGAGACAAGTGCTTCTTGAGGAAAAGTTGTTCATTAAATGTAGCTCTATTAAATGATATAAAGATCTTGTTGATATCTAAAACACTGCTTAATACACAATCACTTTAACACTGAAAAAACGTGATAGCGCCTCCCGGAGGCCGAATTTTTTCTTACTCTGCACAGACCTTCACGGCCAAGAGACAAACAGGCCCACCACGTTTCGTTTGGATCAGCCTCCGTTAACCCTGTCTAATAGCTGCTTTTTCTTGATTGGCCGATGGCGGCCATGTTTTTTGAGCTACGCAAAATTCCTTTTACACATAGATAGTACCCTAGACCAGGAGCACCGGTGCCAAATGTCAAGTTGATCGGTCCCATATTTCTGTAGTTACAGACCTTCAAAGTTGAGGTGGTGTTATAGCGCCAACTAGTGGTCAAGAGGCGCAATTTTTTGCAGGTGACCCCAGAATGGTCCCCTGTATATGTGTACCAAATTTGGTGTCAATATCTCCTTCCATCCCTAAGTTATAGCCATTTAAGTGCAAGAGGCTCCGCCCATTGGGGGCGTTTGGGCGTGGCTTGACGACGGTGAGTCGAAAGTTCAAATTTTTTTGATAACTTTTGATATTCACACTCCAAGGAATATTACAGCACTGGAACGGTTCCGATCGGACAAAAAACCTAGGACTAGTTCGTTTTAATTTTTTTCGACAAAATCGAAAATAGCGAAAAAAAAATCATGACGGAAATGAAATCGGAGATATAATTTTTGTTCGTCTTGACGCAAGGAATCCGTTGATATAAGACACTTGACATTTGGACAAGATTTGTGGGAGTTATGAGCATCAACGCGTTTGTTATCGCTATAGCGCCACCTATAGGCCAATCGGGTTGATACTCTATCAACCTCTCCCCAAATTGGGTCCTACCATTTGGCCAAGTCTCAAGTTTCTAGGCCTTACGGTTTGGTCTGCACGATCCGTTCTACGGCAGAAGAAAAATAATAACTAGAATAATAATAAAAATCCATACAAATACAATAGGGTTTCAGCCCTACGGGCTTGAACCCCTAATAATAATAAAAATCCATACAAATACATTAGGGTTTCAGCCCTACGGGCTTGAACCCCTAAATATAGCTGCAAGCAGCGATTAGCGGGGTTCAAGCTATTTGGGATCACAAGACGTTTAAGGACATGGCCATATAGATATTCTGCATTGTATATTGTACACACACACATTTACCTGAGAAAGGAGAAACAAGACAGTTAAAGAACAAGACTTAATATTGACATGGTTACACACTCATTTGGTATGTAGTTTTTTTAAATAAAAAAAGTCTTACTGCAAATGTCGTGTAAGTGCCTCCAAAATTATGTTCACGTTTCACAGCTATCATAAAGTGACATGAGTGTTAAAACTTATAATATTAAAATTACATTTAGTGAAAGACTACCACTTCAATTGTTCTGAGTTATCACAGTAAAATCATGAAGTTAAAGGTGCAGTGTGTAAATTTTAGCGGCATCTAGTGGTGAGGTCACGAAATGCAACCAATGGCTTATTACACTGCTCACCCCTCGCTTTTGAAACACATAGAGAAGCTACGGAGCCGCCATCAGACAAACATTTCATCTTCGGAGACAACTTAGTAAAAAAATAGTCCGTTAAGGGCTTCTGTAGAAAAATGGCGGAACAAAATGGTGACTTCCATGTAAGGGGACCCTAGGTGTATGTAGATAAAAAGGTCTCGTTCTATGGTAATAAACACATACCGGTTCATTATGAAAGGTCTTTATACACCCCTGAAATATATAGTTTTGTATATCATTTTGCATTTCTGTCAAGAGATCCTTCTAAAATTTGAACAGATTTAAATGTGTACAGAGTTCTATTAATAGTAGACTTAGTTAAAGAGTAATCATCTTCTGTGTTTTCTGTGAGTGCAAATGTCAGCCAGTGATTGATCCTCTTCTGCCATCTAATGGACATAACGGAAAATTGCACCTAAAAACCACAATAAGGAATTTGAGTATAGTCATGTTCATGTCCTTTAATCGAGTACCATGAAGGCTTTCTGTTTTAATTAGGTAAATAAAGTGAGGTATGCAAGTAATTAATCCGTATATATTTTTATGGACAAAAGGAGCATATACACAAACATGCTCTGCACATTTTGTATGTTTCTCTCATCTGAAACAGTCATTTTAGTTCATAAAGATCTATTCTGTAGGTCTTACTAAATGGTTGCTTGTTAAAATCTTTTAGACTATTTTTTTTAACAAAAGTATATGTTCTTATAGAACATATATATTCTTTGACATACATATTATGTGCAAACATATAAGTATTTCAGATGACAGCCCCTGTCATATTATAGTAGGCCTAAAAATAGTACTAAAGCTCTACATTTTTTTTAATATTTAACAACTGGCTATTCCCATACATAACTGATCAAAATGTGTTGTTTATATCAAATTGAGTTAATAACAAATATGGTGTCATTAAGGAAATGTCAGTAAGATTGGCTATTAAGCACTTATTTGTGTTCACACATGTGCTGTGCTAAAGTAAGTTTTCAGTAAATCATTTACATTTAAAACAACGAATTGTATCAGAATACTAAAGCTACTGATAACCAAATATATATTCTCTTTATGTTTGATTATTAGTTATTATTTCTAATGTTGGCCTATAATTGCTGTAAATATGTGGATCCTTAAAGAACAATCTTTTTCATACCGTCAGGATTTTAAGAATTCTAAGACAACATTTGAAGCTTTATAACTTTATTGGGTTGTTTCCCACAGGTTTAAATTGATGCATGACTAGCCATTAGTTATGTAAAAACATTTAGGTACTTTTTACAAACAAACCTTATAAAAACATTACTGGTGTACATCTTAAGACAAAACTATGGCCCTGATATATTTAAAGGTAGGCCAGTGTAAGCTATTTTCAAGTAAGACAACTAAAACTGAAGCCTAAATTTTAGTCTGGAGCTACACTTAAACCAATGGTCATTAACATTAATCTCTAAGACTAGTATTCAAAGTTAGTAATACATTTTTACCTTTTTGATTGAAAATCACTGTTTTAATTATCATGTGAAAAAATATTTAAATTATTTAAATTATATTTAAATCCAAATAGTAAGACTGATTAGCCCTAACTAACTACTAGTTATTCAGACTAGTCCTTAAAGTCTTAGTTATATTTTTTATATTATATAGTTTTTTAAATAACATTACTAAAATATTATGTATCATTTTTTATTACGAGTTGAATTTGAATCCTGAGCAGTTTTAACCTTACGGACATGTTACTATAACAACAACTCTAGGATGACCTTCGAAGAACCAAATAATTCAACATGAAGCTAAATTGTCAACAATGAAATCCAGCTAACCGAGTAATCTACGTATGAACAACGGACCCAGCAGTGAAAGCTTTAAACAACTATAGTGTATACAGCTCTTGCTTTAGAAGTCCCACAATCAGTTATAAAAGAGGTGGATATTATTTTGTTTAATTTCATATGGAAGAACAGACTGCACTACATTAAAAAGTCAATTCTATGCAATCTAGTTGAGGAAGGAGTTTAAAATGTACTAGATTTTAATACTGCTAACTGTGTTTTTTTTTAAATAAGTGGATAAAAAGTTACTGAAGTTGCAAAGGTAGTATATGGAACATCATACCAGAAATGATTTTTCAGAAATTGGGTGGTTTGGAATTTTTATACAATACAATTTTGATATAAACTTTTCTCCACATAGATCTGTTATTTGGAATAACAAGAATATTATATACAAAAACAAATCCTTATTTTATAGAAATTGGTATGATAATAAAATAATATTAGTGAGGCAGTTATTTAAAGATGATGGTCACCTCTTTAATTATTGTGAATTCCTCAATCACTATAAGATTCCAGTAACTGCTAAGGAATTTGCAGTTGTATTTGATGTCATACCTAGTGGACTTATTCAACTATTTCAAGGTTATACATCTTATGATTGTAAGTCCTTACATAATTCTCAGTTATGTATCAATGGAGTAAATATTCTAGAAAAAAAGTATAACTTTTTTATAAGAAC
The DNA here is from genome assembly GCF_027580225.2 of Misgurnus anguillicaudatus. Taxonomy (NCBI): domain Eukaryota; kingdom Metazoa; phylum Chordata; class Actinopteri; order Cypriniformes; family Cobitidae; genus Misgurnus; species Misgurnus anguillicaudatus. Next base: position 44,582,471 of record NC_073344.2, on the reverse strand, counting down.
ACTATGTAGAAATTAATATTTGCCTAGATGTAAACCATACTGGAACTCCTTATATAGTCAACGTGTATGGAAAGAGGTTTGTAGTTTATCACATAAATACTGTCTCATGAATAAGGTTAAAGAAATAACTTATAAATTGATTCATTTAATTTATCCAGTGAAACAAGTAGTCTTCAGATTCTAAAGAGATATAGAATTTACTTGTATTTTTTGCAATTTGGAAGTAGAATCCATAAAATATTTATTTTATCCATGTATAATTACTTAATCTTTTTGGATTGATGTGGAATACTTGATATTTAAACTCACAAAATATAAATTCAGTTATCTGGTAAGGATATATTTTTTTATTATAAAAGTAACTGTGTGGAGAAAGACTTGTTAATCAACTTAATGATTATATATGGAAAATTTCACATCCATAAACAAAAATGGGCAAATAATAAACCCAATAGCATTTTATTTAGAACGGAATTAAGAAATTATTTTGAAACTATTAAAAGTCTAAAAAATAAAAAAGCAAAGCAAATATATAACATTTTTTAAACCTTTTCTTTTATTGAATTATTGTAGAATATCCCCATGTTGTTGTTAATTTATTTATTATTTGTTTTATTTTATTTGATCCATTGTTATGTTGAATGTTAAATAAGCACATTGTAAACCTCTTGTATGTATGCAATGTTTTTGATCTTGAAATGAATAATAAAAAAAGCTTTTAACAACTACCCAATTATTAATCCTCTACTGCCATCTAGTGGATAAAATGTCAAAGTTTGGATTTTAATGTTGGTCTAACTCTAATCTGCAGTTCAACCTTTAAACAAGTTTTAATTTAAACTATTTGATTTTAATATTATGGTAGTGAGTTTGTAAAATTTATATATATATAAAAATTATTCATATTTTAATTTGATAACAGAAGTGGAGATAATTAGATTTTATTTCAAGTTAATAGACACATTTGTCATTTAATACTATTGTTGTTTTTTAAAAACAGTTTTAATACATTTTGATGATTTGATTATAAAATAAAATAAATATAAGATAGGTTATAAAAGTAAGATAGATGATAAAACATGTAAAGTCAGTCTAGAGTAAGATTTCTACTTCTTAGTTTTCATATTTCTTTTCAGAAAGAAACCACCCTGCTGAAAAAAAAACAATAAAACCATTACAGAAAATTTTAATTGTTTCCATTAAAATACCAATAGGAACCATTAGCTTTTACCATTAAAACCACTACACTATAGTGTATTTTGGGCCATATTCTATTAGAAACAATACATAGAACCAACAAAACCAATACATAGAACCAATAAAACCAATACATACCATTAGAGACCAACAAAGACAAAACAAGGTTTTTTTAGCAGGGCAAAGGTCAATTCCTACACAAGCATTATGTCACATCACCTTAATTACATAAAATTGTTTGCTTGTTTAAATCTTTTACACTATTTTTTAACAAAAGTAATTGTTCTTATAGAACATATATATTCTTTGACATAGATATTGTGTGCAAACGTACAAGTATTTCAGATGACAGACTCTGTCATATTATAGTAGGCCTAAAATTAGTATTAAAGTACATATTTTTATATTTAACCACTGGATATGCACATACATAACTGATCCAGATGTGTTGTTTATATCAAATGGAGTTAATAACAAATATGGTGTCATTAAGCAAATGTCAGTCAGATTTGCTATCAAGCATTAATTTGTGTTCACACATGTGCTGTGCTAGAGTAAGTTTTCAGTAAATCATTTACATTTAAAACAACCACTTGTATCATAACATTACAATTTCATTGCAATAATTATATAAACAATTATTAAAAACTTTATAAGACACATCATGACATGTTTATGTCATGGAAAATAGATTAGAATACTAAAGCTACTGATAACCAAATATATATTCTCTTTATGTATGATTATTAGTTATTATTTCTAATGTTGGCCTGTTCTTTAAGGATCCACATATTTACAGCAATCTTTTTCATACCTTTAGGATTTGAAGAATTCTAAGACAACATTTGAAGCTTTATAACTTTATTGGGTTGTTTTCCACAGGTTTAAATTGTAAGACTGATTAGCCCTAACTAACTACTAGTTCTTCAGACTAGTCCTTAAAACACAGTCTTAACTGAATGGCTACTTTATGTTTATTCAACCAGCCCTAGTCTTGGAAAGACATATATTGTCTGATCTTAATAAAACTATTAATATTTTGTCATAAGCTTCACATTACTAGTTAATTAGTTAGATATACTTAGTCTGGTCCATTTTGAAAATGTCACATTTCAAAATGCTTGAATTTATTAACTCAAGTCTTTGAGGTAAATGACTGCAAATCATTGAATCTTATAATAAATTTCATGGAGATGCAAACCCATGGACAAAAGGAACATAACAGCAGCTACAAATGAAATAACGAATACAGGTTACAAATGGTGCCCACATCACTATGTGACATCACATCAAATCTAGGAATACAACGGCAAAAGTTTATTTTATGTTTCATATTGATATTTGCCCAGATAGTACAGCAAATTCACAAAATTGTTTTTCATACAAACATAAACATCTAGAGCAGTACTTTCAACTCAGCGAAACGCAGTGGTTTCTCGAGACCCAATGCTCGGCACATTTTGTATGATTATCTCATCTGACACAATCAGTTCAGTTCATACAAATCTCTACTAATGATTAAAGTAGATTTGTTTAAAATAGAAGACTTTTGTTTATGTGCAGAGCAGTGGGCCTCCAGGAATAATTTTGAGAATCACTGATCTAGGGGACAGTTAACGTAACACCCGTTGTTCTAGATACAAATATTTCCGGAATAATGAGCCAAAAATCCTCACAGACCCTTGAGAACATAAGACAAACAGGCCCCTCAGTTTAGTTGTAATCGCACACCATTACGCTGGACTCGTACATGGTTAATGCTAGCTGACTGTTGGTCGGCATGTTTTCTAAGATATGTAATTATCATAATAGACCCTTATAAGAATCTGAAATCAGATGTTATGTGCTTAAAAAACAAGTAGGTCAGACAAATATTTATCTGTCGTATACATATGCCATAGTCATTGTTTTTGTTCTTAGGTTATAGCGCCACCTAGTGGACAATCTCTGCAATTTTTTGCATGTGACTTCGGCCTAGGTCTATACATAGGTGTACCAAGTTTCGTGTTGATATCTCATTCCTATCATAAATGATAGCCATTAAAGTATTTGTGGCCCCGCCTCTTCGTACTTTTGACCGTGGTGTTGCGACCACAAGTGCAAAGTTCAACTTTTTTTTGATAATTATTGGTATTCAGTGTCTAAGGAATGTTCTAGCACTTGATTGGTTCAGATTGCTCAAAAAACCTAGGACTAGTTCGCAAAAGTAGGTTTCAAAGAAAATGATGAATATCTAATAAACGATTCGACTGAGACAAGTGCTTCTTGAGGAAAAGTTATTCAATGTAAGTACCTCTATTAAATGATATAAAGATCTTGTTGATATCTGAAACACTGCATAATACACAATCACTTAAACACCGCAAAAACGTTATAGCGCCTCCCGGAGGCCGAATTTTTTCTTACTCTGCACAGACCTTCATGGCCAAGAGACAAACAGGCCCACCGCGTTTTGTTTCGATCGGGCTTCGTTAACCCTGTCTAATAGCTGCTTTTTCTTGATTGGCCGATGGCGGCCATGTACGCGAAATTCATTTTAGACACTGATAGTACCCTCGACCAGGAGGACCGATGCCAAATGTCAAATTGATCGGTCCCATATTTCTGAAGTTACAGACCTTTAAAGTTGAGGTGGTGTTATAGCGCCAACTAGTGGTCAAGCGGCGCAATTTTTTACACGTGACCCCAGAATAGTCCCCTGTATATGTGTACCAAATTTGGTGTCAATACCTCTTTCCAATCCCAAGTTATAGCCATTTAAGTCCAAGAGGCTCCGCCCATTGGGGGCGTTTGGGCGTGGCTTTACGACGGTGAGTCGAAAGTTCACATTTTTTTTGATAACTTTTGATATTCACACTCCAAGGAATATTAAAGCACTGGAACGGTTCCGATCGGATAAAAAACCTAGGACTAGTTCGTTTTTATTTTTTTCGACAAAATTGAAAATAGCGGAAAATTTTTCATGACGGAAATGAAATCGGAGATATACATTTTGTTCGTCTTGACGCAAGGAATCCAGGGATATAAGACACTTGACATTTGGACAAGAATTCTGGAAGTTATGAGCATCAACGCGTTTGCCATCGCTGTAGCGCCCCCCATAGGCCGATTGGGGTGACACTCTGTCAACTTCGCGTACGAATGAGACCTACCATTTGGCCAAGTCTCAAGTCTCTAGGCCTTACGGTTTGGTCTGCACGATCCGTTTTACGGCAGAAGAAAAATAATAAATAGAAATATAGCTGCTAGCAGCGATTATCGGGGTTCAAGCCATTTAGAACACAAGACGTTTAAGGACATGGGCATATAGATATTCTGCATTGTATATTGTACACACACACGTTTACCTGAGAAAGGAGAAACAAGACTGTTAAAGAACAAGACTTAATATTGAAATGGTTATACACTCATTTGGTATGTAGTTTTTTTATAAAAAACAAAAAATATATAATTCTTACTGCAAATGTCGTGTAAGTGCCTCCAAATTATGTTCACGTTTCACAGCAATCATAAAATGACATGAGTGTTAAAACTGATAACTCAGAACAATTGAAGTGGTAGTCTTTAACTAAATGTGATTTTAATATTATAACAGTAAAATCATGAAGTTAAAGGTGCAGTGTATACATTTTAGCGGCACCTAGTGGTGAGGTCACGAATTGCAACCAATGGCTTAGTCCACTGCTCACCCCTCGCTTTTGAAACACATAGAGAAGCTACGGTAGCCGCCACCAGACAAACATGTCATCGTCGGAGATAACTTAGTAAAAAAATGTGTCCGTTAAGGGCTTCTGTAGAAAAATGGCGGCACAAAATGGTGATTTCTATGTAAGGGCACCCTCAGTGTATGTAGATAAAAATGTCTCGTTCTAAGGTAATAAACACATACCGGTTCATTATGAAAGGTCTTTATACAACCCTGATAATATAGTTTTGTATATCATTTTGCATTTCCGTCAAGAGATCCTTCTAAAAATTACACACTGCACCTTTAAATGTGTACAGAGTTCTATTAATAGTAGACTTAGTTAAAGAGTAATCATCTTCTGTGTTTTCTGTGAGTGCAAATGTCAACCAGTGATTGATCCTCTTCAGCCATCTAGAGGACATAACGGAAAATTGCACCTAAAAACCACAAAAAGGAATTTGAGTATATTGCCTGATCTCAATAATACTTGTATGCTTTGTCATAAGCTTTAAGGGCCATTCGTCAGGGCCGTTTTCAAAATGACTGTGTGATAGCTATACTTCTGCAAAGTTGTTTTTGTATTTGATATATATATATATATATATATATATATATATATATATATATATACAGTGTAGAGAAAATTGTACTACACTGGCTTTACTGTTGTTGAGTGTAAGAACTGAAACAATTTAATAAAACAAAACCAGATACGTTATCTGAATGGTGGATGGTGTTATTAAATTGTGTCAATAACAAATATCATTTCATTTAGCAGATTCATGTTCATGTCCTTTAATCGAGTACCATGAAGGCTTTCTGTTTTAATTAGGTAAATAAAGTGAGGTATGCAAGTTATTAAACCTTATATATCTTTATGGACAAAAGGAACATATACACAAACATGCTCTGCACATTTTGTATGTTTCTCTCATCTGAAACAGTCATTTTAATTCATAGAGATCTAGGTCTTACTAAATGCTTGCTTGTTTAAATCTTTTAGACTATTTTTTTAAACAAAAGTAATTGTTCTTATAGAACATATATATTCTTTGACATAGATATTATGTGCAAACATACAAGTTTTTCAGATGACAGCCTCTGTCATATTATAGTAGGCCTAAAAATAGTACTAAAGCTGTACATTTTTTTATATTTAACAACTGGCTATGTCCATACATAACTGATCCAGATGTGTTGTTTATATCAAATGGAGTTTATAACAAATATGATGTCATTAAGCAAATGTCAGTCAGATTTGCTATTAAGCACTTATTTGTAAATAGAAAATAGATTAGAATACTAACTTTTAAATCTAGATTAAAAACACATCTGTTTAACTCTGCATTTACTGAATGAGCACTGTGCTGCTTCACACTGACTGCACTTTTAACTCAAGCCACTTTTACTCCTGTTTTATTCTTTTTAACATTTTAAAGTGTTTTTATTAAAATCACATTCATTTTCTTTAATTGTTATTCTAAATTCTCATGTATCTTTTTTTTGTGTTTTTTTGTGTATCTATTATTTTTACATTTTCTTTTTTCTCTTTTATATATTGTTTTCTCATTTCTATGTAAAGCACTTTGAATGACCTCTGTGTATGAAATGTGCTATACAAATAAACTTGCCTTGCCTTGCCTTGTGTTCACACATGTGCTGTGCTAGAGTAAGTTTTCAGTAAATCATTTACATTTAAAATAACCAATTGTATCATAACATTACAATTCCATTGCAATAATTCTATAAACAATTATTAAAAACTTTATAAGACACAGCATGACGTGTTTATGTCATGTAAAATAGATTAGAATATTAAAGCTATTGATAACCAAATATATATTCTCTTTATGTGTAATTATTAGTTATTATTTCTAATGTTGGCCTATTTTTGTTCTTTAAGGATCCACATATTTACAGCAATCTTTTTCATACCTTTAGGATTTGAAGAATTCTAAGACAACATTTGAAGCTTTATAACTTCATAGGGTTGTTTCCCACAGGTTTAAATTGATGCATGACTAGCCATTAGTTATGTAAAAACATTTAGGTACTTTTTACAAACAAACCTTATAAAAAACATTACTGGTGTACATCTTAAGACAAAACTATGGCCCAGATATATTTAAAGGTAGGCCAGTGTAAGCTATTTTCAAGTAAGATAATTAAAACTTAAGCCTTAATTTTAGTCTGTAACTACACTTAAACCAATGGTCAGTAACAATAATCTCTAAGACTAGTATTCAAAGTTAGTCATACATTTTTGTCTTCATGATTAAATATTACTGCTTTAAGTATCATGTGAAAAATATTTAAATTATTTAAATTATATTTAAATCCAAATAGTAAGACTGATTAGCCCTAACTAACTACTAGTTCTTCAGACTAGTCCTTAAAACACAGTCTTAACTTAATGGCTACTGTATGTTTATTCAACCAGCCCTAGTCTCGGAAAGACATATATTGTCTGATCTTAATAAAACTGTTAATATTTTGTCATAAGCTTCACATTACTAGTTAATTAGTTAGATATACTTAGTCTGGCCCATTTTGAAAATGTCACATTTCAAAATGCTTGAATTGATTACCTCAAGGCTTTTAGTTTTAATGAGGTAAAAGACTGCAAATCATTAAATCTTATAATAATTTTCATGCAGATGCAAACCCATGGACAAAAGGAACATAACAGCAGCTACAAATGAAATAAAGAATACAGGTTACAAATGGTGCCCACCTCACTATGTGACATCACATCAAATCTAGTAATACAGTGAACCGCAGTGGTTTCTCAAGACCCAATGCTCGGCACATTTTGTATGTTTCTCTCATCTGACACAATCAGTTCAGTTCATACAAATCTCTACTGATGATTAAAGTAGATTTGTTTAAAATAGAAGACTTTCGTATATGTGCAGAGCAGTGGGCCTCCAGGAATAATTTTGAGAACCATTGATCTAGGGGACAGTTAACGTAACTCCCGTTGTTCTAGATGCAAATATTTCCGGAATGATGAGACAAAAATCATCAAAGACACTTGAGAACATAAGACAAACAGGCCCATCAGTTTAGTTGTAATCGCACACCATTACGCTGGACTCATACATGGTTAATGCTGGCTGGCTGTTGGTTGGCATGTTTTCTAAGATATGTAATTATCCTAAAAGACCCTTATAAGAATCTGAAAGTAGATGTTATGTGCAAAATAACAAGTAGGTCAGACAAATATTTATGTGTTGTATACATATGCTATAGTTATCGTTATTTGTTCTTGGGTTATAGGGCCACCTAGTGGACAATCTCTGCAATTTTTTGCATGTGACCTCGGCCTGGGTCTATACATATGTGTACCAAGTTTCGTGTTGATATCTCATTCCTATCATAAATGATAGCCATTGTAGTATTTGTGGCACCGCCTCTTCGTACTTTTGACCGTGGTGTTGCGACAACGAGTGCAAAGTTCAACTTTTTTTTGATAGTTATTGATAATCAGTGTCTAAGGAATATTCCAGCACTGGATCGGTTCAGATCGGTCAAAAAACCTAGGACTAGTTCGCAAAAGTAGGTTTAAAAGAAAATTATGAATATCTAACAAACAATTCGACTGAGACAAGTGCTGCTTGAGGAAAAGTTGTTCATTTTAAGTACCTCTATTAAATGATATGAGGATCTTGTTGATATCTGAAACACTGCATAATACACAATCACTTAAACACTGAAAAAACGTGATACCGCCCCCCGGAGGCCGAATTTTTTCTTACTCTGCACAGACCTTCATGGCCAAGAGACAAACAGGGCCACCGCGTTTCGTTTCGATCGGCCTCCGTTAACCCTGTCTAATAGCTGCTTTTTCTTGATTGGCCGATGGCGGCCATGTTTTTTGAGTTACGCAAAATTCCTTTTAATCATAGATAGTACCCCAGACCAGGAGCACACGTGTCAAATGTCAAGTTGATCGGTCCCATATTTCGGTAGTTACAGCCCTTCAAAGTTGAGGTGGTGTTATAGCGCCAACTAGTGGTCAAGCGGCGCAATTTTTTGCACCTGACCTCAGAATAGTCCCCTGTATATGTGTACCAAATTTGGTGTCAATACCTCCTTCCCTTCCTAAGTTATAGCCATTTAAGTCCAAGAGGCTCCGCCCATTGGGGGCGTTTTGGCGTGGTTTGACGACGGCGAGTCGAAAGTTCAAATTTTTTTTGATAACTTTTGATAAACACACTCCAAGGAATATTACGGCACTGGAACGGTTCCGATCGGACGAAAAACCTAGGACGAGTTCGTTTTTATTTTTTTCGACAAAATCGAAAATAGCGAAAAAATTTTCATGACGGAAATGAAATCGAAGATATACGTTTTGTTCGTCTTGACGCAAGGAATCCAGGGATATAAGACACTTGACATTTGGATAAGATTTGTGGAAGTTATGACCATCAACGCGTTTGTTATCGCTATAGCGCCACCTATCGGCCAATCGGGTTGATACTCTATCAACCTCTCCCCAAATTGGGTCCTACCATTTGGCCAAGTTTCAAGTCTCTAGGCCTTACGGTTTGGTCTGCACGTTCCGTTTTACGGCAGAATAATAATAACTAATAATAATAAAAACCTTGGCAATTACAATAGGGTTTCAGCACTTCGTGCTTGAACCCCTAAATATAGCTGCTAGCAGCGATTATCGGGGTTCAAGCCATTTAAATCACAAGACGTTTAAGGACATGGCCATATAGATATTCTGCATTTTATATTGTACACACACACGTTTACCTGAGAAAGGAGAAACAAGACTGTTAAAGAACAAGACTTAAAGGAATAGTCTACTGATTTTCAATATTAAAATATGTTATTACCTTAACTAAGAATTGTTGATACATCCCTCTATCATCTGTGTGCGTGCACGTAAGCGCGAGCTAGTCCTTGGGAGTACTTTGACTCGCCTGAAAAGTCCGCTCCCCTTCTCACTCTCATAATGGGAGAGGGAGGGTGTTACTGCGCCGAGTCGAAGTACTCCCAAAAGTGCTATTACGCCATAAAATATAGTTCTTCTTTTAAATCCGCTTAGAAAAGTGCTACTTTTTTTTTGTACCACCAAACTTGCTCGTATAACTACTCGTCTTAAATAGGAAAAACGTTGATGTGTTTGGTCACTTCTAACTTTATCTCTAAATGGTACCATTGAATGAATGGGGCTAAGCTAAATGCTATCGAAGCGTTGCAGCGCGCTCCAGCGCTTACGTGCATACACACAGATGATAGAGGGATGTATCAACAATTCTTAGTTAAGGTAATAACATATTTTAATATTGAAAATGAGTAGACTATTCCTTTAATATTGACATGGTTATACACTCATTTGGTATGTAGTTTTTTTATAAAAAAACAAAAAATATATAATTCTTACTGCAAATGTCGTGTAAGTGCCTCCAAAATTATGTTCACGTTTCACAGCTATCATAAAATGACATGAGTGTTAAAATTGATAACTCAGAACAATTGAAGTGGTAGTCTTTCACTAAATGTGATTTTAATATTATAACAGTAAAATCATGAATTTAAAGGTGCAGTGTGTACGTTTTAGCGGCATCTAGTGGTGAGGTCCCGAATTGCAACCAATGGCTTAGTCCACTGCTCACCCCTCGCTTTTGAAACACATAGAGAAGCTACGGTAGCCGCCCCCAGACAAACATGTCATCGTCGGAGACAACTTAGTAAAAAAATTTGTCCGTTAAGGGCTTCTGTAGAAAAATGGCGGCACAAAATGGTGACTTCTATGTAAGGGGACCCTCAGTGTATGTAGATAAAAAGGTCTCGTTCTACGGTTATAAACATATACTGGTTCATTATGAAAGGTCTTTATACACCCCTGATAATATAGTTTTGTATTTTTTGCATTTCCGTCAAAGATCCTTCTAAAAATTGCACACTGCACCTTTAAATGTGTACAGAGTTCTAATAATAGTAGAATTAGTTAAAGAGTAATCATCTTCTGTGTTTTCAAATGTCAGCCAGTGATTGATCCTCTTCAGCCATCTAGTGGACAAAACAGAAAATTGCACCTAAAAACCACAATAAGGAATTTGAGTATATTGCCTGATCTCAATAATACTTGTATGCTTTGTCATAAGCTTTAGGGGCCGTTCGTCAGGGCCGTTTTCAAAATGACTGTGTGATAGCTATACTTCTGCAAAGTTGTTTTTGTATTTGATATATATATATATTATACAGTGTAGAGAAAATTGTACTGCACTGGCTTTACTGTTGTTGAGTGTAAGAACTGAAACAATTTAATAAAACAAAACCAGATACGTTATCTGAATGGTGGATGGTGTTATTAAATTGTGTCAATAACAAATATCATTTCATTTAGCAGACTCATGTTCATGTCCTTTAATCGAGTACCATGAAGGCTTTCTGTTTTAATTAGGTAAATAAAGTGAGGTATGCAAGTTAATAAACCGTATATATCTTTATGGACAAAAGGAACATATACACAAACATGCTCTGCACATTTTGTATGTTTCTCTCATCTGAAACAGTCATTTTAATTCATAGAGATCTATTCTGTAGGTCTTACTAAATGGTTGCTTGTTTAAATCTTTTAGACTATTTTTTTTAAACAAAAGTAATTGTTCTTATAGAACATATATATTCTTTGACATAGATATTATGTGCAAACATACAAGTATTTCAGATGACAGCCTCTGTCATATTATAGTAGGCCTAAAAACAGTACTAAAGCTCTACATTTTTTATACTTAACAACTGGCTATGTCCATACATAACTGATCCAGATGTGTTGTTTATTTCAAATGGAGTTAATAACAAATATGATGTCATTAAGCAAATGTCAGTCAGATTTACTATTAAGCACTTATTTGTGTTCACACATGTGCTGTGCTAGAGTAAGTTTTCAGTAAATCATTTACATTTAAAATAACCAATTGTATCATAACATTACAATTTCATTGCAATAATTCTATAAACAATTATTAAAAAGTTTATTAGACACAGCATGACATGTCATGGAAAATAGATTAGAATACTAAAGCTACTGATAACCAAATATATATTCTCTTTATGTATGATTATTAGTTATTATTTCTAATGTTGGCCTGTTCTTTAAGAATCCACATATTTACAGCAATCTTTTTCATACCTTTAGGATTTGAAGAATTCTAAGACAACATTTGAAGCTTTATAACTTTATTGGGTTGTTTCCCACAGGTTAAATTGATGCATGTCTAGCTATTAGTTATGTAAAAACATTTAGGTACTTTTTACAAACAAACCTTTTAAAAAACATTAATGGTGTACATCTTAAGACAAAACTATCGCCCTGTAATATTTGAAGATATAGGCCAATGTAAGCTATTTTCAAGCAATACAACTAAAACATAAACCTAAAATTTAGTCTGTAACTACACTTAAACCAATGGTCAGTAACATTAATCTCTAAGACTAGTCTTAAAAGTTAGTCATACATTTTTGTCTTCATGATTGAACATAACTGCTTCAAGTATCATGTGAAAAAATATTTAAATTATATTTAACTCTACTTAGTAAGACTGTTGGGGTTTTGTCTGTGTGTTTTCTGATGTTATTATTTCCTTGTCATGCTTTGTTTTATTTTGCTTATTGTTACCTGGGTTCCTTGTTTATTGCATTATGTCCTGTTTATTGATTGGTCTTGTCTTTGCTTATGGTTTTGATTTACATTATATCTTGTACTGTGTTGTTGTTATTGTCTTTGTATACCTTGTTTTGATCAGTGTCTTACCTGAGCTCCCTGTGTTAATTCTGTCTCCGCCTTGTCATTTGTTACCATGGTTATTCATTGTTTTTACGCTCCTCCCCTTGTTTGTTGTCTTGGTGATTCATTGTTTCCGTTTACCCATTGGTCATTGTGTTGTTTAAATTCACTTCTGTTTCCCCTGTCTTGTATGGTTCATTGTTGCGTGTTCCACGTATGTTTCGGTGTTGCCCAGAGTTTCTCGTGTTTTGTTTTGTTTATATTTTCAAGTTGAATAAAATACTGCATATTGGTTCCACTCTCTCCTGTCCTTACTCAATTGTGTGCAGCATCGTGACAAAGACTGAATAGCCCTTATTAGCTTCTAGTTCTTCAGACTTGTCCTTAAAACACAGTTTTATCTTAATGGCTACTGTATGTTTATTCAACCAGCCCTAGTCTTGGAAAGACATATATTGTCTGATCTTAATAAAACTATTAATATTTTGTCATAAGCTTTACATTACTAGTTAATTAGTTAGATATACTTAGTGTGGCCCATTTTGAAAATGTCACATTTCAAAATGCTTGAATTGATTACCTCAAGTCTTTTAGTTTTAATGAGGTAAATGACTGCAAATCATTGAATCTAATAAAAATTTTCATGCAGATGCAAACCCATGGACAAAAGGAACATAACAGCAGCTACAAATGAAATAACGAATACAGGTTACAAATGGTGCCCACATCACTATGTGACATTACATCAAATCTAGGAATACAACGGCAAAAGTTTATTTTATGTTTCATATTGATATTTGCCCAGATAGTACAGTAAATTCACAAATTGTTTTTTCATATAAACATAAACATCTAGAGCAGTACTTTCAACTCAGTGAAACGCAGTGGTTTCTCGACACCCAATGCTCAGCACATTTTGTATATTTCTCTCATCTGACACAATCAGTTCAGTTCATACAAATCTCTACTGATGATTAAAGTAGATTTGTTTATAATAGAAGACTTTTGTATATATGCAGAGCAGTGGGCCTTCAGGAATAATTTTGAGAACCACTGATCTAGGGGACAGTTAACGTAACTCCCGTTGTTCTAGATGCAAATATTTCCAGAATGATGAGCCAAAAATCCTCACAGACACTTGAGAACATAAGACAAACAGGCCCATCAGTTTAGTTGTAATCGCACACCATTACGCTGGACTCGTACATGGTTAATGCTGGCTGGCTGTTGGTCGGCATGTTTTCTAAGATATGTAATTATCCTAAAAGACCATTATAAGAATCTGAAAGCAGATGTTATGTGCAAAATAACAAGTAGGTCAGACAAATATTTATGTGTTGTATACATATGCTATAGTTATCGTTATTTGTTCTTAGGTTATAGCGCCACCTAGTGGACAATCTCTGCAATTTTTTGCATGTGACCTCGGCCTAGGTCTTTTCATATGTGTACCAAGTTTCGTGTTGATATCTCATTCCTATCATAAATGATAGCCATTGTAGTATTTGTGGCACCGCTTCTTCGTACTTTTGACCGTGGTGTTGCGACAATGAGTGCAAAGTTCAACTTTTTTTTGATAGTTATTGATATTCAGTGTCTAAAGAATATTCCAGCACTGGATCAGTTCAGATCGGTCAAAAAACCTAGGACTAGTTCGCAAAAGTAGGTTTACAAGAAAATGATGAATATCTAACTAACGATTCGACTGAGACAAGTGCTGCTTGAGGAAAAGTTGTTCATTTTAAGTACCTCTATTAAATGATATGAGGATCTTGTTGATATCTGAAACAATGCATAATACACAATCACTTAAACGCTGAAAAAAACGTGATAGCGCCCCCCGGAGGCCGAATTTTTTCTTACTCTGCACAGACCTTCATGGCCAAGAGACAAACAGGCCCACCGCGTTTCATTTCGATCGGCCTCCGTTAACCCTGTCTAATAGCTGCTTTTTCTTGATTGGCCGATGGCAGCCATGTTTTTTGAGTTACGCAAAATTCCTTTTAAACATAGATAGTACCCCAGACCAGGAGCACACGTGCCAAATGTCAAGTTGATCGGTCCCATATTTCGGTAGTTACAGCCCTTCAAAGTTGAGGTACTGTTATAGCGCCAACTAGTGGTCAAGCGGCGCAATTTTTTGCACCTGACCTCGGAATAGTACCCTGTATATGTGTACCAAATTTGGTGTCAATACCTCCTTCCATTCCTAAGTTATAGCCATTTTAGTCCAAGAGGCTCCGCCCATTGGGGGCGTTTAGGCGTGGCTTGACGACGGCGAGTCGAAAATTCAACTTTTTTTTGATAACTTTTGATATTCACACTCCAAGGAATATTACGGCACTGGAACGGTTTCGATCGGACGAAAAACCTAGGACGAGTTCATTTTTATTTTTTTCGACAAAATCGAAAATAGCGAAAAAATTTTCATGACGGAAATGAAATCGGAGATATACGTTTTGTTCGTCTTGACGCAAGGAATCCAGGGATATAAGACACTTGACATTTGGATAAGATTTGTGGAAGTTATGACCATCAACGCGTTTGTTATCGCTATAGCGTCACCTATGGGCCAATCGGGTTGAGACTCTATCAACCTCTCCCCAAATTGGCTCCTACCATTTGGCCAAGTTTCAAGTCTCTAGGCCTTACGGTTTGGTCTGCACGTTCCGTTTTACGGCAGAATAATAATAACTAATAATAATAAAAACCTTGGCAATTACAATAGGGTTTCAGCACTTCGTGCTTGAACCCCTAATTAAAGCTGCAAGCAGCATTTACCGGGTTTCGAGCATTAAAGCACGTCAAAGACGTCAGACATCGTCGACCAGGCTGATCCAGCATCCACAAAAACAAAAGAGGTGGTCAGAAACGGTTCATACAGACTATGTATGCTTAAACACGCGTGCACCTATAGGACAAACATGTCACGTCCTTAATGTGAAGTCATTCGCAGCTACCAGACACACGTGTTCAAAGTTGTCAGCAAAAAAGGTGTTATCATTCAGTGAAATGTCTCCCTCTCTTCTCACGGAACATTGACAAACAGAACACTGAAGGAAATGTTTGTGGTGCTTGCAGTGGTAAAACTTGGGTCACAAAATGTTAAAATAGTGTTAATGAGTCAAAAGAGCCGAACCCCATGTCTCTACGATGTTCTGATACAGAGATACAGCTCTTGTTAAATGGTTGCTAGGGTATTCTCATTGGTTGCTAGTGACTGAATTGCAATCCACCAATGATTATACTCAAAGCCATGAAAGACATTATCCATGATGACTCATGATTTTAGATGTAAGGTTGCAGTATTTTTAAGTGAAAAAAACAAATAACCACTAGGTGGCGCTATGACAGACTCATGCATGCAACCTCAGGTCATGACTGTGTTACTTGTAGCTAGAATCACGGCTATTCACTTTAGTTTAGTAAAGAAACAGTTGTATGACCATTGGGCTTACTCAATGTCAAAGGTTTTGTTCAATTGTGAGGCCAACTAGTGGTGCAGGCATACCTTTTTTTGTATTGCCTCAGACTCTGCTCAGACGTCAGCATATCAAATTTGGTGAAAAAATGTCATTTCGTTGCAGAGTTATAAGCATTTATATCTAAAAAACACAAAAAATGAATGTAATTTTTTGTTTTTTGCAATTTTCGGCCATTTCTGATGGAAATTTTAACATAACACCAATAGAACTTTTTGTTCAGAAGTTCAAGTTAATTTCTTCCTATGGTTATTTCGAGTCGATCGGAATAACCCTCGCGGAGTTATTCGCGCATGTTTTTTAAGCGCTATTTTGCTGTGCAGGGCTAACCGTAAGGCGAAACCTGGCATGTTTGGTATCGTTGGACTCGGCAACAATTCAAAACTCTTAGTAAAAAAGTCCCATGAAAATACGTCAAACTCAGCCTAAGTTATAAGCATTTACATGATTTGTCTGGCCACTAGGTGGCGCTGTGACGAAACGAGGCACGCAACCTCAAGCCATGACTGTCATCACAAATACCAAGTGTCGTGTTGATACTTCATTTCTGTCCCCAGTTATAGCCAAAAAAGTCCAATTGGCTGCGCACACTTCAGACGTTTGGGCTTGGCATATCGACCGTGAGTCGAAAGTTCAATTTTTTTTTAATAATTATTGATAATCAAACTCCAAGGAACATTTTAGCACTGGAACGATTCTGATCGAGCGAAAAACCTAGGACTAGTTCGTTTTTATTTTTTTCGACAAAATCGAAAATACAGAAAAATTTTTATGACGGAAAAAAAAACGGAGATATACATTTTTTAAGTTTGGAACCAGGGATTACAATGATATCAAACACTTGACTGTCTGATGTCCAGTTAAGGAGTTATGAGCACCAACGCGTCAGGCATTGCTATAGCGCCACCTATGGGCCGATTTGGCTGATTCACTGTATCTGAGTAGCCTGCTAATATACAACCGGTTGACCAAGTTTCTACGACTTACGGTTTGGGCTGGGCAACGCGTTTTACCGTGGAAAAATAATAATAATAAAACAGACAAATACAATAGGTTTTCAGCACTTCGTGCTCGAAACCCTAAATATAGCTGCAAGCAGCGATTAGCGGGGTTCAAGCGATCTGGGACCTTAAAGGGGTCATAGCGTGAAAATCTGACTTTTTCCATGTGTAAGTGCTATAATTGGATCCCCAGTGCTTATATCAACCTAGAAAACATGAAAAAGATAAAAAATAAAATAATCGAGAGCACAATTGAGTATCATTCAACAAACTACCATCATTGTGATCAGTGTTTGAATTTCATCTACTCATTTGCATTTTAAAGGACACACCCAAACCGCACACTGTTGCTCAGGCCTACAAAGTGTCAATTTTAATATGCTATAATAAATTATTTGTGGGGTATTTTCAGCTAACACTTCACATACACACTCTGGGGACACCAACGATTCATTTTACATCTAAAAAAAACTCATAATATGACCCTTTAAGACCTTTAAGGGCATGCCTGTTTAGATTTGCTGCATTGTTATCAAATATACTTAGAATATGAAATACTAACATGTTACCAATTAGGTAAATTAGGTTAAAGAGAAAATGATGTGGTGCATGCCGTTGCAAGATTTGCCACACAAAATGTTTCAAAAATTGTTAACATGAGACAAAACAGCCCACCACAATTTCTCTATGATGTTCTAATATAGAGATATAAGTCTCACAGGGCTAACCTATAACACAGCAATGATTTAGAATAAGCTAACACACCTACATGCATTTACACACAGAAGCAGAAATATCAGAGTTAGGAAATAAGACTTTGAAATAAATGAACAATCTCCATATGCTTGATGTCCTTCAAGAGTTCATCAACCTATTTAAATGTTTCGCCTTTGTCAGAATGTCGCTTGACTGTAAAAACAGATACACTCAGAATGATTGATAAAATGTTTATTTAACATAATAATAAATGACTTCATAAAGTTAAATCATGTATCCATTGATAAAACGTGAACACAATTTCATTGGGTATACATTTTTGAATAATAAATAATAATTTTACAATTAATTTTACATAAAATTAGTAGTGAATATTGTAAAGGAAAAAAGATAGACACATTTTTAATTCAAATCCTAATAAGCATGCTCTTAAGTATGTTAATGAGGGTCTGTGTTTCACACAGAGAGTATATAAGAGAATACTGATTTTTGGATTTGGAAACAATAAAGCAATGTTACACATTTTAATAGAAACATTTTTAGGCTGTCATGTTAAATTGTCAAATAGTGGTATAGCTCTGCAATCATTGGCATGTGATTTTAGGGTGGGCCAATAAATAACTTATCCAGATATGTTTTCAATATCAAATTGTGTCAATAACAAGTGTCATGTCATTTAGAAGATTTGCAGCATATTTGCTGGTGAGCATTTGACTGTGTTCACTTTCATAAAGTGCAACTATTTAGTTGGGTTCTAGCAGGTCATGTATGTGAATAATAACCAATTGCATTATTACATGAAGTTTTGGGTGCAATATTTTAAAAAGAACGTATAAAAATGTAACTATATTATACATCATGTCAGGACACGTTTATGTCATGGAAGGTAGAATAGAATACTAATGCTACTGATGTAAATACAGCCAGACATATATCCTCTTGATAGCAGCAATTCATTTCTGATGATGCTCAGAGTTTTGGGTAAAATGGAAAACTTTAATCCATATCTTAATGATTTCCTATAAACATGCGTGCTGCAATTCAGTCGTACAAATGACACCTACACCACTGTGTGACATCACATGAAATCTTTGCATACAACAGCAGGTATTCAAATTCATTACATTTTGTATTTGATATATCTTTACACACAAAGGACAGAAAAAATGTACTATACTGATTTTATTGTTGTTGACTGAAAACCCTAGGAGTAATTTTGAAAAGTTGTTTTTGTAATTCAAACTTAAACAACTAAAGGAATAAGACTTACAATTGGTGATCACAATTTGGCATTTATATTGTCTCAAAGACTACAGGAAATTGTACTGCATTGTCTTTACTGTTGTTGAGTGAAAAACCAAGTATTAGTTAACAAAATAGTTTTTTCATATAAACATAAACATCTAGAGCAGTGTTTCTCTACTCCATTTCTGGTGGACCACTGCTCTGCACATTTTGAATGTTTCTCTCATCTGACATAATCAGTTTAGTTCATAGAGATCTCTACTATTGTGCTAATTATTTGAAGCAGGTGTGTTGAGAACCACTGATCTAGAGAACTTTTACTTCACACACATTTTTTCAGAAAGATGAACCTGAAAGTAGATTTTATATGCAAATAACAATTACGTCAGACCAATACTTATATATCATATACATATGCTATAGACATTGTTTATTGTTCTCATGTTATAGCACCACCTAGTGGACAATCTCTCCCATTTTTTGCAGTTGCTATTAATATAAATGGCATCGACTTTACCATATATGGTGGCAGACAAGGCACAGTATGTTGCTAATTGTTTAGCCCTCTTTTGGGGCATCCTAAGTTGTTGTAGCCCTGATACAACCAGCATGTGTATATGGCCTAAAACACACACACACACACACACACACACACACACACACACACATTTATAAAAGCAAGCAGAAATCGCAATGTTGGACAATAAGACTTAATACTCACATACAACAATATACAAAGGAATAACATTGAGAACCACTGATCTAGGGGACAGTTAACGTAACACCCGTTGTTCTAGATGCAAATATTTCCGGAATGATGAGCCAAAAATCCTCACAGACACTTGAGAACATAAGACAAACAGGCCCATCAGTTTAGTTGTAATCACACACCATTACACTGGACTCGTACATGGTTAATGCTGGCTGGCTGTTGGTCTCATGTTTTCTAAGATATGTAATTATCCTAATAGACCCTTATAAGAATCTGAAAGCAGATGTTAAGTGCAAAATAACAAGTAGGTCAGACAAATATTTATGTGTCGTATACATATGCTATAGTCATCGTTCTTTGTTCTTAGGTTATAGCGCCACCTAGTGGACAATCTCTGCAATTTTTTTGCATGTGACCTCGGCCTTGGTCTATACATATGTGTACCAAGTTTCGTGTTGATATCTGATTCTTATCATAAATGATAGCCATTTAAGTATTTGTTGCACCGCCTGTTCGTACTTTTAACCGTGGTGTTGCGACGAAAAGTGCAAAGTTCAACTTTTTTTTGATAATTATTGATATTCAGTGTCTAAGGAATATTCCAGCACTGGATTGGTTCAGATTGGTCAAAAAACCTAGGACTAGTTCGCAAAAGTAGGTTTAAAAGAAAATGATGAATATCTAACAAACGATTCGACTGAGACAAATGCTTCTTGAGGTAAAGTTGTTCATTATAAGTACCTCTATTAAATGATATGAAGATCTTGTTGATATCTGAAACACTGCATAATACACAATCACTTAAACACTGAAAAAACGCGATAGCGCCTCCCGGAGGCCGAATTTTTTCTTACTCTGCACAGACCTTCATGGCCAAGAGACAAACAGGCCCAACGCGTTTCGTTTTGATCGGCCTCTGTTAACCCTGTCTAATAGCTGCTTTTTCTTGATTGGCCGATGGCGGCCATGTTCTTTTGGCTACGCGAAATTCCTTTTAGAAATAGATAGTACCCTAGACCAGAAGCACCGGTGCCAAATCTTAAGTTGATCGGTTCCATATTTCTCTGGTTACAGCCCTTCAAAGTTGAGGTGGTGTTATAGCGCCAACTAGTGGTCAAGCGATGCAATTTTTTTCACGTGACCCCAGAATAGTCCGCTGTATATGTGTACCAAATTTGGTTTCGATACCTCTTTCCAGTCCCAAGTTATAGTCATTTAAGTCCAAGAAGCTCCGCCCATTGGGGGCGTTTGGGCGTGGCTTGACGACGACGAGTATAAAGTTCAACTTTTTTTTGATAACTTTTTATATTCACACTCCAAGGAATATTACAGCACTGGAACGGTTCCGATCGGACAAAAAACCTAGGACTAGTTCATTTTTATTTTTTTCGACAAAATCGAAAATAGCGGAAAATTTTTAATGACGGAAATGAAATCGGAGATATACATTTTGTTCGCATTTGTGACGCAAGGAATCCAGGGATATAAGACACTTGACATTAGGACAAGAATTGTGGAAGTTATGAGCATCAACGCGTTTGCCATCGCTATAGCGCCCCCCATAGGCCGATTGGGGTGACACTCTGTCAACTTCGCGCACGAATGAGACCTACCATTTGGCGAAGTCTCAAGTCTCTAGGCCTTACGGTTTGGTCTGCACGTTCCGTTTTACGGCAGAAGAAAAATAATAAATAGAATAATAATAAAAATCCATAAAAATACAATAGGGTTTCAGCCCTACGGGCTTGAACCCCTAATAATAATAAAAATCCATACAAATACAATAGGGTTTCAGCCCTACGGGCTTGAACCCCTAATAAAAATCCATACAAATACAATAGGGTTTCAGCCCTACGGGCTTGAACCCCTAAATATAGCTGCAGGCAGCGATTAGCGGGGTTCAAGCGATCTGGGACCTTAAAGGGGTCATAGCGTGAAAATCTGACTTTTTCCATGTGTAAGTGCTATAATTGGATCCCCAGTGCTTATATCAACCTAGAAAACATGAAAAAGATAAAAAATAAAATAATCGAGAGCACAATTGAGTTTCAATTACACAAAACCACCATCATTGTGATCAGTGTTTGCATTTCATTCGCTCATTTGCATTTTAAATGAAACACCCAAAAACGGCACACTTTTGCTCAGGCCTACAAAGTGTCAATTTTAACATGCTATAATAAATTAGCTGTGGAGTATTTTCAGCTAACACTTCACATACACACTCTGGGGACACCAACGATTCATTTTACATCTTAAAAAAACTCATAATATGACCCTTTAAGACCTTTAAGGGCATGCCTGTTTAGATTTGCTGCATTGTTATCAAATATACTTAGAATATGAAATACTAACATGTTACCAATTAGGTAAATTAGGTAAAAGAGAAAATGATGTGGTGCATGCCGTTGCAAGATTTGCCACACAAAATGTTTCAAAAATTGTTAACATGAGACAAAACAGCCCACCACAATTTCTCTATGATGTTCTAATATAGAGATATAAGTCTCACAGGGCTAACCTATAACACAGCAATGATTTAGAATAAGCTAACACACATACATGCATTTACACACAGAAGCAGAAATGGCAGAGTTAGGAAATAAGACTTTGAAATAAATGAACAATCTCCATATGCTTGATGTCCTTCAAGAGTTCATCAACCTATTTAAATGTTTCGCCTTTGTCAGAATGTCGCTTGACTGTAAAAACAGATACCGTCAGAATGATTGATAAAATGTTTATTTAAAGCTCACGTAACACACGCTGTTTCTGCATTTCTGATATCAATCTGGAGTACCTATAGAGTAGTATGACATCCTTTATATCTCTGAAGAGTCTTTAGTTTAATCAGATTTATAAAAGAAAGATTAGCTTTACCGAATCTTTCCGATAACGTACGAAAAAATGAAGAAGGAGGAGTTATAACACGGGAGGAGCGAGTACGAGTCATACAACACTATACAACACTGTTTTAACTTATGATTCACTACATGTTCGTGTCATTTATATAATATACACGCGCCTATTTCCAACATAAGACAGAAGTCTTACTTACCACGTGTAACTCGTCATGACCCGGTTCTGAAAATCCACCGCATCAAACACACACGCAAAACTCCGCTGCTAATCCGGATAATAAACTATATCCATTGTTTCCATAAGGCTGGATGTCTTCTCCTTACATCCAAAAACACACTTCTGTTGTGCCATTGTTGACTTTTGAAATTAAACAAAGCTGAGTGGCGTGATAAGCTGTTAGCAAGCTCTAGCGTCTCCCGCTGACTGACGGCTGGGCGGGGTTTTCCGGGGGAAGTTTTCCGGCGGAAGCCCATACAAAGAAGTGATATGTATCGAAAACCCCTGAAACGTCAGTTAGAACCATAATCGAAAAAAATTAGCCGAAACTTGTACGAACCATGGCGAAGTGCATTCGGCACAGAAATACTCTGAAACACGCCCAACTGCATTTTTGACACTTTGCCTACGTTTAGCATGAGGAAACAACTCTATAACTGTGTTAATAAGTCAGAATGCTTGAAATACCATTAAACCCCCCCTTTATTTAACATAATAATAAATCGTCCCCTTGGAATTATAAGGTTCTATCTGCGTTCAGAGCAGTTTTGAGATATTGAGCTTCAAAGTTTTTGCATTACATATAGGAAAACTTACATGGGGAAGAAGTTTCTTTCAAACATGAAAATAACAGGGACCCTAAATGTATTCTAAATATACAATATCAAAATCCTCTCAAATTTCTAAATGTGGATTTTTGGAAGGGGTCAAATGCAGATAGAACCTTCTAATTCTAAAACAACACTTTTCGCTAAGAATTATAAGGTTCTATCTGCCAAAACATTATTTAAACATTAAATATAAAATTAATGTTGTAACAATTTTTTAACATGTGTTAGAAAGTAACATTTTAATCCTTTCTATGACATTTTATATTTTTATTTTTAGCACTTTTATCTCTAAGAGTCTGATTTTACATTGCTCATTTACAACATTGCTCCTTCCCTCTTCTGCCTCAGTTTCTCTACCATCCTCCTGTATATGTCGGGTTCATTACAAAATAGACAATTTTGGTTTAGCATGTTATACCATTCCCTACTGAAAAATCCAGCTAAGACCAGCATAAGTTGGTGAGCTGGTTTGAGCTGGTCTCAAAACTTGGTTTTAGCAGGTCTCCCAGCTTGGTTTTAGCAGGTTTGCTGGTGTAGTAGCTGGTCTAGCTGTGTTTTGGTCACTTTTTAAGCTGGTCTAGCTGGACTTAGCTACTACCATCTTAAACCAGCTAAAACCAGCTACCAGCTTATGCTGGTCTTTGCTGGATTTTTCAGTAGGATTAAGCAGCTACAGGCTACAATCATTCTGAAATCATTGTAATAATGAGGTAACTCTGCTTTAGTAATCTTTCTCATGTTTACATTTTGACATTACAATCATAACTTACTGTAAACACACTTTTTTGGGGTAGGATAGGTTAGATAGTTTTTTCTGTATTTTTTATCTTAGTGCTTGCCTCTTAATATCAGGAACTAAGAAGCTAGCATTGCTGGCTAGTGTGGTGTCTAACTATGAAAACAATCTCCTCAGCAAGACCTAAAAAAACTGCCCCTACTGAAAAATCCAGCAAAGACCAGCATAAGCTGGTAGCTGGTTTTAGCTGGTTTAAGGTGGCAGTAGCTGGTGTAAGCTGGTCCAACCAGCCTGGCCAAGCTGGTCAAGCTGGTGGGTCAGCTGGTCTTCCAGCATGACCAGATAAGTCCAGCTAGACCAACTTAAAAAGTGACCAAAACACAGCTAGACCAGCTTAAAAAGTGACCAAAATACAGCTAGACCAGCTTAAAAAGTGACCAAAAACACAGCTAGACCAGCTTAAAAAGTGACCAAAACACAGCTAGACCAGCTTAAAAAAGGACCAAAACACAGCTAGACCAGCTTAAAAAGTGACCAAAACACAGCCAGACCAGCTTAAAAAGTGACCAAAAGACAGCTAGACCAGCTTAAAAATGTGACCAAAACACAGCTAGACCAGCTTAAAAAGTGACCAAAACACAGCTAGACCAGCTTGCTATACCAGCAATACAGCAAAAACCAAGCTGGGAGACCAGCTAAAACCATCTCACCAGCTTAAGCTGGATTTTACAGTAGGGTGTAGTAGCTGGTCTAGCTGTGTTTTGGTCACTTTTTAAGCTGGTCTAGCTGGACTTAGCTACTACCATCTTAAACCAGCTAAAACCAGCTACCAGCTTATGCTGGTCTTTGCTGGATTTTTCAGTAGGATTAAGCAGCTGCAGGCTACAATCATTCTGAAATCATTGTAATAATGAGGTAACTCTGCTTTAGTAATCTTTCTCATGTTTACATTTTGACATTACAATCATAACTTACTGTAAACACACTTTTTTGGGGTAGGATAGGTTAGATAGTTTTTTCTGTATTTTTTATCTTAGTGCTTGCCTCTTAATATCAGGAACTAAGAAGCTAGCATTGCTGGCTAGTGTGGTGTCTAACTATGAAAACAATCTCCTCAGCAAGACCTAAAAAAACTGCCCCTACTAAAAAATCCAGCAAAGACCAGCATAAGCTGGTAGCTGGTTTTAGCTGGTTTAAGGTGGCAGTAGCTGGTGTAAGCTGGTCCAACCAGCCTGGCCAAGCTGGTCAAGGTGGTGGGTCAGCTGGTCTTCCAGCAAGACCACATAAGCCCAGCTAGACCACCTTAAAAAGTGACCAAAACACAGCTAGACCAGCTTAAAAAGTGACCAAAATACAGCTAGACCAGCTTAAAAATTGACCAAAAACACAGCTAGACCAGCTTAAAAAGTGACCAAAAACACCACATATAGGAACAGTTTCACAGACAGGGATTAGACTAGTCCTAGAATAAAGCTGTCCAAACTGAAAACAACTTGCACTGACATATCTTAAAATACATCAGTGCCATTTGTTTAGCCTCAAAATGCACACAAGTAATACTTTTAGTAAGACATGTTTGTTAAATATTTTCTAATGAAACTAAGTTCTAGTTCTGGCTTAAACTAATCCCTGTCTGAGAAACCACCCCATAAAGTTGATCCTGATTGGTCCCCTTCTGTGCATTTGAAGTGCTGATTAGCTCACGCAGATAGAACCTTATAGAGCCACGTTAGAGTTCGATTTTGTAGATAGAACCTTTTTGTTTTTTTAATAAAACGTCCCAAAATGTACAAAACTTAAAATAAAACATCACATAATGTAAATAAGTTGTCACAGAGTAAGAATATGTGAATAACTCAATTTTGACAAAAATGTTAGATAGAACCTTATAATTCCAAGGGGACGAAATGACTTCATAAAGTTAAATCATGTATCCATTGATGAAACGTGAACACAATTTCATTGGGTATACATTTTTTAATAATAAATAATAATTTTACAATTAATTTAACATAAAATTAGTAGTGAATATTGTAAAGGAAAAAAGATAAACACATTTTTAATTCAAATCCTAATAAGCATGCTCTTAAGTATGTTAATGAGGGTCTGTGTTTCACACAGAGAGTATATAAGAGAATACTGATTTTTGGATTTGGAAACAATAAAGCAATGTTACATATTTTAATAGAAACATTTTTAGGCTGTCATGTTAAATTGTCAAATAGTGGTATAGCTCTGCAATCATTGGCATGTGATTTTAGGGTGGGCCAATACATAACTTATCCAGATATGTTTTCAATATCAAATTGTGTCAATAACAAATGTCATGTCATTTAGAAGATTTGCAGCATATTTGCTGGTGAGCATTTGACTGTGTTCACTTTCATAAAGTGCAACTATTTAGTTGGGTTCTAGCAGGTCATGTATGTGAATAATAACCAATTGCATAATTACATGAAGTTTTGGGTGCAATATTTTAAAAAGAACGTATAAAAAAGTAACTATATTATACATCATGTCAGGACACGTTTATGTCATGGAAGGTAGAATAGAATACTAATGCTACTGATGTAAATACAGCCAGACATATATCCTCTTGATAGCAGCAATTCATTTCTGATGATGCTCAGAGTTTTGGGTAAAATGGAAAACTTTAATCCATATCTTTATGATTTCCTATAAACATGCGTGCTGCAATTCAGTCGTACAAATGACACCTACACCACTGTGTGACATCACATGAAATCTTTGCATACAACAGCAGGTATTCAAATTCATTACGTTTTGTATTTGATATATCTTTACACACAAACTACAGAAAAAATGTACTATACTGATTTTATTGTTGTTGACTGAAAACCCTAGGAGTAATTTTGAAAAGTTGTTTTTGTAATTCAAACTTAAACAACTAAAGGAATAATACTTACAATTGGTGATCACAATTTGGCATTTATATTGTCTCACAGACTACAGGAAATTGTACTGCATTGTCTTTACTGTTGTTGAGTGAAAAACCAAGTATTAGGTAACAAAATAGTTTTTTCATATAAACATAAACATCTAGAGCAGTGTTTCTCTACTCCATTTCTGGTGGACCACTGCTCTGCACATTTTGAATGTTTCTCTCATCTGACATAATCAGTTTAGTTCATAGAGATCTCTACTATTGTGCTAATTATTTGAAGCAGGTGTGTTGAGAACCACTGATCTAGAGAACTTTTGCTTCACACACATTTTTTCAGAAAGATGAACCTGAAAGTAGATTTTATATGCAAATAACAATTACGTCAGACCAATACTTATATATCATATACATATGCTATAGACATTGTTCATTGTTCTCATGTTATAGCACCACCTATTGGACAATCTCTGCCATTTTTTGCAGTTGCTATGAATATAAATGGCATCGACTTTACCATATATGGTGGCAGACAAGGCACAGTATGTTGCTAATTGTTTAGCCCTCTTTTGGGGCATCCTAAGTTGTTGTAGTCCTGATACAACCAGCATGTGTATATGGCCTAAAACACACACACACACACACACACACACACACACACACACACACACACACACATTTATAAAAGCAAGCAGAAATCGCAATGTTGGACAATAAGACTTAATACTCACATACAACAATATACAAAGGAATAACATTGAGAACCACTGATCTAGGGGACAGTTAACGTAACACCCGTTGTTCTAGATGCAAATATTTCCGGAATGATGAGCCAAAAATCCTCACAGACACTTGAGAACATAAGACAAACAGGCCCATCAGTTTAGTTGTAATCACACACCATTACACTGGACTCGTACATGGTTAATGCTGGCTGGCTGTTGGTCTCATGTTTTCTAAGATATGTAATTATCCTAATAGACCCTTATAAGAATCTGAAAGCAGATGATAAGTGCAAAATAACAAGTAGGTCAGACAAATATTTATGTGTCGTATACATATGCTATAGTCATCGTTCTTTGTTCTTAGGTTATAGCGCCACCTAGTGGACAATCTCTGCAATTTTTTGCATGTGACGTCGGCCTAGGTCTATACATATGTGTACCAAGTTTCGTGTTGATATCTGATTCTTATCATAAATGATAGCCATTTAAGTATTTGTTGCACCGCCTGTTCGTACTTTTAACCGTGGTGTTGCGACGAAAAGTGCAAAGTTCAACTTTTTTTTGATAATTATTGATATTCAGTGTCTAAGGAATATTCCAGCACTGGATTGGTTCAGATTGGTCAAAAAACCTAGGACTAGTTCGCAAAAGTAGGTTTAAAAGAAAATGATGAATATCTAACAAACGATTCGACTGAGACAAATGCTTCTTGAGGGAAAGTTGTTCATTATAAGTACCTCTATTAAATGATATGAAGATCTTGTTGATATCTGAAACACTGCATAATACACAATCACTTAAACACTGAAAAAACGCGATAGCGCCTCCCGGAGGCCGAATTTTTTCTTACTCTGCACAGACCTTCATGGCCAAGAGACAAACAGGCCCAACGCGTTTCGTTTTGATCGGCCTCTGTTAACCCTGTCTAATAGCTGCTTTTTCTTGATTGGCCGATGGCGGCCATGTTCTTTTAGCTACGCGAAATTCCTTTTAGACATAGATAGTACCCTAGACCAGGAGCACCGGTGCCAAATCTTAAGTTGATCGGTTCCATATTTCTCTGGTTACAGCCCTTCAAAGTTGAGGTGGTGTTATAGCGCCAACTAGTGGTCAAGCGATGCAATTTTTTTCACGTGACCCCAGAATAGTCCGCTGTATATGTGTACCAAATTTGGTTTCGATACCTCTTTCCAGTCCCAAGTTATAGTCATTTAAGTCCAAGAAGCTCCGCCCATTGGGGGCGTTTGGGCGTGGCTTGACGACGACGAGTATAAAGTTAAACTTTTTTTGATAACTTTTTATATTCACACTCCAAGGAATATTACAGCACTAGAACGGTTCCGATCGGACAAAAAACCTAGGACTAGTTCATTTTTATTTTTTTCGACAAAATCGAAAATAGCGGAAAATTTTTAATGACGGAAATGAAATCGGAGATATACATTTTGTTCGTCTTGACGCAAGGAATCCAGGGATATAAGACACTTGACATTAGGACAAGAATTGTTGAAGTTATGAGCATCAACGCGTTTGCCATCGCTATAGCGCCCCCCATAGGCCGATTGGGGTGACACTCTGTCAACTTTGCGCACGAATGAGACCTACCATTTGGCCAAGTCTCAAGTCTCTAGGCCTTACGGTTTGGTCTGCACGTTCCGTTTTACGGCAGAAGAAAAATAATAAATAGAATAATAAATATAGCTGCAAGCAGCAATTGCCGGGTTTCGAGCATTAAAGCGCGTCAAAAACGTCAGACGTTGCTTACCAGGCTGAGAAGTTGCACCCGAATACAGACACAATGAATGATAGACCACCTCGCTCCAGAAAAACGAAAGAGATGGTCAAAAATGGATCATACAGACTATTTATGCTTACACAAATGTGCACCTACAAGACAAACATTTAATGTCCTTAATGTGAAGTTATAAGAATAATTTGTTAACGAGAATTAGTTATTCAGATTTATACGGAAACATACAATTCAGAAGTGGCTGTGTTTAGTTTAACTAAAAGGCCATTGAGTCATGGTATGGTCATCAATGGTTCAAACAGACTGCAGATGTGCATATACGACACAAACAGCAGCGCAGCAGACCGCAAAGACCTACAGTGGACAGCACATCAAAGATGTCAGACGTCGTCGACCAGGCTGATCCAGCATCCACAAAAACGAAAGAGATGGTCAGAAACAGTTCATACAGACTATGTATGCTTAAGCACACGTGCACCTATAGGACAAACATGTCACTTGCTTAATGTGAAGTCATTCGCTTGGGTTCAAGCAATTTGGGACCTTAAGATCTTTAAGGGCATGCCTGTGTAGATTTGCTGCATTGTACAAAATAAATGATGAAAAGTAAGCTACCAGACACACGTGTTCATAGTTGTCAGCAAAAAAAGGTGCTATCATTCAGTGAAATGTCTCCCTCTCTTCTCACGGAACATTGACAAACAGAACATTGAAGGAAATGTTTGCGGTGCTTGCAGTGGCAAAACTCGGGTCACAAAATGTTAAAATAGTGTTAATAAGTCAAAATAGCCGAACCCCATGTCTCTAAGATGTTCTGATACAGAGATACAGCTCTTGCTAAATGGTTGCTATGGTATTCTCATTGGTTGCTAGGGAGTGAACTGCAATCCACCAATGATTATACTCAAAGCCATGAAAGGCACAATCTATGATGACTCATGATTTTAGATGAAAGGTTGCAGTATTTTTAAGTGAAAATAACAAATAACCACTAGGTGGCGCTATGACAAACTCGTGCATGCAACCTCGGGGCATGACTGTGCTACATGTAGCTAGAATCACGGCTATTCACTTTAGTTTAGTGAAGAAACAATTGTATGACCATTGGGCTCACTCAATGTCAAAGGTTTTGTTCAATTATGAGGCCAACTAGTGGTGTAGGCAAACAATTTTTTTTGTATTGCCTCAGACTCTGCTCAGACATCAGCGTATCAAATCTGGTAAAAAAATGTCATTTCGTTGCGGAGTTATAACCATTTATGTGTAAAAAACATATAATTTGGAGATAATTTTTCGTTTTTTGCAATTTTTGGCCATTTCTGATAGAAATTTTAACATAACGCCAATAGAGTTTTTTGTTCAGAAGGTAAAGTTAATTTCTTCCTATGGTCGTTTCGAGTCGATCGGAAAAACCCTCGCGGAGTTATTCGCGCGTGTTTTGTAAGTGCTATTTTTGCTGTGCAGAACTAACTGTAATGCGAAATCTGGCATGATTGGTATCGTAGGACTCGGAAACAATTCAGGATGCTAAAAAAACAACTCCCATGAAAATCTCTTCACCACAGATAAAGTTATAGGCATGAAAGTTGTAACCATTGCATAATCACAGTATTTAGTGCCATTTTCCCAGTTATAGCGCCATCTAGTGTCTGATCGGCGAGCTTTTTATATTACGACCTTAGACCGATGGCCTACACATATGATTCAAGCCCCATGATGATATCTCAAACGCCTCTCGAGTTATGGCCGTTTAAATGTTTTAAGCTCCGCCCAGTTCGGATTTTGGCCACTCCTTGCGTGTTTGAATACAAATGTCAACTTTTTTTGATAATTATTCATATTCACACTCCACAGAATCAATCAGCCTTGGTTAGGTTCGGATCGGGTGAAAAACCTAGGACTAGTTCGCAAAAGTATGTTTGAATGTTATCGTCAATAACTAACGAACCGTTTGATTGACAGCAATGCTTCAAGTGGCAAAGTTTTTCGTCATGAGACGATCTATCATATGATGTCATGTTTGTGTGTGTATGTCAAACGTCACATGATGCAGGCACCAAAATACGATATAACGCCCCCCTAGTGGCCAAATGACACCATAATTCTTACAAGCCGTCAGGAGCAGTACACAAAGAAGCACAGTGCGTTTCGTTCCGATCGACCTCCGTTAACCCTGTCAAATCGGTCCTCAACCTTCCTTGGCTGATGACGACCATGTTTTTGGGGATATGCCAATGTCCTTCTAGACCCTCATGGTACATTACACAAAGACACACCATACCAAATATTACGTGTATCGGGCTAACGGTTGTGTAATAACAGCCATTCCCGAACTCAAGCCTATTATAGCGCCACCTAGTGGCTAAAATCGTCATCTTTTGTACTGTGACCCCGGAGTGAGCTAGTACACATGTGTACCAAACCTTGTTAAGATATCTCAAACCGTTCACCAATTATAGCCATTTCAGTGACGATAGGCAACTTCCTGTATGGAGTTTTGGCGCCCCCTAGTGACCCTAAAGCGAAATTTCAACTTCTGTTCGATAATTATTTACCTACTCACTTCACAGATTTCTCCTGCATTGGAACGGTTCCGATCGGGTGAAAAACCTAGGACTAGTTCATTTTGGCTTGAAATGTATATTATGCAAATTAGCGAAAAAATTTGCATACCGGAAATGAAATCGGAGATATACATTTTTTCAGTTTGGAGCAAGGGATTACAATGATACCAAACACTTGAGTGTATGATGTCCGGATTAGTAGTTATGAGCCCCAACGCGTCGGGCATTGCTATAGCGCCACCTGTGGGCCGATTGGGCTGGTTCACTGTATCTGAGTAGCCTGCTAATATACAACCAGTTGACCAAGTGGCAAGTTTCTACGACTTACGGTTTGGGCTGGGCAACGCGTTTTAGCGTGGAAAAATAAAAATAATAATAAAACAGACAAATACAATAGGTTTTCAGCACTTCGTGCTCGAAACCCTAATAAAAATCCATACAAATACAATAGGGTTTCAGCCCTACGGGCTTGAACCCCTAATAAAACAGACAAATACAATAGGTTTTCAGCACTTCGTGCTCGAAACCCTAAATATAGCTGCAAGCAGCGATACCGGGGTCAAGCCAAACATGGCAAAAAATGATTCATACGTGATGACTGTCATGATTTAAGATCTAAGTTTGCATTAGTTTTATGAAAAAATAGCATTTTTTTGTATCTTGAGACCACTAGGTGGCGCCGTGCCGAAACAATAGATGGTGCCTCAGGTCTTGATTGTGATGACACCCACCAAATTTGGTGTAAATACGATAAAGAGATGCAGAGATATAGCTTCAAATCTCTTGACCACTAGGGGGCACCGAAAAGTTTACAAGTCCTCCCAGAACATGTTGCTGATAAACCATACCAAGTTTCATAACAATACGCAATTGCGTTTCTGAAATACTTGAACTTAAAGAAAAATTCAAAATGGCCGACACACAAAATGGCCGACCAAAAACCATTTGGTATCGTTTGACTCGGCATGCCTCACGAAATCTAAAAAAGACCAGTCTCATAATTTTACATTCAAGTTTGCAGTAGTTATAAGCAAAAATAGACATTTTTTATATTCCGTGACCAGTAGGGGGCAGTGTGACGAAACGGTGCATGCACCCTCAGGACATCACTGTTATGACATATACCAAGTCTCATATTAATACGCAAAAGTTTTGCGAAGATACAGGCTCAAACACATTTTGGCGTGCTCGCCCTCGCATTCTTTGATGCGTTATACGACAACGGATAGGTCTACCGAAAAGCTTTTGATAACTTTTTGTCTGGAGTGTCTCTAGATGATGCGTACCAAAAATCAAGCCAATCACTCGAGCGCTCTAGGAGGAGTTCGAAAAAGTAGGTGTTCAATATAATTCAAAATGGCCGACAGGAAGTAGGTTTGACTCAGACATATTTGGTACAGTCGGACTCAGCATGAGCCAAGGAATCAATAGAGTGAAGTCTTATGTCAGTGTGGCAATTCAATCAAATGATATAAAGATTTGAAAATTTCTTTTTACATATCCTGACCACTAGGTGGCGCCGTCCTAAAGATTTATAGGTGCGCTCAGAACATGTCACTGATGAACCACGCCAAATTTCGTAGCGATACGCAATTCTGTCTGTGAAATACTGAACTTAATGAGAAAATTCAAAATGGCCGACACCCAAAATGGCCGACCGAAAACCGTTTGGTATCGTTTGACTCGGCATGCCTCAAGGAATCTAACAAGACCACCTTCATGATTTTAGACTCAAGTTTGAAGTAGTTATAAGCGAAAATATGCATTTTTCGAATCTCGTGACCACTAGGTGGCGCTGTGACGAAACGTTGCAGACACCCTCAGGTCATGACTGTTATGACATAAACCAAGTTTCGTGTCGATACACCAAAGTTTTGCGAAGATACAGCCTCACGTCCGTTTTGGCATGCTCGCCGCCATATATGTTGTCAGTTTATATGAGAACGCATTGGTCTATCAAAAAGCTTTTGATAACTTTTTGTCTGGGGTGTCTCTAGATGCTACATACCAAAGGACATGCAAATCGGACAAACGGTCTAGGAGGAGTTCGAAAAAGTAGATTTTACGAAAAATTCAAAATGGCGGAAAGATGTGCATGACACAAATGACATCAATGTGTGCAATTGAATCATCATGAGCAAATGATTCAGAGGAAACAAGAATTTAGTTTCTAGGACTCACGGGTCAGAAGTTGTGAGCATGAACATAAGTGGATTTTTGGACTGTTGGAGGCGCTAGAGGGTTTGAGTCAGACACACCAATGTTGCTATAGTAACTTCTGAGACTGTCCTCTACATGTGTGCCAAATTTCATAACTTTCCTGTGTACGGTTCTATGGGCTGCCATTGAATTTCGGCGGAAGAACGAGGAAGAAAAATAATAATAAGAAAACTAACAATAACAATAGGTGTCTACGCCACTTCGTGGCTTGACCCCTAATAATAATAATAATAAGAAGAAGAAAACTAACAATAACAATAGGGTTCTACGCCCCTTCGGGGCTTGACCCCTAATAATAATAAGAAAACTAACAAATAAAATAGGGGTCTTCGCCCCTTCGGGGCTTGACCCCTAAATATAGCTGCAAGCAGCGATACCGGGGTCAAGCCAAACATGGCAAAAAATGATTCATACGTGATGACTGTCATGATTTAAGATCTAAGTTTGCATTAGTTTTATGAAAAAAATAGCCATTTTTTCATATTTTGAGACCACTAGATGGCGCTGCGCCAAAACAATAGATGTTGCCTCAGGTCATGACTGTGATGACACATACCAAATTTAGTGTAAATACGATAGACCGATACGGAGATATAGCCTTAAATGACTTGACCACTAGGGGGCACTGACCAAACAATAAATTGTAACTCAGGCCTTGATTGTGATGACACCCACCAAATTTGTTGTAAATACGATAAAGAGATGCAGAGATATAGCTTCAAATCTCTTGACCACTAGGGGGCGCCAAAAAGTTTACAAGTCCTCACAGAACATGTTGCTGATGAACCATACCAAGTTTCATAACAATACGCAATTGCGTTTCTGAAATACTTGAACTTAAAGAAAAAATTCAAAATGGCCGACACACAAAATGGCCGACCAAAAACCATTTGGTATCGTTTGACTCAGTATGCCCCAAGAAATCTAACAAGACCAGTCTCATAATTTTACATTCAAGTTTGCAGTAGTTATAAACAAAAATAGACATTTTTTATATCTCGTGACCAGTAGGGGGCAGTGTGACGAAATGTTGCATGCACCCTCAGGTAATCACTGTTATGACATATACCAAGTCTCATATTAATACGCAAAAGTTTTGCGAAGATACAGGCTCAAACACATTATGGCGTGCTCGCCCTCGCATTCTTTGATGCGTTATACAAAAACGGATAGGTCTACCGAAAATCTTTTGATAACTTTTTGTCTGGAGTGTCTCTAGATGATGCATACCAAAAATCAAGCCAATCACACGAGCGCTCTAGGAGGAGTTCGAAAAAGTAGGTGTTCAATATAATTCAAAATGGCTGACAGGAAGTAGGTTTGACTCAGACATATTTGGTACAGTCGGACTCAGCACGAGCCAAGGAATAAAAAGAGTGAAGTCTTATGTCATAGTGGCAATTTAATCAAATGATATAAAGTTTTTAAACAATTTATTTACATATCCTGACCACTAGGTGGCGCTGTCCTAAAGATTTATAGGTGCGCTCAGAACATGTCTCTGATGAACCATGCCAAATTTCGTAGCGATACGCCATTCTGTTTGTGAAATACTGAACTTAATGGGAAAATTCAAAATGGCCGACACCCAAAATGGCCGACCGAAAACCGTTTGATATAGTTTGACTCGGCATGCCTCAAGGAATCTAACAAGACCAACTTCATGTTTTTAGACTCAAGTTTGAAGTAGTTATAAGCGAAAATAGGCATTTTTCGAATCTCGTGACCACTAGGTGGCGCTGTGACGAAATGTTGCAGGCACCCTCAGGTCATGACTGTAATGACATATACCAAGTTTCGTGTCGATACACATAAGTTTTGCGAAGATACAGCCTCACGTCCATTTTGGCGTGCTCGCCGCCGTATATGTTGTCACTGTATACGAGAACGCATTGGTCTATCAAAAAGCTTTTGATAACTTTTTGTCTGGGGTGTCTCTAGATGCTATATACCAAAGGACATGCAAATCGGACAAACGCTCTAGGAGGAGTTCGAAAAAGTAGGTTTTACGGAAAATTCAAAATGGCGGAAAGATGTGCATGACAGAAATGAAATCAATGTGTGCAATTGAATCATCACAAGCCAAGGATTCAGAGGAAACAAGAATGTAGTTTCTAGGACTCACGGGTCAGAAGTTATGAGCATGAACATAAGTGGACATTTGGACCGTTGGTGGCGCTAGAGAGTTTGAGTTAGACACACCAATGTTGCTATAGTAACTTCTAAGACTGTCCTCTACATGTTTGCCAAATTTCATAACTTTCCTATGTACGGTTCTATGGGCTGCCATTGACTTCAATGGCGGAAGAGGAAGAATAATAATAAGAAAACTAACAATAACAATAGGTGTCTACGCCACTTCGTGGCTTGACCCCTAATAATAATAATAATAATAAGAAGAAAACTAACAATAACAATAGGGTTCTACGCCCCTTCGGGGCTTGACCCCTAATAATAATAAGAAAACTAACAAATACAATAGGGGTCTTCGCCCCTTTGGGGCTTGACCCCTAAATATAGCTGCAAGCAGCGATACCGGGGTCAAGCCAAACATGGCAAAAAATGATTCATACGTGATGACTGTCATGATTTAAGATCTAAGTTTGCATTAGTTTTATGAAAAAAATAGCATTTTTTTCGTATCTTGAGACCACTAGGTGGCGCTGTGCCGAAACAATAGATGTTGCCTCAGGTCATGACTGTGATGACAAATACCAAATTTAGTGTAAATACGATAGACCGATACAGAGATATAGCCTTAAATGACTTGACCACTAGGGGGCACTGACCAAACAATAAATTGTAACTCAGGCCTTGATTGTGATGACACCCACCAAATTTGTTGTAAATACGATAAAGAGATGCAGAGATATAGCTTCAAATCTCTTGACCACTAGGGGGCGCCAAAAAGTTTACAAGTCCTCACAGAACATGTTGCTGATGAACCATACCAAGTTTCATAACAATACGCAATTGCGTTTCTGAAATACTTGAACTTAAAGAAAAAATTCAAAATGGCCGACACACAAAATGGCCGACCAAAAACCATTTGGTATCGTTTGACTCGGTATGCCCCAAGAAATCTAACAAGACCAGTCTCATAATTTTACATTCAAGTTTGCAGTAGTTATAAACAAAAATAGACATTTTTTATATCTCGTGACCAGTAGGGGGCAGTGTGACTAAATGTTGCATGCACCCTCAGGTAATCACTGTTATGACATATACCAAGTCTCATATTAATACGCAAAAGTTTTGCGAAGATACAGGCTCAAACACATTATGGCGTGCTCGCCCTCGCATTCTTTGATGCGTTATACAAAAACGGATAGGTCTACCGAAAATCTTTTGATAACTTTTTGTCTGGAGTGTCTCTAGATGATGCATACCAAAAATCAAGCCAATCACACGAGCGCTCTAGGAGGAGTTCGAAAAAGTAGGTGTTCAATATAATTCAAAATGGCTGACAGGAAGTAGGTTTGACTCAGACATATTTGGTACAGTCGGACTCAGCACGAGCCAAGGAATCAAAAGAGTGAAGTCTTATGTCATAGTGGCAATTTAATCAAATGATATAAAGTTTTTAAACAATTTATTTACATATCCTGACCACTAGGTGGCGCTGTCCTAAAGATTTATAGGTGCGCTCAGAACATGTCACTGATAAACCATGCCAAATTTCGTAGCGATATGTCATTCTGTTTGTGAAATACTGAACTTAATGAGAAAATTCAAAATGGCCGACACCCAAAATGGCCGACCGAAAACCGTTTGCTATCGTTTGCCTCGGCATGCCTCAAGGAATCTAACAAGACCACCTTCGTGATTTTAGGCTCAAGTTTGAAGTAGTTATAAGCGAAAATAGGCATTTTTCGAATCTCGTGACCACTAGGTGGCACTGTGACGAAACGTTGCAGGCACCCTCAGGTCATGACTGTAATGACATATACCAAGTTTCATGTCGATACAATAAAGTTTTGCGAAGATACGGCCTCATGTCTGTTTTTGCGTGCTCGCCGCCATATATGTTGTCAATTTATACGAGAACGCATTGGTCTATCAAAAAGCTTTTGATAACTTTTCGTCTGGGGTGTCTCTAGATGCTACATACCAAAGAACATGCAAATCGGACAAACGCTCTAGGAGGAGTTCGAAAAAGTAGGTTTTACGGAAAATTCAAAATGGCGTAAAGATTTGCATGACACAAATGACACCAATGTGTGCAATTGAATCATCATGAGCCAAGGATTCAGAGAAAACAAGAATTTAGTTTCTAGGACTCACGGGTCAGAAGTTATGAGCATGAACATAAGTGGACATTTGGACTGTTGGTGGCGCTAGAGGGTTTGAGTCAGACACACCAATGTTGCTATAGTAACTTCTGAGACTGTCCTCTACATGTGTGCCAAATTTCATAACTTTCCTACGTACGGTTCTATAGGCTGCCATTGACTTCAATGGCGGAAGAGGAAGAATAATAAATATAGCTGCAAGCAGCGATACCGGGGTCAAGCCAAACATGGCAAATAATGATTCATACGTGATGACTGTCATGATTTAAGATCTAAGTTTGCATTAGTTTTATGAAAAAAATAGCAATTTTTTGTATCTTGAGACCACTAGGTGGCGTTGTGCCGAAACAATAGATGGTGCCTCAGGTCATGACTGTGATGACACATACCAAATTTACTGTAAATACGATAAAGCTATACGGAGATATAGCCTTAAATGACTTGACCACTAGGGGGCACTGACCAAAACAATAGATGGTGACTCAGGTCATGATTGTGATGACACCCACCAAATTTGATGTAAATGCAATAAAGAGATGCAGAGATATAGCTTCAAATCTCTTGACCACTAGGGGGCGCCGAAAAGTTTACAAGCCCTCTCAGAACATGTTGCTGATGAACCATACCAAGTTTCATAACAATACGCAATTGCGTTTCTGAAATACTTGAACTTAAAGAAAAAATTCAAAATGGCCGACACACAAAATGGCCGACCAAAAACCATTTGGTATCGTTTGACTCGGCATGACTCACGAAATCTAAAAAGACCAGTATCATTATTTTACATTCAAGTTTGCAGTAGTTATAAGCAAAAACAGACATATTTTATATCTTGTGACCAGTAGGGGGCAGTGTGACGAAACGGTGCATGCACCCTCATGTCATCACTGTTATGACATATACCAAGTCTCATATTAATTCGCAAAAGTTTTGCGAAGATACAGGCTCAAACACATTTTGGCGTGCTCGCCCTCGCATTCTTTGATGCGTTATATGACAACGGATAGGTCTACCGAAAAGCTTTTGATAACTTTTTGTCTGGAGTGTCTCTAGATGATGCATACCAAAAATCAAGCCAATCAAACAAGCGCTCTAGGAGGAGTTCGAAAAAGTAGGTGTTCAATATAATTCAAAATGGCCGACAGGAAGTAGATTTGACTCAGACATATTTGGTACAGTCGGACTGGGCACGAGCCAAGGAATCAATAGAGTGAAGTCTTATTTCAAAATGGCGAATTTATCAAATGCTATAAAGATTTTAAAAAATTTTTTTATATAACCTGACCACTAGGTGGCGCTGTCCTAAAGATTTATAGGTGTGCTCAGAATATGTCACTGATGAACCATGCCAAATTTCGTAGCGATACGCCATTCTGTTTGTGAAATACTGAACTTAATGAGAAAATTCAAAATGGCCGACACCCAAAATGGCCGACCGAAAACCGTTTGGTATCGTTTGACTCGGCATGCCTCAAGGAATCTAACAAGACCACCTTCATGATTTTACACTCAAGTTTGAAGTAGTTATAAGTGAAAATAGTCATTTTTCGATTCTCGTGACCACTAGGTGGCGCTGTGACGAAACGTTGCAGGCACCCTCAGGTCATGACTGTAATGACATATACCAAGTTTGTTGTCGATACAATAAAGTGTTGCGAAGATACAGCCTCACGTCCATTTTGGCGTGCTCGCCGCCATATATGTTGTCAATTTATACGAGAACGCATTGGTCTATCAAAAAATTTTTGATAACTTTTTGTCTGTGGTTTCTCTAGATGCTAAATACCAAAGGACATGCAAATCGGACAAACGCTCTAGGAGGAGTTCGAAAAAGTAGGTTTTACGGAAAATTCAAAATGGCGGAAAGATGTGCATGACACAAATGACATCAATGTGTGCAACTGAATCATCATGAGCCAAGGATTCAGAGGAAACAAGAATTTAGTTTCTGGGACTCACGGGTCAGAAGTTATGAGCATGAACATAAGTGGATTTTTGGACTGTTGGTGGTGCTAGAGGGTTTGAGTTAGACACACCTATGTTGCTATAGTAACTTCTTAGACTGTCCTCTACATGTGTGCCAAATTTCATAACTTTCCTACGTACGGTTCTATGGGCTGCCATTGACTTCAATGGCGGAAGAACAAGAAGAAGATTAAATATAGCTGCAAGCAGCGATACCGGGGTCAAGCCAAACATGGCAAAAAATGATTCATACGTGATGACTGTCATGATTTAAGATCTAAGTTTGCATTAGTTTTATGAAAAAAAAGCAATTTTTTCGTATCTTGAGACCACTAGGTGGCACTGTGCCAAAAGAATAGATGGTGCCTCAGGTCATGACTGTGATGACACATACCAAATTTAGTGTAAATACAATAAAGCGATACGGAGATATAGCCTTAAATGACTTGACCACTAGGGGGCACTGACCAAAAAATAAATTGTGACTCAGGTCTTGATTGTGATGACACCCACCAAATTTGGTGTAAATACAATAAAGAGATGCAGAGATATAGCCTTAAATGACTTGACCACTAGGGGGCACTGACCAAAAAATAAATTGTGACTCAGGTCTTGATTGTGATTACACCCACCAAATTTGGTGTAAATACGATAAAGAGATGCAGAGATATAGCTTCAAATCTCTTGACCACTAGGGGGCACCGGAAAGTTTACAAGTCCTCTCAGAACATGTTGCTGATGAACCATACCAAGTTTCATAACAATACGCAATTGCGTTTCTGAAATACTTGAACTTAAAGAAAAATTCAAAATAGCCGACACCCAAAATGGCCGACCGAAAACCGTTTGGTATCGTTTGACTCGGCATGCCTCAAGGACTCTAACAAGACCACCTTCATGATTTTAGACTCAAGTTTGAAGTAGTTATAAGCGAAAATAGGCATTTTTCGAATCTCGTGACCACTAGGTGGCGCTGTGACGAAACATTGCAGGCACCCTCAGGTCATGACTGTAATGACATATACCAAGTTTCGTGTCGATACAATAAAGTTTTGCGAAGATAAGGCCTCACGTCCGTTTTGGCGTGCTCGCCGCCATATATGTTGTCAATTTATATGAGAACGCATTGGTCTATCAAAAAGCTTTTGATAACTTTTTGTCTTGGGTGTCTC
Organism: Misgurnus anguillicaudatus; assembly: GCF_027580225.2. NCBI lineage: Eukaryota > Metazoa > Chordata > Actinopteri > Cypriniformes > Cobitidae > Misgurnus > Misgurnus anguillicaudatus. The sequence goes on along the minus strand of NC_073344.2, from coordinate 44,540,667 downwards.
TAGATGCTACATACCAAAGGACATGCAAATCGGACAAACGGTCTAGGAGGAGTTCGAAAAAGTAGGTTTTATGAAAAATTCAAAATGGCGGAAAGATGTGCATGACACAAATTACATCCATGTGTGCATTTGAATCATCATGAGCCAAGGATTCAGAGGAAACAAGAATTTAGTTTCTAGGACTCACGGGTCAGAAGTTATGAGCATGAACATAAGTGGATTTTGGACTGTTGGTGGCGCTAGAGGGTTTGAGTCAGACACACCAATGTTGCTATAGTAACTTCTAAGACCGTCCGCTACATGTGTGCCAAATTTCATAACTTTCCTATGTACGGTTCTATGGGCTGCCATTGACTTCAATGGCGGAAGAACAAGAAGAAGAATAATATATAATAATAATAATAAATATAGCTGCAAGCAGCGATACCGGGGTCAAGCCAAACATGTCAAAAAATGATTCATACGTGATGACGGTCATGATTTAAGATCTAAGTTTGCATTTGTTTTATGAAAAAAATAGTATTTTTCTTGTATCTTGAGACCACTAGGTGGCGCTTTGCCGAAACAATAGATGGTGCCTCAGGTCATGACTGTGATGACACATACCAAATTTAGTGTAATTACAATAAAGCGATACGGAGATATAGCCTTAAATGACTTGACCACTAGGGGGCACTGACCAAACAATAAATTGGGACTCAGGTCTTGATTGTGATGACACCCACCAAATTTGGTGTAAATACGATAAAGAGATGCAGAGATATAGCTTCAAATCTCTTGACCACTAGGGGGCGCCGAAAAGTTTACAAGTCCTCCCAGAACATGTTGGTGATGAACCATACCAAGTTTCATAACAATACGCAATTGCGTTTCTGAAATACTTGAACTTAAAGAAAAAATTCAAAATGGCCGACACACAAAATGGCCGACCAAAAACCATTTGGTATCGTTTGACTCGGCATGCCTAACTAAATCTAACAAGACCGGTCTCATAATTTTACATTCAAGTTTGCAGTAGTTATAAGCAAAAATAGACATTTTTTATATCTCGTGACCAGTAGGGGGCAGTGTGACGAAATTGTGCATGCACCCTCAGGTCATCACTGTTATGACATATACCAAGTCTCATATTAATACACAAAAGTTTTGTGAAGATACAGGCTCAAACACATTTTGGCGTGCTCGCCCTCGCATTCTTTGATGCGTTATACGACAACGGATAGGTCTACCGAAAAGCTTTTGATAACTTTTTGTCTAGAGTGTCTCTAGATGATGCATACCAAAAATCAAGCCAATCACACGAGCGTTCTAGGAGGAGTTCGAAAAAGTAGGTGTTCAATATAATTCAAAATGGCCGACAGGAAGTAGGTTTGACTCAGACATTTTGTACAGTCGGACTCAGCATGAGCCAAGGAATCAATAGAGTGAAGTCTTATGTCATAGTGGCAATTGAATCAAATGCTATAAAGATTTTAAACAATTTATTTACATATCCTGACCACTAGGTGGCGCTGTCCTAAAGATTTATAGGTGCACTCAGAACATGTCACTGATCAACCATGCCAAATTTCGTAGCGATACGCCATTCTGTTTGTGAAATACTGAACTTAATGAGAAAATTCAAAATGGCCGACACCCAAAATGGCCGACCGAAAACCGTTTGCTATCGTTTGACTCGGCATGCCTCAAGAAATCTATTCTGTCCTAGATGCATGCTCCCCTATGCAACATTGACAGATAGCTAACAATTAGAAGTCAAAAAAGGGCAGACGCAGGAGTAAATTTGAGGGTTTTACTGTAATGTTCTTTCTTCTTCTTTTCTTTTTTGTAAAACTGAAACATACAAAGATTACAATGTCTTGTTACAGAATATTCACAAATAAAAGCTAATGAATTTGCAATAACAGACATAACAAAGGGCATTCAGCTCTGCTTAATACTGCCATTGCCGTATAATAATTTGTTTTAAACTTAAACTTATGAATTACAATATATGTTTGCATATATATGTTTTGCACAAACACACAAAAAGAAATAAACTTACAGACAAAGCCTTTCAAGGACCCAAAATGTAAGGAAACAGAGTGAAGAGACTTTTTAGCCAACCGCATGGAAAGATTCTGGAACACTGCAGTTGTTTCCTAGTTCACCTCTAACCTAAGAGTCACATGACTTTAACCAGCCAATAAGAAAACAGTTTATAGTAATTAATGTTGTTACACTAAACTGCCACAAGATGGAGCTATAAATAACAAATGAATGTGTGCCATGACACTCCCCGCCTGGTATTGTTTAGATACCACTACTTCTAAATAAAATAAGGGCAATGTTCACATAATTAGGACTCACAAAACATCAGTCCTCTGCTGGCATGAGAAGAACTGTTTCTGATATAGGCCTAAGGAATGTCTTGATTGTCCCATCTCTGGCAACCTTTAACTCAATTGATCTCACCTTTTTGTCACTACTAGGGAACGTCTTGGTTACAAGAGCCATAGGCCATTCATTGCGCTTGGCTTGAGCATCCTTAAGAAGGACTACATCTCCCTCTTTTAGGTTTCGTTGTTCCTCTTGCCACTTGCTATGGTCTTGAAGAGTTGCAAGATATTCACGCTTCCATCTGTTCCAGAAAGTGTTAGCGAGATGCTGTACCCTTCTCCATTGCTGTCTGTGAAGATTGGTTTCCTTAAAGTCGCCTGGAGGTGGAAGAAGTGTACCCTTTTGAGTCAGGAGCGTGGCTGGTGTCAGCAAGAAAGGTGAATCTGGGTCTGCAGAAATTGGAACAAGAGGTCTTGAATTAATGATTCCAGAAACCTCCGCCATCAGAGTAGACAACACGTCATGTGTCAAACAAGAAGGACTGATTTGCTGGAGCATGTAATCTAGTATGCGTCTGGAGACTCCTATCATCCGCTCCCAGGCTCCTCCCATGTGGGATGCGTGAGGAGGATTGAAGACCCAGGAACAACCTTCTCTACTGAGGTACTTCTTCACACTGGGCTCTTGAGAGTCAGTTAGGACAATTTCCAGCTCTTTACAGGCCCCTACAAAATTGGTCCCGCAGTCAGAACGGATTTGCTTTGCAGGTCCTCGCAGAGCAAAAAACCTTCTCAAGGCATGTATAAAGGTGGATGAATCCATGCAATCGATCAGTTCTATATGTATGGCGCGAGTACTCATACAGGTGAAAAGAACAGCCCATCTTTTGCTTTGTGCCTGTCCTCCTCGTGTGCGCCTTGCAATGACTGACCAAGGTCCGAAAACATCAAGACCAACATACGTGAAGGGAGGTTCAGTGCTCAGTCGATCGATGGGTAGGTCTGCCATCTTCTGCTTAGTTACCTTTCCACGAAGCTTGTTGCATTTAACGCATTTGTGTAGAATGCTGTTGATGAGCTTCCTAACACCAACAATCCAATACCCTGCATTGCGGATAGCAGATTCAGTAAACACACGACCCTGATGCTTGATACGGTCATGGTAGTACTCCACAAGTAGTTTTGCAGCATGACTGCGTCCTGGAACAATCAAAGGAAACTTTTCTTTGAGATCCAGTGTTGCATTCTTAAGCCGACCTCCTATCCTGAGAAGACCTTTACGATCTATGTAAGGGTTCAGTTTCTTCAGAGCACTGTGCTTTGGAATGTCATTTCCTTTGGAAATACAGGTAAGCTCTTCTTGGTAAGCTTCCTTCTGCACGCTTTTGATTATGACTTCCTCTGCTTGTAACAACTCTTCCACTGTATGAGGCTTAGCACAGAAATGCCATGATTTACACGCTCCGTCTTCATGATCAGTAGACTTGTAAGTCCTGGCGACATGTATAAGAGAAGCAATGGCTCTGACTAATGATCTCCAAGAAGAGAAACGTTGGAAACGTTGACATTCAAGATGAGAATCTTCTGTGGAAAGAGTAGTAGCCAGAGGACGAACCTCTGTGTCCAACTCTGGCCCAACGAGGTCGAACTCCTTATCCTCAGATGATGTATTTTGATCTGCCTGCGATAGAAAAGCAGGTCCTGTTAGCCAGGTGCTTGTGCTCAACAGACTTGCTGGTATGGAACGAGTGGCATGGTCTGCAGGGTTATGCTTTGTAGAGACATAGTGCCATTGGGCTGGGCTTGACACTTTACGAATATGTTCCACTCTGTTGGCTACGTATACATAGAAACGTCTTGTTTGGTTATAAATGTATCCCAAGACAACTCTGCTATCTGTGTAAAATTCTACAGCATCCAGAGGGAAGTCCAGCTCATTTGTAATTGTCTCTGCTATGTCTGCAGCTAGAACTGCTGCTCCTAGTTCCAGTCTTGGAATTGTATGTGCAGCTTGTGGAGCTAACTTTGCCTTTCCTAGGATGAATCCGGTGTGACATGCTCCTTGTTCATTGATGACACGAAGATATGCCACTGCTGCAATTGCTCTGACAGAAGCATCCGAGAAAACATGGAGTTCCTTTCTCAGGGCTGTAGAGAGTGTACAATCAACATATGGTCTCAGGATCTCCAGCTTTTTGAGATCTTGTAGGGATTTTCTCCATGTATTCCATGCTTCTTTTTTATTTTTAGGGAGAGGAGAGTCCCAGTCAAGAGCCTCACTTGAGAGTTCTCGTAACAGGAATTTCCCTTCAATGATGACAGGGGCAACGAACCCAAGCGGGTCGAAAAGACTATTGACTATAGCAAGAATACCTCTGCGAGTAAAGGGCTTCTGAATGTCTGTTACATGAAAGGTGAATGTGTCCTTCTTCACATCCCAGCTAAGTCCGAGACTACGTTGAATTGGGACAGGGTCAACATCCAAATTGAGATCTTTGAGTCCCTTCGCGTGATCTTCAACCGGGAATGCATTCATTACTTCCTTGCTATTAGAAGCAAATTTGTGCAGTCTCAAATTTGAAGTGGCCAGCATCTCCTTAGTTCTTTTCAATAGGTCGATGGCCTCTGCAGCTGTAGGCATTGACAAGAGTCCATCATCAACATAGAACTCTCTCTCTACAAAGTGTTTGGCGTCTGAACCATAGTCTTTCTCACCATAAGCTGCAGCTTGTCTGAGACCGTAAATGGCTACACCAGGAGATGGACTATTTCCGAACACATGCACCCTCATGCGGTATTCAATAATCTCCTTGCCAGTGTCATTGTCCTTGAACCAGAAGAAACGAAGGAAGTCTCTATCTTCCTCTTTCACAATGAAACTGTGAAACATCTGCTCGATGTCCGCAGTTACAGCTACCAGCTCCCTTCTGAAGCGCAGCAAGACTCCCAAAAGACTATTATTTAAGTCTGGACCGGAGAGAAGAACATCATTCAGAGAGATGCCCTCTTTCTGTGCGCTGGAATCGAAAACTACCCTGATCTGACCATGTTTCTGTGGGTGGTATACCCCAAAAATAGGTAGATACCAACATTCCTGGCCTTCTTGAAGAGGTGGTGCTACTTCAGCATGGTCACGATCAAAGATGTTCTGCATAAAGGTAAGAAAATGAGACTTCATGTCAGGCTTCTTTTCCAGTGTGCGCAAAAGTGAGTTTAGGCGTGTTAGTACCTGGTCTCTGTTATCAGGGAGCCGCTGGCGAGGGGTTTTGAATGGAAGTGGCGCAACCCAACTATTGCTCTCGTCCATTAACAGCTCTCTATCCATGATTTCCAAAAAGCACCTGTCTTCAATGGACAATCCAACTTTGTTATCATCCTTTGACCTCTTAAAGATGCTATCCCCTATGGCACAGTCATCAAAGAGGAAAGTGTCACATGCCAGAGGTATCTCAGGTAGAGGCTTGATGCCAAACTTTTCATTGATGCTAAGTTTGTTAGGACATGGAGGAAGTAGAGAAGGACGTCCATTATCCAGGACATGGGTACGGTATGTATTAAGTGTTGTAGGCCTGTGTACAGATCCTAAGCAGACATCACCTACTACAACCCAGCCTAGGTCTAGTCTTTGTGCGTAGGGTGCATTATTAGGTCCATTACGTTGCTCCCGTACTTTATGAAGCTGAAGGATGTCTCGACCCAGGAGAATAAGAATTTGGGCTTTTGGATCCAAAGGAGGTATGCAATGGGCGATGGGTCTTAGGTGATTGTGCCAACGTGCTGCCTCGGGAGTCGGTATCTCAGTCCTGTCATCTGGCATATTGTTGCATTCAATCAGAATTGGCAATTTCACCTTTGTTACTCCATCTAAAGATTCTAAAACAAAACCTGCGGCTCTTCTTCCCTCCATTTCTGTTACACCTGCGCAGGTACGTAGGGTGTATGTTGAGCTCTCTCCTTTGACATGCAGCAAGTCGAAGAATTTACTTCTGGCAAGTGATCTATTGCTCTGGTCATCCAGAATGACATAAATCCTGATTGCTTCCTCTGGGTGGCCCTCTGGGTAGACCTTAGCCAGGCTAATCTTAGAGCAGGATCGTGAACTTCTACCATTACCACAAACCTCAGTACACTTGGAAGTGACAGCAGGTTGGGTTGTGTCTGTCTCTCCCTCCCCGCCATGCTCAGATAAGTTTGAAGGCAATGGTCCTGAGTGAAGCGCTGCGACATGAGCATTACTACCACATTCCTTACATTTAATAACTGCTTTACAGTCCCTAGCCAAATGAGTAGTAGTTGCACAGCACCTGTAGCAAACCCCTTTCTCCTTTAGAAAACTTTTGCGTTCGTCTAAAGATTTGCTCCTAAATCCTCTGCAACGTTTGAGAGGGTGAGGCTTTTTATGAATTGGGCAGGTCTTGTCCACATCATCTAACTCTCCAGTTGAATTATGTGTCTGACTCACAGTACCTGATGAGACCTCTGTCTTGTGAGTATAGACTGGCCTTTTTACTTGTCTCTGAAATGGCTGCTCCATCTTCATCACATTATGGATTACTGTAGTCAGAGCAAAACTCGGATCGTTGCGTGTGCGAGCCTCCCTGCAGACAAAATCACAGAAAAATGAGAATGGAGGGAAGGGTACCTGATGTACAGTTTTATACTGAGAACCTTGGGCCATCCACTTTTCCTGGAGGTTGTAAGGTAGCTTATCCACGATTGGAGCTACACCACGAGCAGTGTCAAGATAAGTAAGTCCAGGCAGGTAGCCCTCATGCTTTGCAGACTCAATTTCTTGCAGAAGATCTCCGAGCTCTTGAAGCTTTTTCACATCTTTGTTGTTAATTTTAGGAAAGCTATCGATCCTGTCGAAGAGAGATTTCTCAATAATCTCTGGAGAGCCGTAACAATTTTCCAAGCGCTCCCAAGCCTTTCGTAAGCCTGTAACTTGATTATTTGTATGCACAGCTCGGATCCTCCTAACATGATGCGAAGACTGTTCTCCCAACCATTTCGACAGAAGGTCTAACTGTTCAGTGGCTGACAGGTTCAACCCTTCTATGGCATTGATAAAAGACGACTTCCACGCCCAATAATTCTCAGGATGATCATCAAACTTGAAAAGACCAGAGTTAATAAGCTCTCTGCGTGCTAAGTACCTAGCAGTCTCACTCACATTAGCGTCATTGTTAAATGATGGCTGTGGTGTTGTTTTATATGGTGTAGAAGTGAACGGCGGCACTTGGGGTTCATGGTAGGTCATTTGAGCTGACTTCTGAGGCATGTTCTCAGTATCAGGTTTGTTATAAGCATCTCTTACATCCCAAACCATAGAGCGTTGCTTCCTTTGTGGTGTTTCAGATCTCAGAACATGGACAATGGGCTCTAAGGGTGATGGAAATGGTTCGTCTACAACAGGTGGTGACAGATCCAATTGAGACTGATGTATAACGTAATCACGAGTGCGATCAGAAACCTCTTTCACGTCAGAATTCCTTTCTCCACACTCACTTACTGCTGCTGCCTCCAACACCTTTGCCTCAGCAAGGGCAGCTGCTACCTCACTTTCATGTTTTAAAGCCGTCAGAGACGCTTCCATGCGGGCCTCTGTCACTTTTAGTTGAGCCTTTTCGATCAAGATTTCAGATTCCCTTTTAAAGACTTCAGCCCTGGCTCGTGCGGCTTCCAGCTTAGCCCGAGCCTTGACGGCAGCTTTACTAGCTGATGAGCTTCTCGATCTATTTGTAGAAACTGAGGCTATTGATCTTGTTTCTAATGCTTGACTTCGCTCTGTGACTTCCTCAACCTCTGTAGCTTTCTCCGCCATCATGTATTGCTGATTTAGGAATGCAACATGTGATGATGAACGAGGAATAATGAAGGTAGAGTTTGCTTTCCTTGAACTTTAGTGTCTACTGTGAGGATGTCTTTTTACTATTCTGTCCTAGATGCATGCTCCCCTATGCAACATTGACAGATAGCTAACAATTAGAAGTCAAAAAAGGGCAGACGCAGGAGTAAATTTGAGGGTTTTACTGTAATGTTCTTTCTTCTTCTTTTCTTTTTTGTAAAACTGAAACATACAAAGATTACAATGTCTTGTTACAGAATATTCACAAATAAAAGCTAATGAATTTGCAATAACAGACATAACAAAGGGCATTCAGCTCTGCTTAATACTGCCATTGCCGTATAATAATTTGTTTTAAACTTAAACTTATGAATTACAATATATGTTTGCATATATGTGTTTTGCACAAACACACAAAAAGAAATAAACTTACAGACAAAGCCTTTCAAGGACCCAAAATGTAAGGAAACAGAGTGAAGAGACTTTTTAGCCAACCGCATGGAAAGATTCTGGAACACTGCAGTTGTTTCCTAGTTCACCTCTAACCTAAGAGTCACATGACTTTAACCAGCCAATAAGAAAACAGTTTATAGTAATTAATGTTGTTACACTAAACTGCCACAAGATGGAGCTATAAATAACAAATGAATGTGTGCCATGACAAAATCTAACAAGACCACCTTCATGATTTTAGGCTCAAGTTTGAAGTAGTTATAAGCGAAAATAGGCATTTTTCGAATCTCGTGACCACTAGGTGGCGCTGTAACGAAACGTTGCAGGCACCCTCAGGTCATGACTGTTATGACATATACCAAGTTTCGTGTCGATACAATAAAGTGTTGCGAAGATACGGCCTCACGTCCGTTTTGGCGTGCTCGCCGCCATATATGTTGTCAGTTTATACGAGAACGCATTGGTCTATTAAAAAGCTTTTGATAACTTTTTGTCTGGGGTGTCTCTAGATGCTACATACCAAAGGACATGCAAATCGGACGAACGCTCTAGGAGGAGTTCGAAAAAGTAGGTTTTACGGAAAATTCAAAATAGCAGAAAGATTTGCATGACACAAATGACATCCATGGGTGCAATTGAATCATCATGAGCAAAGGATTCAGAGGAAACAAGATTTTAGTTGCTAGGACTCACGGGTCAGAAGTTATGAGCATGAACATAAGTGGATTTTTGGACTGTTGGTGGCGCTAGAGGGTTTGAGTCAGACACACCAATGTTGCTATAGTAACTTCTGAGACTGTCCTCTACATGTGTGCCAAATTTCATAACTTTCCTACGTTCGGTTCTATGGGCTGCCATTGACTTCAATGGCGGAAGAACAAGAAACTGAATAATAATAAGAAAACTAACAGAAACAATAGGTGTCTACGCCACTTCGTGGCTTGACCCCTAATAATAAGAAAACTAACAATAACAATAGGGTTCTACGCCCCTTCGGGGCTTGACCCCTAAATATAGCTGCAAGCAGCAATGCCGGGGTCAAGCCGAAAAGGGCACAAAAGGATGTAAAATTGAGATTGGATAAGCAGATTGAAGAACCTAGGTAAACCTAATGATTTCAGATGAAGAACGCAAAAGTAAGCAACAAAAATAATCTATGTTCTTGTCTACTGCAATTGTCCTTCTGTTATTGACAATCATGGAACATTAGAGCACTGAAAGACACGTGAGTGATGTTTGCAGTGGCAAAACATGGGTCACCACATGTTACAACAAGTCAAATGAGTCAAAAGAGACCATCCCTGTGTCTCTACGATGTTCTGATGCAGAGAAAAAGCTCTTGCAAAAAAGTTGATATGGTATTCTCATCGGTTGCTAGAGAGTAAATTGACTTCCACCAGTGATTATAGTCCAAGCCATGAAAGGAATAATCCATGATGACTCATGGTTTTAGATGTGTTGTTGCAGTAGTTTTAGGCAAAAATAGCCATTTTCTATCTCAAAACCAGTAGGTGGCGCTATGACAAAATCGTGCATGCAACCTCAGGTCATGACTGCGTTACATCTAGCTAGTTTCATGACTATACACTTTAGTTTAGTTAAGAAATAGTTGTATGACCATAGGGCTGGCTTGTTATCAAAGGTTTTGTTCAATTATAAGGCCATCTAGTGGTGCAGGCATACCAATTTTATTGTGTGGCCTCAGACTCTGCTCATACATCAGCGTATCAAATCTGGTGAAAAAATATATTTTTGTTACGAAGTTACAATCATTCATGTGTAAAAAACACAAAATTTGAAGGTAATTTTTCGTTTTTTGCAATTTTCGGCCATTTCTGATGAAAATTTTACTATAACGCCAATAGAACTTTTTGTTCAGAAGGTAAGGTTAGTTTCTTCCTATGGTGTTTTCGAGTCAATCGGAAAAACGCTCGCGGAGATATTCACGCGTGTTTTTTAAGTGTTGTTTTGCTGCGCAGGGTTAACCGTAAGGCGAATTCTGGCATGTTTGGTATCGTTGGACTCGGCAACTATTCAGAACTCCAAAGAAACAAGTCCCGTGAAAATACGTCAATCGAAGCCAAAGTTATAGGCGTGTAAAGCATAAGTCTGGCCACTAGGTGGCGCTGTGACAAAACTCAGCATGCACACTCAGTTCCTGACTGGCATCTCAAGTACCAAGTTTCGTGTCGATAGGTTTAAGTTTGGCGAAGATACAGCCTAAAATCTGTTTTTTTGCGCTCTACGTAAAATTCAATAAGGTGGTATACGACAACGGATTGCTGTATCGAAATTCTTTTGATAACTTTTTGCCATGAGTGTCTCAAGATGATGCATACCATTTTTGGGGGCAATCGGACAAAAGCTCTAGGATGAGTTCGAAAAAGTGGGTTTTATGAATAATTCAAAATGGCAGAAAGATTTTCATGACGGAAAATGACATCATAGGGTCCAATCAAATCGTCTTGAGCCAAGGAATCAGAGGAAACAAGAATTTTGTTTCTAGGCCTCACGGATCAGAAGTTATAAGCAAAAACATAAGTGCAACTTTGGACTGTTGGTGGCGCTAGCGGGTTAGACATAGAGACTCCAAATTTGCTGTGGGGACACATTGGAGTGTCCTTTATCAGTGTGCCAAATTTCATAACTTTCCTACGTACGGTTCTATGGGCTGCCATAGACCGCAATGGCGGAAGAAGAATAACTAATAAATATAGCTGCAAGCAGCAATGCCGGGGTCAAGCCGAAAAGGTCACAAAAGGATGTAAAATTGAGATAGGATAAGCAGATTGAAGAACCTAGGTAAACCTATTAATTTTAGATGAAAAAACAAAAAAGTTATCAACAAAAGTAGTCTATGTTCTTGTCTACTGCAATCGTCCTTCTGTTATTGACAATCATGGAACATTAGAGCACTGAAGGACACGTGAGTGGTGTTTGTAGTGGGAAAACATGGGTCACATCATGTTACAACAAGTTTAATGAGTCAAAAGAGACCACCCCCATGTCTCTACGATGTTCTGATGTAGAGATATAGCTTTTGCAAAAACGGTTGATAAGGTATTCTCAATGGTTGCTAGGGAGTGAATTGGCAACCACCATTGATTATAGTCAAAGCCATGAAAGAAATAATCCATGATGACTTATGGTTTTAGATGTGTTGTTGTAGTAGTTTTAGGGCAAAAAAACACATTCTACCTCAAAACCAGTAGGTGGCGCAATGACAAAATTGTGCATGCAACATTAGGTCATGATTGTGTTACATCTAGCTAGTTTTATGACTATACACTTTAGTTTAGTGAAGAAACAGTTGTATGACCATAGAGCTGGCTTGATATCAAAGGTTTTGTTCAATTATAAGGCCATCTAGTGGTGAAAGCATACAATTTTTTTTGTGTAGACTCAGAATGTGCTCATACATCAGCGTATCAAAGCTGGTGAAAAAATCTCTTTTTGTTACGAAGTTACAACCATTTATGTGTAAAAAACACAAAATTTGAAGGTAATTTTTCGTTTTTTGCAATTTTCGGCCATTTCTGATGAAAATTTTAATATAATGCCAATAGAACTTTTTGTTCAGAAGGTAAGGTTAGTTTCTTCCTATGGTGTTTTCGAGTCGATCGGAAAAACGCCCACGGAGGTATTCACGCGTGTTTTTTAAGTGCTGTTTTGCCGCAAATGGTTAACCGTAAGGCGAAATCTGGCATGTTTGGTATCGTTGGACTCGGCAACTATTCAAAACTCCAAGGAAACAAGTCCCGTGACAATACATTGACCGCAGCCAAAGTTATAGGCGTGTAATACATTAATCTGACCACTAGGTGGCGCTGCGACGAAACTGTGCATGCACCCTCAGTTCCTGACTGGCATCACAAGTACCAAGTGTCATGTCAATAGGCCTAAGTTTGACGAAGATACAGCCTAAAATCAGTTTTTTTGCACTCTATGTAAAATTTGTTAAGGCGGTATTCGACAACGGATTGCTGTATCGAAATTCTTTTGATAACTTTCTGCCATGAGTGTCTCAAGATGATACATACCAATTTTCGTGGCAATCGGACAAAAGCTCTAGGACGAGTTCGAAAAAGTAGGTTTTACGAATAATACAAAATGGCGGGGAATTTTTCTTGACGGAAAATGACGTCATAGGGTCCAATCGAATCGTCTTGAGCCAAGGAATCAGTGGAAGCATGAATTTTGTTTCTAGGGCTTACGGATAAGAAGTTATAGGCAAAAACATAAGTGCAATTTTGGACTGTTGGTGGCGCTAGTGGGTTAGATATAGAGACTCCAAATTTGCTGTGGGGACACATTGGACTGTCGTTTATCAGTGTGCCAAATTTCATAACTTTCCTACGTACGGTTCTATGGGCTGCCATAGACCGCAATGGCGGAAGAAGAATAACTAATAATAATAATAAAATTAAGAAAACTAACAAATACAATAGGGTTCTACGCCCCTTCGGGGCTTGACCCCTAAATATAGCTGCAAGCAGCAATGCCGGGGTCAAGCCGAAAAGGGCAAAAAAGGATGTAAAATTGAGATTGGATAAGCAGATTGAAGAACCTAGGTAAACCTAATAATTTTAGATGAAAAAACAACAAAGTTATCAACCAAAAATAATCTAAGTTCTTGTCTACTGCAATCGTTCTTCTGTTATTGACAATCATGGAACATTAGAGCACTGAAAGACATGTGAGTGGTGTTTGCAGTGGCAAAACATGGGTCACATCATGTTACAACAAGTTTAACTAGTCAAAAGAGACCATCCCCGTGTCTCTACGATGTTCTGATGCAGAGATATAGTTTTTGTAAAAGTGGTTGATAAGGTATTCTCAATGGTTGCTGGGGAGTGAATTGGCAACCATCAGTGATTATAGTCAAAGCTATGAAAGGAATAATCCATGATAACTCATGGTTTTAGATGTGTTGTTGCAGTAGTTTTAGGCAAAAATACCATATTCTATCTAAAAACCAGTAGGTGGCGCAATGACAAAATTGTGCATGCAACATTAGGTCATGATTGTGTTACATCTAGCTAGTTTTATGACTATACACTTTAGTTTAGTTAAGAAACAGTTGTATGACCATAAGGCTGGCTTGTTATCAAAGGCTTTGTTCAATTATAAGGCCATCTAGTGGTGAAAGCATAAAATTTTTTCTGGGTAGCCTCAGAATGTGCTCATGCATCACCGTATAAAATCTGTTGAAAAAATATATTTTCGTTACGAAGTTACAACCATTTATGTGTAAAAAAACACAAAATTTGAAGGTAATTTTTCGTTTTTTGCGATTTTCGGCCATTTCTGATGAAAATTTTAATATAACGCCAATAGAACTTTTTGTTCAGAAGGTAAGGTTAGTTTCTTCCTATGGTGTTTTCGAGTCGATCGGAAAAACGCTCGCGGAGATATTCACGCGTGTTTTTTAAGCGCTATTTTGCTGCGCAGGGTTAATCGTAAGGTGAATTCTGGCATGTTTGGTATCGTTGGACTCGGCAACTATTCAGAACTCCAAAGAAACAAGTCCCGTGAAAATACGTCAATCATAGCCAAAGTTATAGGTGTATAAAACATTTCTCTGGCCACTAGGTGGCGCTGCGACGAAACTGTGCAAGCACCCTCGGTTCCTGACTGGCATCAGAAGTCCCAAGTGTCGTGTGAATAGGCCTAAGTTTGACGAAGATACAGCCTAAAATCTGTTTTTTTGCGCTCTACGTAAAATTTGTTAAGGCGGTATACGACAACGGATTGCTGTATCGAAATTCTTTTGATAACTTTTTGCCAAGAGTGTCTCAAGATGATACATACCAATTTTCGTGGGAATCGGACAAAAGCCCTAGGACGAGTTCGAAAAAGTAGGTTTTACGAATAATTCAAAATGGCGGAACAATTTTTATGACGGAAAATAACGACATAGGGTTCAATCGAATCGTCTTGAGCCAAGGAATCGGAAGAAGTAAAAATTTTGTTTCTAGGGCTTACAGATCAGAAGTTATAAGCAAAAACATAAGTGCAACTTTGGACTGTTGGTGGCGCTAGTGGGTTAGACATAGAGACTCCAAATTTGCTGTGGGGACACATTGGACTGTCCTCTATCAGTGTGCCAAATTTCATAACTTTCCTACGTACGGTTCTATGGGCTGCCATAGACCGCAATGGCGGAAGAAGAAGAAGAATAACTAAATATAGCTGCAAGCAGCGATACCGGGGTCAAGCCAAACATGGCAAAAAATGATTCATACGTGATGACTGTCATGATTTAAGATCTAAGTTTGCATTAGTTTTATGAAAAAAATTGAATTTTTTTCTAATCTTGAGACCACTAGGTGGCGCTCTGCTGAAACAATAGATGGTGCCTCAGGGCATGACTGTGATGACACATACCAAATTTAGTGTAAATACAATAAAGCGATACGGAGATATAGCCTTAAATGACTTGACCACTAGGGGGCACTGACCAAACAATAAATTGTAACTCAAGCCTTGATTGTGATGACACCCTCCAAATTTGGTGTAAATACGATAAAGAGATGCAGAGATATAGCTTCAAATCTCTTGACCACTAGGGGGCACCGAAAAGTTTACAAGTCCTCCCAGAACATGTTGCTGATGAACCATACCAAGTTTCATAACAATACGCAATTGTGTTTCTGAAATACTTGAACTTAAAGAAAAAATTCAAAATGGCTGACACACAAAATGGCCGACCAAAAACCATTTGGTATCGTTTGACTCGGTATGCCTCAAGAAATCTAACAAGACCAGTCTCATAATTTTACATTCAAGTTTGCAGTAGTTATAAGCAAAAATAGACATGTTTTATATCTCGTGACCAGTAGGGGGCAGTGTGACGAAATGGTGCATGCACCCTCAGGTCATCACTGTTATGACATATACCAAGTCTCATATTAATACGCAAAAGTTTTGCGAAGATACAGGCTCAAACACATTTTGGCGTGCTCGCCCTCGCATTCATTGATGCGTGATACGACAACGGAAAGGTCAACCGAAAAGCTTTTGATAACTTTTTGTCTGGAGTGTCTCTAGATGATGCATACTAAAAATCAAGCCAATCACACGAGCGCTCTAGGAGGAGTTCGAAAAAGTAGGTGTTCAATATAATTCAAAATGGCCGACAGGAAGTAGGTTTGATTCGGACATATTTGGTACAGTCGGACTCAGCACGAGCCAAGGAATCAATAGAGTGAAGTCTCATGTCTGTGTGGCAATTTAATCAAATGATATAAAGATTTTAAACAATTTCTTTACATATCCTGACCACTAGGTGGCGTCGTCCTAAAGATTTATAGGTGCGCTCAGAACATGTCACTGATGAACAATGCCAAATTTCGTAGCGATACGCCATTCTGTTTGTGAAATACTGAACTTAATGAGAAAATTCAAAATGGCCGACACCCAAAATGGCCGACCGAAAACCGTTTGGTATCGTTTGACTCGGCATGCCTCAAGGAATCTAACAAGACCACCTTCATGATTTTAGACTCAAGTTTGAAGTAGTTATAAGCGAAAATAGGCATTTTCGAATCTCGTGACCATTAGGTGGCGCTGTGACGAAACGTTGCAGGCACCCTCAGGTCAAGACTGTAATGACATATACCAAGTTTCGTGTCGATACACCAAAGATTGGCGAAGATACGGCCTCACGTCCGTTTTGGCGTGCTCGCCGCCGTATATGTTGTCACGGTATACGAGAACGCATTGGTCTATCAAAAAGCTTTTGATAACTTTTTGTCTGGGGTGTCTCTAGATGCTAGATACCAAAGGACATGCAAATCGGACAAACGCTTTAGGAGGAGTTCGAAAAAGTAGGTTTTACGGAAAATTCAAAATGGCGGAAAGATGTGCATGACACAAATGAAATCAATGTGTGCAATTGAATCATCATGAGCCAAGGATTCAGAGGAAACAAGAATTTAGTTTCTAGGTCTTACGGGTCAGAAGTTATGAGCATGAACATGAGTGGATTTTTGGACTGTTG
Source organism: Misgurnus anguillicaudatus (assembly GCF_027580225.2). Lineage (NCBI taxonomy): Eukaryota > Metazoa > Chordata > Actinopteri > Cypriniformes > Cobitidae > Misgurnus > Misgurnus anguillicaudatus. Next base: position 44,524,046 of record NC_073344.2, on the reverse strand, counting down.
GTGGCGCTAGAGGGTTTGAGTTAGACACACCAATGTTGCTATAGTAACTTCTAAGACTGTCCTCTACATGTGTGCCAAATTTTATAACTTTCCTATGTACGGTTCTATGGGCTGCCATTGACTTCAATGGCGGAAGAACAAGGATGAATAATAATAATAATAAGAAAACTAACAATAACAATAGGGTTCTACGCCCCTTCGGGGCTTGACCCCTAATAATAATAAGAAAACTAACAAATACAATAGGGGTCTTCGCCCCTTCGGGGCTTGACCCCTAAATATAGCTGCAAGCAGCGATACCGGGGTCAAGCCAAACATGGCAAAAAATGATTCATACGTGATGACTGTCATGATTTAAGATCTAAGTTTGCATTAGTTTTATGAAAAAATAGCAATTTTTTCATATCTTGAGACCACTAGGGGGCGCTGTGCCAAAACAATAGATGGTGCCTCAGGGAATGACTGTGATGACACATACCAAATTTAGTGTAAATACAATAAAGCGATACAGAGATATAGCCTTAGATGGCTTGACCACTAGGGGGCACTGACCAAGCAATAAATTGTGACTCAGGTCTTGATTGTGATGACACCCACCAAATTTGGTGTAAATACGATAAAGAGATGCAGAGATATAGCTTCAAATCTCTTGACCACTAGGGGGCGCTGAAAAGTTTACAAGTCCTCCCGGAACATGTTGCTGATGAACCATACCAAGTTTCATAACAATACGCAATTGCGTTTCTGAAATACTTGAACTTAAAGAAAAAATTCAAAATGGCCGACACACAAAATGGCCGACCAAAAACCATTTGGTATCGTTTGACTCGGCATGCCTCACGAAATCTAACAAGACCAGACTCATAATTTTACATTTAAGTTTGCAGTAGTTATAAGCAAAATTAGAAATGTTTAATATCTCATGACCAGTAGGGGGCAGTGTGACGAAATGGTGCATGCACCCTCAGGTCATCACTGTTATGACATATACCAAGTCTCATATTAATACGCAAAAGTTTTGCGAAGATACAGGCTCAAACACATTTTGGCGTGCTCGCCCTCGCATTCTTTGATGCGTTATACGACAACGGATAGGTCTACCGAAAAGCTTTTGATAACTTTTTGTCTAGAGTGTCTCTAGAAGATGCATACCAAAAATCAAGCCAATCAGACGAGCGCTCCAGGAGGAGTTCGAAAAAGTAGGTGTTCAATATAATTCAAAATGGCCGACAGGAAGTAGGTTTGACTCAGATATATTTGGTACAGTTGGATTCAGCATGAGCCAAGGAATCAATAGAGTGAAGTATTATGTCATAGTGGCAATTTAATCAAATGATATAAAGATTTTAAACAATTTATTTACATATCCTGACCACTAGGTGGCGCTGTCCTAAAGATTTATAGGTGAGCTCAGAACATGTCACTGATGAACCATGCCAAATTTCGTAGCGATACGCCATTCTGTTTGTGAAATACTGAACTTAATGAGAAAATTCAAAATGGCCGACACCCAAAATGGCCGACCGAAAACCGTTTGGTATCGTTTGACTCGGCATGCCTCAAGGAATCTTACAAGACCACCTTCATGATTTTAGACTCAAGTTTGAAGTAGTTATAAGCGAAAATAAGCATTTTTCGAATCTCGTGACCACTAGGTGGCGCTGTGACGAAACGATGCAGGCACCCTCAGGTCATGACTGTAATGACATATACCAAGTTTCGTGTCGATACAATAAAGTTTTGCGAAGATACGGCCACACGTCCGTTTTGGCGTGCTCGCCGCCATATATGTTGTGAATTTATACGAGAACGCATTGGTCTATCAAAAAGCTTTTGATAACTTTTTGTCTGGGGTGTCTCTAGATGCTACATACCAAAGGACATGCAAATCGGATGGACGGTCTAGGAGGAGTTCAAAAAAGTAGGTTATACGGAAAATTCAAAATGGCGGAAAGATGTGCATGACACAAATGACATCAACATGTGCAATTGAATCATCATGAGCCAAGGATTCAGAGGAAACAAGAATTTATTTTCTAGGACTCACGGGTCACAAGTTGTGAGCATGAACATAAGTGGATTTTTGGACTGTTGGTGGCGCTAGAGGGTTTGAGTCAGACACACCAATGTTGCTATAGTAACTTCTGTGACTGTCCTCTACATGTGTGCCAAATTTCATAACTTTCCTATGTACGGTTCTATGGACTGCCATTGACTTTTGGGTGGAAGAACGAGGAACAAGAATAACAATAATAATAAATATAGCTGCAAGCAGCGATACCGGGGTCAAGCCAAACATGGCAAAAAATGATTCATACGTGATGACTGCCATGATTTAACATCTAAGTTTGCATTAGTTTTATGAAAAAAAGCAATTTTTTCGTATCTTGAGACCACTAGGTGGCACTGTGCCGAAAGAATAGATGGTGACTCAGGTCATGACTGTGATGACACATACCAAATTTAGTGTAAATACAATAAAGCGATACGGAGATATAGCCTTAAATGACTTGACCACTAGGTGGCACTGACCAAAAAATTAATTGTGACTCAGGTCATGACTGTGATGACACATACCAAATTTAGTGTAAATACAATAAAGCGATACGGAGATATAGCCTTAAATGACTTGACCACTAGGGGGCACTGACCAAACAATAAATTGTGACTCAGGTCTTGATTGTGATGACACCCACCAAATTTGGTGTTAATATGATAAAGAGATGAAGAGATATAGCTTCAAATCTCTTGACCACTAGGGGGCGCCGAAAAGTTTACAAGTCCTCCCAGAACATGTTGCTGATGAACCATACCAAGTTTCATAACAATACGCAATTGTGTTTCTGAAATACTTCAATTTAAAGAAAAAATTCAAAATGGCCGACACACAAAATGGCCGACCAAAAACCATTTGGTATCGTTTGACTCGGCATGCCTCACGAAATCTTAAAAGACTAGTCTCATAATTTTACATTCAAGTTTGCAGTAGTTATAAGCAAAAACCGACATATTTTATATCTCGTGACCAGTAAGGGGCAGTGTGACGAAATGGTGCATGCACCCTCAGGTCGTCACTGTTATGACATATACCAAGTCTCATATTAATACGCAAAAGTTTTGCGAAGATACAGGCTCAAAAACATTTTGGCGTGCTCGCCTCGCATTCTTTGATGCGTTATACGACAACGGATAGGTCTACCGAAAAGCTTTTGATAACTTTTTGTCTAGAGTGTCTCTAGATGATGCCTACCAAAATTCAAGCCAATCAAACAAGCGCTCTAGGAGGAGTTCGAAAAAGTAGGTCTTCAATATAATTCAAAATGGCCGACAGGAAGTAGGTTTGACTCAGACATACTTGGTACAGTCGGACTCAGCATGAGCCAAGGAATCAATAGAGTGAAGTCTTATGTCATAGTGGCAATTTAATCAAATGAAATAAAGATTTAAACAATTTATTTACATATCCTGACCACTAGGTGGCGCCGTCCTAAAGATTTATAGGTGCGCTCAGAACATGTCACTGATGAACCATGCCAAATTTCGTAGCGATACGCCATTCTGTTTTTGAAATACTGAACTTAATGAGAAAATTCAAAATGGCCGACACCCAAAATGGCCGACCGAAAACCGTTTGGTATCGTTTGACTCGGCATGCCTCAAGGAATCTAACAAGACCACCTTCATGATTTTAGACTCAAGTTTGAAGTAGTTATAAGCGAAAGTAGGCATTTTTCGAATCTCGTGACCACTAGGTGGCGCTGTGACGAAACGTTGCAGGCACCCTCAGGTCATGACTGTAATGACATATACCAAGTTTCGTGTCGATACACCAAAGTGTTGCGAAGATACGGCCTCACGTCCGTTTTGGCGTGCTCGCCGCCGTATATGTTGTCACGGTATACGAGAACACATTGGTTTATCAAAAAGCTTTTGATAACTTTTTGTCAGGGGTGTCTATAGATGCTAGATACCAAAGGACATGCAAATCGGACAAACACTCTAGGAGGAGTTCGAAAAAGTAGGTTTTACGGAAAATTCAAAATGGCGGAAAGATGTGCATGACACAAATTACATCAATGTGTGCATTTGAATCATCATGAGCCAAGGATTCAGAGGAAACAAGAATTTAGTTTCTAGGACTCACGGGTCAGAAGTTATGAGCATGAACATAAGTGGATGTTTGGACTGTTGGTGGCGCTAGAGGGTTTGAGTCAGACACACCAAAGTTGCTATAGTAACTTCTGAGACTGTCCTCTACATGTGTGCCAAATTTCATAACTTTCCTACGTACGGTTCTATGGGCTGCCATTGACTTTTGGGTGGAAGAACGAGGAACAAGAATAACAATAATAATAATTAAAGCTGCAAGCAGCATTTACCGGGTTTCGAGCATTAAAGCACGTCAAAGACGTCAGACATCGCCGACCAGGCTGATCCAGCATCCACAAAAACAAAAGAGGTGGTCAGAAACGGTTCATACAGACTATGTATGCTTAAACACACGTGCACCTATAGGACAAACATGTCACGTCCTTAATGTGAAGTCATTCGCAGCTACCAGACACACGTGTTCTAAGTTGTCAGCAAAAAAGGTGTTATCATTCAGTGAAAGTGGTGCTTGCAGTGGCAAAACTTGGGTCACAAAATGTTAAAATAGTGTTAATGAGTCAAAAGAGCCGAACCCCATGTCTCTACGATGTTCTGATACAGAGATACAGCTCTTGTAAATGGTTGCTAGGGTATTCTCATCGGTTGCTATGGAGTGAATTGCAATCCACCAATGATTATACTCAAAGCCATGAAAGACATAATCCACGATGACTCATGATTTTAGATAAAAATACTGCAAAATTACAAGTGAAAAAAACATATAACACTAGGTGGCGCTATGACAGACTCGTGCATGCAACCTCAGGTCATGACTGTGTTACTTGTAGCTAGAATCACGCCTATTCACTTTAGTTTAGTACAGTTGTCACCAGTCAACAGTTGTATGACCATTGGGCTTACTCAATGTCAAAGGTTTTGTTCAATTATGAGGCCAACTAGTGGTGCAGGCATACCATTTTTTTTGTATTGCCTCAGACTCTGCTCAGACATCAGCGTATCAAATTTGGTGAAAAAATGTCATTTCGTTGCAGAGTTATAAGCATTTATATCTAAAAAACACAAAAAATGAATGTAATTTTTCGTTTTTTGCAATTTTCGGCCATTTCTGATGGAAATTTTAACATAACACCAATAGAACTTTTTGTTCAGAAGGTAAAGTTAATTTCTTCCTATGGTTGTTTTGAGTCGATCAGAATAACCCTCGCGGAGTTATTCGCGCATGTTTTTTAAGCGCTATTTTGCTGCGCAGGGCTAACCGTAAGGCGAAACCTGGCATGTTTGGTATCGTTGGACTCGGCAACAATTCAAAACTCTTAGTAAAAAAGTCCCATGAAAATACGTCAAACTTAGCCAAAGTTATAAGCATTTAAATGATTCGTCTGACCACTAGGTGGCGCGGTGACGAAACGAGGCACGCAACCTCAGGCCATGACTCTCATCACAAATACCAAGTGTCGTGTTGATACTTCATTTCTGTCCCCAGTTATAGCCAAAAAAGTCCAATTGGCTGCGCACACTTCAGACGTTTGGGCGTGGCATGTCGACTGTGAGTCGAAAGTTCAACTTTTTTTTAATAATTATTGATATTCGAACTCCAAGGAACATTTTAGCGTTGGAACGATTCCGATCGAGCGAAAAACCTAGGACTAGTTCGTTTTTATTTTTTTCGACAAAATCGGAAATAGCGGAAAATTTTTAATGACGGAAATGAAATCGGAGATATACATTTTTTAAGTTTGGAGCCAGGGATTACAATGATACCAAACACTTGAGTGTCTGATGTCCGGTTTAGGAGTTATGAGGCCCAACGCGTCGGGCATTGCTATAGCGCCACCTATGGGCCGATTTGGCTGATTCACTGTATCTGAGTAGCCTGCTAATATACAACCAGTTGACCAAGTGGCAAGTTTCTACGACTTACGGTTTGGGCTGGGCGACGCGTTTTAAGGCGGAATAATAATAATAATAAAACAGACAAATACAATAGTTTTCAGCACTTTGTGCTCGAAACCCTAATAATAATAATAAGAAAACTAACAATAACAATAGGGTTCTACGCCCCTTCGGGGCTTGACCCCTAATAAATATAGCTGCAAGCAGCAATTACCGGGGTCAAGCCAAAAAGGGCACAGAATGAAGTAAAGTTGAGTTTGGATAAGCAGACTAAAGAACCTATGTAAACCTAATGATTTCAGATGAAAAAACGCAAAAGTAATCAACAAAAATAATCTATGTTCTTGTCTACTGCAATCGTCCTTCTGTTATTGACAATCATGGAACATTAGATCACTGAAAAACATGTGAGTGGTGTTTGCAGTGACAAAACGTGTCACAACATGTTACAACAACTTAAATGAGTGAAAAGAGACCATCGCCATGTCTCTCTGATGTTCTGATGCAGAGAAAAAGCTTTTGCAAAAATGGTTAATAAGGTATTCTCATTGGTTGCTAGAGAGTAAATGGACATTCACCAGTGATTATAGTTCAATCCTTGAAAGGAATAATCCATGAAGACTCATGGTTTTAGATGTGTTGTTGCAGTAGTTTTAGGCAAAAATACCATATTCTATGTCAAAACCAGTAGGTGGCGCAATGAAAAAATTGTGCATGCAACATCAGGTCATGATTGTGTTACATCTAGCTAGTTTTATGACAATACACTTTAGTTTAGTTAAGAAACAGTTGTATGACCATAAGGCTGGCTTGTTATCAAAGGTTTTGTTCAATTATAAGGCCATCTAGTGGTGCAAGCACACAATTTTTTTTGTGTAGCCTCAGAATGGGCTCATGCATCAGCGTATCAAATCTGGTGAAAAAATATGTTTTCGTTACGAAGTTACAACCATTTATGTCTAAAAAACACAAAATTTGAAGGTAATTTTTCGTTTTTTGCAATTTTCGGCCATTTCTGATGAAAATTTTAATATAACGCCAATAGAACTTTTTGTTCAGAAGGTAAGGTTAGTTTCTTCCTATGGTATTTTCGAGTCGATCGGAAAAACGCTCGCGGAGATATTCACGCGTGTTTTTTAAGCGCTATTTTGCTGCGCAGGGTTAACCGTAAGGCGAATTCTGGCATGTTTGGTATCGTTGGACTCGGCAACTATTCAGAACTCCAAAGAAACAAGTCCCGTGAAAATACGTCAATCGGAGCCAAAGTTATAGGCATGTAAAGCATATGTCTGACCACTAGGTGGCGCTGTGACGAAACTCTGCATGCACCCTTAGTTCCTGACTGGCATCACAAGTACCAAGTGTCATGTCAATAGGCCTAAGTTTCACGAAAATACAGCCTAAAATCTGTTTTTTTGCGCTCTACGTAAAATTCGTTAAGGCGGTATACAAGAACGGATTGATGTATCGAAATTCTTTTGATAACTTTTTGCCATGAGTGTCTCTAGATGATACATACCAATTTTTGTGGCAATCGGACAAAAGCCCTAGGACGAGTTCGAAAAAGTAGAGTTTACGAATAATTCAAAATGGCGGAAAATTTTCATGACGGAAAATGACGCCATAGGGTCCAATCAAATCGTCTTGAGCCAATGAATAAGCGAAAGCAAGAATTTAGTTTCTAGGACTTACGGATCAGAAGTTATAAGCAAAAACATAAGTGCAACTTTGGACTGTTGGTGGCGCTAGCGGGTTAGAGATAGAGACTCCAAATTTGCTGTGGGGACACATTGGACTGTCCTTTATCAGTGTGCCAAATTTCATAACTTTCCTACGTACGGTTCTATGGGCTGCTATAGACCGCAATGGCGGAAGAAGAATAACTAATAATAATAATTATTATAAAAAGAAAACAAACAAATACAATAGGGTTCTACGCCCCTTCGGGGCTTGACCCCTAATAATAAATATAGCTGCAAGCAGCGATACCGGGGTCAAGCCAAAAATGGCAAAAATGATTCATACGTGATGACTGTCATGATTTAAGATCTAATTTTGCATTAGTTTTATGAAAAAAATAGCAATTTCTTTGTATCTTGAGACCACTAGGTGGCGCTGTGCCAAAACAATAGATGGTGCCTCATGTCATGACTGTGATGACACATACCAAATTTAGTGTAAATACAATAAAGCGATACGGAGATATAGCCTTAAATGACTTGACCACTAGGGGGCACTCACCAAACAATAAATTGTGACTCAGGTCTTGATTGTGATGACACCCACCAAATTTGGTGTAAATATGATAAAGAGATGCAGAGATATAGCTTCAAATCTCTTGACCTAGGGGGCGCCGAAAAGTTTACAAGTCCTCCCCGAACATGTTGCTAATGAACCATACCAAGTTTCATAACAATACGCAATTGCGTTTCTGAAATACTTGAACTTAAAGAAAAAATTCAAAATGGCCGACACACAAAATGGCCGACCAAAAACCATTTGGTATCGTTTGACTCGGCATGCCTCACGAAATCTAACAAGACCAGTCTCATAATTTTACATTCAAGCTTGCAGAAGTTATAAACAAAAATAGACATTTTTTATATCTCGTGACCAGTAGGGGGCAGTGTGACGAAATGGTGCATGCACCCTCAGGTCATCACTGTTATGACATATACCAAGTCTCATATTAATACACAAAAGTTTTGCGAAGATACAGGCTCAAACACATTTTGGCGTGGTCGCCCTCGCATTCTTTGATGCGTTATACGACAACGGATAGGTCTACCGAAAAGCTTTTGATAACTTTTTGTCTAGAGTGTCTCTAGATGATGCATACCAAAAATCAAGCCAATCACACGAGCGTTCGAAAAAGTATGTGTTCAATATAATTCAAAATGGCCGACAGGAAGTAGGTTTGACTCAGACATATTTGGTACAGTCGGACTCAGAATGAGCCAAGGAATCAATAGAGTGTTGTCTCATGTCTGTGTGGCAATTTAATCAAATGATATAAAGATTTTAAACAATTTCTTTACATATCCTGACCACTAGGTGGCACCGTCCTAAAGATTTATAGGTGCGCTCAGAACATGTCACTGATGAACCATGCCAAATTTCGTAGCGATACGCCATTCTGTTTGTGAAATACTGAACTTAATGAGAAAATTCAAAATGGCCGACACCCAAAATGGCCGACCGAAAACCGTTTGGTATCGTTTGACTCGGCATGCCTCAAGGAATCTAACAAGACCACCTTCATGATTTTAGACTCAAGTTTGAAGTAGTTATAAGCAAAAATAGGCATTTTTTGAATCTCGTGACCACTAGGTGGCGCTGTGACGAAACGTTGCAGGCACCCTCAAGTCATGACTGTAATGACATATACCAAGTTTCGTGTCGATACACCAAAGTGTTGCGAAGATACGGCCTCACGTCCGTTTTGGCGTGCTCGCCGCCGTATATGTTGTCACTGTATACGAGAACGCATTGGTCTATCAAAAAGCTTTTGATAACTTTTTGTCTGGGGTGTCTCTAGATGCTACACACCAAAGGACATGCAAATCGGACGAACGCTCTAGGAGGAGTTCGAAAAAGTAGGTTTTACGGAAAATTCAAAATGGCGGAAAGATGTGCATGACACAAATGACATCAATGTGTGCAATTGAATCATCATGAGCAAAGGATTCAGAGGAAACAAGAATTTAGTTTCTAGGACTCACGGGTCAGAAGTTATGAACATGAACATAAGTGGATTTTTGGACTGTTGGTGGCGCTAGAGGGTTTGAGTCAGACACACCAATGTTGCTATAGTAACTTCTGAGACGGTCCTCTACATGTGTGCCAAATTTCATAACTTTCCTACGTACGGTTCTATGGGCTGCCATTGACTTTTGGGTGGAAGAACGAGGAAGATAAATAATAATAATAAGAAAACTAACAGAAACAATAGGTGTCTTCGCCACTTCGTGGCTTGACCCCTAATAAGAAAACTAACAATAACAATAGGGTTCTACGCCCCTTCGGGGCTTGACCCCTAATAATAATAATAATAAATATAGCTGCAAGCAGCGATACCGGGGTCAAGCCAAAAATGGCAAAAAACGATTCATACGTGATGACTGTCATGATTTAAGATCTAATTTTGCATTAGTTTTATGAAAAAATAGCAATTTCTTTGTATCTTGAGACCACTAGGTGGCGCTGTGCCGAAACAATAGATGGTGCCTCAGGTCATGACTGTGATGACACATACCAAATTTAGTGTAAATACGATAAAGCGATACGGAAATATAGCCTTAAATGACTTGACCACTAGGGGGCACTGACCAAACAATAAATTGTGACTCAGGTCTTGATTGTGATGACACCCACCAAATTTGGTGTAAATACGATAAAGAGATGCAGAGATATAGCTTCAAATCTCTTGACCACTAGGGGGCGCCGAAAAGTTTACAAGTCCTCCTGGAACATGTTGCTGATGAACCATACCAAGTTTCATAACAATACGCAATTGCGTTTCTGAAATACTTGAACTTAAAGAAAAAATTCAAAATGGCCGACACACAAAATGGCCGACCAAAAACCATTTGGTATCGTTTGACTCGGCATGCCTCAAGAAATCTAACAAGACCAGTCTCATAATTTTACTTTCAAGTTTGCAGTAGTTATAAGCAAAATTAGAAATGTTTAATATCTCATGACCAGTAGGGGGCAGTGTGACGAAATGGTGCATGCACCCTCAGGTCATCACTGTTATGACATATACCAAGTCTCATATTAATACGCAAAAGTTTTGCGAAGATACAGGCTCAAACACATTTTGGCGTGCTCGCCCTCGCATTCTTTGATGCGTGATACGACAACGGATAGGTCTACCGAAAAGCTTTTGATAACTTTTTGTCTAGAGTGTCTCTAGATGATGCATACCAAAAATCAAGCCAATCACACGAGCGCTCCAGGAGGAGTTCGAAAAAGTAGGTGTTCAATATAATTCAAAATGGCCGACAGGAAGTAGGTTTGACTCAGACATATTTGGTACAGTTGGACTCAGCATGAGCCAAGGAATCAATAGAGTGAAGTCTTATGTCATAGTGGCAATTTAATCAAATGATATAAAGATTTTAAACAATTTATTTACATATCCTGACCACTAGGTGGCGCTGTCCTAAAGATTTATAGGTGAGCTCAGAACATGTCACTGATGAACCATGCCAAATTTCGTAGCGATACGCCATTCTGTTTGTGAAATACTGAACTTAATGAGAAAATTCAAAATGGCCGACACCCAAAATGGCCGACCGAAAACCTTTTGGTATCGTTTGACTCGGCATGCCTCAAGGAATCTTACAAGACCACCTTCATGATTTTAGACTCAAGTTTGAAGTAGTTATAAGCGAAAATAGGCATTTTTTGAATCTCGTGACCACTAGGTGGCGCTGTGACGAAACATTGCAGGCACCCTCAGGTCATGACTGTAATGACATATACCAAGTTTCGTGTCGATACAATACAGTTTTGCGAAGATACGGCCTCACGTCCGTTTTGGCGTGCTCGCCGCCATATATGTTGTCAATTTATACGAGAACGCATTGGTCTATCAAAAAGATTTTGATAACTTTTTGTCTGGGGTGTCTCTAGATGCTACATACCAAAGGACATGCAAATCGGACAAACGCTCTAGGAGGAGTTCGAAAAAGTAGGTTTTACGGAAAATTCAAAATGGCGGAAAGATGTGCATGACACAAATGACATCAACATGTGCAATTGAATCATCATGAGCCAAGGATTCAGAGGAAACAAGAATTTATTTTCTAGGACTCACGGGTCAGAAGTTATGAGCAAGAACATAAGTGGATTTTTGGACTGTTGGTGGCGCTAGAGGGTTTGAGTCAGACACACCAATGTTGCTATAGTAACTTCTGAGACTGTCCTTTACATGTGTGCCAAATTTCATAACTTTCCTATGTACGGTTCTATGGGCTGCCATTGACTTTTGGGTGGAAGAACGAGGAACAAGAATAATAATAAGAAAACTAACAATAACAATAGGGTTCTACGCCACTTCGTGGCTTGACCCCTAATAAAACTAACAATAACAATAGGTGTCTACGCCACTTCGTGGCTTGACCCCTAAATATAGCTGCAAGCAGCGATACCGGGGTCAAGCCAAACATGGCAAAAAATGATTCATACGTGATGACTGTCATAATTTAAGATCTAAGTTTGCATTAGTTTTATGAAAAAATAGCAATTTTTGTATCTTGATACCACTAGGTGGCGCTTTGCCGAAACAATAGATGGTGCCTCAGGTCATGACTGTGATGACACATACCAAATTTAGTGTAAATACAATAAAGCGATACGGAGATATAGCCTTAAATGACTTGACCACTAGGGGGCACTGACCAAACAATAAATTGTGACTCAGATCTTGATTGTGATGACACCCACCAAATTTGGTGTAAATACAATAAAGCGATACGGAGATATAGCCTTAAATGACTTGACCACTAGGGGGCACTGACCAAATAATAAATTGTGACTCAGGTCTTGATTGTGATGACACCCACCAAATTTGGTGTAAATACAATAAAGAGATGCAAAGATATAGCCTTAAATGACTTGACCACTAGGGGGCACTGACCAAAAAATAAATTGTGACTCAGGTCTTGATTGTGATGACACCCACCAAATTTGGTGTAAATACGATAAAGAGATGCAGAGATATAGCTTCAAATCTCTTGACCACTAGGGGGCACCGGAAAGTTTACAAGTCCTCCCAGAACATGTTGCTGATGAACCATACCAAGTTTCATAACAATACGTAATTGCGTTTCTGAAATACTTGAACTTAAAGAAAAATTCAAAATGGCCGACACACAAAATGGCCGACCAAAAACCATTTGGTATCGTTTGACTCGGCATGCCTCACGAAATCTAACAAGACCACTCTCATAATTTTACATTCAAGTTTGCAGTAGTTATAAGCAAAAATAGACATTTTTTATATCTCGTGACCAGTAGGGGGCAGTGTGACGAAATGGTGCATGCACCCTCAGGTCATCACTGTTATGACATATACCAAGTCTCATATTAATACACAAAAGTTTTGCGAAGATACAGGCTCAAACACATTTTGGCGTGCTCGCCCTCGCATTCTTTGATGCGTTATAAGACAACAAATAGGTCTACCGAAAAGCTTTTGATAACTTTTTGTCTAGAGTGTCTCTAGATCAGTGTTTCCCAACCCTGGTCCTCGGGCACCCCCTCCCAGAAAGTTTTAGATGTCTCCTTATTTAGCACACCTGATTTAACTCATCAGCTTGTTAGGGACACATGTTTACCATTTTAGAAGGAGGCTGATGAGTGGAATCAGGTGTTTTAAATAAGGAGACATCTAAAACTTTCTGGGAGGGGGTGCCCGAGGACCAGGGTTGGGAAACACTGCTCTAGATGATGCATACCAAAAATCTAGCCAATCACACGAGCGCTCTAGGAGGAGTTCGAAAAAGTAGGTGTTCAATATAATTCAAAATGGCCGACAGGAAGTAGGTTTGACTCAGACATATTTGGTACAGTCGGACTCAGCATGAGCCAAGGAATCAATAGAGTGAAGTATTATGTCATAGTGGCAATTTAATCAAATGATATAAAGATTTTAAACAATTTATTTACATATCCTGACCACTAGGTGGCGCCGTCCTAAAGATTTATAGGTGCGCTCAGAACATGTCACTGATGACCCATGCCAAATTTCGTAGCGATACGCCATTCTGTTTGTGAAATACTGAACTTAATGAGAAAATTCAAAATGGCCGACACCCAAAATGGCCGACCGAAAACCGTTTGGTATCGTTTGACTCGGCATGCCTCAAGGAATCTAACAAGACCAACTTCATGATTTTAGACTCAACTTTGAAGTAGTTATCAGCGAAAATAGGCATTTTTCGAATCTCGTGACCATTAGGTGGCGCTGTGACGAAACGTTGCAGGCACCCTCAGGTCATGACTGTAATGACATATACCAAGTTTCGTGTCGATACAATAAAGTTTTGCGAAGATACGGCCTCACGTCCGTTTTGGCGTGCTCGCCGCCATATATGTTGGCAATTTGTACGAGAACGCATTGGTCTATCAAAAAGCTTTTGATAACTTTTTGTCTGGGGTGCCTCTAGATGCTACATACCAAAGGACATGAAAATCGGACAAACGGTCTAGGAGGAGTTCGAAAAAGTAGGTTTTATGGAAAATTCAAAATGGCGGAAAGATGTGCATGACACAAATGACATCAATGTGTGCAATTGAATCATCATGAGCAAAGGATTCAGAGGAAACAAGAATTTAGTTTCTAGGACTCACGGGTCAGAAGTTATGAGCATGAACATAAGTGGATTTTTGGACTGTTGGTGGCGCTAGAGGGTTTGAGTCAGACACACCAATGTTGCTATAGTAACTTCTGAGACTGTCCTTTACATGTGTGCCAAATTTCATAACTTTCCTATGTACGGTTCTATGGGCTGCCATTGACTTTTGGGTGGAAGAACGAGGAATAATAATAATAAATATAGCTGCAAGCAGCGATACCGGGGTCAAGCCAAACATGGCAAAAAATGATTCATACGTGATGACTGTCATGATTTAAGATCTAAGTTTGCATTAGTTTTATGAAAAAATAGCAATTTTTTCGTATCTTGAGACCACTAGGTGGCGCTGTGCCGAAACAATAGATGGTACCTCAGGTCATGACTGTGATGACACATACCAAATTTGGTGTAAATACAATAAAGAGATGCAGAGATATAGCCTTAAATGACTTGACCACTAGGGGGCACTGACCAAACAATAAATTGTGACTCAGGTCTTGATTGTGATGACACCCACCAAATTTGGTGTAAATACGATAAAGAGATGCAGAGATATAGCTTCAAATCTCTTGACCACTAGGGGGCACCGGAAAGTTTACAAGTCCTCCCAGAACATGTTGCTGATGAACCATACCAAGTTTCATAACAATACGCAATTGCGTTTCTGAAATACTTGAACTTAAAAAAAATTCAAAATGGCCGACACACAAAATGGCCGACCAAAAACCATTTGGTATCGTTTGACTCGGCATGCCTCACGAAATCTAAAAAGACTAGTCTCATAATTTTACATTCAAGTTTGCAGTAGTTATAAGCAAAAATAGACATATTTTATATCTCATGACCAGTAGGGGGCAGTGTGACGAAATGGTGCATGCACCCTCAGGTCATCACTGTTATGACATATACCAAGTCTCATATTAATACGCAAAAGTTTTGCGAAGATACAGGCTCAAACACTTTTTTGGCGTGCTCGCCCTCGCATTCTTTGATACGTTATACGACAACGGATAGGTCTACTGAAAAGCTTTTGATAACTTTTTGTCTAGAGTGTCTCTAGATGATGCCTACCAAAATTCAAGCCAATCAAACAAGCGCTCTAGGAGGAGTTCGAAAAAGTAGGTCTTCAATATAATTCAAAATGGCCGACAGCAAGTAGGTTTGACTCAGAAATACTTGGTACAGTCGGACTCAGCATGAGCCAAGGAATCAATAGAGTGAAGTCTTATGTAATAGTGGCAATTTAATCAAATGAAATAAAGATTTTAAACAATTTATTTACATATCCTGACCACTAGGTGGCGCCGTCCTAAAGATTTATAGGTGCGCTCAGAACATGTCACTGATGAACCATGCCAAATTTCGTAGCGATACGCCATTCTGTTTGTGAAATACTGAACTTAATGAGAAAATTCAAAATGGCCGACACCCAAAATGGCCGACCGAAAACCGTTTGGTATCGTTTGACTCGGCATGCCTCAAGGAATCTAACAAGACCACCTTCATGATTTTAGACTCAAGTTTGAAGTAGTTATAAGCGAAAATAGGCATTTTTCGAATCTCGTGACCACTAGGTGGCGCTGTGACGAAACGTTGCAGGCACCCTCAGGTCATGACTGTAATGACATATACCAAGTTTCGTGTCGATACACCAAAGTGTTGCGAAGATACGGCCTCACGTCCGTTTTGGCGTGCTCGCCGCCGTATATGTTGTCATGGTATACAAGAATGCATTGGTCTATCAAAAAGCTTTTGATAACTTTTTGTCAGGGGTGTCTATAGATGCTAGATACCAAAGGACATGCAAATCGGACAAACGCTGTAGGAGGAGTTCGAAAAAGTAGGTTTTACGGAAAATTCAAAATGGCGGAAAGATGTGCATGACACAAATGACATCAATGTGTGCAATTGAATCATCATGAGCCAAGGATTCAGAGGAAACAAGAATTTAGTTTCTAGGACTCACGGGTCAGAAGTTATGAGCATGAACATAAGTGGATTTTTGGACTGTTGGTGGCGCTAGAGGGTTTGAGTCAGACACACCAATGTTGCTATAGTAACTTCTGAGACTGTCCTCTACATGTGTGCCAAATTTCATAACTTTCCTATGTACGGTTCTATGGGCTGCCATTGACTTTTGGGTGGAAGAACGAGGAATAATAATAATAAATATAGCTGCAAGCAGCGATACCGGGGTCAAGCCGAACATGGCAAAAAATGATTCATACGTGATGACTGTCATGATTTAAGATCTAAGTTTGCATTAGTTTTATGAAAAAAAAGCATTTTTTTCCTATCTTGAGACCACTAGGTGGCACTGTGCCAAAAGAACAGATGGTGCCTCAGGTCATAACTGTGCTGACACATACCAAATTTAGTGTAAATACAATAAGGCGATACGGAGATATAGCCTTAAATGACTTGACCACTAGGGGGCACTGACCAAAAAATAAATTGTGACTCAGGTCTTGATTGTGATGACACCCACCAAATTTGGTGTAAATACAATAAAGAGATGCAGAGATATAGCCTTAAATGACTTGACCACTAGGGGGCACTGACCAAAAAATAAATTGTGACTCAGGTCTTGATTGTGATGACACCCACCAAATTTGGTGTAAATACAATAAAGAGATGCAGAGATATAGCCTTAAATGACTTGACCACTAGGGGGCACTGACCAAAAAATAAATTGTGACTCAGGTCTTGATTGTGATGACACCCACCAAATTTGGTGTAAATACGATAAAGAGATGCAGAGATATAGCTTCAAATCTCTTGACCACTAGGGGGCACCGGAAAGTTTACAAGTCCTCCCAGAACATGTTGCTGATGAACCATACCAAGTTTCATAACAATACGCAATTGCGTTTCTGAAATACTTGAACTTAAAGAAAAATTCAAAATGGCCGACACACAAAATGGCCGACCAAAAACCATTTGGTATCGTTTGACTCGGCATGCCTCACGAAATCTAACAAGACCACTCTCATAATTTTACATTTAAGTTTGCAGTAGTTATAAGCAAAAATAGACATTTTTTATATCTCGTGACCAGTAGGGGGCAGTGTGACGAAATGGTGCATGCACCCTCAGGTCATCACTGTTATGACATATACCAAGTCTCATATTAATACACAAAAGTTTTGCGAAGATACAGGCTCAAACACATTTTGGCGTGCTCGCCCTCGCATTCTTTGATGCGTATACGACAACAAATAGGTCTACCGAAAAGCCTTTGATAACTTTTTGTCTAGAGTGTCTCTAGATGATGCATACCAAAAATCAAGCCAATCACACGAGCGCTCTAGGAGGAGTTTGAAAAAGTAGGTGTTCAATATAATTCAAAATGGCCGACAGGAAGTAGGTTTGACTCAGACATATTTGGTACAGTCGGACTCAGCATGAGCCAAGGAATCAATAGAGTGAAGTCTTATGTCATAGTGGCAATTTATTCAAATGATATAAAGATTTTAAACTATTTATTTACATATCCTGACCACTAGGTGGCGCTGTCCTAAAGATTTATCGGTGCGCTCAGAACATGTCACTGATGAACCATGCCAAATTTCGTAGCGATACGCCATTCTGTTTGTGAAATACTGAACTTAATGAGAAAATTCAAAATGGCCGACACTCAAAATGGCCGACCGAAAACCGTTTGGTATCGTTTGACTCGGCATGCTTCAAGGAATCTAACAAGACCAACTTCATGATTTTAGACTCAAGTTTGAAGTAGTTATAAGCGAAAATAGGCATTTTTCGAATCTCGTGACCACTAGGTGGCGCTGTGACGAAACGTTGCAGGCACCCTCAGTTCATGACTGTAATGACATATACCAAGTTTCGTGTCGATACACCAAAGTGTTGCGAAGATACATCCACACGTCCGTTTTGGCGTGCTCGCCGCCATATATGTTGTTAATTTATACGAGAACGCATTGGTCTATCAAAAAGCTTTTGATAACTTTTTGTCAGAGGTGTCTCTAGATGCTATATACCAAAGGACATGCAAATCGGACAAACGCTCTAGGAGGAGTTCGAAAAAGTAGGTTTTACGGAAAATTCAAAATGGCGGAAAGATGTGCATGACACAAATGAAATCAATGTGTGCAATTGAATCAACATGAGCCAAGGATTCAGAGGAAACAAGAATTTAGTTTCTAGGACTCACGGGTCAGAAGTTATGAGCATGAACATAAGTGGACTTTTGGACTGTTGGTGGCGCTAGAGAGTTTGAGTTAGACACACCAAATTTGCTATAGTAACTTCTAAGACTGTCCTGTACATGTGTGCCAAATTTCATAACTTTCCTATGTACGGTTCTATGGGCTGCCATTGACTTCAATGGCGGAAGAGGAAGAATAATAATAATAATAATAAATATAGCTGCAAGCAGCGATACCGGGGTCAAGCCAAACATGGCAAAAAATGATTCATACGTGATAACTGTCATGATTTAAGATCTAACTTTGCATTAGTTTTAGGGAAAAAATAGCAATTTTTTGTATCTTGAGACCACTAGGTGGCGCTTTGCCGAAACAATAGATGGTGCCTCAGGTCATGACTGTGATGACACATACCAAATTTAGTGTAAATACGATAAAGCGATACGAAGATATAGCCTTTAATGACTTGACCACTAGGGGGCACTGACCAAACAATAAATTGGGACTCAGGTCTTGATTGTGATGACACCCACCAAATTTGGTGTAAATATGATAAAGAGATGCAGAGATATAGCTTCAAATCTCTTGACCACTAGGGGGCGCCAAAAAGTTTACAAGTCCTCCCAGAACATGTTGCTGATGAACCATACCAAGTTTCATAACAATACGCAATTGCGTTTCTGAAATACTTGAACTTAAAGAAAAAATTCAAAATGGCCGACACACAAAATGGCCGACCAAAAACCATTTGGTATCATTTGACTCGGCATGCCTCACCAAATCTAACAAGACCAGTCTCATAATTTTACATTCAAGTTTGCAGTAGTTATAAGCAAAAATAGACATGTTTTATATCTCGTGACCAGTAGGGGGCAGTGTGACGAAATTGTGCATGCACCCTCAGGTCATCACTGTTATGACATATACCAAGTCTCATATCAATACGCAAAAGTTTTGCGAAGATACAGGCTCAAACACATTTTGGCGTGCTCGCCCTCGCATTCTTTGATGCGTTATACGACAACGGATAGGTCTACCGAAAAGCTTTTGATAACTTTTTGTCTAGAGTGTCTCTAGATGATGCATACCAAAAATTAAGCCAATCACACGAGCGCTCTAGGAGGAGTTAGAAAAAGTAGGTGTTCAATATAATTCAAAATGGCCGACAGGAAGTAGGTTTGACTCAGACATATTTGGTACAGTCGGACTCAGCACGAGCCAAGGAATCAGTAGAGTAAATTCTTATGTCAGTGTGGCAATTTAATTAAATTATATAAATATTTTAAACAATTTATTTACATATCCTGACCACTAGGTGGCGCTGTCCTAAAGATTTATAGGGGCGCTCAGAACATGTCACTGATGAATCATGCCAAATTTCGTAGCAATACGCCATTCTGTTTGTGAAATACTGAACTTAATGAGAAAATTCAAAATGGCTGACACCCAAAATGGCCGACCGAAAACAGTTTGGTATCGTTTGACTCGGCATGCCTCAAGGAATCTAACAAGACCACTTTCGTGATTTTAGACTCAAGTGTGAAGTAATTATAAGCAAAAATAGGCATTTTTCGAATTTCGTGACCACTAGGTGGCGCTGTGACAAAACGTTGCAGGCAACCTCAAGTCATGACTGTAATGACATATACCAAGTTTCGTGTCGATACAATAATGTTTTGCGAAGATACAGCCTCACGTCCGTTTTGGCGTGCTCGCCGCCATATATGTTGTCAATTTATACGAGAACACATTGGTCTATCAAAAAGCTTTTGATAACTTTTTGTCTGGGGTGTCTCTAGATGCTACATACCAAAGGACATGCAAATCGGACGAACGCTCTAGGAGGAGTTCGAAAAAGTAGGTTTTAAGGAAAATTCAAAATGGCGGAAAGATGTGCATGACAGAAATGACATCAATGTGTGCAATTGAATCATCATAAGCAAAGGATTCAGAGGAAACGAGAATTTAGTTTCTAGGACTCACGGGTCAGAAGTTATGAGCATGAACATAAGTGGATTTTTGGACTGTTGGTGGCGCTAGAGGGTTTGAGTCAGACACACCAATGTTGCTATAGTAACTTCTGAGACTGTCCTCTACATGTGTGCCAAATTTCATAACTTTCCTATGTACGGTTCTATGGGCTGCCATTGACTTCAATGGCGGAAGAACAAGAAGATGAATAATAATAATAATAAGAAAACTAACAATAACAATAGGGTTCTACGCCCCTTCGGGGCTTGACCCCTAAATATAGCTGCAAGCAGCAATGCCGGGGTCAAGCCGAAAAGGGCACAAAGGATGTAAAATTGAGATTGGATAAGCAGATTGAAGAACCTAGGTAAACCTAATAATTTTAGATGAAAAAACTAAAAAGTTATCAACAAAAATAATCTATGTTCTTGTCTACTGCAATCGTCCTTCTGTTATTGACAATCATGGAACATTAGAGCACTGAAGGACATGTGAGTGGTGTTTGCAGTGGTAAAACGTAGGTCACATCATGTTACAGCAAGTTTATTGAGTCAAAAGAGACCACCCCCATGTCTCTACGATGTTCTGATGCAGAGATATAGCTTTTGCAAAAACGGTTGATAAGGTATTCTCAATGGTTGCTAGGGAGTCAATTGGCAACCACCAGTGATTATAGTCAAAGCCATGAAAGGAATAATCCATGATGACTCCTGGTTTTAGATGTGTTGTTGCAGTAGTTTTAGGCAAAAATACCATATTTCTATCTCAAAACCAGTAGGTGGCAAAATGACAAAATTGCGCATGCAACATCAGGTCATGATTGTGTTACATCTAGCTACTATTATGTCTATACACTTTAGTTTAGTTAAGAAACAGTTGTATGACCATAAGGCTGGCTTGTTATCAAAGGTTTTGTTCAATTATAAGGCCATCTAGTGGTGAAAGCATACACTTTTTTTTGTGTGGCCTCAGAATGTGCTCATACATCAGCGTATCAAATCTGGTGAAAAAATCTCTTTTCGTTACGAAGTTACAACCATTTATGTGTAACAACACAAAATTTGAAGTTACTTTTTCGTTTTTTGCAATTTTCGGCAATTTCTGATGAAAATTTTAATATAACGCCAATAGAACTTTTTGTTCAGAAGGTAAGGTTAGTTTCTTCCTATGGTGTTTTCGAGTCGATCGGAAAAACGTTCGCGGAGATATTCACACATGTTTTTTAAGCGCTATTTTGCTGCGCAGGGTTAACCGTAAGGCGGATTCTTGCATGTTTGGTATCGTTGGACTCGGCAACTACCCAGAACTCCAAAGAAACAAGTCCCGTGAAAATATGTCAATCGGGGCCAAAGTTATAGGCATGTAAAGCATTGGTCTGGCCACTAGGTGGCGCTGCGACGAAACTGTGCATGCCCCCTCAGCTCCTGACTGACATCACAAGTATCAAGTGTCGTGTCAATAGGGCTAAGTTTGACGAAGATACAGCCTAAAATCAGTTTTTTTGTGCTCTACGTTAAATTCGTTAAAGCGGTATACGACAACGGATTGCTGTATCAAAATTCTTTTGATAACTTTTTGCCATGAGTGTCTCAAGATGATACATACCGATTTTCGTGGCAATCGGACAAAAGCTCTAGGACGAGTTCGAAAAAGTAGGTTTTACGAATAATTCAAAATGGCGGAAAAATTTTCATGACGGAAAATGACGACATAGGGTCCAATCGAATCGTCTTGAGCCAAGGAATCAGAAGAAGCAAGAATTTTGTTTCTAGGGCTTACGGATCAGAAGTTATAAGCAAAAGCATAAGTGCAATTTTGGACTGTTGGTGGCGCTAGCGGGTTAGACATAGAGACTCCAAATTTGCTGTGGGGACACATTGGACTGTCCTCTATCAGTGTGCCAAATTTCATAACTTTCCTACGTACGGTTCTATGGGCTGCCATAGACCGCAATGGCGGAAGAAGAAGAATAACTAATAATAATAATAATTGTTATAAGAAAACTAACAAATACAATAGGGTTCTACGCCCCTTCGGGGCTTGACCCCTAAATATATCTGCAAGCAGCGATACCGGGGTCAAGCCAAACATGGCAAAAAATGAATCATACGTGATGACTGTCATGATCTAAGATCTAAGTTTGCATTAGTTTTATGAAAAAAATAGTAATTTTCTTGTATCTTGAGACCACTAGGTGGCGCTTTGCCGAAACAATAGATGGTGCCTCAGGTCATGACTGTGATGACACATACCAAATTTAGTGTAAATACAATAAAGTAATACGGAGATATAGCCTTAAATGACTTGACCACTAGGGGGCACTGACCAAACAATAAATTGTGACTCAGGTCTTGATTGTGATGACACCCACCAAATTTGGTGTAAATACGATAAAGAGATGCAGAGATATAGCTTCAAATCTCTTGACCACTAGGGGGTGCCGAAAAGTTTACAAGTCCTCCCAGAACATGTTGCTGATGAATCATACCAATTTTCATAACAATACGCAATTGCGTTTCTGAAATACTTGAACTTAAAGAAAAAATTCAAAATGGCCAACACACAAAATGGCCGACCAAAAACCATTTGGTATCATTTGACTCGGCATGCCTCACGAAATCTAAAAAGACTGGTCTCATAATTTTACATTCAAGTTTGCAGTAGTTATAAGCAAAAATAGACATTTTTTATATCTCGTGACCAGTAGGGGGCAGTGTGACGAAATGGTGCATGCACCCTCAGGTCATCACTGTTATGACATATACCAAGTCTCATATTAATACACAAAAGTTTTGCGAAGATACAGGCTCAAACACATTTTGGCGTGCTCGCCCTCGCATTCTTTGATGTGTTATACGACAACGGATAGGTCTACCGAAAAGCTTTTGATAACTTTTTGTCTAGAGTGACTCTAGATGATGCCTACCAAAATTCAAGCCAATCAAACAAGCGCTCTAGGAGGAGTTCGAAAAAGTAGGTATTCAATATAATTCAAAATGGCCGACAGGAAGTAGGTTTGACTCAGACATACTTGGTACAGTCTGACTCAGCATGAGCCAAGGAATCAATAGAGTGAAGTCTTATGTCATAGTGGCAATTTAATCAAATGATATAAAGATTTTAAACAATTTCTTTACATGTCCTGACCACTAGGTGGCGCCGTCCTAAAGATTTATAGGTGCGCTCAGAACATGTCACTGATGAACCATGCCAAATTTCATAGCGATACGCCATTCTGTTTGTGAAATACTGAACTTAATGAGAATATTCAAAATGGCCGACACCCAAAATGGCCGACCGAAAACCGTTTGGTATCGTTTGACTCGGCATGCCTCAAGGAATCTAACAAGACAACCTTCATGAATTTAGACTCAAGTTTGAAGTAGTTATAAGCGAAAATAGGCATTTTTCGAATCTCGTGACCACTAGGTGGCGCTGTGACGAAACGTTGCAGGCACCCTCAGGTCAAGACTGTAATGACATATACCAAGTTTTGTGTCGATACACCAAAGTTTTGCGAAGATACAGCCTCACGTCCGTTTTGGCGTGCTCGCCGCCGTATATGTTGTCAAGGTATACGAGAACGCATTGGTCTATCAAAAAGCTTTTGATAACTTTTTGTCTGGGGTGTCTCTAGATGCTAGATACCAAAGGACATGCAAATCGGACAAACGCTCTAGGAGGAGTTCGAAAAAGTAGGTTTTACGGAAAATTCAAAATGGCGGAAAGATGTGCATGACACAAATGACATCAATGTGTGCAATTGAATCATCATGAGCCAAGGATTCAGAGGAAACAAGAATTTAGTTTCTAGGACTCACGGGTCAGAAGTTATGAGGATGACCATGAGTGGATTTTTGGACTGTTGGTGGCGCTAGAGGGTTTGAGTCAGACACACCAATGTTGCTATAGTAACTTCTGAGACTGTCCTCTACATGTGCGCCAAATTTCATAACTTTCCTACGTACGGTTCTATGGGCTGCCATTGACTTCAATGGCGGAAGAACAAGAAGCAGAATAATAATAAGAAAACTAACAATAACAATAGGGTTCTACGCCCCTTCGGGGCTTGACCCCTAATAAGAAAACTAACAATAACAATAGGGTTCTACGCCCCTTCGGGGCTTGACCCCTAATAATAATAAATATAGCTGCAAGCAGCAATGCCGGGGTCAAGCCGAAAAGGGCACAAAAGGATGCAAAATTGAGATTGGATAAGCAGATTGAAGAACCTAGGTAAACCTAATAATTTTAGATGAAAAAACAAAAAGTTATCAACAAACATGATCTATGTTCTTGTCTAATGCAATCGTCTTTCTGTTATTGACAAGCATGGAACATTAGAGCACTGAAGGACATGTGAGTGGCGTTTCCAGTGGCAAATTATGGGTCACATTATGTCACAACAAGTTTAATTAGTCAAAAGAGACCATCCCTGTGTCTCTACGATGTTCTGATGCAGAGATATAGCTTTTGCAAAAACGGTTGATAAGGTATTCTCAATGGTTGCTAGGGAGTGAATTGGCAACCACCAGTGATTATAGTCAAAGCCATGAAAGGAATAATCCATAATGACTCATGGTTTTAGATGTGTTGTTGCAGTAGTTTTAGGTAAAAATACCATATTCTATCTCAAAACCAGTAGGTGGCGCAATGACAAAATTGTGCATGCAACAACAGGTCATGATTGTGTTATATCTAGCTAGTTTTATGTCTATACACTTTAGTTTAGTGAAGAAACAGTTGTATGACCATAGGGCTGGCTTGTTATCAAAGGTTTTGTTCAATTATAAGGCCATCTAGTGGTGCAAGCATACAATTTTTTTTGTGTAGGCTCAGAATGTGCTCATGCATCAGCGTATCAAATCTGGTGGAAAAATATATTTTCGTTACAAAGTTACAACCATTTATGTGTAAAAAACACAGAATTTGAAGGTATTTTTTCGTTTTTTGCAACTTTCGGCCATTTCTGATGAAAAATTTAATATAACGCCAATAGAACTTTTTGTTCAGAAGGTAAGGTTAGTTTCTTTCTATGGTGTTTTCGAGTCAATCGGAAAAACGCTCGTGGAGATATTCACGCGTGTTTTTTAAGCGCTATTTTGCTGTACAGGGTTAACTGTAAGGCGAAATCTGGCCTGTTTGGTATCGTTGGACTTGGCAACGATTCAGAACTCCAAAGAAACAAGTCCCATGAAAATACGTCAATCGCAGCCAAAGTTATAGGCGTATAAAACATTCGTCTGGCCACTAGGTGGCGCTGCGACGAAACTGTGCATGCACCCTCAGTTCCTGACTGGCATCACAAGTACCAAGTGTTGTGTCAATAGGCTTAAGTTTGGCGAAGATACAGACAAAAACCTGTTTTTTTGCACTCTACGTAAAATTTGTTGATGCGCCATACGACAAAGGATTGGTTTACCAAAATTCTTTTAATAACTTTTTGCCTTAAGTGTCTATAGATGCTGCATACTGATTTTCGTGGCAATCAGGCAAAAGGTCTAGGACGAGTTCGCAAAAGTAGGTTTTACGAATAATTCAAAATGGCGGAAAATTTTCATGACGGAAAATGACGTCATAGGGTCGAATCGTCTTGAGCCAAGGAATCAGAGGAAGCAAGAATTTTGTTTCTAGGGCTTACGTATCAGAAGTTATAAGCAAAAACATAAGTGCAACTTTGGACTGTTGGTGGCGCTAGCGGGTTAGACATAGAGACTCCAAATTTGCTATGGGGACACATTGGACTGTCCTTTATCAGTGTGCCAAATTTCATAACTTTCCTACGTACGGTTCTATGGGCTGCCATAGACCGCAATGGCGGAAGAAGAAGAAGAAGAATAACTAATAATAATAAGAAGACTAACAAATACAATAGGGGTCTTCGCCCCTTCGGGGCTTGACCCCCACACCCGTCGCTATGGGCGGGCCTTAGGGGGCCGGGCCCGCCCTCAAGGACGCTTGTGCCCCCCCCAGTATTTAAAAAAATACTGTCATTTTAAATTATTAATGTTGCTAATTTTGTGTTGCATTAATGTTGTATTCTTTATAATTAAAAAATTAAAAATATAAAAAACAATGGTGTGATTTTGTTTGATTGATGGGAATCTAGCTACACTGTAACAGCCTATCACGAGGCTACGTACGACACGTACGTGACGTAGCCTACGTCAGTGTAGCCGCTCAACAGTTACCGCACTTTTTTTAAACAGGATGAGTTTTCGCTTAGCTATACTGCTTTAAGATGGATATTATCCGCAAATGGTTAAAAGCCCAACAACAGTCTCCAAAAGACGCGCAGCAGTCAGACAGAAAGAAACTCCGGTGGCCTTGCAACCAATTTGGCGAGCTGCTCCATTGGTTTTACTTTGTTATCTGACGACGACACCAACGTAACTTAACCGCTAAAATGTAAATTTATAATTGACTGACATGTTTGTCTCAACGAAAATGAACCTTCCGACAACCACACAATGTCGCAGGCGCTCTTGGCAAACAGATGAGAGGTTTGAAAAGGATATTGACGCACACAGGCGAGAGAGTTCAGGTCTTCTCGGGTCCGTTCAAAAAAAACACATTCATTTTTAAATTACCCGAGACCCGATGCCGCTATTGTTGTACCCGACCCGTGTCTGAGGCACATGTGAAACTTTTAGACCCGAACCCGATCGGGTCTCGGGTCGGACCTCGGGTTTTCGGATCTAAGTGGACCCGTGAAGAACTCTACCGTGGAGCCCGACCCTGGGCCTAACATACTACTACATTCAGAAGATATGGACTTGTTCACTGCGGTGATTCAGCTTGCTTCTGAAAAGGACCTCACTCACAAGTTTAATTCCGAGTGGACACTTTATTAATGAGGAGCTTCTGCTCTGAGAAACGCCGCCTGCCGCTGTACTGACAGGAGGGGAGGGAGAGACGACAGCGCTTGCCTCCACAGTACCGTAGGTTCAAAGTCTGCGGGCATGTGTGTGAATGTGTGTGTGTGTACGTGTCTCATGGCAATGCATATCCCTTTGTTGACTGCTTTAAAATGCAATGTTTGAGAGATGTCTCTGGTGTTACATGTAATATGTTGTATAGATTTATGGATATTCATAAAATTGTTTCTATATGTAATGTGGTGTGTAGGCTATAGGCTATCTGGTCATATTGGTGATGGTTGTTTAACGTGGTGATTACGTGCTGCGCGAATAGAATATATATTTTATAAGTATACGTACTGTAGGCTAATAATAAGTGTGCCCTCCCATGCATTTCATATGCCCCCCTTGAGGTCTGGCGACGGGTCTGTTGACCCCTAATAAATAATAAGAAAACTAACAGATACAATAGGGGTCTTCGCCCATTCTGGGCTTTACCCCTAATTATAATAATAAGAAAACTAACAAATACAATAGGGGTCTTCGCCCCTTCGGGGCTTGACCCCTAAATATAGCTGCAAGCAGCGATACCGGGGTCAAGCCGAAAAGGGCACAAAAGGATGTAAAATTGAGATTGGATAAGCAGATTGAAGAACCTAGGTAAACCTAATGATTTCAGATGAAGAACGCAAAAGTAAGCAACAAAAATAATCTATGTTCTTGTCTACTGCAATTGTGCTTCTGTTATTGACAATCATGGAAGATTAGAGCACTGAAAGACACGTGAGTGATGTTTGCAGTGGCAAAACATGGTTCACAACATGTTATAACAAGTTAAATGAGTCAAAAGAGACCATCCCCATGTCTTTACGATGTTCTGATGCAGAGAAAAAGCTCTTGCAAAAAACGGTTGATAAGGTATTGTCATTGGTTGCTAGGGATTGAATTAACAACCACCAATGATTATACTCCAAGCCATGGAGGAATAATCAAGGAATAATCCATGAAGACTCATGGTTTTAGATGTGTTGTTGCAGTAGTTTTAGGCAAAAATAGCCATTTTCTATCTCAAAACCACTAGGTGGCGCTATGACAAAACTGTGCATGCAACCTTAAGTCATGACTGCGTTACATCTAGCTAGTTTCATGACTATACACTTTAGTTTAGCTATAAAATAGTTGTATCACCATAGGGCTTGCTTGATATGAAAGATTTTGTTTAATTATAGGGCCAACTAGTGGTGCAGGCATACAATTTTTTTTGTGTGGCCTCAGAATGTGCTCATTCATCAGTGTATCAAATCTGGTGAAAAAATATTGTTTCGTTGCGGAGTTATAAACATTAATGTGTAAAAAACACAAAATGTAAAGGTAATTTTTCGTTTTTTGCAATTTTCAGCCATTTCTGATGAAAATTATAATATAATGCCAATAGAACTTTTTGTTCAGAAGGTAAGGTTAGTTTCTTCCTATGGTGTTTTCAAGTCGATCGGAAAAACGCTCGCGGAGATATTCACACGTGTTTTTAAGCGCTATTTTGCTGCCCAGGGTTAACCGTAAGGCGAATTCTGGCAACTATTCAGAACACCAAAGAAACAAGTCCCGTGAAAAAACGTAAATCAGAGCCAAAGTTATAGGCCTATAAAACATTCGTCTGGCCACTAGGTGGCGCTGCAACGAAACTGTGCATGCTCCCTCAGTTCCTGACTGACATCTCAGGTACGAAGATTCGTGACAATAGGTCTAAGTTTGGCGAAGATACAGCCTAAAACCTGTTTTTTTGCACTCTACGTAAAGTTTGTTGACGCGCTATACAACAACGCAATGGTTTATCGAAATTCTTTTAATAACTTTTTGCCGTGAGTGTCTCTAGATGTTGCATACCAATTTTCGTGGCAATCGGGCAAAAACCCTAGGACGAGTTCGCAAAAGTAGGTTTTACGAATAATTCAAAATGGCGGAAAAATTTTCATGACGGAAAATGACGTCATAGGGTCCAGTCGAATCGTCTTGAGCCAAGGAATAATAGGAAACAAGAATTTCGTTTCTAGGACTTACGGATCAGAAGTTATAAGCAAAAACGTAAGTGCAACTTTGGACTGTTGGTGGCGCTAGCGGGTTTGAGATAGAGACTCCAAAATTGCTATGGATATTATTTGGATTGCCCTCTGTCAATGTGCCAAATTTCATAACTTTCCTATGTACGGTTCTATGGGCTGCCATAGACCGCAATGGAACAGGAAGAAGAATAATATTTAAAAAGAAAAAGAAAAAGTAAACTAACGGATACAATAGGGGTCTTCGCCCATTCTGGGCTTGACCCCTAATAATAAGAAAACTAACAAATACAATAGGGGTCTTCGCCCCTTCGGGGCTTGACCCCTAAATATAGCTGCAAGCAGCAATACCGGGGTCAAACTGAAAAGGGCACAGAAAGATGTAAAATTGAGTTTGGATAAGCAGATTAAAGAACCTAGGTAAACCTAATGATAACAGATAAAAAAACGGCAATGTAACCAACAAAAACAATCTTTGTTCTTGTCTACTGTGATCGTCCTTCTGTTATTGACAATCATGGAATATTAGAGCCCTGAAGGACATGTGAGTGGGGTTTGCAGTGCTAAAAAGTAGGTCACATCATGTTACAGCAAGTTAAATGAGTCGAAAAAGACCACCCTCGTGTCTCTACGATGTTCTGATGCAGAGATATAGCTCTTGCAAAAAACGGTTGATAAGGTATTCTCATTGGTTGCTAGGGATTGAATTGGCAACTACAAATGATTATACTCCAAGCCATGGAGGAATAATCAAGGAATAATCCATGAAGACTCATGGTTTTAGATGTGTTGTTGCAGTAGTTTTAGTCAAAAATAGCCATTTTCTATCTCAAAACCACTAGGTGGCCCTATGACAAAACTGTGCATGCAACCTTAAGTCATGACTACGTTACATATAGCTCGTTTCATGACTATACACTTTAGTTTAGCTATAAAATAGTTGTATGACCATAGGGCTAGCTCGACATGAAAGATTTTGTTCAATTATAGGGCCACCTAGTGGTGCAGGCATACGATTTTTTTTGTGGCCTCAGACTGTGCTCATACATCAGCGTATCAAATCTGGTGAAAAAATCTCTTTTCGTTGCGAAGTTATAACCATTTATGTGTAAAAAACGTCTCGGTTACATATGTAACCCTCGTTCCCTGAAGGAAGGGAACGGAGACGTCACGTCGTGACCGACGAATTGGGAACCGCTTCGCGGGTGACCTATCTGCTTCGAGAAACCTTTAAAACGCCAATGAACTTGGCATGCAGATAATTGCATCTGCCGGCGCCGCCCCGCCGCACAGGTATTTAATGAGCGGCAGGTGCAGTTATCAAATCAGCTATTTTTTGCTGAGAAAGCTGGACAGAAGGAAAGGGTCCGGCCGATATCAGCAGTGGAACAGCAAACTGTGGCGACGGGACGTGACGTCTCCGTTCCCTTGCTTCAGGGAACGAGGGTTACATATGTAACCGAGACGTTCCCTTTCAGTCGGTCACTACGACGTCACGTCGTGACCGACGAATTGGGAATCCCTACCAAAGCGCCACTGAAGCTGACCCTTCCAGTGCCTGCATAAACCCTCCGACTCTCCTCTTTAAGGGAACGGAAATGGGGTTGAAGCAGAGGCCGGTCACTACTTGTTCCTTAACCCACGATAGTGACTAGGCGAACTGGGAAGCGAACTCATCAGGCAGACTAAGATCGCTGCGGAAGAAAAACCCTCTAGGGGTCTACCACTAAGGTGATGGATAAAAAGACACGAGGTCTATAAAAATACACTCTCTTAGCAACACTAGAGAGGCGCGGAACGAACTCCGCTAAGGGAAACGTGGTAAATCATAAACTTTCCACGGAAATACTCACAAAGAAACAACTAGGGGGCGCAATGTGGGCGCTAGCCTCACCCAGATAGTCAAGAATACATCTAGTGAGAGGCTGGCAGCCGATGCTCCGCAACATCGGTCACCAAGCGGTGGAAAAGACAAAAAACATTTTTTGTAACGTTTTTGCCTTAATGGCCTTCCATAATGGTGCGGTTTCTGCACAGCCAAAAAGAAAGGCTCCAAGCCGACACAGGACCCGTTCCTCGATGTTCTCACTGATCTGACGAGAGAACTCGAGAGGATACCGGCTCAACACGAACACTGTAGAATCTAGTGAACGTATTAGGTGTCACCCAGCCAGCAGCTCTACAAATATCTGAAAGCTTGGAACCACGAGCCAAAGCCCAAGATGAAGCCACGCTTCTGGTTGAATGGGCTCTCAAACCAAAAGGGCAAGGAATGCCCTGTTTCTCATATTTCAGGGCGATTGTGTCTACAATCCAATGAGACATCCTCTGTTAAGTGACAGCTTTCCCTTTCTGCTGACCACCGTAACAGACAAAGAGCTGTTCTGAGGTCCGAAAGCTTGGAGTGCGATCCACATACACACGTAGTGCACGTACAGAACATAACAAAGCCATAGCTGGGTCTGCCTCCGAAGGCAGCGCTTGAAAAGTCCACCACCCGATCTCTAAAGGGAGTGGTGGGAACTTTAGGCACGTAGCCCGGCCGGGGTCTCAGTTTAACCCTCTGGGGTCCGACCATTTTGGGACACTGTCAGAGGTTCTGACATGCTCTTACATTTGGTCTTTTTTCAGTTGCTTTAAAACATAATAATGGCAAGTGTCTCATACCACTGTGTTCAGCACAAACTGGGCTAAAATATTATATGAGCTACATGTATGTACATGTTTGTATTTTTGAGAGAAAAAGGTTTATGCGTGGTTTTTTAAAAAGCTAAAATTTTAAGTCACCGATATAAGTCCACAAAACCCATACTAAACATGTTTTAACAAGACTTTCCTAAACAGAATCTAGTAGTCTATAGTTTTTTCTTTAAAATTATGTGAAAATCATCCTGCCTACTGATTCACCTAAACCAATATATTGATTTAGAAATTGTAAGACACTTTTTGTTTAGAGTGGCCGTATGCGAGAAGGATTGATTGACAGCTAGCAAACAAAGGCTCGCATAATGAGCTGCATAATGAGCTGCCTAATGAGGGAGGAGGGAACTACAGTAAAGAATGTGAGGACAAATGAACATGTTTGTTTGAGGTTTATTAAGAAGTTAACAATATAATCAAAATAGAAATGAAGGTCAGTAGGACCCTATTCAAAAACTTAACTTGTATAAGAAACTGATAAACAACAGAGCTGTAAACTTCATGTGGCTCATGTTACCATACAACTTTATGTCTAAAGAGTGTGAATATGTTTTTCCACTTCATAGTTTACTGATGAGAGGGATGCAGACCTGTAAGAGAGTTATGAACAGCTGTTAGCATAAATTGTCCACAGAAATACCCTTACATACATAACTGATGGGTAAATGATAGCACTTGTAACGGTGGTCGCCTAAACTCAATATACTGTATAAAAATAACTTGGCCTAACCGGTTTCGAACCCGGGTCTACCACATGGCGGCCTAACGCACTACCGCTGCGCCACCATTTGGTCACGTGATTTGTGTCTTTCACACACCTAGGTAGACTGGCCAAGGTAAATTTATAATTTTTAAAAAAAAGGCGAGTCTCCGTGTAAACAACGCGGAGCTCATAATAAAACGGTGTCTCGTGTAAAACGCAATGTATGGAATGCGTTGCATGTAAACAATATCATATTACAGCAGACTCCCCCAGTGCAGCATTACTCAAAGTTGCCATGAAGGATACGAAAGTGTCTACTGTACAGCATGTAACAATGAAATCCGCCATTACGTGATCACGCGTACTCGTTTGTAAATAAGCATGTAAACATGGAATCTTACAGCACACACTTAAAAGACACAGCAGTGCAGCATTACTCAAAGTTGCCATGAAGGATACGAAAGTGAATAACTATGTCTAACACTGTACAGCAAACAATGAAATCCGCCATTACGTGATCACGCGTAAGTTACTCGTTTGTAAACAATGCGAACGTTTTTCAATCCGAGGCGTGCAGTCTGTTGAGGTTGCTTATGTAGGTTGAACTGCACAAGCCATAACATATTACATGATAGCAAATATAAATGAAGACAAATGACTTACAGTTTCTTCAGGAATATATCCGCCTCCATTGCGCCTTCCATTGTTCTTCTTCTTAGGTAACGTTAAAGATAAACGCTTCTCTTCCTCAATGTCCAGACATAAATGAAGATATTCCTCACGTGTGTGTATAAAGTTTATAATCCAAACATGCGCTAAAGTCTTTAAATCTTATCAAACATTACGCTTTGCTGGTTTGAACAGCTCGTTTCTTCATTACCATGTCAACAGCGTGTGGGCGTGACCGCATTAGAGATAATGAGCTCAGCCAGGAAAAACGGTACTCTTTTTACTTCTATGCAGATTATATAAACAGGAAATATTTGTTTTTGATACTCATTAGCTTGTTTAAAGGTAGACATTTCAGGCTTTCTTTGGATATGTGTATTATGTTTGTGTGACGAGTATTCGCGGAGTTTCAACTAATTTTTGTAACGTGATTTGAGAGACAGCTGGCGGAGACAGAAATGTCTGAATGAGCACCCTGTTTATTTTCTTTATTTGACAAAAACACAAAGATCTGTTGTTATTGTGAATGTACACTAATTTAAGAGGACCCTTCAGAGTTTCAAATGATGTCAAACACGTAAGTGTTTGATTATTAATGATGGAGTATTTTAAGTTGATTCTGCTATGATAAGGAGAAAACACGTCAAAACGCGTCCCCGCGTTTTTGGACCCCTGGGGGTTAATGCTGGATTCAGCTGGCCCGAACTGAAGGCACGAATCGTTGACTGAAAATGCATAAAAATCCCCTATCCTTTTAATAGAAGCCAATGCGAGGAGCGTCAAAGTTTTCATAGTGAGAAACTTGACGCTCACCGTCAGCAGAGGCTCGAAAGGGCAGTGCTGAACTTTCAGCACCATGGACAAGTCCCAAGGAGGAATAGAGGGAGGCGCAAAGGATTCAGCCTCCGTGCCCCTGTTAAAAACCTAATGACCAGATCGTGCTGACCCACAGATCTACCGTCTATAGGTGCGTGATGCGCGGATATTGCCGCGATATCTACTTTAATAGTAGATGGTGACAGCCTCTTCTCCAAGCGGTGCTGGAGATATGAAAGCACAATACTGATCGAGCATTCTCGGGGGTCCTCTCGCTGAGAGGTACTCCAAACCAAATACAGGTTCCATTTCAGCGTATACGCCTGTCTCATAGACGGTGCTCGCGCTGCAGCGATGGTGTTAGATACCGCCTGGGGTAAACCACCTAAAACCTCCGCGCCCCGTCCAAAGACCACACATGGGGGTTCCACAGATCGGGGCGAGGGTGCCATAATGTGCCAAGGAGTCAGCCAGGGAGGGACTGTCGCAAGGAGAGTGAACTCTGTAAAACCAATTCCTAGTTGTCCGGTACGGCGCAACTAATAGAATGCGCTCCTCGTCCTCCCTGACTTTGCACAGTGTCTGCGCAATAAAGCTTACTGGGGAAAACACCACGGCCAGCTGTGTGCCAGTGCATCCACGCCGAGTGTTCCTTCGGATAATGAATAAAACAGGCGACAATGGGTTGTCTCTGAAGAAGCAAACAGATCTAACTGCGCTCTGCTGAAACATTTCCAAATCAGCTGAACCGACCGGGGGTGGAGTCGCCACTCGCCGGAGCGCGCTGCTCGTGAGAGCGCGACTGCCGCTGTGTTCAGCGACCCCGACATGTGAATGGCACGAAGAGACCTCAGATACTTCTGACTCCAGAGGAGGAGAGACGGGCGAGATGCGACAGGTGACGAGAGCGCAGACCGCCTTGGCGATAGATATACGCTACAGCCGCAGTGTTGTCGGTGCGCACTACATCTTAAGCATCAAATCACGTTGACGAAACGGACGAGGCAATTTATGCTAATGTCGCTGGAATGTCGAACAGACCCCCGAAGCGACGAGCCCGCCGTACGTGGCTGCCCACCCCGTGGTAGAGGCATCTTTGCCAACCATAGCATGCCTGGAGACCTCTCAGTGGCACCCGCACCCTGAGAAACGCTGGGTCTGACCACGGGGTGAAAGTGTGACGGCATCTCTATGTAATTATAATACTGTGAAAGCCGGTGAGCCACGCTCTCCTCTGGACTCGGTCATAAAGCCAACACTGAAGCGGTCTCATATGGAGCAGCCCGAGCGGTGTCACGGCCGCGGCTGCTGTCATATGCCCCAGAAGTTTCTAAAATTATTTCAGTGGAACCGCAACCCTGCCTTTAAATGTTGAGGCAAGCCAGAATTGACTGAACACGCGCTTCTATGAGACGTGTTGTTAAATCGACCAAATCCCGTTACTTTCCGAGAAAAGAGATTCTCTGCACGGGGCAAAGTTTACTCTTTCCCCAGTTGGCCTGAAGACCGAGACGAGCGAGGTGTTTAAGTACACGATCTATGTGTGTGCACAGCATCTGACGAAACTGAGCTATTATGAGCCAATACGCCAAAACGCAAACACCACTCTGTCTCTCAGGGGCTGCAGTGCGCCATCCGCAACTTTCATGAAGACACAGGGAGAGAGAGAGAGAGAAAGCCCGAACGGTGAGACTTTGTACTGATATGCCCTCCCCTCGAACACAAAGCGGAGAAACGGCCTGTGTTGGGGGAGTATGGAGACATGAAAGTACGCGTCCTTCAGGTTGAAGGCTGCGAACCAATCCTATGGGCGGATGCATTAAAATATGCTCCTCTGCGTAAACATTTTGAACAGCATTCTGTGAATGTGAATTCTGTGAATTCTCGATTCAGTACGCGCAGATCTAGGATCGGACGCAACCCGCCACTCTTCTTGGGTACAATGAAGGGTTGTAAAGCCCCGAATTTATCTCGGCTGGAGGGACCGGCTGGATCGCGTCCTTTCGCCAATAGGACAGCAATCTCCGCACGCAGTACGTGCGCATCGACAGCCTTCACTGTGGTGAAGCGAATGCCTGAATATTTGTAAGGTAGCCGGGCAAATTGAATGCGTAACCGAGACGGATCGTGCGTAAAAGCCAACGCGACGGGCTGGGAAGCTCTTCCCAGGCCCCCAGATACCGAGCGAGAGGAAATTAACGGCACAATGTGTGTACCCGTGGCAAGCGGGGAGACAGGGAACTCAACGACGTGTGCTCTTTGGCCGCATTGTGAGATGTTGTGTGTAATGAAACACTCACCCGAAACCGCTGATGGATGCTGAGCAAAGGCTCCTTTGTAGATGTCCCGCTCGATACATCCGCTGGCGAAAGAGGAAGAGGAGAACTTAGGGTTTTGAGCCCATCCGAAACTCCTATATGCCTCCGGTGATCTGGAGAAAGAAGAGGAATTCGCTCTTTGAGGTTAGTGGGTGCCGATTGAAGTCGGCGGAACACAAAACGAAACCAAGGATTCCCCACCCGGCCCTCCTCCGGGGTGGGGGGGAGAATGATGCTTTCACCATCTCCTGAAGAGCGATCCTCTCAATCTTCAGATCGCCCGACTCAGAGCCGCTAAGTTTTATTTTCCACCTCTGTAGCGGGCTGAGTGGGCGGGTGTACTGCTTACGACAGGTTCCTCAGAGCTGCCGGGATGAAGGAACAAAAAAAGCCGTAGAAGGACGCCCTCGGCGAAAAGCAGACCAATATACTGACGTAACGGAGGGGGCAGCTAGGCTCCGACGTGGCACGATGCCTCAGTCTGCTCTAAAGCGGCCGATCATTGTTGGACACTCTCAGCCGCGTCGCCGAAATGGCTGGTCTAAAATGGAACATTTAGGACGATTATTAACGACCTACTTAATGCCCGCAAGACACAACCAGAGATGGCATTCCTGGACCACCGGGGGTGGGCATAGCACGTCCGGCGGCCTGTGGGGTGAACCCAGTCGCACGTAGCGCCAGGTCAGAGCCACCGTGTCAACCAACATGCAACCCGGGAAGAAAGGCACAGAAGGTCGGGGCTGTTCTTGCAGTCCTGAAGTGCCAATCATCTAGGCGGGACGGTGCGGTGGGGGAGGAGCTCTCCGCTCCACGCAGACCGTCTCCGCGCACCCGAGCGTACATGGCCGCCACTCGGGGTCGAGCACGGAAGCCCCTACCCAACCCGAAGGCGGGAGTGGGTCCGAGTCGGCGACCGAATAGACGACCCCCTCTCCGATGCTGTGACAGACATAGAATCCTCGTGAGGACTGAAAGAGGACGAGAGCGCGTATAACACGCGCCACCCGTCTCTTACGGCACCTCTGGCTGTGGATGGGGGTGCTGAGAGTCACTGGACGAACCAGCTAACCGATTCAGCACCGTTTATACGGAGATAAGATTTCCGGAGTTTTGCCACCACATCTTTAACGGGGCTCCGCAACGGAAAAACGGGGGTGACGTTCCCGGAGGTACGAAACCCGTCTCTGCCATCCAAGAGGTTCATGCTCTCTTAGGAGTATGAACCCTCCACGATCGCAGCCTCAGCATGCACTCTTGCGCACGAGAGAAAACGATCGTGGCCACCCGGGGACCCATACATTTGCCGCATCCAGAAACACGGACGGAAAGACATCTTTAAAAAGACGCTCCCGTCTCAGTGCAAGTGAAATGTTGTCTTTAAAAAGACGCAGAACACCGCAATACTCTTTTAGAGGAAATACTCTTTTAATGTGCTG
The DNA here is from genome assembly GCF_027580225.2 of Misgurnus anguillicaudatus. Classification (NCBI taxonomy): domain Eukaryota; kingdom Metazoa; phylum Chordata; class Actinopteri; order Cypriniformes; family Cobitidae; genus Misgurnus; species Misgurnus anguillicaudatus. The sequence goes on along the minus strand of NC_073344.2, from coordinate 44,485,975 downwards.
ATGTTGATGAAGCACACAGGGGAACGGCTACGCACACACTCAACTAAGAGTGAGAAAAAAGTCAAAAAATTAAAAAGAGAGGTGGAACACCCACGAGCCTCCGCTGAAATGCCTTTGCCCAACCAAATCGAACACGCAGAGTTCTCCAAAGAGCAGAGAGTAGCTTCTCGTGAGCAGTCAGTCTGCCAGCTTTCGAAGCTAAAAAGCTGATTTGATAACTGCACCTGCCGCTCATTAAATACCTGTGCGGCGGGGCGGCGCCGGCAGATGCAATTATCTGCATGCCAAGTTCATTGGCATTTTAAAGGTTTCTCGAAGCAGATAGGTCACCCGCGAAGCGGTTCCCAATTCGTCGGTCACGACGTGACGTCGTAGTGACCGACTGAAAGGGAACACCAAATTTAAAGGTAATTTTTTGTTTTTGCAATTTTCGGCAATTTCTGATGGAAATTTTAATATAACGCCAATAGAACTTTTTGTTCAGAAGGTAAGGTTAGTTTCTTCCTATGGTGTTTTCGAGTCGTTCGGAAAAACGCTTGCAGAGATATTCATGCGTGTTTTTTAAGCGCTATTTTGCTGCGCAGGGTTAACCGTAAGGCGAATTCTGGCATGTTTGGTATCGTTGGACTCGGCAACTATTCAGAACTCCAAAGAATCAAGTCCCGTGAAAATACGTCAATCGGAGCCAAAGTTATAGGCGTGTAAAGCATAAGTCTGACCACTAGGTGGCGCTGTGACAAAACTCTGCATGCACCCGTAGTTCCTGACTGGCATCACAAGTACCAAGTATCGTGTCAATAGGCTTAAGTTTGCCGAAGATACAGCCTCAAATCCGTTTTTTTGCGCTCTACGTAAAATTCGTTGACGCGGTTTACGGAAACGGATTGACAAATTAACATGAATTCCATAACTTTTTGCCTTGAGGGTCTGTAGATGCTACATACCGATTTTCGTGGAAATCGGGCAAAAGCTCTAGGACGAGTTCGCAAAAGTAGGTTTTACGAATAATTCAAAATGGCGGAAAAATTTTCATGACGGAAAATGACGTCATAGGGTCTAGTTGAATCGTCTTGAGCCAAGGAATCAGAGGAAACAAGAATTTAATTTCTAGGACGTACGGGTCAGAAGTTATTAGCAAAAACGTAAGTGCAATTTTGGACTGTTGGTGGCGCTAGCGGGTTAGACATAGAGACCCCAAATTTGCTATGGGGACTCATTGGACTGTCCTTTATCAGTGTGCCAAATTTCATAACTTTCCTATGTACGGTTCTATGGGCTGCCATAGACCGCCATGGCGGAGGAATAATAATAATTATTATAAAAAGAAAACTAACGGATACAATAGGGGTCTTCGCCCATTCTGGGCTTGACCCCTTAAAACTAACAGATACAATAGGGGTCTTCGCCCATTCTGGGCTTGACCCCTAAAAAGAAAAAGAAAACTAACGGATACAATAGGGGTCTTCGCCCATTCTGGGCTTGACCCCTAATTATAAAAAGAAAACTAACAAATACAATAGGGGTCTTCGCCCCTTCGGGGCTTGACCTTTAAAAAGAAGAAAACTAACAGATACAATAGGGGTCTTCGCCCATTCTGGGCTTGACCCCTAATTATAAAAAGAAAACTAACGGATACAATAGGGGTCTTCGCCCATTCTGGGCTTGACCCCTAAAAAGAAAACTAACAGATACAATAGGGGTCTTCGCCCATTCTGGGCTTGACCCCTAATAATAAGAAAACTAACAATCCCAATAGGGGTCTCGCCCATTCTGGGCTTGACCCCTAAAAAGAAAACTAACAGATACAATAGGGGTCTTCGCCCATTCTGGGCTTGACCCCTAACTAACAGATACAATAGGGGTCTTCGCCCATTCTGGGCTTGACCCCTAATTATAAGAAAACTAACGGATACAATAGGGGTCTTCGCCCCTTTGGGGCTTGACCCCTAAAAAAAAGAAAACTAACAGATACAATAGGGGTCTTCGCCCATTCTGGGCTTGACCCCTAATAATAAGAAAACTAACAATCCCAATAGGGGTCTCGCCCATTCTGGGCTTGACCCCTAAAAAGAAAACTAACAGATACAATAGGGGTCTTCGCCCATTCTGGGCTTGACCCAAAACTAACAGATACAATAGGGGTCTTCGCCCATTCTGGGCTTGACCCCTAATAATAATAAGAAAACTAACAAATACAATAGGGGTCTTCGCCCCTTCAGGGCTTGACCCCTAATAATTTTTATAAAAAGACAACTAACGGATACAATAGGGGTCTTCGCCCATTCTGGGCTTGACCCCTAATAAGAAAAAAAGAAAACTAACAGATACAATAGGGGTCTTCGCCCATTCTGGGCTTGACCCCTAATAAGAAAACTAACAAATACAATATAATAAATATAGCTGCAAGCAGCAATACCGGGGTCAAGCCAAAACCAGTATGTGGCGCAATGACAAAATTGTGCATGCAGCATTAGGTCATGAATGTGTTACATCTAGTTAGTTTTATGACTATACACTTTAATTTAGTGAAGAAACAGTTGTATGGCCATAGGGCTGGCTTGATATCAAAGGTTTTGTTCAATTATAAGGCCATCTAGTGGTACAAGCATACCATTTTTTTGTGTGGCCTCAGAATGTGCTCATACATCAGTGTATCAAAGCGGGTTTGAGATAGAGACTCCAAATTTGCTGTGGAGACTTTTTGGACAGTCCTTTATAAGCATGCAAAATTTCATAACTTTCCTATCTACGCTGCTATGGGCTGCCATAGACCGCAATGGCGGAAGAAGAAGCAGAGGAAAACTAACGGATACAATAGGGGTCTTCGCCCATTCTGGGCTTGACCGCTAAAAAGAAAACTAACGGATACAATAGGGGTCTTCGCCCATTCTGGGCTTGACCCCTAAATATAGCTGCAATCAGCAATTACCGGGGTCAAGCCAAAAAGGGCAAGTTGAGTTCAGATGAGCAGTTTAACCTGTTAGCTAGCACTTCTATTTTTGAGCATTTTCTGAAAAACGACAACTCCAAACTAAAACATCTGCAGCTCTTAAACCCTATGGTCTATATTCATAATTCTGGTCTTGTTTGAAACTAGACACTTGACATATTGTTGCCTAATAGTCATAACAACTGAGAGTAGTAAAGAAACAGAGTAAAACAAGGAAAATATACATTAAATGACTTCCGTTTTTCTTTAAATACCATTCACTTAGCAAAAAAGGTATGAAATGGTCATGTAACACCTGGAGATACCATATAGGTGAACTGAATGTCTGACCATGCTGTGATTCAAATTTGAGAATGATACTGCAAAAAATTTTGTTTCTGTGAGCTTTTATTTAAAAAAAGTCCAGGCGTCCTTTCAGAAAAAGTGCACTTGGAAACTCCAAATATACACATGATAACAAAATGACATGATTATCAAAAGAAAATGAGTCAGGACTACATATTACATTATGTATATCAATTCAGAACTTCTCTGCCAACCAAAGCACATAGAAAAAAATATGGTGGCCGGGAAGTGCGAAACAAAACAGCAAAACCCAAATTATAACAACAAATTAAAAACACAAAGGCAAATCTAAAAACAAAATAACAATTCAGAAAACACAACGCATAATCAGAAATCAAAACAACAAGTCAGAAACTTCAACGACAGATCTGAAAACAAAATAACAAACCTGAAAACAAAATAACAAACCAGAAAACACAAAAACATGCCAGAAAGCAAATTTACAAGTCAAAAAATCACAACAGCAAATCCGAACAACTGGAAAAGGTAGGTACAATGTGTGGATTGGTTACTGCTGATTGGACGACAAGTCTGTCAATCAAAACACTGCGGAAGGTCAGGACAACAGGAAGTGACATCATTTTACACGTGCGAGGAACCGACCGTGTTATGATCGTGTTGCCTGTACGAGCAGTCTGGTATCGCGTTGTGACAGCCTGCACAACAGAATACATTATGTATTGCCCTTACTGTGGCTTCAGATTTGACACTTTGCCAACTTATTGCAGCTCATGTGGAAAAAATCTTAAGGTTTTCAAAGAGACACAACAGAAAACGTGTGCCCCCATGTCATCGGACGTTGCAGGTATTATTATAAACTAGCGTTAGCTTAGCTATTGTTTTGTATTTAAAAGAACACAAAATATTGTAATATATAGCTTAGTGCAATAAGTAGCGTGTGACTGATAGCTCAGCTTAAATACAAATCGTTGGTGAAGCAAGTAACGTTGAGGTATAAACAGGGTTGATTTTTGTCTCTTGTATACAGTAGTTAAAGCAGACGTGGGCACAACACCAACGCCCACCTTAAATCAGTTTTTGGAGTACCGACAACTGAAGTCTAAAGAAAGAACTAATTTTTCAATTTCCAAGAAAGGAGGATCAAGCAAACATGAGCAGAAGAAAGTTCAGGTAACGTTACAGTATACTTTACAAGTGGGTGTTTAGCTATGAATTTTGAATTGCACATTTCCTACAGTGATATTGTTTGAATTCTTACAGATTAATATTGGTATAATGTGTCTTCAGAGTGGTGCCTTAAAACCACTACGGGGGAAAACACTCCCCCTGTTCACAGACCCACAAATAACTGCAAACGATCTCCTTAAGGCCCGGGTATACTTTTTTTCCGCGTCCGGCTCGCGCGCGAACGCGTCCGCGCAGCTTTTCGAGTATACTCCCCGCGGCTACACGCGGATGGCCGCGTTCGACACTATACGCAATACAAATGATTTCTTATTCAAATTATTAGTCTAACAGGCTGTCAGGGCAGCACTGATTTGGCGACATTTACAGTACATTAAAACATTAGGATAGGTGAAGAAAAGTAACTGATCCACCATTGCAAACACAGTTTAGAACAAACAACCAGACAACAAAGAACAGGAATCAAACATTATGGTAACAAACATGCTCCACAGCTTTCTGTTCTTGGAAGAAGTAAAAGTTAAAGAAGAAAAACGATAGTGTGTGTGCAAATGCTGTCTATTTCCTTATGTATAATTGTTTATTGTGGAGTGCCCTGTCTAAATATATTCACGCGCATGCGCTGTTGTACGCGGACTGTCCGCGCACTGTCCGCGCGGTCTCAAATTTTGGGCTGCACGCGGACGGTCCGCGCGGCCGGCCGCGGAGATCTTGATGACGAAAATGACGTCATGCGGACGGCGCGCATACGCGGACGTCCCTAGTATACTTTCGGCTTTAGGATGGCAGAAAAAAATTCAAAGACTTTAACAAAGACATGGAGGAAGGACCCTACATACTTCTCTATCCAGATTTATCTGAAGTTATTAATGTTCCCGGGACACAGAGACCCTTTACACTTAAAGATTACAAATCTGAGATTGGAAAACCATATCAGAGGATAAATTTGTTTATTTGCAAAAATAATGACTTTGAAGGTTAGTTTATCACAATTTATTTATTCAATATATTTAAGCCCAATAACATAACACAGTTTCTTATGTGTGCAGCAAACCAAATTCTCAGTTCAGACTCTGACACAAACACAGAAGTTTTCATAAGAACAAGGCATACAGATGAATCCAACCTGGCTGACACAATGGTAAGATTATTAAGTCAATTCTTTTTCTTTAAAAGTCCTTTCCAACACTGTTGATGAAAGCAAAGATGAAAACAAATTCCTTAAAAAAGTATTGTATGGTATACCAGTTATATTTGTTTAGATTGGTGTGTGTGTGTGTGTGTGTGTGTGTGTGTGTGTGTGTGTGTGTGTGTGTGTGTGTGTGTGTGTGATATATATGTGACAGGTGGGAAAGTGATGAATTGTGATGCACCGGGCTTTAGTGCGAACAGTTTTAGCGAGTCATATGATCATGTTAGCGAGTCATGTGATCATGTTTAGCGAGTCATATGATCATGTTTAGTGAGTCACATGACGTTCTCTCAGCTGACTGGATGTAATGCGAGTAGTATATTAGGCCACCCCGCATTTACTATTTGAAATCTGATGGTGTGACTAACTTATCACAATAGGTGTGTTCGACTTCATGCGGCGCTGCGCAGACCGATCGGTGGCTGACTTGAAGCAGTGCATTCCGGTTAGTATTTTTGTCCGACTTCAGCTGGCGCTGCAGGCACGTGATTGTGTCATATGGTTTTTAAGTACCGCGAGAGCGGTTCGAGATCAGCCGCCTGAGTAAGCCAGCGCAGTTCGCGAAGAGGAGCTGCACGGGCTGTAATGACGACACAGCTGTTTCACGATTGGTCGGATTCACCACATGACAACAATCACGTGTATTTCGTGTTTATTTTCACGCCCTCAGTTCCACAAATGCTCACAAATCTGCATTTTTATAACAGTTAAAGCTCTTTTCATGTAGTCGCGATGTTATATTGTGTCATCTTTATCAAATAAAATGGATAAAAAACATAGACCTCACTACATTGGTATTTAAATAATATATGCTTATGTTGAACTTTATTCTTGTAAAAACAGATGCTGTAAGCCTCTTCAGTTCCACTCATGCTCATACACGGACATTCAAAACAGTATAATTCACTTTTTATGTAGTTTACATCTTACAAATCATGTTTAATGCGATTAAGCAAGCAAACGGCACGTGATCAGCCATGCCTGACGTAAATGCAGCAAACTACGGGAACCACAGCGCGTCCGACTTCACGTCTCCGTTTTCAGCTCCTCCCCGCCTACACGCGGCTAATCTCGCCGATCGGTTACATCCAGCCACAGCCGATGTCGAACACACCTATTGAACTTGGCCGGCGGTGATCTGATACGAAGCAGGGTCCGTTGTCTGCCGCTTGATCGGCATCTTCGGCTGTATATACATGGTGCGTTGAGATTCAGGTATTTAAAGCTATTTTGTCCATCTGTTTGGTGCAGCAGTTTTATGATGTGTTTAATATTGTAGTTTCTTGTTTGCGCTGTGTCCAGACAAGATGGATGGATAGCTTCATGAGTTTTGTTGAAGATCGTGTTACAAGTAAGTGTTATATTTACTAAAGTGTAAATCATTGATTTTAAGATAAATAAGGGATATGCTGATTGTGTGTTTAAGATGCATTCATTGTTTTTATAGTTGCTTACAAATATTAAAGTGTAAACCATTAATTTTAAGATAAATAAGGTACATGCTGATGATGTATTGAATATGCATTTGTTGTATTTATAGTTGTCTATGTGGAAACGTTGATTTCCGTCTTTATGGTATGAGATCAGTACAGACGTGATCAGGTATTAATTAATATTCTTAACCAGATATTATGTATTTCAAGTAATTGAATGGGTATGGGATTAATGTGATGGTTTGTTATTTTTAGGAGTAAATTGTAACCACTGTTTTCCCTATGTGTAAAACATCGATAAGTTAAGTGCGCTGCATTCAGGTTGTGTGAAACCATTTGCCTTGTATGTAAAACCACCTCCCAAATTAGTGTGTTATTGATTTATTGTTTGCTGTATACGGCGAGGCTTGTTCTTTTCTTTTGTTTCTTTGTCAGCTGGGGCTGGGAGAACACAGAGAGTAAAATATTCTGCTCGAACCTAGTCCGTGCTGTCGCCGTGAGGCTTGTACTAAGTGAGTGCGTGTATCGTGACATTACTAATAGTTTTGCAGTTTGTAGTGGGTTTATGGTTGATGTGCGGTGTAACTTTGAACTAATTACAGCACTTCTAATTATTGTATATAGCTTACTGCTGTGTGTATGTGGCTAGGCCTGTTATATCTGCTTGGGGTAGGTTATGCTATACCATCGCTAAGTCCTCTGTGTGATCCCGTTCTCAGTTGGCACCTTTTCACCCCTCGCCTTTAATGAGGTGATATTGATTTGGGGTTTTTTGGTTTGTTGTTAAGACCTAACATAGCAGCCTGCCTGACGTGTGTGCACATTTATTTGATGTCGATGTATATTGCCTCTGGAAAAAGTTAAGAACCTGTGTGATTTGATCACTCCTATGTCAAACAAAAGTATTTATACATAAACTCTATATTTCTACGACAACTGATTAAGGCATTAAAGTGTATTTCTCTTTGGAACACTGTGTCTACTCCCTCATTCATTCAGTTGAATACCTGATAGTGGGAATCCTTGGTTTATACATTGGTTCATTAATTGTGGCCCCCCTAGTGGTGATACCAGTGAGGTAGGGTTACATATATATATATATATATATAAAACATGTTTTTTTTTTCTTTAGCCAATAACACCTCAGCATTCAAGCACACCTGAAAAAACAACAGTTAACAAAACGTAAGGTCTTTTTAATATTGTAAATGCTTCATTTGTTGTGGGTCAAATCTGTGTTAAACATCATATGATTACCTCATTTTATTTTTTTATTGTTTGTGTGCTGTTTAGTGGTCTTGATGTGGTTCCACAACACAGAGGTGTAGTAGAGGTTAGTGGTAATTGGTGTTAATCTAGTAGTGTGTCTTGAGTTGTGTCTGATCCCTGGATCCTACTCTTGTGCTTCTATTGTTGTAATTTTTAATAAGGTACTGCATAGAACAGAACTAGTAATAGAAACTGCTAGCCAAAATTAAATAATAGTATCTGTCTTTTGAAAATGACACTGTAACAGTTCTATATAAAATTACAGCTGGCAATGAAACCTGTTTTTTGTTTAGATAATGCTTTCTGATTCCGAGGATGAGCGTCCAAGTACTTCAGACCATGCTGCCAGAGTGAATCTGTTTTACAGGTTTGTCGTGTTAGTGAAAAAAATATATTTTTGTACTTTGATTATGAAATGTGTACATTTTTTTGCTTGCTCTCTTTTGATGTAGAGAATATGTGGATGTGTATGCGCCTCCGACTACTCAAGAGGATGATGAGCTTGTAACCACAGCACAAAGTTTTGACCTCCCAGAACAGCTAGAGTAAGCTGCAGATAGAAGATATACACCGTGGGCACAATTATTAGGTAAGTGGTATTTTTGAGGATTACTTTTGTTATTGTACAACTACAGTGCTCTTGGTCAATTCAAAATGTTAACAAACCCTCAAACCTGAACATTTAAGTAGTAAAATTGAAATGTTGGCTTTCTTAAGAGAATATTTCTATGTACACCATTATTAGGCAACTATTAGTGTGCAGAATTATTAGGCAACTGAATGAAAAACAAAGATTTTCCCATCTCACTTGTTTTTTTTTCACTTGTTAAAGTGAAAATAATAAACAAACTCTACATTTACAAATAAACATTTCTGAAAAAAAACTCAGTGACCAATATAGCCACCCTTCTTTTCGATCACAGTCACAAGCCTTCCTTTCAAGGATTCAGTCAGTTTCTTGATCTGGTCAGAATCAACATTTTGTGCAGCCACAGCCTCCAGACACTGTTCAGAGAGATGTACTATTTGCCTTCACTGTAAATGTCCTGCTTAAGAAGGGTCCAAAAGTTCTTAAAAGGGTTTAAGTCAGGTGAAGAAAGGGGCCATGTCATTAGTTTTTCACCTTTAAGGCCTTTACTGGCCAGCCACTCAGTTGAGTACTTTGATGCATGTGCTGAAGCGTTGTCTTGCATAAAAAAGTCTTATTGAAAGATGCTGATTTTTTCCTGTACCACTGCTTGAAGAAAGTGTCTTCTAAAAATTGGCAGTAGGTCTGAGAGTTGTTTTTTATTTCTATTTTCAACCCAAAAAGGTCCAACTAGCTCATGTTTAATAATACCTATCTGTGCCTGCCTGCCTGTAGTGTAGAAGACACTTTCTTCAAGCAGTGGTACAGGAAAAAGTTTGCATCTTTCAAGAAGACTTTTTTATGCAAGACAACGCTCCATCACATGCATCAAAGTACTCCACTGCATGGCTGGCCAGTAAAGGCCTTAAAGGTGAAAAACTAATGACATGGCCCCTTCTTCACCTGACTTAAACCCTATTGAGAACATTTGATCCCTTCTTAAGCAGGACATTTACAGTGAAGGTAAACCGTACACCTCTCTGAACAGTGTCTGGGAGGCTGTGATTGCACAAAATGTTGATTCTGACCAGATCAAGAAACTGAATGGAAGGCTTGTGAAGAAGGCTGGCTATATTGGTCACTGAGTTTTTTATATATATATTAGGGCTGTCAATAGATTAAAAAAATTAATCTAGATTAATCGCATGATTTCATGAGTTAACTGCGATTAATCGCAAATTAATCGCACATTTTTATCCATTCTAAATTTACCCTAATTTAACACTTTTCAGGTTTTTAATATTCTAATCATATATACATATAGATGCTTTATGCAAATGTATGTTAACAACAGCCTGTTTACATTTTAACAGAATCACCAGCCATTGTTTTGTATATGAATTTTCCTTTCAGAAGATTTTTCTTTCTCCATTTTTGTTTGCTGCTGCATCATTTGTGACCTGTGCTGGCAAGTTGAGTCGGAATTAGCAAATTTTTAAAAAATAGTTGTTCATATTTTGACATTCTCTATTAAAACATAGAACAATGCATGATTTGTTAACAAAATATGACAGAACTACACGTGTTTGAAGTTGAAAGAGTCAAATTACCACAAACATTTCCACATCAATACATTATATTACCACATCAATACCTTAAAATCACTGGTAAAACTAATAGATTTAGCACACACAAAGCAAAAACATCATCAATGTATGTTCAACTTTTTTTCCTTTTGTTTGATTGACATTGAGACAGACTGCTTAAAATCTAAGTGATCTAATATAATGTTACACATCAGATATTTTTACCCAGCAGTTAACCAAACATTTACTTAAAACATAACAGATTATAGAGCCTACCTGCATGAATTCTTATCAAAACAGATATTTGTAAAACTGTAATTTTGTGTAGATGTCTATATATCCGGGTCGCGCACTCGCGCGTCTGTGTGCACGCGCTTCAGATATCAGTCAGTCAGCGTGAGGGGATCGCTTTTGAGTCTTGTCGCTCTTAATAACTCTTTAACATTAATCAGGTACCGAACTTTATCTCTCTTAATGACTCTTTTAAAATCAAGCAAGTCCTGCAGTCTATTTTCTAAGTCATGCATAAAAGCGAAACCAAAATGAATTGAGACGCATCTTTGTATTAGATTAAGCATTAGGAGGACGGTAACGTTACACCTCTCAGACGTATAAATAAAGATCATATCAGATGTCCAACGAGCATTTAGAGCATTGGATTTGGTAGACAATTTGCTTAATGTTCTTATTTCTATGAAAACCTTTTACTCATTTAGAGAGAGTCACATTTGTCTGCGTCTCTGTTCATTCAACTATGGGCTGGACCAAGGGTCAAACAGAAATTGCGCGTTGCGTTAATCTCCGTTAATAAAATTAGTGGCGTTAAAATGAATTTGCGTTAACGCGTTATTAACGCGTTAATTTTGACAGCCCTAATATATATATATATATTTTTTTTTTCAGAAATGTTTATTTGTAAATGTAGAGTTTATTATTCTCACTTTAACCGGTGAAAAAAAACAAGTGAGATGGGAAAATCTTTGTTTTTTATTTAGGTGCCTAATAATTCTGCACACTAATAGTTGCCTAATAATGGTATACATAGAAATATTCTCTTAAGAAAGCCAAAATTTCACTTTTACTACTTAAATGTTCAGGTTTGAGGGTTTGTTAACATTTTGAATTGACCAAGAGTACTGTAGTTGTACAATAACAAAAGTAATCCTCAAAAAAACCACTTGCCTAATAATTGTGCACACTGTGTGTGTGTGTGTGTGTGTGTGTGTGAGAGTGTGTGTGTATATAGTGTATATGTAACACACATACACGCACACACACACACACACACACATATATACATACATACATACATAGATATACACAAATACTGATTCACTCATTAAAAATGACAAAATGATAAAAATTGTGTTTAATACAGGGTCCCCGCGGGTCCTTAAAAAGTCTTAAAACGTCTTAAATAAAATTTTCGATTTTTAAGGTCTTAAAATGTCTTAAAATATGGAATTTCCACCAAGAAGGTCTTAAATTTCATGTCAGACTCATCATCCAGTGTTTCACATACATTGTTATATTTCATACATTTTCTATATGTATTTGTAGTATTATAATTGTAATATTTTAGTATTAAAACTGCTTTATTCATTGTTTCGAGCGCTCAGCGGCGCCGCTCTCGTGTGCGCGTGCTTTCTCTCTCTCATCCTGCGTCGTGTAGCACCTCACACATGGCACGTGGAGGAAGGACTTAAAAGTTGGCAGTGTTTATTCTCTCATATTTTATATATACGCGATCTACAATAATACTTTTACTTTTAAAAGCGCTTATAACACAACAAGACGAGAAGAGCAACGGTAAAGCTCTGCACTGCATGAGACACACAGGTAATGTAGCCAAAATCACCTCGTAATGTTATATCAGCTCTTAAATGTAAATATATGGTGAAATTGTCAGAAGCGTTTAGCTATAAATCAGGATTTAAGCAGTAAGTAACGTGCTTGGATTAAACACGAGGGTCGTGTTATTGGGTCGTGTTTAGTCAATATTTTTTAGTCAGTAACCCTGTTTATATACACAGGCTCTCAAGTCTCACGCATTGACCGTGAGACACTAGCATTTCAGTCAGTTCAAATGCCACACCTTGTATTTCTCACGCTGAGAAGTAAGAAATAAATTGTCCTGCTATATTCAATAAATGGACGAGGCGCATGGCAGTTCTGTTGAGTTCAGCTGCTTCCTTCGAGTTTTTTAAGTGTGCTTTCAACTTTACGCAGCGCCGCAAAACCGACACGCAGATGACATCAGGGTACCGCGAGAAATCTTGCGAAGGAGGCTGATTTCAAATCGCTCTTGCGTTACTCTGATGTCATCCACTTGTCGTTTTTTTGCAGCGCCTAATGAAGTCGTTCACACAATGCATCCTACCAGGCAATCAAAAATAAACGAGAAGTTGTTTCTGGTGATGTTATCCCGCTGCTAGCACGTTCATTACTAACATGGATTTAACAGAGTGGAAGTTGGATGAGCAAGATCCGATGAATGCGGTAGATATAACCCATTTTTAAGCATTTTGATTTTACGATTCCTGGACGAAATCATTGCCTTTGATCAAAGACAATGAAAGCTAATATTGGGGAATGAAGCCAAATTCGTGCTAAATTATTATTGATTCAGTCAAAAACTCCAACAGTGTTGCAACCAGAAGCTTTAGTTACCTGAAATTAAGAAAAGAAACGTTACTAGAGGCTTCCTGAAATATATAAAATGTAATAGAGATGCATTTCTTTATTATTGCCCTTTCATCATTAAATGTTCTGCAATACTGTATGTGTACAGTAAGCTCAAGTTAAAAGAGTACAATTCCATAATCCACTTAATGTGCTCTATTTTCATGTACTAATGTTGTACTTAAAGGTGCAGTGTGTAATTTTTAGAAGGATCTTTTGACAGAAATGCAAAATAATATACAAAACTATATTATCAGGGGTGTATAAAGACCTTTCATAAAGAACCGTTATGTTTTTATTACCTTAGAATGAGACGTTTTATCTACATACACAGAGGGTCCCCTTACATGGAAGACGCCATTTTGTGCCGCCCTGTTTCCTCAGAAGCTCTTAATGGGCAAACTTTTTTATTAAGTTGTCTCCAACAATGACATGTTTGTCCGGTGTTGGCTACTGTAGCTTCTCAAAAGCAAGGGCTGAGGTGTGAACTGAGCTGTTGGTTGCAATTTACAACCTCACCACTAGATGCCACTAAAATTTACACACTGCACCTTTAATATAGCCTACATTTTTTTTGTTCTTTAGTACATTAATATGAAATATGCTAAAATGTAATTTAAAAATGTATTTAGGTACCACTTGAAATAAATTTGAACCCATCTTTGTATGAAAGATGAGTACACGTTAACTTCAAGTGGTATACATTTTTGTAATACGAGATATGTTAAATGCATTTCAGTTCATATTAATGTAATCTCAAAATAACACTGATAATGACACTTAGATGTTTTTAAGATTATCTTAAGTACTAAAGTAGAAACTTTGTATTATGTACAAAACTATTTTGTGAAAATTGGGCACTTTAAAGGGATAGTTCAACCAAAAATAACAATACTGTCATAATTTTCTCACTCTCACGTTTTTACAAACCTGTATACATTTTTTTGTTCTAAAAAACACAAAGGAAGATATTTTGAGGAATGTTTGTAATCAAACCTTTAATGAGCCCTATTCACTTCCATAGTAGGATAAAGTATAATATGAAATTCAATGGGGTCCATTAACGGTTTGTTTACTAAACATTAGGTAAAATTAAACAAAAGCAAAAACTTGAGAATTGGGTGGGGCTGAGGGGTCACTGTTGCAAATACCCCTCTTCTGACATCTCACTCCAAACTTTTGGTAAAACTTGAGAGCTCTGATATACATGTCCGACAACAAAACAGATAATATGTAAAAATATAATTAAGTTGTGTTAAAATACAATATAACTCAATTAACCTACTTAAGTCTGTGTCATTAATGTTAATCAAACAACCCAAGACAAAGAGAAAATCCCTTCTGTAGCTCTAAAAATAATCATATTTAATTTATACAAAGACTTTACCTAATGTGCAACTTTGTTCTTTTTTATAAATGTTTGTAGTTACTAAATTTTTCTTACCCCTTTTTTGCTGATCTGAAAAATGAAAAGATCTATGCCTCAAAAACTGTAATGTGATCTGAACCATGAGTTTTGTGATCCGTCACACCCCTATTTTGTAATGTTCTGGGCTGTCCTCCATGTCTTTTTCAAAATGCTAAGAAGTGTCACGGTGTGATTTAAACACCGAATAAGGAAAGTAAAGGACGAACCCAAACGCAAAGATGTACAAAAATATAACTATGAATTTATTTACAAATAAGAACAAAAACACCCACGTGGGGGTAAAACAGAAAGTAAACCAAACACTGTGATGAACACAAACTAAACACTGGGAAACAGGAACAGATCTAGACATCAAACACATGAACAGAGTTTTCCAAACAATGCACGCACACCACACAGAGAACACGAGGGCATTATATAGACAGCACATCAATGGGGAACAGGTGAACATAATTAATCACTTAAGACACGAGTACGTAAGGGAGTAGGGTAAAAGTGACAAGACACTGGGAACACGTGTCACACATACATGATGTGAAAACACACGTGTTCCCACATAAACACAATGCTGCCATAGTCTTGCCCTCTAACATCCCACCTGGATAATAACCAGGGTCAGGCAAGACCATGACAGCCACAAAACACTGGGAACACGTGTCACACAGACATGATGTGAAACACACGTGTTCCCACGTAAACACAATGCTGCCATGGTCTTGCCCTCTAACATCCAACCTGGATCATAACCAAGGTCAGGCAAGACCATGACAGCCACAAAACACTGGGAACATGTGGAAGCCACACAACTATATGCCTCCACATGCTCCCACACAGAACATAGTACTGTCATGGTCTTGCCAGATACACTCAGACCTGAGTCTAGCACAAAAGCTCTGGCAAGCCCATGACAGTACCCCCATCTTCAAAGACGGATACAAGACGTCACAAACAAAACATTAAACACGAGGAACGAAAGACTGCACAACAGAAGACAACCACGACAACATTACCACGAACAACAAGGGTAAACAAACATATGTGACAAACGGATTGGGGTGATTTAACAAAAACAATACATGATGAAGGGGTGGAGGGGCAAAAACAGGGGGAACAAAATGTCCAGGGTGCATAAACCGAGTCCCAAAGTTCCAAGGCTGAGATGCCGAGGGGTGACGTGGTCCTGGTTGCGCGTGTGGCCGCGCATGCTTCTGCGCAGGTGGCTGCGCCGGCGGCTGACGTGTCCGCGTTTGCGCAGGCGGCTGCACCGGCGGGTGACGTGTCTCCGGCTGCACCGGCGTGCGACGAGTCTCCGGCTGCAACGGCGTGCGACGAGTCTCCGGCTGCACCGGCGTGCGACGAGTCTCCGGCTGCACCGGGGTGCGACGACTCTCCTGCTGCACCGGCGTGTGACGAGTCTCCTGCTGCACCGGCGTGTGACGAGTCTCCTGCTGCACCGGCGTGTGACGAGTCTCCGGCTGCACCGGCGTGTGACGAGTCTCCGGCTGCACCGGCGTGTGACGAGTCTCCGGCTGCACCGGCGTGTGACGAGTCTCCGGCTGCACCGGCGTGTGACGTGTCCCCGGCTGCACCGGCGGGTGACGTGTCCCCGGCTGCACCGGCGGGTGACGTGTCTCCGGCTGCACCGGCGTCTGACAAGTCTCCGACAGCGTCGGCGTGTGACGTGTCTCCGGCTGCACCGGCGTGTGACCTCTCTCCGGTTGCACCGGCGGGTGACCTCTCTCCGGCTGCGCCGGCGGGTGACGAGTCTCCGGCTGCGCCGGTTCCGAGGCCCTCTTCGTCCTCTTCCTCCTCCGTCTGGACGCAGGGAGTGACGGACAGAGACTGGCCCCCGGGAGTAGTCTCCAGCACCGGGAAGACGGGAGTCGACCTCTCCAGCCGGGTAGCCCCGGTCCTAATGCCCCTCAAGCTGGCCTGAGTCTGGCGGGATCCAGCAGGTCCGGATGGTCGCCGCCTGGCGTAAACTTCGGGTCCGCATACGAGTGGGTCATAGAATTCGCAACCCGACTCGTATGCGGGACGTGAACCCCTACCCCGTATCGCCAGGCGGCTACCGGCAAACATCTTCGCTGGGTTCTAGTTGGGTGCGTGCGTTATGTCACGGTGTGATTTAAACACCGAATAAGGAAAGTAAAGGACGAACCCAAACGCAAAGATGTACAAAAATATAACTATGAATTTATTTACAAATAAGAACAAAAACACCCACGTGGGGGTAAAACAGAAAGTAAACCAAACACTGTGATGAACACAAACTAAACACTGGGAAACAGGAACAGATCTAGACATCAAACACATGAACAGAGTTTTCCAAACAATGCACGCACACCACACAGAGAACACAAGGGCATTATATAGACAGCACATCAATGGGGAACAGGTGAACATAATTAATCACTTAAGACACGAGTACGTAAGGGAGTAGGGTAAAAGTGACAAGACACTGGGAACACGTGTCACACATACATGATGTGAAAACACACGTGTTCCCACATAAACACAATGCTGCCATAGTCTTGCCCTCTAACATCCCACCTGGATAATAACCAGGGTCAGGCAAGACCATGACAGCCACAAAACACTGGGAACACGTGTCACACAGACATGATGTGAAACACACGTGTTCCCACGTAAACACAATGCTGCCATGGTCTTGCCCTCTAACATCCAACCTGGATCATAACCAAGGTCAGGCAAGACCATGACAGCCACAAAACACTGGGAACATGTGGAAGCCACACAACTATATGCCTCCACATGCTCCCACACAGAACAGAGTACTGTCATGGTCTTGCCAGATACACTCAGACCTGAGTCTTGTACAAAAGCTCTGGCAAGCCCATGACAAGAAGGGCCAGAATTTAGAAATTAACTGAAGTACCTTAAAGGCAGATTTTTACATACACAGTCAACCATGTCAGAATTGTTAGGCGAATTAGCACTTAGTATAAAAGTTGTTTCCCTGTGATGTGTCCTCAGGCGTGCTGTGCCGTGCTATGCTTCAACACACAATTCTGTGTCGTGTCGTGCTGAACATTTTCCTGTTTTTTATGATAAAGTCTTAAATTTTTATTTTAGAGGATTTAAAAAGGTCTTAAAAGTCATTAACCCTCTAGGCGCCACGGTCGACTTTTGTCGACAAGATGTGTCACTGAATGTAACTGCCGATTTTGTCACATAGGGTGTCAAATTTCGTTCATCCCCCCCTCCACTAGATGGCAGACATGTCATACTTTATACCCGACTCAGAAAAACATCATGCTTCTATACAAACTATTAGAGCAAGAGCGCATTGAAGTGCGCAACAGCAAAGCTAGTGTGCAAGTGAGTCATTTTATCAGAGCGATAACCTCGCGAGTTTTTTCAATACATGATCATATAATGGCATCAAAAAAGCTTACCTGCAATGAAGTATTGGGTCTTATATTCGCTAACAATGATTATGAAGGGGAATATCTGCCTTCAGAAGATGCTGGTGATTCATTTAGTGACCACGATTCAGACGCGCCCCTGCTTTGCAATCGTGCGGCTGGACAAAGTGAAAGTGTAGCTAAGTTATACACCAAGCACATGATGAATCCTTTGCCCAATGTCAGTGGTGGGAATGTTACACGGGGTCGGAGAATTCATCGGGTTAGCGGGCGTGTTACAGGTGTGGGGAATGAGGCTGGAGGTAATATACGCGTCCAGTCTTTTTACCGTGCAAGCAATGTAGAGCGAGCTGCGTCTTCCCGACCGGGCCCTGGGAGTCTGTCGGGCGAGCGGACGACTTCCAGTGCTCCGTCCCGTGCACACAATCACGGCGACAGTAAAGGCAATAGTCCAAGCTGTGCAAATTCTCTCCACTCGGGGCGCATGCGAGGAAGATCTGGCCATTAGTGATGGGTCGTTCGCGAACGAGCGGCTCTAAGAGCTGATTCTTTGTAGCGAACGAGCAGAGCCGAATCTTCAGACGCATGCAAGGGAGCCGGCTCTTCTAAGGGAGCCGAGCCAGAAGAGCCGAATCTATGAAAAGAGCCGGACTGCCATCACTAAAATGTAGAGCCAGCGCTTGAGCCGAAAGAGCCGAATCAATGGAAAGAGCCGGACTGCCCATCACTACTGACCATGCGGCTCGTAGCAGGAGCAGAGGCGGAGTTACATTACACGGGGCAGAGGAGCCATTATGCATAACGTTAGTCTATCGGCGCGCAGATCAGTTTGTTTACTACCTACTATTTACCTGAGCATTCAGTATTGTGCACTATAGCATACAGAAGGTTAGGGACATTTTGGGGGGAAAGAAGTGCTGCATTTTATCATTCAAACATGTGACTTTTCATGAAAATTCAAGATGGCTGCCACATATGACGTCATAATATGCAAATTTAATGATTAAATTTAATTAAATTTTATTTCCCTCCATAAAGTGTTTCATCCTTAATATTTCTCTAATTTACAGAAAGTCTCTATCTCTTATCACGTTTAAGATATAGCCTTTTGAAAGTAACATGTCAAAATTAAATGTTTTAGGAAAAAACCTCTGGCGCCTAAAGGGTTAAATTTGCTGTTAAAAAATATGCAGATACCCTGTAATATCTTTAGGGGTGAAAGCAGTTTAACAGCTCCTGACATTATTTCGAATCTGGCTCTTGCCATTGATCGAAAGAGTGTCAGCAGATTCAACATAATGAGATTCAATGTGTGGGATGGAGCAGTCAGAGGATTTAAACGGGTATCATACTCAGAATTCAATGATATGTTTGTGAAGTTCTCGGATGATGCTGGCACGTTTGAAGAGGGACTTGATACAGGAGGACCAAGAAGGGAACTTCTCACTTTACTGATGAGCTCCCTGCAGAATCTACCCATTTTTGATGGACCTCCTTATAGCCGCTACGTGGTATACAATTCAGTTGGTATGCATTTATTTTGAATTTTTTTTTTTAAAAAGCATTACCTGTTATTGACAAATACCACCTGTGTAACAATCACAGTCTGTGACTCTAATATTCAGTGTGTGATTTGGTTTATTTTCTATGACAGCGGTTAGGGAAGATGAGCATTTCTTAGCAGGGAAGATGATTGCGGTGTCAATAGTTTATGGAGGACCAGGGCCCCATTTTCTCTCAAAAGACCTGGTAAACCACATTATAGACCAGCCCTCTTTCAGCGCTACTGTTAAAGATGTGACAGATGAGGGTATAGTGAAAGCATTGCAAGATGTATGGTAATAGACCGGTGATTAGTTGGAAGGTTTCAATTCATATAATTGAATTAATTGATGACCCTAGACATTTCAGAAGTTTAAGGGATTGCTGTATTTATTACAATAAAATCCTAAATATTTTATTTTCATTTTGAGAGAGTTTTTTAGAATGGATGACTTGTTAACATGTCTACCACATACCAACTTACTCTTGTCAATTTTCTCAGATTCAGAATGCCACTTCTCTGGAGTCACTACAAGATCTAATTTTAAAGAACAGCTCTCTGCTCCAGACTGCTGGGTGTTTTCGACTGGTGAAGAATGTTGAGGAGAAACATAAAGTTGTGGAAGAATATCTCAGGTGGTATGTGATTGACAGAAACCAGAGTGTAATCAAAAGGTAAATTATTAAAAAATAAGTCACATAAACATCACATCCTGGGCAAATGTTTATTATAAGATGTACAAAATAGCTGTAATTCAATGTTCATACAATTTTTTACCAAACAATTTAAGTTTATTGCATAAATGTCACAACTACAAGCCTCTATGTAAAACAGACTATACTCTGACTGCTTTACTAGATTTAAAGATGGACTTGCCACCCTGCAGTTTCTGACTGCACTTCAGCAGCATCCCCGTGTTTTAGCATCTTTCCTGTGCCACAATGAAAAGAAACTAACAGCCATCGATTTGGAAAACCTCTTCAAACACGAATTTAGCCCAGCAGGTAGTAACCAGAGGCAAAACGAATCCAAGACCCTTTCCTTTTGGTCAGACTATCTCCTCGACTGTGAAGGTGTGTTATTCGAAATTTAACAAACAGATGTTTTTACTGAACTTCAAAAATCTATAAGAGAAATAATCATTTTTGTGTTTGTAGAACACCAGACTGAAGTGTCACTGGAGAATCTGCTGATGTTCGCCACTGGTCTCACATCACTTCCACCAGCTGGAATAACACCACAACCATGCATTGTTTTTCTTGACACTTCACCCTTTCCAATGGCAAACACATGTGCAAACACCCTCAAGTTACCGCTCTCAGATACATACAGTAGTTTTAAATCTCACAAGGATTTTGGAATCCAGAATTCTCCAGGCTTTGGATGCTTTTAATTAACCTCAAATGTACTAGTCAGTATCAGTGTTCACAGTTTTTGAAATGTCACAGTTTTCAGTTTATGCATGGCATTAAGTTCTTAACATTATGTACCCCGTGGTTTCTAGTGTCATCTTTAAGAATTCTCGTGCTCAGAGACCTGCTGTTTCCTTCATTGTAAAATAAAGATGTAATGCTTCCTCCCAATTCTGTGGCCTCTGTAATTGATTATTTTCCATTGCAAATTCTAGATATTCCTGAATTTTTATATCCCCACATAACTGTGTTGCCAGCCTTGACTCAGGAAAAGCTCCTAAGTCCACATCATTAACTGGAAAGACACAATCCCTCGATCCAGATCTGCAAGAAGTAACATTATATGTATATAGCATATACATTTATGTATGCTTATCTTAATTACATTGGTTTAATGCATTTTACACATGTATGATTTGTGAACCTGTGTGGTAGAAGATACAGCTCATTTGGTACTCCACCAGGGCACATGGCAAGTCTAGAAGGCCTAATCCTGTGCTTATTCCACAGCTCTACACATTCATCCAAGTCTGCCTGCAGGATATGTTGAAAGCAAAATTGAAGCAGGCACTGGTGTTCATTGCTGCCATTGAAGTGTCCATCATTTCTGAGATCCCCAAAAAGGTTTATCCAGAACTGTGCCCTACAAAAAAAGTCCACATAAATCAGTCACATACAATACTGTATTCTTAATTGTAACCCTTCCAGCTAAAGTCATTTATTGTGATTTTCTGTTTTCCACATTAAATCATTCTGCATAATTTAAAGAACATTCTGTGAAAATATTCTGAATCAAATATGAAATTAATAGCTTTCAAAAATCAAACTTTTATACTCGTTTGTCTGGTTTACAGACAGGGTCACAAATTTGCATATTATGGCTAGTTGAAAGAAGTATACGAATGTACAAATTGTAATAGTATAGCATCAATCAAACAAACAATTACATTTATAGCATCAAGTTAATACTATGCTCAAGACTAACCTTGCTTTCCTTAAGATGGACCACCAAGATTCGATGCGCTGATTACTCATTGATGTACCATACATGTGACTTCTTAAACCAGAATAGTAATCTGTATGGTGATGGTGGAGAGTGCACTGTATTGCTGCTAATGTACCGTTTTCTGTTCCACAGTCCGTTCGTAATCTCATAGGAACAACACCCATGCGTTGTACACAGGAAATGAAGTTGTGTGCAATGACAGCAGGGTCGTTGTTTGTATGTCCACAAGTAAGCCACTTAACACGCCTCGAAAAACCATCAATGCAACCCGATATAGCGAAACCAAATGGTTTCAGTTTATCGTACCCATCTACATGCCATAGATAGTTCGGTCCCATGGAATGATATGTACGCCGGACAAATCTACGACGTGTTCTCTGAAATGTCCCTTGTGGGTTTAGCTCCTGCATCAATCGCATAACATCATCCCGTTTTACATGCAACTTGTGTTTCTGCTGAAGTGCCAACCACATTGTCCGGTAGCCGAATAACTGTCCTGGTCCATGTAGTTCCGCTCTTATGGCATTCCTGACATCGTGTAATGGGGAATAGTTTTTTCTTCTAAACATATTTGCTTCCTTTAGATGTGTTTTCAGACCTGCAAACTTGTCGCTTTTCGGCGACAATCGCCGTTTTCTTGGTCAATTGGGTCATTCACGTGAATCGCGTAGAACCGTAGAGTTTTTTTTTGAGGTGGTGGGGGGGGGGGTCGGGAGTCTGCCCTTTATCTGAATGCCATGCGGGCTAGAATTGCCAAACATTATTGGATAATTCTTATAATTGACACTTCTCTGGGCCAATCGGAATCTTGGCATTTGCTTTTCTCTGGGCCAATCGGAATCTTAGCACTTCCTTCAGAATCTTGAAGACAGCGCGCGAGCGCGGTCCTTTGGATGAGAGACACACCTGGCTACCACGCGAGTCTGATGGACACTTTTAATGTGAAGGAACCATCTTATTCAAGGTAAGTCAACTTTTTTGGACCAAAAACAACAACTATTTGTTTGCTTGATTTAAATTAGCGTTAGCTACCGCTTATATTGTATTTTTGAGGAATGAGTCTACGCCGAGTAATGCACAAACGTAGACCTTGCATAAAGTTTGCCTATGCTTCGAGCAAAATTACTAATGTTAGCTAACTTAGCAGGACGATTGTTAGCTAGGCTTATCGTTACCCGGGTGCTCTGCCCCTGAGTTCAAAGATATACGGCTACTACTCGAATTCTGAGCTAACGTTACCCTGAATAACTTCATTACGGTGGCTGTGGTGCGCGCTTGCGCAGGCAGTCATTCGTGATGTGGGTAAATGTGACTGTTTACACAATAGCTGATGCGAGAGTAATGTTAAAGGAAAACCCACCGTTTTCAATATTTTACTATGTTCTTACCTCAACTTAAACTAATTAATACATACCTATCTTTTTTAAATGCATGCACTTAATCTTTGTACATCGCGTTGTGAATGTGATTTAGCCTAGCCCCGTTCATTCCTGGTGGCTGTATACCTGGTAAACAGTAATTTTTAACAACATAGGGCTGTTTAGACAAAACAATCTGGCGAGCGTGTTGTCCTAGGCTAATACACCAACATCAAATTTCTGTATAATAAAGGGCTACATTTTGCATCAAAGTCTGTCAATGAAATCTTTACATTATGTTGTAAGTTGAATTTACATTATGAACACTAGCACTTTGAGATTGTTTATTCAATGTAAGTAGCCCTACATATAAAATGCATTATTATTATAATTATTGAACAGAAATGTATGTTGATATTCACTGCATATCAGCCATACAGTATGGAGACACGTTGTTTTATCATATTAGTCCTATGTATGATAGTTTGCAAGGTTATATTTTAATGATTTTAATTTACTTTCAGGCAATGGTTCTGGGCACTTTGGTGGAGCACTCACTGCCATTCACAATGGCCCGTCATCGTCATCCTTGCACAGATGCCGGCTGAGGACAAAGTGGCTCTGTCGCACGAAGCTTTCGCGAACATCGGCAAAATATATATATATATATATTTATTTCTGTCTGTCTCTTGTTATTTTTTATTTCAGTGTCATGCTTCACAACACTTCCAGGCGTTTCCGTGAGTTGTAAATAAAAACATTTGTAAAATATTAAATGTGTCATTCTCCTTAAGCTTCAAGGATGTTTTAACATTGATTTTTAATTAAAGTATGCTGATTTTTGTTAAGTCACGTCCAGAATCATATTAAAATCACACAAAAAATAGAGCTGGGGTAACCGCCCCAATAGTACCCCCCCCCACCCCTGGGGGCGTGACACTGTCACCTTTTTTACTCTGAGGAGTTTGCAGGTCTGGTTTTAAAGGAGCATTTCACCCGTGGAAACATTAATCTTTATTAAAAGTGGAACATATTTGTAGTCGAAATGTAACATAAATTTAGAATATGGTGCCTATTTGACAGAGAAAAGGAGTGTTTGTAGTCTCACCCCCTCTACAAAGATATTGGACTTCCTTCTTTCAATGATGCAAAATGACGATTTTTACATCATTGAAAGAAGGAAGTGCAACACTGAAATCCATATTTCTCCCGTCTCAGGGGAAACGGAGGGACTGATGCATGACCATTCTAAAACATGACTGGGTTTCTAACTATACAAAGCTTAATGCAAATGGGTGAAGTGTCCCTTTAAGAGAGCGCATGCTAATCTTAATGCCATGGTAAGTTGAAAGCATGTCCAAAATCACGGCATATGAATGTCCGTCCTCAAAATAGCGTTGAATGTATTCCATTCTTCTGCCTTCAAGTTTGTTGATTCAAAAAGTCTTACTTCCTGTATATCTTGATTGACAGATGTGTCGTCCAATCAGCAGTAACCAATCCACGACGTGTCATCCAATCAGCAGTAACCAATCCACTAACACATTGTACCTACCTTTTCCGGATGTTCTGATTTGCTGTTGTGATTTCTGACTTTTTATTTTGCTTTCTGGTTTGTTATTTTGTTTTCTGGTTTGTTATTTTGTTTTCAGATTTGTCGTTGAAGTTTCTGACTTGTTGTTTTGATTTCTGATTATGCGTTCTGTTTTCTGAATTGTTATTTTGTTTTTAGATTTGCCTTTGTGTTTTTAATTTGTTGTTTTAATTTGGGTTTTGCTGTTTTGTTTCGCACTTCCTGGCCACCGTAAAAAAATTATTTCAGAAAAAAACATTTGCACATTATAACAAAATACTTGTTATTTTGAATGTGGTCGCTCATGAATGCATATACACACACACACACACATTACATGAATATATTTATTTATAATTACAAATGTCTTATGTTTGCCAAATAACCTATATTTCTCAGCTGGTAATACTAATATTGTCCACCACATATCTTATTTTCTAGTTTTTAGTTTGTATATTATGTGCATTGGATTCATATAGCTAAAAATATGATGCATTTATATAACATGTCATAGAAAAATGAAACCATGTAAAACTCGTATCTTAGTCATCTCCAATGTTACTTTATAATCAAAACAGCTAACAAGAAACAAGAAATGTAACGTTAAATAAATAATGAACAAAAGAATCCAAACTTACTTTATCCAAGCGAGCGCAGCTGAGCTCATAGTCCGGTCCATCTCTCCTCGACGACGCGGTTTGTTTATATCCAGTCTTGCATTGTTGCTCCGCGGTCGTGCTCTTTATCAACTTCTCCAAACCACTCTCAACACAAAAAAGTCATCTGCAGGCGACGATCCACGATGGAGATGATATTTCTAACCTTTGGAAAGGTTCTCAGCGGCTCCGGAGAGCCTAGCCAGCTGCTATGCTACCCAAACAAACAAACGCGCACGGAGGGGGCGTGGGCATTTCTCTCAGTGCGCTTCTGTAGATTTGCGCAGAAGTACACTTTAATGACGTAAGTTGAATCCTTGTAATCGTTTCATGATTGGTTAGTACCCATGTCAATCAAAGCTTTGCTGGCTATGCATTGGCTGGCTTTGTTTTGGCGTAATCCAGTCAAAAGCCTATGGTGAGTTGAAGGACATCTAGCTAGGCAAATCATTGCTCGCATGACATTTTGAGTTGTCAAACCTTTTCTGATTGGACAAAACAGAAAAATAGGGCGGGATATTTATCGGAACAGTCTAACGAAGCAGGAAGAGAAGGATTTTCACTGATAAAAATCGATATTTGATAGAAAATAAACATGATCGATCATACTTGGCGGACGCGCGGATGTAAACAAAGGAGGATATTGCTGGATTTTTCACTATTTTTCGTTGTTTTGGATTAAAACGTGGGATGCTTTTTGAAGAGTGGACCCTTACGTTGCAATGTACGTTGAAGTTTTTGGGAATTGTCAGAAATTATCAGAACCATATGGCAAGATATGTGAGTACCCACAACCATTTTTATATGCATTCTGTCTGCATTTCATTTAACCCTTTCCACACAAGTGTATTGATTGCAAAAATAAGCTCAGAACATGAATTTAGAGTGTTTAAACTTTCAAATAATGCAAAGTTTATGATTGTTGATTGAATATTTAATGTTAAACAAAGTACAAAAACACGTAAAAACCCCCCCTAGGGCCCGCCGCCGGGCCGGTGCGTGTTATTAAAGAACATAGGAAAACCTCTTAGTTTCAGACAACATAATATAAAAGTTATCAGCAAAAAAGATGTGTTCTTTTTCAGTGAAATCTCTCCCTCTCTTCTTGAGGAGCACTGACAACTAGAACACTGAAGGAAATGTGATTGGTGCTTGCAGTGGCAATACAAAGCTCACAAAATGTTACAGTGGTGTTAATGAGTCAAAAGAGCCCACCCCAATGTCTCTATGATGTTTTGATGCAGAAATATAGCTCTTGCAAAAACGGTTGATAAGGTATTCTCATTGATTGTTAGGGAGTGAATAGGCAACCACCAATGATTATACTTCAAACCATGAAAGAAATTATCCATGGTTTTAGATGTGTTGTTGCAGTATTTTTAGGCAAAAAAGCCATTTTCCAAAAAATCAATTTCGTTTTGAAGTTAAAATCATTTAAGTGTAAAACACAAAAATTGAAGGTAATTTTTTGTTTTTCGCAAATTTCTGCCATTTCTGATGAAAATTTTAATATAGTGCCAATAGGGTTTTTTGTTCAGAAGCTATAGTTTTGTTTGTATTTTAATGGTTTCGAGTTGATCAAAATAATGCTTGCGAAAATATTGACAGGTGTGTTTTTAGCGCTATTTTGCTGCGCAGGACTAACCAAAATGCGAAACCTGGCATGTTTGGTATTGGTGGACTCAGCAACGATTCAGGACTCATAGGAAACAAGTCTCATGAAAATACGTCGACCATAGCTAATGTTATAAGCATGTAATACAGTTGTCCGACCACAAGTCTGTGCTGCGAGAAAATTGTGCAGGCCTGCTGTTGGAAAGCATCTTTTGCAACGATTTTTGTGTGAGCATATCAGTGAACACCCCTGACCACTCGTGAGTTTCATGTCTTTGTAAATGAAAGTTTAATGCATTTTAGGAAGGATTGTTCCAGTGCACCGATACACACATTGTAGAGGTGGGAGGTGAAACCACAAATATCCGAAAATCCTCGGGGCAGCCGCATATGTCGAAATTTCAGTCAAAACCATTCTATTTCATCATAAACAATCTGAAAACAGGGCTTTACGTGTAAAATACCGAACTTGTCCTTTAATAGGGTCCGAAACTGAAAGCAAAGACCCTTTTCAAGGAAGCCTGCAAGATTAGCATAGCAACGCTGCTAACGTAACTATACACAGGGAAGGAGACCACAAGCAGTTTTTAATAAACAGATTGAAATATAATCTTAAATTATGGTATGAAAATGTAAACTGTAACGGACTGTCGTTACACTCTGAACTAGTGCTGTGTTAAAAATACCGATACGACGATACATTGTCATGGACGTCTGACGATGCGCACATCGATACAGCACCTTCCGTATCGATTCGGATGCACTTTTGAAAGTAGCGTGATGAATCACTGTTGATCCATGATCCATATGGAAAGGACGCATGTATCCCGCAGAGTAGGCTACGCAGAGTTAAAGGTAGCGGGGTACACTTTCACTTTGCGTGTCTGTCTTGCTGGAACACGTGTCTGCATAGTGAGCCGCATGCTTGATTACGCATATTTAAAATCAATGAGTTCAGTATGAAAGCGCAGATATCTTAGCCTATACTACTGCAAAGGGCTTTATTAGCCACTCTCTTATAAAACTGTACTAACGCATTTGAAAAGAAACACAATAAAGTTTTGCATGTGTTAAGTGTACGCCTAGAGAAGAGATACAGAGCTGCTACAAACTATTACTGTCACATTAATAATCTGATTTCTATTAAATAGTATTAAGTCTGACTGCATGTTTATATAGATATATTCATAGATAAAGAATAATGAGAGACAAATATAACGCCTAGAGCAAGGCACCATCTTTGTAAAACTGCTTAAAAAAAAACATAAGTTAAAGTGCCCATATTATGACTGCTTTTCCACAAGTTAAATAGGTGTATGAGTTTCATAAAGCATGTTTCAAAAGTTGTTTGCTTGAAATAGCTTGTAGGAAAAGATTGTTACCCATCTCTAGTAGCCTCTGTTTTAGTGCATTTCGGATTGTGCCGTTTTGAGGTGGTCATTACATATTTATGAGCTGCTGCTACTTTGGCCACGCCCCACTACTAACGTCATGTGCGCGTGCTCAGTGATATTGTGAGTAGTACAGACCATACTGTGTTATTATTTTTATATATTATTATTAATGGTTTATGTTGGCAACAGACAAATCAAGCAGAAAAGTATCACTAATAAGTACACTACAGGAGAAGAAACTCATGACACACAATGATTCCAGAGTAAATTGTGATGTAGCAGTCTCAACAATTCACTCGTTTTCCCTGGACAATGCTAACATATTCCCTTTATAAAACATTTTCAAACGCATTATTTTCGCAAATTACAGAAATTAAGACCCGGCGGGGGATGTATACTGCTTGTGGACCGCGTGCTAATTGCTAGAAGCTAGCGGGAGGTCCGGACCGTAAAGTTATAAGAGACTCAAGGGTACGTTAGCCTCGTCAGAAAAGCTGGGGCGGTAAGGCCCGGTCTCGGTTAGTTTGGCAAAACACTTTTAGTTTGGCAAAGCACTATTACTTAGTTCTTGTAGAATTGTAAAATAAAGCCGTTAAATTTTTTATTAACTTTTGAAACCACGCTGCAAACTATCTAGCCTGCAAAAATATCTATATAGCCTATTGTTTACAAACAATATTAATATCACTATACATTTAAAAGGTATAATTTACGGGATTAGCATCAATGTATGATCTCTGTTTTGAGATACAGATGCTCTAGCATCATAAATTTAGTATTTTGTGACAGAAGATGACAACATGCAAAATATAATGTGACTTCTTACCTTTTGTGTTAATATAAAGATCGCGAATCGCATCCAGTGTCTGTCTCAGATGTGTGAATGATCCATGAAAGTCCAATAAAATACATTCAATAACTATTTTTGTACACAAATACGTATAATCAGTGAAATATAGATATAAAGTCTGTTGTTTACATCATATTTCGTATGAACGTCTTATCGCCTACAATCTGAGGACTATTTGCGTCGTAACACACTGTATATGAGATCACATTTTAGGTTTAAAGCTGCCGTCGGCAACTCTGGAGGATTAAGCAGTTTTTAAATGTTTACAATTTCATGTCCCTCCCCCACTACCTCCGTGCAACCTCCCTCAGACCTCGTTCTCGTCAGCGCGTGTGCAAAAGTATTATTGTGATCGCATACTTAGCAAGAATACTTAGATTACTTACATAACACCCCGAAATACAATCAATGGTTGATAAAGCACAATTACCTGTTGAGAAGAAATGTGGCAAGCTCTGCATCCAGCTTGAAATCTCGTAGATTCCTTTCAAATGCCGGTCCGATATTGATCCTAGTTTTAATACGATCACAGTCGCTTTCTATATTTGTTTCCTTCTTTTCATTGGTTGTTTTCCTAGCTCTAGTTGTTAACCGAGAAATCGGAAGTTTGTTACTGAAAGTTCTCTCCGCCATCACGCTGTTCAAACCAAAACAACTATGAATTCAGGCGGATGCACGTGATATTGTAACGCGCGCGAGGGGGATGGGGATCTGTGGCGCGTGCAGGTACTGTGATTGACAGGCAGATTTTACACAGCCCTGCACTGATTGGACCAAATGAACCAACCTGCGCTGATTGGACCAAATGAACCGGGAGCGGTGGATTTTTGCAAAACAAATAACAGGCTCCAGGTGGAGCTTAGAAGCTCTGTTTTTTTTCTTAAACAGTCTAATTGATGTTGTTCTATCGGAGCATAGTGTTGGTTTCAGTGAATATGATCAAAAAATATGATAAAATAAGTTGCCGACCGCAGCTTTAAATAAACATGCGTTTTAACTTTGTTTTTAAAAGTAGGCGGGAGTATAATCCATAATATCCAAATAGCGATGTTACTTCCGTGAGCCATGACAACAGTATAGAGGATATCAGCGAAAGTGACTGCTCTGTGCTTTCTAGCTACCTGGTGGGTGGAGACCTGCAAATGGGGTGGTGGACGGGAAAATTCAAACGGAATGTGACGAAACGGCTAGTTACGTCACAATGGCGCTGAGTTTGAACTTGTGCAATCTGAGACTCAAGGCAGAGGACATTCAGAAACCTGTATCTCACTCAAAACAGCATGGATAGATTTTTTACCAAGTTTGTATGCTTGTGGAAGCATCAGAGACACAAAATAACAACCCAAAACCCAGAAAAAGTTAGTTTTTCATAATATGGGTACTTTAAGTACTACTCTGGGATTTTAAGTATTTCTATGAGTTACCCCAGAAGCTAATAAATGAATGGCAAAAACACAACTGTTAAAACACTGCTTATTCAATGTACAATAAATAGATGTTAATAATAATAATAATAATGTTACTAAATTCTGAACAAAAATGTAATTCAAAATAGTCTTGTATCGTGAAGTGCACCGTATCGGGGCCCTTGTATCGGGATACGTATTGTATCAGGAAATTGTTGGTGATACACAGCCCTACTCTGAACGCCGCAACATATTTCACTGATCATTATTGATTGGCTGAGGCACCACACGCTAGCCAAGTTGCCTGTGTGTTTTCTAATGGAAGGTTGCCATAATATAAGCATTCTGGCTGAAAGTACGCAGCAGGTCCAGTGACGACAGGAAAAGTGCCCTTCGTATGCTTCTTGAATATAATTACAACAAACGGTGCATTAACGACTCGGAACACGAGGTGAACAACCATAAAAATAACACTTTAGGATAATGAAACTTGTATTTGGAACACTAGGTGAACAACCAGAAAAATAACACTTGAGGATAATGAAACTTGTATTTGGACATGTCATGGACGCATGGACTTTCATGCAGAGTGCCCATGTGAGGCGGAGTTATACACTGTGTCTTTTAGACATTATATTTCATTACGATAAGTTTAAATTGATTATTTTATCAAAAGACCAACTACATTGACTCATTTTACAATCCCACTCGCATGTTATTCAGACAAAATATTATCTTTAAGTTCACATGAGGAAGCTGGCGTTTTTACGCACACTTTCATGTCATTGGCTATATGCCACTGCAGTAAAGACTTATTGCACTATTATTGTTAATGATTATTCGATTGATTGATCGTTAATTTAAACAATTATCGAACATGGGAAATTGCATGAATTGACATCCCTAGCATGCACTTTTGAAAAGCCAGTAGTAGGGCTGGGAAAAAAATCTATTTGATTTTAAAATCGAGTTGGTAGGTCAAATCGAGTCATATTTTCAAAAAAATCGAGTTTTTTTAGATTTTTTTCTCCCCCTCTGCAGTATAACGCAGTACATACATTTTGCATTCGCCAAATCTTCCTTCAGGGTTTCCATAGGACGCTCCCTGCGGGGCAGCCCTCTGCCCCTCCCCTCTCCCGATGCCAGCACATGCATACACAAACAACATGGCAAAAACGGCCGGCGAAAGAGAGCAGCTCCTTCCAAAAAAATGCTCTTCGACTTCAGTCATGTGGAGTTTGTTTGGATTTGCGTGAATTTCATGTTGATGCAATTTAATTAAATATAATAAGTATATATTTCTTAAATATGTGTACAGTTTGCAATTATTTTGTTATAAATGGGGGCGGGGAAAAAAATCAAATCGAATCGTAAATCGAGTTTTTTATTAAAAAAAATCACAGATTTTTTTAGGGGGACAATTTGCCCAGCCCTAGCCAGAAGTAAACGTCAGTTCTGTAGGCTATAAGATGAATATATTTAATTTCACCTTAAACTAACATTGACTTAATGATTTAAAAAGCACCTGCTGTAACTAAGCATCTTTGTTTTACTTGTTGCACTAAACATTATTTGATTTAACATTTTTGAATAATTTATTTATATAGCTTAGTTTGGTTTTATTCGTTTAGCTTGACTGGTAAAGACCTTTTTTCTTTACCTAAAAATGTAGCTTACGGTTGGATGGAACCCGGAGTAATCTTATATACAGTGTGTTACGACGCAAATAGTCATCAGATTGTAGGCGATAAGACCTTCATGCGAAATCTGATGTAAACAACAGATTATGTATCTATATTTCACAGATTATACGCATTTGTGGACAAAAATGGTCATTGGATGTATTTTTTTGGACTTTCATGGATCATTCACACATCTGAAACAGACTGGATTCGATTCGCGATCGTTGTATCAACACAAAAGGTAAGAAGTCATGTTATATTTTGCAGGTTGTCATCTTCTGTCACAAAATACTACATTTATGATGCTAGAGCGTCTGTATCTCAAAACAGAGATCATACATTGATGCTAATCCTGTAAATTATACCTTTTAAATGTATAGTGATGTTAAAATTGTTTGTAAACAGTAGGCTATATAGATATTTTTGCAGGCTAGATAGTTTACAGCGTGGTTTCGAAAGTTAAAAAAAATATTTAACGGCTTTATTTTACAATTCTACAAGAACTAAGTAATAGTGCTTTGCCAAACTAACAGTTTTTTGCCAAACTAACCGAGACCGGGCCTTACCGCCCCGGCTTTTCTGACGAGGCTAACCCCCGAGCCTCTTATAACTTTACGGTCCGGACCTCCCGCTAGCTTCTAGCAATTAGAACGGGGTCCACAAGCAGTATACATCCCCCGCCGGGTCTTAATTTCTGTAATTTGCGAAAATAATGCGTTTGAAAATGTTTTATAATGGGAATATGTTAGCATTGTCCATGGAAAACGAGTTTATTGTTGTCACAATTGACTCTGGAATCATTGTGTGTCATGAGTTTCTTCTCCTGTAGTGTACTTATTAGTGATATTTTTCCGCATGATTTGTCTGTTGGCAACATAAACCATTAATAATAATAATATATAAAATAATAACACAGTATGGTCTATACTGCTCACGATATCACTATGCACGCGCACATGACGTTAGTAGTGGGGCATGATCAAAGGAGCAGCAGCTCATAAATATGTAATGACTAGCTCAAAACGGCACAATCTGAAATGTTCATCAGAAAAAAAAATATTTATTTTATTTATAACAACATGAGAGACATTTTTAGGTATACAAATACACACAAAAAAATTATCATTTATATTGCCACACAATGTGTCGGTTTATGTTTCAAAACATTAGATTTCTGTATGGTTTTAACTTTGGAATTCTAAAAATGTATTATTATTACTAGTAGCTTTACAACTGATCAGAGTTTCAAAGT
Source organism: Misgurnus anguillicaudatus (assembly GCF_027580225.2). Classification (NCBI taxonomy): domain Eukaryota; kingdom Metazoa; phylum Chordata; class Actinopteri; order Cypriniformes; family Cobitidae; genus Misgurnus; species Misgurnus anguillicaudatus. The sequence continues at coordinate 44,452,240 of NC_073344.2, read as the reverse complement.
TAGGATGTTGATATACAGTTATCCAAGATCATGATCAATCCCTGATGAAAAAACAACAACATATTAACCAGCAAGATCAGCTAATGTTGTGTTTTGGTGTTGGTATACTGGTGACCCCCAGCTAAAATTCTACCAAACCAGCATGAACTAGCCTGGGAATTACATATACTTCAGAAGCCGTTGCCGGCATGGCCTTAGCTACCATTGAGGACAACGAGGTCATGTCCTGTGTCGTTTTTGTTTGAAGTTTCGTTTTATTTTGCTGTGAAAATAGCAGACGAGACAATTATCCTTGTAATGCTCAGTTAATTATCTGAAGTAAACCTTGATGATGTATGCAGCCTGAATATGCGACCTCCGGAGGATGCAGCTTTCTGTTTGAACATTTTACAGTGCATGCATTATATTCTTATAGTCTTTTACTGCGTGTCCTTTTTTGTTTGTGTTTCCAATATTGTTCGTTTGGGAACTCGTATGAAGTCTGAGACGCGTTGTGTTTGTCTGTTGATCAGTGTCAGATGTCTCAGCAGATTAAACCCTCACTCAGAGTTTACATGATTTAATGTCTGCATGTAGTCTGACGTTGTCATACTCAATTATAGTCAGAATTTGAGTCTGATACTGCTTCATTGGGCTATGATTTTTGGCGTGTCTCAACCGAAAAATGTCTCTGCACTGAATTGGATAGACCTACAACCAATCAGAGCTATGGAGTGTGTGATGTATGTTGAAATGGCGTCTTTTGCAGCCTGACCTAAATGCTAGTTATTTCGCTACAATGACACTAACATTATGATTATACATAGTCGGAGTTAGCAAACGTACATCAACACCTACTATGTTTACAACATTTCATTTATATCACAACATTGTAAGTGTTACTAAGTCATAGTCAGACTATCTCTTACCCTTCAGCAGCCACGATTCCGGGCTTCTGAAAAAAGCTAATTATATCCATCTCGTTGTGCATGCCGAGTTGCATTGCTGTGATACCTATTTCAGTTGCTTCTTTAACTTGGTCCTCCATAAGTGCGACCAAAGGAGAAACCATAGAAATTATATACGTAGACACCTCGTAGACTGAGCTGCCTATTGGAGCTGACGTATCGCGTGGCCGCCATCTTGGATATTTAGGCAGGACGCTGTCACACATTGAAAAATACTGCTTTCATGCTAAAATACTTTGTATTATGCTCTTTAAGTATGGCATATTGACAGAGGCAGACACTACTTAAGTATTTTACTTTCTACATAAAAGTACATTTTCAAGTATCTGCATTTTATCAGTGTTTTTCTTTGGAAAACTTATTTTCCAAAGCATATTATCATAATTTTTGCTCCACTACATTTCATAATTTCAAGTTTTTGGTTTATACTTAATATTTAAGTACATTAAACATCTACTTTTTTACTTTTACTTAAGTAAAAAGTACTTTTGTACTTTTACTCAAGAAAAGTAAAAGTACACAATTTTTATGTAATTTTTACGGAATTAGGTATTCAATTAATTTTAATATGCAATATAAAATGAATACACAGTATGACTCTATGATTTGGAATGTAGTGAAAAAATGTTTAGTATAGTCAATTTTTTATCAGAACTTCTCAGTGATTTTAGTCCCGTCCGAATGCTTCATGTCAGTAAACATCACGGAATGTCAGTAAAGATTACGGCGACTTTTACCATTTCATCATTTTCTGTAATTTTGGGTATTTTCTTTTCAAATATAGAAGCACTTAAAGAAGCATTCACTTGCATTCTAGGCGGTGAAACAATTCAATGTTTTACTGAGATTTCTAATCCCGTGCAAATTGACCATCAGTATACAGACGTCCTGTGGTAAAATTACATTACTCCATCTATTCTACCCTCGTAAAACTAATCCCGTCCGAATCATAGACTGTAAGGTCCGAATAAATTATGTAGAGTAAAAATACACCTACTCTTTGGAGATGACGTGGGAAGTTTAAGACAGATGGGGTCGCACCATCTCTAAGCCTGACAATCTGACCCGTCCTTTCAAAACCATCAGGCTTGAAGGGCTCACTACAGAGCTTGACGACTCTGTCACAACAAAACCCTCCTGTTTTACAGCAACTTCCCATTGCCTCCTCATGCCTGTATCACTGGGAAACCTTCAAATGTGAAGAAAAAACAGCGAGAGATCATGAGAAAGAGAGAACCAGTTCCTGCTGAACATTGACATATTATTATAAACAATAACGTAAAATAACCAAAATGATTGTTCAATCTTGCGTGTGAAATGTAATCCCATGTGATCAGGAATCAATACTGCGCCGGTTATTGCAACCGTAAACTAAACAAAATACGGGCATAGTTGCTTTCTTTCCGATTCAACAGATTCAACACACGCGCTCTTCGGTGACATGGTTGATTACGTTACCGTTGATCATCTATCCATCATCGTATAAAGCCCGCCCTGACAATTTGATTGGTTCGACCAGCTTTGGGTCTAGCATAGTAGCTCCTCAACGGAGAAACCCCAGACCGATCTTCCAGTCCTCAAAATGTTGTGGGCGGGGCTAAGATCGGCTGGCACCCAGGCTAGTCTGCATGTTCTTGCTCAAAAATGACAGTGACAGTATCACTTCTATTGTTCATCTAAGAAATGAACATATATTAAATATTTAAATGGATTTAAACATTGTTTGGCTAAAAATAAGCATTTCTTCGTTTAAAGTGAAAGTGAAGATAGCATCTGCGAAACGAGTCCACTATCGCCCCCTGCAGGCATTTGTTATAACACATAATGCTTTTTATTTATAGACCACAAATGTAATGTGTTTTTTAATGTAATGTTGTTTAATGTAACTTGTTTTTGATACTTTATGTGAACCAATTATTATTGCATCTTTGTTATTATGTAATTTTAAAGTCTATTGCTCACTTGGCTCTATTTTTATTACCCAAAAATAACACATTACTTCATTATCAGTTAGCAAAATAATTGTTAGGGTCAGTCCTTGATTAGATAAAACATTTTAAAAAAATGTGATTTAAGTTTCTTAATCATTTAATTTATCATTAAGGATTTCTTAAAAAGTGTAAAAATTTTGTCTCGTGGATTGAGTGTCTCCTCACACCCCTATGCACTTACTGTATACCAGTAATTCTTAAAGTGTGGTCCGCGGACCACTAGTGGTCCGCCAAACCCCCCCAGTGGTCCGCCAAAAGATGACCTATACCAGGCAATTGTTTATACAATCGTCACTTATTTAAGAAGATTTTTAATGCACTTGTGAAACTGTGATATCAGTTCTTACCCTTTTGTTTTAATAACGTAAAAATGGATCGGTGGCTAAACCAAAGAGGAGTCAAAAGAAATGATCAAGCATCCACTGAGTTTTTGTTTCATGTGTAAAATCCATGTAATTTCAGTGATTTTGGACATTTAGGGGAACATTTTCTTAGCTTTTTATTGTTACTATTGTTACAACTATAAACTTCATACCCACCACCTCAGTTTTAAACTAATGGCTCTTTGGAATGACATTAAGTGGGACCTTGGCTGTTACAATATGTTTAATTGCAGTTTTTTTTCACATGTGCAGTTTGTTGTTCATATTAAGCTGCAACTCATTTCACATTTACTTTTTCAAATGAAATAAAATTCATATAATCATTTCTGAACATAGCATTGCATTTGTGTTAAAAAAATGTGTTTTTGACTTAAAACAGTTGCATAATAAACTTAAATTTAGCTTATCCTTCCTATTTTGTTGTTTTTTTGGGGGGCGTGTTAGAGTCGGATTCTGTCAGGTGGTCCTCAGAAAAAATTGGAAGATAAAGTGGTCCTTGGGCTGAAAAAGTTTGAGAAACACTGCTGTATACAAAGGCTCAAACTTTGCAGCCAATGACTCTGCATTATATAAATGCAGAAGCCACTACTCTGATGAGAGGCAGAGCATCTTTCTTTCAGAAGCAAATTTATTTCTCAAGTGTCATTTTTTGTGTTTGGCGGGGATGTCCTCTGTATTTGAAAAATACGGCCTTGGTTGCCGGGGTTGACTAGCCATTATCGAAACACTGAACTTTTGGTTGATTAAACCAACATTTGCTTATCCTAATCATGTCGGTTCTAAAACATCTGATAAGAGTTAGTTCAGTCAACCTTCTACCAGTTTTAATGCGCACACATGGGGGGAATATACATACCAGCTTCCTTGAATACACATCTGCTCCCCTGCTTTGAGTTAAGCTGTATGACAAACGGCGCTGGGCTGAAGGACGATTTCATTGCAGTTGTGGCTTAAATTGCGTGCGTGTATCACGCGTGATTTTTTTTCCCCAAACCAGTTCAGATAGGAGTTTTACTTATACATGATCTCAGGGGCAGAAAGAAATTTGATTGGTTCACAAAAATGACCAATGAAAGTCCTTAACCGGAGCCTTCAAGGCAGCTTCTGCAGTGAAACAGTTCGAGCTCACCGTTGGTCAGGTGAGTAGCGCAGATGGTTAGATAGTAATGTGACTGGTTTGGAATTCAGCTCGAAATGTCTGACTTATTGCCCTCTTTATTTTTGCTTTTTCTTTCTTTTTTTGTGTGTTTTTTGTTTGTGTGTGTAATATGTAGCCTATAAAAAATCTGCATAAATAACATTTACTATATATATACTATATATCCTATATATAGCCTACGTTCGTGTGCTGAAACAGGCCAAAATTGTTAAGACATCTTATAAGGCCTACATATTGCATTTGCAGCCAACAACGTAAAAAATATATTTATGAATAATTTGATATATAAGCAGATTATGTATTGATGTTTGTTACCTTAAGAAAATTAACCATGTAACTACAGTTAAACAAAAAACATGCTTCCTATAGTTAAACCTATAGTTACCACAAAATAATGGTGCTAAAAATATGGTTAAACAATGGCCACGGCAGTAATTTATTTTGCTAAAGATAATGAATATACAGAGAAGAAATACTAGTCAGGGGGCCAATTCTGAAAAGGGCTTCCGTTAAGACTTTTGCGGACATGTTTTGGTACAAGCTGTCACCCTATTTTTTTGTTAGAAGACACCTATAGGTAATACTTAAAAATAGTATCAAATGAAAGCAAACACTCATGGGATGTCTGCTGAAGTGTCAGAATCTATGGGAATGAGTCAAGCCAAGTTTAAAGCTTGTAGGGAGAGACAGTGCAATGATGCACAAGTTATAAAACTTTAATGTCAAGTCGAAATGTAGAACTGTAGATGGTGGTCTATGGTGCTATTTGACTTCATTAATGAACCAGGTTGTAACACATACTATATTTAATTGACATATCACTATGGTTAATAATTCTATCCTAACATAACTGTTCTCTCACTTCTTTGGGGTTAGGGGTTAGTAACTAGTTAGTAGTAATACATGGTAATGAAGAGCACCTCGAACATTAAAAAGTAAAGTTTGATTTAAGTTCAGATTTAAAGACTTTACCGCATGTCTGGATTTTAAACTTTATACATACACACGTGAGGAAGATCTTTATTTATGTCTGGACATTGAGGAAGCATTTATCTTTATCGTTACCTAAGAAGAACAATGGAGGACGCACTGGAGGAGGATATTGGAAGTAAGTAACAGTTAATTTATACTATTTATATTTGCTATCATGTAATATGCTCATGGCTTGTGCAGTTCAGCCTACGCACAGTAAGCATCAGCAGACGGCACGCTTCGGATTGAAAAAGTTTTGCATTGTTTACAAACGAGGAAGCGATCTCACGTAATGGCGGATTTCACTGTTGTATGCTGTACAATGTTAAACACAGTTATTCACTTATATCCTTCATGGCAACTTTCAGTAAGCCTGCACTGCTGTATCTTTTAAGTGTGTGATGTAATATGATTCCATGTTTGCATGCTTATTTACAAACGAGGACGCAATCTCACGTAATGGCAGATTTCACTGTTGCATGCTGTACAGTGTTAAACACAGTTATTCACTTATATCCTTCATGGCAACTTTCAGTAAGCCTGCACTGCTGTATCTTTTAAGTGTGTGATGTAATATGATTCCATGTATACATGCTTATTTACAAACGAGGACGCAATCTCACGTAATGGCGGATTTCACTGTTGCATGCTGCACAGTGTTAAACACAGTTATTCACTTATATCCTTCATGGCAACTTTCAGTAAGCCTGAACTGCTGTATCTTTTAAGTGTGTGCTGTAATATGATTCCATGTTTACATGCTTATTTACAAACGAGTACGCGTGACCTCCCGTAATGGCGGATATCTGTTACATGTTGTACAGTGTTAGACACAGTTATTCACTTTCGTATCCTTCATGGCAACTTTGAGTAATGCTGCACTGCGGGATTTGCTGTAAAATGATTCCATATTGTTTACATGCAAGGCAATTCCATACATTGCGCTTTACACGCGACACCGTTTTTATGAGTGCCGCGTTACACGGAGACGCGAGCCCGCGCACATGGCCGCCATATGCAATGTGTTTTTAAAGTTCATACACGCTTACAGAAACTCGTTTAAAACAGAAGCTAGACGATAAGGGGATGGGCATCTGAAAACAGCTTTTTATATAACTAATCACTGCAGATGTTTATCTGAGATGTTCTGAATTTAGTTTGTGTACATGATAGTTTATATGAATGTACTATCAGTGATATTTACCCATCAGTTATATATGTAAGGATATTTCTGTGGACAATTTATGCTAACAGCTGTCCATAACTCTCTTACAGGTCTGCATCCCTCTCATCAGTACAGAAACTATGAAGTGGAAAAACACTTTTTGGACATAAAGTTATATGGTAACATTAGCCACATGACCAGCTCTGTTGTTTATCAGTTTCTTATACAAGTTAAGTTTTTGAATTGAATTTGTTTCTAAATAAACTGAAAATGTCCTACTGACCTTCATTTCTATTTTGATTATATTGTTAACTTCTTAATAAACCTCAAACAAACATGTATACATTTGTCCTCACATTCTTTACTGTAGTTCCCAACATTCCTGCCTCATTATGCAGCTCATTATGCGAGCCTTTGTTTGCTAGCTGTAAATCAATCCTTTCTCGCATACGGCCCCTCTAAACAAAAACTGTCTTACAATTTCTAAATCAATATACTGGTTTATGTGAATGAGTAAGCAGAATGATTTTCACATCATTTTAATGAGAAAACTATTGACGATTAGATTCTGTTTAGAAAAGTCTTGTTAAAACATGTTTAGTATGTGTTTTGTGGACTTATATCAGTGACTTAAAATTTTTGCTTTTTTAAAAACCACGCATAAACATTTTTCTCTCAAAAATACAAACATGTACATACATATAACTCATATAATATTTTAGCCCAGTTTGTGCTGAACGCAGTGGTATAAGACACTTGCCATTAATATGTTTAAAGCAACTGAAAAAAGACCAAATGTAAGAGCATGTCAGAACCTCTGACAGTGTCCCAAAATGGTCGGACCCCAGAAGGTTAATGTCCTAATGATCAGCATACTTATTTGTATGTCCCACAGCTGACATGGAACGTTATTAACCTGTTCGGGAACTTCATTTTTTTTTGCTCTAACCGGTTCAGGAACGTCAGTTTTAGGGTAGAACCGAAAACCGGAAACGTTAAAATACTGCTTCTGTTCAGAACGAACCAATTGGGAAAAAACCTGTTCAAAGCCCTGGTTTGCAGACAAACTGTTCTTCATGTGCCATTGCCACTTTTTCATCATCATCGGGCGGCAGTGGCCTAGTGGTTCATGTAGGTTGTCTACAAACCGGAAGGTTGGTGTTTCAATCCCCGGCTCCACTGGACCAAGTGTCGAGGTGTCCTTGAGCAAGACACCTAACCCCAGCTGCTCCCGACGAGCTGTCAGTGTATGAATGTGTGAGTGAATGGGTGAATGTGAGGCTAATTGTAAAGCGCTTTGGATGGCCATAGGTCTGTTAACAGCGCTATATAAATGCCGTCCATTTACCATCATGATTAGAAAGTTTGGTTCAGACTGTTGACTCTGCTGTGATCATCTTCTCTGGATCTGCTGCCTCATGCCAAATCACAGCTAGGCTGACACAACAGTGCCCAATGTGGTGTGGTACTCTTGTGGTATTTATTGATTATTATTTTTTAATGATCATGCTTGCACATAAATTGGATTATATTGCACATTTGCCCAAAATTACAGTAGGACATAGAAAATGGAAGCACTTTGGGGGGGATCTGATTTTACCACTTTTAAGAATATAATGTTAAAATGGTCAAAAAAACATTTACTAAGCTGACAACCTGGCTAGAACACATGTTGAGGGATTAAATATTAATACTGGATAGGTTGTATGCTTGTACCAAAAAGTGTCCGACAAAGTTTTAATATCAGTTTTGGCCTCAGCTAGGCTGACACAACAGTGCCCAATGTGGTGTGGTACTCTTGTGGTATTTATTGATTATTATTTTTTAATGATCATGCTTGCACATAAATTGGATTATATTGCACATTTGCCCAAAATTACAGTAGGACATAGAAAATGGAAGCACTTTGGGGGGGATCCGATTTTACCACTTTTAAGAATATAATGTTAAGATGGTCAAAAAAACATTTACTAAGCTGACAACCTGGCTAGAACACATGTTGAGGGGTTAAATATTAATACTGGATAGGTTGTATGCTTGTACCAAAAAGTGTCCGACAAAGTTTTAATATCAGTTTTGGCCTCCTGACTATACCTTAAAATCAATATGCATTATTCTCGTAATGGCCAATATGCTTTTATGCGACAAATGAGAAATGGTGTAATTAGTGTTTAGTTTTAATTGAGCTGGTCGGTGCAATGTAATCCTGTGTTTAGGCTACCCATTCTCACCAAGATGCGTACAAATGAAAAGCAGTGTGATTATCGTGCAATAGATACGTTAAATTCCGCTTTTGCGTGCATATGATAGGCCAGTCCTTCCCATTCACTTATATGGCGAATCGTTTCGTGTCGTTTTATTTATTGTTTTCTCATTTGTTTTCTGTTTTTTAAACCATTTTTGCTTTGGGTTAGGGTTAGATTTCAGATTTGTTTAAGCAGGTTATTTAACTCATTCACCGCCATTGACGAGTTATCTCGTCATTTATGAGTTCATATTTAACTAATAAGTATGCCTTTCTGGACGAATTTCAAAGTGAAAGTGTAATACCGCTTTTAACGAATTTATCAAAAACGGAAGTTAAAAAAATATAACGTTTTATTTTAACTCTCTTTATGTTTGATAGTCATTCTGAGTCTGATCTCTAACATAAATTTCTTTACAAAAACGCAATTTTTTAAGCTTTTTGCTCAAAATGTTGTGTTTTTGAAGAGAAATATCCATATTTCAGTGGTTAAATTAAGTAGAAAAACTAAATATATAATGAAACGTTTTTTCCCCATTTTGTTTGTTTGTTTGTTTGTTTGTTTATTGCTTGTTTGAAAGCAGAGGGTGTGTTCTTTAATTTGATATAATTTGTATGTTTATATATTTATAGAAAATAATTTTTCCTGCAAGGAATTTTGTGAAAATTTTGTAAAAATCACAAAAATGCAGGTGGGCAACTTTTCTCAAAAAGGCTGGCGGTGAATGAGTTAATATACAGGTTTCTCCATGTTTTTGTTTATATTTAAGCCATGGTCGCTTGGAGTTGGGGTTAGAGATGGGGTTTGCTTTAGGATGTCATTTTTATTTAACAAAAAGTTGTTCTAATCCTAAACCCAAGCGACAATGGTAAAAAAACAGAAAACAAATGAGAAAACAATAAATAAAATGACACGAAACGATTCGCCATTTAAGTGAATGGGAAGGACTAGCGTATCATATGCACCCAAAAGCGGAATTTGGCGTATCTATTGCACGATAATCACACGACACTGCGTGTAATTTGTGGTGTTTTAAAATAGTGTCTTATAATGCAATACAGACAATACAAATAGGATCAAATGAATTTGTTTATTTTTTTTAAAGGTTTAATAAACGTTTGATGAACACGTAAAACACTTGTTTTTAAAAAAGAAAAAATATTAATGGAAATCCACAACCGAAGGTGAAATCAACATCTGTATTTTAAGCCTCCAAACCAGATATCAGAACTGCGTTGCCTTCTGTACAACCGAAGGTGAAATCAACATCTGTATTTTAAGTCTCCGAACCAGATATCATAACTGCGTTGCCTTCTTCCACAACCACGTTCCCTTCCTCTGTAAGCTGTGCCCCGCCTTCTGCATCACTATTACACCTGTCTTCCGCGCTGAGAGCATGAGCCGCTGCCTCCAACGAGCCAACTTCACAAGGACGAGTTGCCTCAATGGACAGAAGGAAACCGTCCAGGTTCACTTTGAGGTCAAAGGCAGGGAAAAAGGGACTGTAGAAAGTGATCCTCAATTGCCTCTGAGTCTTTTGACAAATTGGTCAGGCCAGCGCCGCGCAGATAGGTGGACAGGGCCGAGCTGGTCAACACCACACTCTCATCTCTGCCGTCACTGGAGACAATAGCTTTCCCTCCAAAAGAAGCAGAGAAACGAAGGGACTCCTGCTTCATCTTGCAGCATCACACCGGTGTATTGTGGACTTCTCTACGAACTCCCTCTGCTTATACTGACAGCTAGAACATTTCCTTTGAATAATCACTGCAATTCCCTCCTCCACCTCCAGATCAGCAATCTGATCTATGGTGCTGGATGGACCAGTACATAGACAGATACACCCATCTCTCTCTCGCGTGCATAGGTTCCTGAAGTTGTAAGAGTTGCCGACCTCCGCCGAGTTGACAAACCTGTCCCACAATGTCACCTTTATTTTTCCTGTCCTGTCACAGATCCACACCTCCTTAAGTTCACAGTCCATGCCGTTTACGCTCACCACTTTATTTACACATCCATGCACTCTAATCTTTCCATGGACCTCTCCCACCTAAACACACCACAAACACAACATTACTTTTCTGTCCATTACGACTACAAATAAAGCAGTCGGGAAAAGTCACCTTTGCAATTCATACCTTCTGCTTTGGACCAAGCGCTTTCACCTCCGCTATTGTCATTGCTTTGCAGCTTACGGGCACGGATCGCATAAACGAAAGACTGGTCACTTCCACGCTCGTCATGCGAGAGCACAAGACATCAAATCCATCTGGATCAGAAAAGCCTGTAGGAAAATCAAAACAGTTTTATTAAAACAGAGCCCACAGGCAATCCAGCACTGAACGACAACACATCAGTGAGGCTTTTCTATAAAAAGAACTAGGCTACTTACTTATACTGCGCCTGACATTGCGCAGCCTTACAGCATTTCCATTCTTTTCGGCTTGACTGAAGATTGCTTGCTTTTCCATAGAAAAAACAACAACTCTATGGTACTCTGTCCTGGCGCTCTGAATAACAGCAGTAAAATATGGAGAAATGTTGCGACTCTGCCTTCTGGGTGAAACGTTATAAATGAACCCTTCGACCGCATCTTCACCCTTCTTTGGGATCTTAGCAGGGCTAGCCATTTCTGGGAAAGATGCCGTGGTCCAATTTTCCTGTCTTGAACAAATGACAAAATATGCCAACAGAGACCTATTATACCTGTGATATGCTAATTCAGCTTAGACTGATAATTAGCCACTTATAGCAAAGGTCTATCACAATCACTTCTATCATTTGCAGGGGTTAAAGCAAAAAAAAATTCTGAGGTTGAAAATTTTTGCAGGCAGACACGTTGTTGAAACTAACTAGTAATGTATCTGCCATCGCTATTAACACCTGACAGGCTCAAACTACAGATTATGATGGGCTATTTGAAACACCTATATAAAGGTAACTCACTAAATATGGCAAAAAACTAAAAACTTTTTGTTAAACTTTTTGTCATCTTATACTATATGCCGCAAAGTAAACCATGATCAGACGTACAAATTCAGTCACTTTGTGCATTTAAATGTAAATACATAAATGTGGTGCACTTTGAAAGTAAAAATAAGTGACATAGATTATGAGGAATTTTATGTTCTTAAAAATATTTGGTTATATGCATGGTAATAATAGGGCACACAAATGAGATTCACCATTGGTCAAAACATGTTTAATGGTTAATAATTAGTGGTGGCATTTAATACAGATTTATTATTACTGAACACCAAGCAACCTTTGCACACTAAATGTGAAGTGAATACTGTAACATTAAAGTTACATCATTCAAATGATGTTTGACTTTGACTTTTTAGACACCTAGGAATTTAGTCAAGTGCATTTGTCTTTTGCATTGTTCTTTTGCAAAGCATAAGTCAAGAGCTACACATTTCACACACACATGCAGGCAAACCAGATCTACGAATGTGTGTGTGTGTGTGTGTCATTATATTATTATGTAATCGCATTCGTTAACGCACACACGCAAACCAGAAAAGTTATCACGGTTATCAATATTATCATGGTTTTGTTAAAGGAATAGTCTACCCTTTTGCCATATTAAATATTAATTATTACCTCAACCTAGACGAATTAATACATACACTGCATGAAAAGTAGGATTTTCGACCCCGTAAGCGCCTGTAGGCTCCCGAAAATCTCCCTAATTTTCGGCAGCTTTCCTCAATTTACAGGCAGCGAGCGTCGCGTTTGTCTGTCACAAATTGTCGTAAACGAACCATGACGTAGGTGAAGAGCCCGGCGCGGGTGCTATGCCTCTAATTAGCATATGAATAGCAGCGCAACCTCTGCCGGCCAGGTAGAGCGTCTCTGACCTAATTAGCATGTGAATGGCAGCGAAACTAGAGTAACAGCCCACTTGAATGTACTCACTCAGTATTGGCTGAAGCCACTACTTTTAAACAAGTAAAATCCCCCGTGAATGGTTGGCAGATCACTTCAAACCAATCACAAGGGATTTTTCTTGTTTAAAAGTAGTGGCTTCAGCCAATACCGAGTGAGTAAATTCAAGTCGAGCCGTTACTCTAAAGAGGGGGGTTATTGGGCATCCTGGCTCATTATAAATGTAAACCCCCAATAATAATAAATATATAATTTGTTATAATAATTTATTATATATTAATGTCATGTAATACAATATTCACACCATCAAGGAATATAAGAGAAAACACACACAGCTGTTTATTCAAAGAAAGAGCTTTATTTATAAACACACATCTTTTAAGTCAAAGAAAGAGCTTTATTTATAAACACACATCTATTAAGTCAAAGAAAGAGCTTTGTTTCTAAACACACATCTATTAAGTCAAAGAAAGAGCTTTAAATGGAAACACACAACTATGTACAAAGCAGCATAATGTCTCTTATGGTCTCCTCCAAACACGTCAAAAAGTGCGAGACATTCATGAAAGATCCATAAAAATCTTTTTTAAAGTGATCAAAGTATTGAAAAAAAAATTCAAAAACGTTGAAAAAAATAGTCACTTTTGCAGGCGTATATGGTGAGTTGCCGAAAAAGCAACAACTCTAAAACGTTGGGGAAAAGTGTCACTTTTTCAGGCGTATATGGTGAGTTGCCCTGTACTTTGGTATCGCCTCTAATCTGAATTGCAGCGTGGCACAGAGCTCGGAAAGTTCCAGGCTGCGAGAGGGCGGTGGCCGCACAATCCATCCAGACACCCCGCCAACAATGCCGTCTTCCTCATCAGATATGAGATCTATGGTGGCGCACTTCCAAATGTCCATCTCATCCTCAGCCAGCACACTTCGTCTCACTTCCAGCAACTGTAATACAATCAATAAAGACAAATAAGTGACCTGAAAAATACTCACATTGACAAAAAACTGATCTAATATAATAAATCTTACCCTTTTTCTTCTGGATCGACTCCGAGCCAAACTTTTCGCATTTTCCGCCTGCGATGCGAGTTCTGGTTGTTTGTATCTGAAGCTCCGGCGTACAGACTCATAATACGTCTTACATGCAGCTGGAAAACAATTAAATGCAACTGGTATAGATAAAAACAGTCACGGTACAATTAAACAAGAAATGAGGAAATACATTAGTTTTACTGGGAAGTTATACTTACAAACAATGTCGTCACTCTCGGCAGTTAAATCTGGACTTGCTGAAATAGCCCCAAGCAAATAGGAGGTCACGGCCTCGTTGTGAGGCGACGTTAGTCTGTGGAAACAAAATGTGCGGGTTTAAGCTCGGATCTATCAACGTATCTATTTCCTTATACAAGAATAAAAACATTATTTAAGTCATAACGTTACGTTACCCTTGCTCTGGTTCATAGCGCCTGCAGTTTGCCTCAGAATTATGAAGACGCCGTACAGCCTCCTGAAAATTACAATACAAAAAACCTATAAGTTATAAAACAAACACTGGTTCTGCTAACGTTACTTTTAGCTTTGGCTACTTAAAAATATGCTTATACATAAAGTTATTCTTACCGCAATCTTGGGATTGTGCACCCGTCTTTTCTTCTTGCAGTTATTTTCTTCCACAGTAACGTTACAGTTTTTCAACTCCAAAGCAGCCAACCTATCCTCTATGGACAGCAACCTGGAGTTTACTGCGGCAAACTGCTCATTCACATTGGAAGTAAGCAGAGTAATCTGACGAGACAGTCCACTCAAAGCATTCAGCAGTTTCTTCTCATCGGTCAGCGGACTGGATGAAACGGGTTGGTCGCGTCCATGCAGCGGAGTGGAAGGAGAGCTGAAGGCTAGACGCCGTCCTGCCATTGTAGATCTCACGAAAGCGCAAAGTAGCAAAAACACAGGAAATGTAGAAAAATGTTTGAGAACAAACACCAAACATCTGTTATATGCTCGTCTTGTACCGCTGTATGAGTCATAGGCGGTGACCTCGCACGTGATTGGACGAAGGCGACAATCTCGTCTGGCTCCTCCAATCACATGCGAGGTTATTGTTATAAGGAAGAACTCGCGAGACGTGCGCGCATGCGTATATGATATAAACAAGCGCGGCGCGGGGTGTCTGAAGCTCTGTTGTGATATCAACACGGTGTGCTGTCAGTTGAAAGATGGAAGTCCCAAGACTGAAGAAACGACCTCGCCGCTTCTGTGAACATTGCAACACTGAACTGTGTCACACACAGTATTTTGACCACAGAAAGCGCTTTTTCAAAAATGGAGTTTGGGAGAAAAAATCCAAACGGGCTACGCCAGATAACGTACAGATCCTGCTGCTGTCCAGTCATGAACCCGCTGTGAGTGATGACCCGTCAATGTGTAAAGACCCGGACGATAACTTTACTGGAATTGGAGAGATTGGTGAAAGTGAAATGCACTCCGCGGACCAAGAAAAGGAAGTGATTGAAGAATTTGAAGAAATGCACCCAGCGAATATCAGTTCAGACAACGGTGAGCATAATTACATATTTTTATATATTAGCTCTGCTTGGTTTACATATATGTTAACATATTTTAAACGGTACTAAAACATATCAACAAGTAAAATAAGTTTTGAATATACTATATCAAAAAGTAGCCCTCCAGCATGTTTTATCCATTGTGGTAGCACTTGCTAACAAAAAGGTTGGAGACCCCTCGTTAATTGTGTCGATTTTCACTGTTGTTGTTATTGTAATAGTAATTTATAATTAAATAGGAATATCGCGTTTTAATGCATAACGGTATCTTGTTGTTTTTCAGACGAAACAGCAGATGACCAAAGCATTCATCTTTTTCTGGACTCCAGCGATTCAGAGTCAATGCAAGATGATGAAGACATCTCCTGTTGTGTGGTAAGCATGAAATTACGTTTGGATATACTAGTATAAAGTTCAATACATGCTGATCCAGAGCTGAAACGGGAAAACCTAACATGTTTCACCCACATGATTGTTCTCGACTCTCAAATTTCTGTTAGTTAACTAATGAAAGCAACTAAAGTATAAACACACTTTATAAAGTATAAAAAATTCCTAAAATAAAGTTTAAGTGGATGAAGTTCCCACAAAGTACTTATCTGGTTCATTTGACTAAAGCTAGCTGTTTGAGATGCACATGATCTTTTCCAACTACAGTTTTAAAATCTTTTCATACTCAAATGGCCATATTGATGAGTAATGACCATATTAATTATGTTCTTTTTAAATCTAAAATGACCATATAAACGATCGGCTTTTCAATCTCAAATGGCCATATTCATGATGGGCTTTTCAATCTCTAATGGCCATATTATTGATGGGCTTTTCAATCTGTAATGGCCAGATTCCTGATGGGGTTTTTAATTTTTAATGGCTGTATTCATGATGGGCTTTTCAATCTCTAATGGCCATATTCATGATGGGCTTTTCAATATCTAATGGCCATATTAACGATGGGCTTTTCAATCTGTAATGGCCATATTCCTGATGGGCTTTTCAATCTCTAATGGCCATATTCATGATGGGCTTTTCAATATCTAATGGCCATATTAACGATGGGCTTTTCAATCTGTAATGGCCATATTCCTGATGGGCTTTTCAATCTCTAATGGACATATTCATGATGGGCTTTTCAATCTCAAATGACCATATTAACGATGGGCTTTTCAATGCGAGTTCTGGTTGTTTGTATCTGAAGCTCCGGCGTACAGACTCATAATACGTCTTACATGCAGCTGGAAAACAATTAAATGCAACTGGTATAGATAAAAACAGTCACGGTACAATTAAACAAGAAATGAGGAAATACATTAGTTTTACTGGGAAGTTATACTTACAAACAATGTCGTCACTCTCGGCAGTTAAATCTGGACTTGCTGAAATAGCCCCAAGCAAATAGGAGGTCACGGCCTCGTTGTGAGGCGACGTTAGTCTGTGGAAACAAAATGTGCGGGTTTAAGCTCGGATCTATCAACGTATCTATTTCCTTATACAAGAATAAAAACATTATTTAAGTCATAACGTTACGTTACCCTTGCTCTGGTTCATAGCGCCTGCAGTTTGCCTCAGAATTATGAAGACGCCGTACAGCCTCCTGAAAATTACAATACAAAAAACCTATAAGTTATAAAACAAACACTGGTTCTGCTAACGTTACTTTTAGCTTTGGCTACTTAAAAATATGCTTATACATAAAGTTATTCTTACCGCAATCTTGGGATTGTGCACCCGTCTTTTCTTCTTGCAGTTATTTTCTTCCACAGTAACGTTACAGTTTTTCAACTCCAAAGCAGCCAACCTATCCTCTATGGACAGCAACCTGGAGTTTACTGCGGCAAACTGCTCATTCACATTGGAAGTAAGCAGAGTAATCTGACGAGACAGTCCACTCAAAGCATTCAGCAGTTTCTTCTCATCGGTCAGCGGACTGGATGAAACGGGTTGGTCGCGTCCATGCAGCGGAGTGGAAGGAGAGCTGAAGGCTAGACGCCGTCCTGCCATTGTAGATCTCACGAAAGCGCAAAGTAGCAAAAACACAGGAAATGTAGAAAAATGTTTGAGAACAAACACCAAACATCTGTTATATGCTCGTCTTGTACCGCTGTATGAGTCATAGGCGGTGACCTCGCACGTGATTGGACGAAGGCGACAATCTCGTCTGGCTCCTCCAATCACATGCGAGGTTATTGTTATAAGGAAGAACTCGCGAGACGTGCGCGCATGCGTATATGATATAAACAAGCGCGGCGCGGGGTGTCTGAAGCTCTGTTGTGATATCAACACGGTGTGCTGTCAGTTGAAAGATGGAAGTCCCAAGACTGAAGAAACGACCTCGCCGCTTCTGTGAACATTGCAACACTGAACTGTGTCACACACAGTATTTTGACCACAGAAAGCGCTTTTTCAAAAATGGAGTTTGGGAGAAAAAATCCAAACGGGCTACGCCAGATAACGTACAGATCCTGCTGCTGTCCAGTCATGAACCCGCTGTGAGTGATGACCCGTCAATGTGTAAAGACCCGGACGATAACTTTACTGGAATTGGAGAGATTGGTGAAAGTGAAATGCACTCCGCGGACCAAGAAAAGGAAGTGATTGAAGAATTTGAAGAAATGCACCCAGCGAATATCAGTTCAGACAACGGTGAGCATAATTAGATATTTTTATATATTAGCTCTGCTTGGTTTACATATATGTTAACATATTTTAAACGGTACTAAAACATATCAACAAGTAAAATAAGTTTTGAATATACTATATCAAAAAGTAGCCCTCCAGCATGTTTTATCCATTGTGGTAGCACTTGCTAACAAAAAGGTTGGAGACCCCTCGTTAATTGTGTCGATTTTCACTGTTGTTGTTATTGTAATAGTAATTTATAATTAAATAGGAATATCGCGTTTTAATGCATAACGGTATCTTGTTGTTTTTCAGACGAAACAGCAGATGACCAAAGCATTCATCTTTTTCTGGACTCCAGCGATTCAGAGTCAATGCAAGATGATGAAGACATCTCCTGTTGTGTGGTAAGCATGAAATTACGTTTGGATATACTAGTATAAAGTTCAATACATGCTGATCCAGAGCTGAAACGGGAAAACCTAACATGTTTCACCCACATGATTGTTCTCGACTCTCAAATTTCTGTTAGTTAACTAATGAAAGCAACTAAAGTATAAACACACTTTATAAAGTATAAAAAATTCCTAAAATAAAGTTTAAGTGGATGAAGTTCCCACAAAGTACTTATCTGGTTCATTTGACTAAAGCTAGCTGTTTGAGATGCACATGATCTTTTCCAACTACAGTTTTAAAATCTTTTCATACTCAAATGGCCATATTGATGAGTAATGACCATATTAATTATGTTCTTTTTAAATCTAAAATGACCATATAAACGATCGGC
The DNA here is from genome assembly GCF_027580225.2 of Misgurnus anguillicaudatus. Classification (NCBI taxonomy): domain Eukaryota; kingdom Metazoa; phylum Chordata; class Actinopteri; order Cypriniformes; family Cobitidae; genus Misgurnus; species Misgurnus anguillicaudatus. Next base: position 44,433,519 of record NC_073344.2, on the reverse strand, counting down.
ATTTCAATCTCAAATGGCCATATTCATGATGGGCTTTTCAATCTCTAATGGCCATATTATTGATGGGCTTTTCAATCTGTAATGGCCAGATTCCTGATGGGCTTTTTAATTTTTAATGGCTGTATTCATGATGGGCTTTTCAATCTCTAATGGCCATATTCATGATGGGCTTTTCAATATCTAATGGCCATATTAACGATGGGCTTTTCAATCTGTAATGGCCATATTCCTGATGGGCTTTTCAATCTCTAATGGCCATATTCATGATGGGCTTTTCAATATCTAATGGCCATATTAACGATGGGCTTTTCAATCTGTAATGGCCATATTCCTGATGGGCTTTTCAATCTCTAATGGACATATTCATGATGGGCTTTTCAATCTCAAATGACCATATTAACGATGGGCTTTTCAATATCTAATGGTTTAATGGTGGTGATGAGTATGTGCATTGCATATGTTTTAAATATGTCCTTTACATTTCCATAGGATGACTTTGTGGATGAAGAGGGGGAAATCCTTGCTGAGGAGCAAAGTGAAGCATATCCTCACATACAAGATGGGGAGGAGCATGGAAGTGATCAGTCCAGAAGTGAAAAACCAGAACACTTGTTGATGAAACTTTTAGCCATGATGCTTTTGTCATGGCAATCAACCTTCAAGATTTCTGACAATGCCATCACATCACTTCTTCTGTGCATCAAACAGTTCATGTGGATAATTGGAAATGTTCTCTGTGCTAATACCCTCACTGCCTTTTCAAGCAACATTCCAAAGACTTTATGCTCCTTGAGGAAATGGACTGGTATACTCCGTGACGACTTCTTACAGTATGTGGTTTGTCCAAAATGTATGACAGTGTACATGCTTACTGAGACCTATGAGCTCAGACGGGATGGTACAAAGGTTTGCAGGACTTGTGGTCACATCCCATTCTACAATCACCCACAGCAGAGGTCTGCATTAAGGAAGAAATGTGGCTCTGCCTTGCTATGCAAGGCTACATATTTGAGCAGTGAAGAGAATGTCCATCCAATACGTTCTTACTGTTACAAGAGTGTTGTGCAGTCTCTGGGAGGACTTGTTAAAAGACCTGGATTTGAAGAGAAATTAGAAGAATGGCGAAAGCGGGAAATGCCAAAGGGTGTGTTAGGAGATGTATATGATGGACAAGTATGGCAGGATTACCAGTATGTGAATGGAGAGCCTTTTTTAGCAGAGCCAAATAATTTGGCCTTGATGCTGAATGTGGACTGGTTCCAACCTTTCAAATATGCACCTTATTCAGTCGGAGCCATCTACTTGGTCATTTTGAATCTACCTCGTGAAGACCGTTTTAAGGAAGAAAATATGATTCTCGTTGGACTAATACCTGGACCAAAAGAGCCATCGCTAAACATAAATGCTTTCTTAGACCCCTTAGTTGATGAGCTTCAAGAACTTTGGCATGGTGTGATTCTGGAAGACAACTCTTTTTTAGGAAATCAGGTTTACAGAGCAGCTCTGCTTTGTCTTTCATCAGATATCCCCGCAACTCGAAAATGTGGAGGCTTTGTTGGACATGGAGCATACAGAGGTAATTTAAATATTCAAACAGTCTTTACTATACATAACTATAAATGTAAATGTTATAAATAAATCATATATGAATCAAATATAAATATATGTGTGTGTGTAACATATTGCATTTAATTTACATTTGCAGGATGCCACAAGTGTTTGAAGACGTTTAGCAAGAAGGAATTTGGTGAAAATATGGACTACTCAGGATTTGAGAGGTTTTCATGGGAGCCACGCACGTCAAAGGATCACATATACTATGCTGGATTATCCAAACGGGCAAAGACAAAGGCAGAACAGAAAAGAATTGAACGCGAGTATGGAGCGAGATGGTCAGAACTTTTCCGCTTGAGTTACTATGATGCCATCAGATTTGTCGTCATAGATCCAATGCACAACCTTCTCCTTGGTACCGCAAGACATGTATTCAGACTGTGGACAGAATTGGGAATTTTAACAACAAAAAGCCTTGATGAAGTTCAAGCTAGAGTGGAAAGCATCAAAGTACCTTATGAGGTTGGAAGAATTCCCTTAAGAATTTCATCTGGCTTTACAGGATTTACAGCAGATCAGTGGAAAAACTGGACAACCATTTACTCACTGTTTTGTCTGAAGGGGCTTATCAACAACAGACACTATGACATGTGGTTTGACTTTGTGCAGGCTTGTATCATACTCTGCTCCAGAGTCATATCCATCAATAGACTGGAAGTAGCAGATCGATACCTGCAGACATTTCTCTCAAAATTTGTCGAACTCTTTGGCCCATTGCACTGCACCCCCAACATGCATCTACATCTTCATTTGAAAGAGTGCGTGTTGGATTATGGACCTGTTTATTCTTTTTGGTGTTTTTCATTCGAGCGTTTTAATGGAATACTGGGAAAGTTTAATAACAACAACAGGGCAATTGAAGTCCAGATTATGAGGCAATTTCTGCAGGGCCAACAACTTCGTATGCCATGGACATGTGAATATGGTGCTGAATTTGGCAGTATTTTAGGAAAACAAATGGTTGGGACTTTGTCATGCAATGACACAGCTGATATGCTTTATGTGAAACACAGTGTTTTGGTGTCAGCAGAAAGACTTCTCTTTGAAAACTGCACAGTGGTGCCTCTGTCTCCATTCCACCAGACAATCTTGGATGAGCCTGACAGACATGCAATATTGACAATGTATCACCAGATGTACCCTTGTGTCACTGACGTTGACCGTTTTGCCATGACATGCAAACGGGTAACATGTCTGAATGTAACTTACTCAATTGATGGATCTAGAGCAGAAAGGTCAGCATATGTATATGCTAAGTGGTGTGGAAACACAAACAGTTTTGAGGAACCCATCATTGACCCTCTAGCCGAACTACGACCAGCCATTATAAAGCAGTTTATAGTTGTTAATGTTGTCTCAAAAGGTACTGCAATCAAACATGTAATTGCACAAGTTTCCTGGCTTCATCCCCATCCGGACAGACATTTTTATGGAAAGCCAATAGAAGTTTGGGCGCGTCAGGGAACAGACTTGTCATACCCAGCATCATTTCTGCCTGTTGAGCGCATTGCTGGGAGATGTGTGGTTAACACATCCACTGTGCATTTAAGCAAGACCAAAGAAAAGGTCACTGTAGTCATGCCACTATGCACAGTATTTGAGCTGTGATGTAATTGCACAAGTTTCCTTCCTTCATCCCCATCTGGACAGACATTTTGTTGTTTTGACATGTTGTTTGCATAGAATGTACAATTTTAGCCTGATTAAAACTATTAAAATTGTTGAAATAAATTGTTGTGTGTATCTTTTTTTACCTAATAGTGGTTATTGCTAATGACATGCAGAGTAATTAATCTACACTGTTAGCCTAGACAAATTGAATCTACTTAAAGGGATAGTTCACTTTAAAATGAAAATTTGTCATCATTTACTCATCCTCATGTTGTTCTAAACCTGTATGAATTTCTTTTTTTTTTGATGAACACAAAAGAAGATATTTTGAAAAATTATGAACATTGAACTTAAATATACTTTGTACTAGCCCGTATAATAAAATTGGAACAAACTTGGTTGCACTAAAAAATTAAGTAATGTGAACTAAAACAAGTATATTTAACTTAAAATTTCTAATAATTACAATATTATTCAGAAAGTGCATTAAACTTAATTTTAAGTTAATTTTGAATTACTCTGTCCAACATCTCCGCTTAGTTAACTGAGTTTAAATATTTTCTATTTTTATAATATTTTTTATAATTATTATACTTTTATATTTATAATTCTCTTAGTGTTATAAATGGTATTGTAACACAAAACTCATGACTAAGTCAGTCATTGAATAAACTTGATTTTCCCCTGAAACCCACACAAAACTGTGTTTTTGACAACAGTTGTCAGTACTGTGGAGAAAAATAGAATACAATGTGCTGTTTATGTCAATAAACACTGATCACCTGAACAGTGACTTTCAGTTACAAAAATGGTAATTTATAATTTACAACATGAATAATATAAGAGCATAAACCTCTGACATTTTAACAAATATTTAAGTAGTTAAAGTTCTTATCAGTTCTTAATTCTGTAAAAAACTTAAATAATCATTATATTCAGGGACAAAGGATTATGGGTATTCCTTACAACATGTACTGATAAAGTTCATTCACTTGAATGTTTTAGTTTAATTAATTTTATATGCTTAAAAGTTAAATGAACTAAGATTTTTTAAGAATATGTCCAAAACTCAAAATATTAAGTGATGTTTATATCATTAAGACAATATCTGGGTTAACAGTGTAGCATACTTTAAAAATGAATTAATTCAAGCTAAAATTTAAGACTCTGTAATTTGGCTATACTGATACCAGAGATTTTCTTAAAATCAAAGTTTAAAACCTCTCAGAATGTCACCTGAGTAAAACTCCCCCAGCTGCTTCCCTGATTTGCATTTGTATAGCTCACAGCATGTTCATTTACATGGTAAAGCCTCCCCTAGAATTAGGGGAAGGGGGGACAACTTCCAAGCAAGGACCACGTCAATTTCTGACAATTTACAACAGTTTTTAATGTTGCCTGCAAACTGTCGTGCGCAGTCGTAAACTTGGAGTTTCACGTCAATCTACATTGACACATTCTGACGAAAATTCCACTTTTCATGCAGTGATAGCTATCTTTTTTCAATGTGTGCACTGTACAGCACGTTGTGAATGTGTTAGCATTTAGCCTAGCCCCATTCATTCCTATGGTACAAAAAAAAGTTGTATTTTGTGGCACCAAACTTACTGGTATAGCTCCTCATGTAACAGTCTTTAAATAGGGAAAACACGGAAGTGTTTGGTGGCTTCCCTGTTTGGTACCATAGGAATGAATGGGTCTAAGCTAAATGCTAACACATTCAAGACGCGCTGTACAGTGCACACATTGACAAAAGATAGATATGTATTAATTTGTCTAAGTTGAGGTGATAACATAGTTTAATATCGCAAAAGGGTAGACTATTCCTTTCAAATGAGATGGAAATGTTTAATAAGTTTACCGTGAATGAATAGAATACATTATCGCTTAAATGCCTTCTTGTGCAATAAACTATGTTGCATGTGCATGCCTGCTTCAAACTGACTCTGGCTGTCACAGTAGGAAAATCCATTGTTTTCCTCCGTGTCATGTTTGTGTGTGTCTGTTGTTCACTTACCCCTGCCATATGCTCGTTAGAGCAATCCCATTCACCTGTGTGTTGATTGTCTCGCTCCAGCTGTTCATCATTACATCATCTCCATATATACTCACCTGACTTTCTGTTCCCTGCCAGATTCTTATGTTTGCTCAGTCTCCGTGTTGCTTGGTTGTTTCGTGTGCTTTGGATTACGTGTTTCAGTTGGATGTGTATTGTCGTCGTCGTCTTTGTGTGGATGTTCCGTGTCAGCCTGGATTTCACCACTGCTCACCACTCCACCAACGTCGCACTCAAAGCATCAACTTCCACCGTAGTCATCGTCACCATTGCCCACCACAACACCGGACTGGATTACTTCCGCATTGACTCTGAATACTCTCTCTTTGTTTACATTCAATAAACATTGTTTATATTTTACCTGCATTTGCTTCCGCCTCATGCGTATCATTACAGAAGAATCTGGCCAACATGGAAGCAGCAGGAGATCAACCAAGGTCCGCTTTGGAGGAGTTTCTCCAGCGATCTCTGGCCCGTTTGGATCATCAGGATATAGCCATTGAAGACATGCGGAAGGCCGTCCAGGCAATGGTGGCGAAGGTTTCCGAGCTCTCTCAGCGATCTCATAACATCACGCCTCTCACTGCGCCACCCATACCGCCCGCATCATCATCACCTCCAGGGGGTAGTTTCAACCCGGAACCGAGTATTCTGGTGAGCCCAACTATTGCCGTACTTTTCTCTCTCATTGTTCCTTGCATTTCGCCCAACAGCCCCAGTCATTTCTCCTCGAAGAGACGAAAGTGGCCTTCACTCTCTCCCTACTCACAGGCAAGGCTGCCCTCTGGGGGACGGCGGTATGGGAAAACAAGGACAACTGTTGCTCCTCGTTCGCCTCGCTTTCCGAAGAGATGAAGAGGGTTTTCAATCGCTCCGTCGCCAGGAAGGAGGCCGCCCGTCTCCTCACAGATCTCAGGCAGGGGGAGCGGTCGGTCTCGGACTATGCCATCGACTTCCGGACCCTGGCGGCGGAGTGCAGGTGGAACGAGGAGGCGCAGTGGGATCATTTTCTGCATGGGTTGAGGCTGCGTTTGCCAAACTGAAAAGCTGCTTTGTTTCAGCTCCCATTCTCGTTACCCCTGATCGTTCACGTCAATTCATAGTGGAGGTCGAGGCGTCAGAGGTGGGGGTAGGAGCAGTGTTGTCCCAGCGCGCATCCTCAGACGGAATGGTGCATCCTTGCGCGTATTATTCTCATCGTTTATCTCCTGCGGAAGTTAACTATGACATTGGCAATCGAGAGTTGTTGGCAGTCAAGCTAGCACTGGAAGAATGGCGTCACTGGCTTGAAGGGTCGGGTGTACCTTTCATTGTATGGACGGACCATAAGAATCTCGAATACATTAGAACCGCCAAAAGACTTAACTCCAGGCAGGCTCGGTGGGCATTGTTTTTCGGTCGTTTCGATTTTACACTTTCTTACCGGCCGGGTTCCAAAAACATCAAACCGATGCTTTATCCCGTCTTTTTGAGCGTTCCGATCGTACTGCTACTCCCGAGCCCATTTTACCGGAGAAAATCATTATCTCCGCGCTCAGATGGGAGGTCAAATCGAAGGTGTTAACAGCCTTAGAAGGGGTAACGCCCCCGGCTCGTTGCCCACCGAACCGTTTGTTTGTGCCGGAAGGGTTACGGTCAGACGTCCTCCAGTGGGGTCATGGTTCCAGTGTTGCTTGTCACCCAGGGGTTAGTGGAACTAGGTTTCTAGTCAAACAACGATTTTGATGGCCTGGTATGGCTCGTGACGTCCACGACTTCGTCTTGGCTTGTTCGGTTTGCGCTGTTGGTAAGACTTCCAATCGTCCTCCAGATGGGTTACTTTTACCGCTGTCTGTCCCTTCGAGACCCTGGTCCCACATATCGCTAGATTTCATTACCGCCCTCCCACCCTCTAAGGGTAATACGGTGATTTTGACCGTAGTGGACCGGTTCTCGAAGGCGACTCATTTCATTCCCTTGCCCAAATTACCATCAGCCAAGGAAACAGCGGTAGCTGTCATTGACCACGTCTTCCGTATACATGGCCTCCCGACAGACGTGGTCTCTGACAGGGGTCCCCAGTTCGTGTCCAAATTTTGGCGAGAATTCTGCAAATTGCTAGGGGCGACTGTTAGCCTTTCGTCCGGGTTTCATCCCCAGAGCAACAGTCAAACCGAGCGAGCCAATCAGGACGTCGAAAGGGTGTTGCGATGTCTGGTTTCCAAGAATCCTTCGTCCTGGTGTCAGGAACTCTCAATTGTGGAGTACGCACACAATTCTCTGCCAGTGTCATCTACGGGCATGTCTCCATTTAAGTGTAGTTTAGGTTACCAACCACCTAATTTTGTCAGTACTGAGTCCGAGGTGTCGGTCCCCTCCGCACACGCACTAGTCCAGAGGTGTCACCGCACCTGGACCAGGGCTCGCAGAGCCTTGCTCCAGGCGAGGTCGCGCACCAAGGCTAAGGCCGATCGCCACCGGTCAAAGCCTCCCCGATACGTCGTCGGTCAAAGAGTGTGGCTTTCAACCCAGAACATTCCGATGCGTTCCGTTTCGAATAAGCTTGCTCCCAAATTTATTGGCCCGTTTTCTGTTACCAAAATCATTAATCCGGTAACAGTGCGTCTTAGCCTTCCTCCTGCGTACAGGAGGGTTCACCCCGTCTTTCATGTTTCCAAAATTAAACCGGTGATTTTTTTCCCGCCTTAATCCGCCTGCCCCGGTTCCCCCTCCACCTCGTATCGTTAATGGGGAGACCACATATTCGGTTAACCGTATTCTGGACTCCAGACGGAGGGGACGCGGATTTCAGTACTTGGTGGATTGGGAAAGTTACGGTCCGGAGGAGAGAAGGTGGGTTCCTGCTCGGGACATACTGGATCACCGCCTTATTGATGATTACAATCAACAGGTAAAGCAGGCTGGGAACGTCGAGGGGCGTTCCTAGGGGAGGGGGTACTGTCACGGTAGGAAAATCCATTGTTTTCCTCCGTGTCATGTTTGTGTGTGTGTGTTGTTCACTTACCCCTGCCATGTGCTCGTTAGAGCAATCCCATTCACCTGTGTGTTGATTGTCTCGCTCCAGCTGTTCATCATTACATCATCTCCATATATACTCACCTGACTTTCTGTTCCCTGCCAGATTCTTATGTTTGCTCAGTCTCCGTGTTGCTTGGTTGTTTCGTGTGCTTTGGATTACGTGTTTCAGTTGGATGTGTATTGTCGTCGTCGTCTTCGTGTGGATGTTCCGTGTCAGCCTGGATTTTACCACTGCTCACCACTCCACCAACGTTGCACTCAAAGCATCAACTTCCACCGTAGTCATCGTCACCATTGCCCACCACAACACCGGACTGGATTACTTCCACATTGACTCTGAATACTCTCTCTTTGTTTACATTCAATAAACATTGTTTATATTTCACCTGCATTTGCTTCCGCCTCATGCGTATCATTACACTGGCTAGACAGGATTTACCGCCAGTTTTCAAAATCATGATAATCAAACACAGTTGTAATGATAATTTAATTTTAAACGATAATACAAACCGTCAGGACATTTTATCGTGGTTAACTGTGAAACCGGTAATCGTCCCATCACTAAACATGATAATTCAATAAATGTAGGAATAGTGGGTTAAGCAAAGGACATTGTGTAGAAGCCTGTGCCCCAGTAGAGCTTTATGTCTAACAATGTCCCAGTTCAGTCCCTTAATTTTATGTAAAATTTCCCTTTTTTCAGTGACAGATTTGCAGTACAGAAGGTTCAGTTAAGCCTTAAAATGTTAAAATTTAGGTTTTATGTACAACAAAAAGTTGCTAAGATTGTTAATATTATGAAAATTAATCTGAAATTTAAATAAGTTACTTTTTTTAATTTGCTTAAAAACTGTGATATGTATGGTATCGCAAGCCCAGCAACGAGATACAGATGGAACCGTGAGGTTAGTGTATTGTTACCCCTATCTATTATATTTCATCAACAATACAAGTTTTTGTTTAACATTTAATATTTAAATACATAAACATAGTTTTACTCAAGTAAAAGTACACAATTTTAATGTAATTAGGTATTAAATAAATTTTAAAGTGCAATATTAAAGAATACACAGTATAATACTATGCTTTAGAATGTAGTAAAGTAAAATTTTTCCCAAGACAAACACCCTAATAAAGCAAAGATAGTTGGAAAATGTAACTAATGTAACGAAGTGTTGTCCACCTCTACTATCAAGTCCAACTAAATTAAATTTATGCTGATAATAGTCAGTTTTACTGGCATTTTCGCAGCAGTCACTATGAAAACCAGCCATTTTGTTGGACGTTTTGCCACTCAACCGGGCGAGCGTGGTCACGTGAAAAGTGACATCAAAGCATACCCTCAAATTGTCCTAATTAAAGGGCTGCAACCTTATAAGCATGAGACCTTGAAAGGTGAGCACTCGGTCTTTCATGGTGGAAGCCTCCAAAGTTTGCGATGAGAACTTAAGTGAGACGTTCTAACCTTCAGGGACCCTTGTTGGCGTCACCTGCTTCACACGCCCACCGCACCTGTCAGCAGGACACAGCAGAGACGTTTCTGACTTATTAACATAAATTTGAAATCAGAAAAATATTTATTTTAGAAAATGACACGTTGATGTAGATTAAACTATTCTTCATTATATCAAATTAAAGGCGGAGTCCACAATGTTTGAAAAACGGTTTGGAAAAGGAGACGGGCCGACTACCAAAACACACTTATAGCCAATCAAATCAAATCAAATACCGGGTTGCGTATGTGTGAGGTGGGTCTATCAACAGAAGGTCCAGATTCTATTGGGGTAGGGGCGTGTTTGTTTATGTGATTTCAAATATCAACATTGGCTTTCAAACATCATGGACTCCGCCTTTAATCAACCTTAGAAATATATGCAACATAAAAAGAATAATATTAACACAAAACATAACTTATAACTAAAACAGTGACAAGAAAAAATGTTTTCTGATAAATACTAGGGGTGTCCTCGACTAAGGATTTACATATTCAAATCAGAATTGTTGAATCTTTCCATAGTCGAATCATATCTATGTTTGTCTGCATGGGTTGGGAGGGGGTCAGACCAGGTACAAATGGGTAACTTTAATTTACTTTCACAAGCAGCACACACAAACAACTTTCTGATAAAGTGATCAAAACTGTCTTTCAAGTGATTACCAAAGACAAAACTGACGATGCATTTATATATATATATATATATATATATATATATATATATATATATATATATATATATATATATATATATTAGGGCTGTCAATAGATTAAAAAAATTAATCTAGATTAATCGCATGATTTCATGAGTTAACTGCGATTAATCGCAAATTAATCGCACATTTTTATCTATTCTAAATTTACCCTAATTTAACACTTTTCAGGTTTTTAATATTCTAATCATATATACATATATAGATGCTTTATGGAAATGTATGTTAACAACAGCCTGTTTACATTTTAACACATTCACCAGCCATTGTTTTGTATATGAATTTTCCTTTCAGAAGGTTTTTCTTTCTCCATTTTTGTTTGCTGCTGCATCATTTGTGACCTGTGCTGGCAAGTTGAGTCGGAATTAGCCAATTTAAAAAAAAAGTTGTTCATATTTTGACATTCTCTATTAAAACATAGAACAATGCATGATTTGTTGAAATATAACAAAATATGACAGAACTACACTTGTTTGAAGTTGAAAAGAGTCAAATTACCACAAACATTTCCACATCCATACATTATATTACCACATCAATACCTTAAAATCACTGGTTAAACTAATAGATTTAGCACACACAAAGCAAAAACATCATCAATGTATGTTCAACTTTTTTTCCTTTTGTTTGATTGACATTGAGACAGACTCTAAATCTAAGTGATCTAATATAAATATAATGTTATACATCAGATATTTTTACCCAACAGTTAACCAAACATTTACTTAAAACATAACAGATTATAGAGCCTACCTGCGTGAATTCTTATCAAAACAGATATTTGTAAAACTGTAATTTTGTGTAGATGTCTATATATCCGGGTCGCGCACTCGCGCGTCTGTGTGCACGCGCTTCAGATATCAGTCAGTCAGCGTGAGGGGATCGCTTTTGAGTCTTGTCGCTCTTAATAACTCTTTAACATTAATCAGGTACCGAACTTTATCTCTCTTAATGACTATTTTAACATCAAGCAAGTCCTGCAGTCTATTTTATAAGTCATGCATAAAAGCGAAACCAAAATGAATTGAGACGCATTTTTGTATTAGATTAAGCATTAGGAGGACGGTAACGTTACACCTCTCAGACGTATAAATAAAGATCATATCAGATGTCCAACGAGCATTTAGAGCATTGGATTTGGTAGACGATTTGCTTAATGTTCTTATTTCTATGAAAACCTTTTACTCATTTAGAGAGAGTCACATTTGTCTGCGTCTCTGTTCATTCAACTATGGGCTGGACTAAGGGTCAAACAGAAATTGCGCGTTGCGTTAATCTCCGTTAATAAAATTAGTGGCGTTAAAATGAATTTGCATTAACGCGTTATTAGCACGTTAATTTTGACAGCCCTAATATATATATATATATATATATATATATATATATATATATTAAGGTTAAATGTATGGCAACATTTGTTTAATTTTTCCTCATAACATTTTAAAGCCATGATCTACAGAACATCACACAAAAAAACATTTTGAAAACTAAACCTAAAAAAAACAAAGGTGATCCTGCCTTGGAAACCTCGGCTACAATTCAGTGTTTTTATTTAATTTGGAGATTTAGCGCGTCAAAGCTGTCATGACAAAAAATCGACAAATGAGAAATAATTTGTGATTGTTTCTGTAAATGATAAAAACTAAGCTTCATATACAATTCATTAAACATTAATTTATAACAAGAAAAACACTTAAATTAATGATTTTATAGACACTATGCGTTATTATTTAGCACAGAAATAGCTGCTTGCTTGCTTTGACTTCAATCCTCTCTGTATCCATTTTAGATACAGAAAGACCTGATGATTCTTATATTATTTATTTCAGGAATCTCTTTGCTATCATTTTAAAGTGAACAGCGACCATAATATTAAATCACAAGAAAGATGTGTCAGGCATAAATATAGGTGCGGTGCAGATATTTTCCGTTTCAACACTGAAATTTAAAGAAACGGCTTATACTTGTTTTGTTGTTTCACTTTTGACAAGATAATCACTCTGCTTTAAATAAATTTTAAAACTTATACCCGTCGAAAAACATGAGTTTTTTAATGTTTAGTTTAATGAACTCCTAAATATGAGACGCAGAACACCTAGCCCGTTCGGCTAAATTGCATGCGGAAGCATGGGTAGCACGCAATAGCGCAACATCGATACAACGAAAAGCAATCCAAAATGTACAGACTTAAATTAGATCAGAATTTACGTTTGTAATAAAAACTTTTTTTACTAAAATAAGGTCAGAAGTAACAAAGTGCAGAACAAATATGTGCAAAATGCATGAAGAGCACGGAAACAAAACACAAGCCAAATAGATAAATCAGATAACCCAGAGTGATTTTTAATAAAATAAAGAAATTATTAAAAGAACGAAAGTATTGCCAGAATTGCCAGCTTTGTCTTTTACATGTAGAAACAAAAGAGGCAATGGTTTATTAACATAGGAACCTCTTATGGACGTGTAGACCCGTCACAGGGGTTGTTGGATAACTGATTTTAAAAATATTTATTAAAAGCTGCTACTTTACATATTATTTGCAGCATTATAATAACATGCTATATATTAATATTTTGGTTGAAAGCTGTTATATGTGAAATCAGATAATGTGTGCACCCATATACGGACAAAATTGAATGATCCTCATTTCATAACACATCTGCGACGATTCGACTGTGAGGTTGGTAGTCGAATCAGGCTTCTCCTATCGATGCATCGAATCTTCGACCATTCGGGGTCACCCCTAATAATTACACTTTTATTTAATAAAGGTTTTAATTGTTTATTTTAGAATATCCACCATTACATGCAGCCATTGAAGACGTGCAATGACTCTTGGGATGTTAAGGATCCATTCGTTCTATCCTTAACAAAGTGGAGAAATGAGGACGCATTTTAAGACTTCATTCTAAGTATCCTTTGAATTGGGACGACCTTACTAGCTTTGTCGCGCTGCTGTGACGCAATCGGTCTTAAAATACGTACTTAGAAGGTCACAGCCTTTGAATTGGGACACAGCCTACTATTCGACAATTCGGAGGTCGTGACTTATCCCTAATCAAAACCAGCATCAAAAGTCCACTTAAGGATATATACTGTAAAAATCACTTTTTAGTTAGTCTGATGTACAACCCCAAAACAGAAAAAGTTGGGACACAGTAGAAATTGTGAGTAAAAAAGGAATGGAATAATTTACAAATCTCATAAGCTTATATTTTATTCACAGTAGAATATAGATAACATATCAAATGTTGAAAGTAAGATATTTTGAAATGTCATGCCAAATATTGGCACATTTTGTATCTCATGAGAGCTACACATTCCAAAAAAAGTTGGGACAGGTAGCAATAAGAGGCCAGAAACTTTTAATGTACATATAAGGAACAGTTGAAAGACCAATTTGCAACTTATTAGGTCAATTGGCAACATGATTGGGTATAAAAAGAGCCTCTCAGAGTGGCAGTGTCTCTCAGAGGTCAAGATGGGCAGAGAATCACTAATTCCCCCAATGCTGCAGCGAAAAATCGTTTTCTGAGTTTCTCAGAGAAAAATTGCAAAGAGTTTGAAGTTATCATCATCTACAGTGCATAATATCATTCACAGATTCAGAGAATCTGGAACAATCTCTGTGCGTAAGGGTCAAGACCGGAAAACCATACCGGATGCCCGTGATCTTCGGGCCCTAAGACAGCACTGCATCACATACAGGAATGCTGCTGTAATGGAAATCATAACATGGGCTCAGGAATACTTCCAGAAAACATTGTCAGTGAACACAATCCACCTTGTCATTCGCTGTTGCCAGCTAAAACTCTGTAGGTCAAAAAAGAAGCCATATCTAAGTATGATCCAGAAGTACATGTGTTTTCCCTGGACAATGCTCATTTAAAATGGACTTTGGTAAAGTGGAAAACTGTTCTGTGGTCCAACGAATCAAAATTTGAAGTTCTTTTTGAAAAACTGGGATGCCATTTCATCCCGACTAAAGAGGACAATGACAACCCAAGTTGTTATTAGCGCTCATTTCAGAAACTTGCATCTCTGATGGTATGGGGTTGCATGGGTACGTGTGGCATGGGCAGCTTACACATCTGGAAAGGCACCATCAATGCTGAAAGGTTTATCCAAGTTCTAGATACATATGATCCCATTCAGACGTCGTCTCTTTCAGGGAAGTCCTTGCATTTTCCAACATGACAATGCCAGACCACATACTGCATCAATTACAACATCAAGACTGCCTAGAAGAAGGATCCAGGTACTGAAATGGCCAGCCTGTAGTCCAGATCTTTCGACCATAGAAAACATTTGGTGCATCACAAAGAGGAAGATGCAACAAAGAAGACCTAAGACAGTTGAGCAACTAGAAGCCTGTTTTAGACAAGATTGGACAACATTCCTATTTCTAAACATTGGTCCTCCTCCAGCTGTTCCTTATATATACATTTAACTTTTCTGGCCTCTTATTGCTACCTGTCCCAACTTTTTTTGGAATGTGTAGCTCTCATGAAATCCAAAATGAGCCAATATTTGACATGACATTTCAAAATGTATCACTTTCAACATTTGATATGTTATCTATATTCTACTGTGAATAAAATATAAGTTTATGAGATTTGTAAATGATTCCATTCATTTTTTACTCACAATTTCTACTGTGTCCCAACTTTTTCTGTTTTGGGGTTGTAGGATATATTGATACCATTTCCCATTTGATTGAGCAGCACAATTCCAACATTCGACAATTAAATAATTTCGGAAATAAATCTGTTTCTCACAAAACACTAATATATACTTTCACAACACCTCATATACAGCAAACGTCATATAGTATTATTTGCATGCAATTTATTATTTTATGTGATTTTTGCAACAACCGCAAGATGATGAGCAGGCCTCATTCAATTAAGACACCACATAGCACTTAATTGACTAAAATAAACATATAAACATATCAAATACTATACAAAGACTTGAAACTATATTAGGGATGGCTCCCGCGAAACTGACATTTCGACACTGTGTGGAGATCCCGAAGCGTAAATGTTTCGAAGCACTGCTCCGAAATGTGATTCGAAACACCCATGTCACATGATGAAGTGATTCGAAACACCAAAGTCACTTGACTATGGCTAAACGAAGCGGTGCATTTCACAAGTGTTTCGAAAGGTGGCGTACCTGTCAAATCTGCGTCGAATCTTAAACGAACAGGGTAGGAAACAAATCTGACAATACCTCATAGATGCGTTTTTGGCAAGATCAAATACTATAAATTACTGAAAAGAAGTAATTTTTCCTCATAGGTATGTAACACTTAGGCTACTTACAAAAAATGCATGTCAGCAACAAGTGTCCCTTGTGTAAAAAAGAAGCTGGTTGAGTTTATCAACACAGAACAATTTATATATTTGAATAAAGATCTTTATATGTAAACAATGTGGCATATTATGGCTTGATATATTTTATGAATCTATTATTATTTATTTGGTATATCTCTATTCCATTTTTTTTATTAAATAGACCCGAATTGTCATGATCCTGTCTTCAGGTCACAGTTTTCTAGTCATAGTGACAGGATCATGGCAGCCCAATGTTTTAGGTGTGTTCGACATCGGCTGTGGCTGGATGTAACCGATCGGCGAGATTAGCCGAGTGCAGGCGGGGAGGAGCTGAAAACGGAGACGTGAAGTCGGACGCGCTGTGGTTCCCGTAGCTTGCTGCATTTACGTCATGCATGGCTGATCACGTGCCGTTTGCTTGCTTAATCGCATTAAACATGATTTGTAAGATGTAAACTACATAAAAAGTGAATTATACTGTTTTGAATGTCCATGTATGAGCATGAGTGGAACTGAAGAGGCTTACAGCATCTGTTTTTACAAGAATAAAGTTCAACATAAGCATACATTATTTAAATACCAATGTAGTGGGGTCTTATCCATTTTATTTTGATGAAGATGACACAATATAACATCGCGACTACATGAAAAGAGCTTTAACTGTTATAAAAATACAGATTAGTGAGCATTTGTGGAACTAAGGGCGTGAAAATACACACGAAACACACGTGATTGTTGTCATGTGGTGAATCCGACCAATCTTGAAACAGCTGTGTCGTCATTACAGCCCGTGCAGCTCCTCTTCGGGAACTGCGCTGGCTAACTCAGGCGGCTGATCTCGAACCGCTCTCGTGGTACTTAAAAGCCATATGACACAATCACGTGCCTGCAGCACCAGCTGAAGGCGGACAAAAATACTAACCGGAATGCACTGCTTCAAGTCAGCCGCCGATCGGTCTGCGCAGCGCCGCATGAAGTCGAACACACCTTTTGTGTGAGAGTACTGGCTTTGTTTTTCATAGCCATGTGCTTTGTCTCGTCTCCTGACCCCGCCCTCTTGTTTCCTCGTTAATTATCCCATTATTGTTTAAATCATGTCACCTCTCTTGATTTGCTCCCCTATTTAATACCCTTGTGTTTGCTGTCCTGTGCTTGATCGTCTGTTTTTCATGGAGTTTGTATTGTTCCTGTTAAGTCATAATAATCAATCCAGTCAAGTCTTGTTTAGTGTTTGCTCTTGTCTTGCTTAGTGTAGTGGTGGGCAGAGCGAGGCTTCGTGAAACACTGAAACAGTTGAATCACTGAAACAGTTGAATCAATTGTGCCGTTTGTTTCGAGGCTTTAAATTCATTTAAACGGCACTAATTTTATTAACGCGCGATTAACGCAACACGCAATTTCTGTTTGACCCACAGCTGGATGAATTGAGACGCAGCAAGTGACCGGCGCTGTCTACATGAGTCGGAGCTCTCATAAAAATAAGAACATTAAGCTCTCGTCTAGCGAATCCAATGCTGTAAATGGTCATTAAACAGTGGCGGTTCTACACGGAGGCCAAGGGTGGCCCGTGCCTCTGTAGACAAGTCCCTGGCCACCCCTGTGGCCACCCCGTGCTGACCAAATAAAAAAGTATACATTTATTTTGATTTTACACGCGAGCGCCAAAAGCGGAACTAATCCGACGCATAACGTTCTTAACGGGCAAATTAGAGCGGCGCACCCAACCACTGTAACGTTAGCTGGCTGCGGGTGCTGGGTGCTGCTCAGCGAGTGTCTCAATTCGTTCCCAATTTTCCGATGTTGAGAATGTGTATGCAGGTTTGGGCACTGGTAAGGACTCTAGCTCACTTGACATTGGGACACTGTTCACTTGTTCTCCTGTGACGTGGCTGCTTAAGCGCGGTGATCATTCACAGCTGTTACTCATCAACAACCGGCAAAACCAACATCTCGCTAACTTTTTAAAGTTTACACATTGTAAAAAGCGCTGTAATTATGCTCTTACATATACGTGCATAAAATTGGAAGAATATAATTAAATGTGTCATGTAAAAATGTTTACAATTTAAAATAAATATTATTTTAAATGCTGATTAGATTGTGGTCCCTAACTGTCTAGCAATGTGTGTTTATATGTAAACTAAAACAAACGTTTGTCTTTATAAAAGTTTGCATTTCATAAAGTTTTTTGAGTAGGCTCGCATGATTTTCGGTTGGGGGGCTTTAGAAAAGAGCCAAGCTCTCCTTTTGCACCTGCACTCACTCTTGTATTAAATAAAGATTTATATGATTGTAAAGTAAGATAAAGTTTATGGGGCAGTTTCCCGGAATGGGATTAGACTAGTCCTAGACTAAAATAAATGTAAGAGCTGTCCAAACTGAAAACAACTTGCACCGACATATTTTAAAATACACCAATGCCCTTTGTTTTGCTTCAAAATGCACACAAGTAATGTATTTAGTAAGGCATGTTTGTTAAAACTAGTTATACTTCGTAATTAAACTAAGGCCTAGTCCTGTCTTAAACTAATTCCTGTAAACGCCCCTATAATCTTTAAATATAATTTCTTGCCGTTTTTTATGTGCCCCTCTGGTAAAACACTGGCCCCTCCTTGGCCCCCCTAGTGAAATTTGTCTAGAACCGCCACTGTCATTAAACAACTAAAATGCACGTTTTCTGCACGTGCAGTTTTCTTTATCTGCACGTTTTCTGTGAGGTGTACCGTCCCAAATCCATATAAAGCAAAGATGCGTCTTCTTTCACTTTTTAGACTGCAGGACTTTATTGATGTTAAAATAATTATTAAGAGAGATAAAGTTCGGGATCTGATTGATGTTAAAAGAGTTATTAAGAGTGACAAGGCTCAAAAGCGATGTCTGACGCAGACGTCTGAGTGACGCGGTGACCCTGATATATATAGACATCTAACACAAAATTACAGGTTTAAAAATATCTGTTTTGACAAGAATTCAGGCAGGTATGACCTATAATCTGTTATATCTGAAGTGAATGTTTGGTTAACTGTTAAGGAAACGTATCTGTTGTGTCATTATATTAAACCCTTGCATTAGCCTTCAGTATCTTAAAGTGGTCTGTCTCAATGTCAAATTTAAACAATAAAAGAAAAACATATATGTAACATATATTGATTTTGTTTTTGCTCTGCGTTAACAGGTATAGTTCTGTCATGCTTTGTCAGATTCCAACAATTGTTCCAATTGTTTTGAAGTTTTTTAATAGAGAATGTTAAAATATAAATGACACATTTTTGAAAATGTGCTCATCCCAACTCAATTTGCCAGCACAGGTCACAAATTATGCAGCAGCAAACAGAAATGGAGAAAGAACAAAGTCTTCTAAAGGCAAAAACATTTATGAAACTATGGCTGATGGTTCTGTTGAAAATGTAAACAGGCTGTTGTAGACAAATAGCATATTTCCAAATCCATGCTGATTAGAGCATTAAAAACTTAAAAAGTGTTACATTTAGGTAAATTTAGAACATATAAAAATGTGTGATTAATTTGCGATTAATCGCGAGTTAACTCATGAAATCATGCGATTAATCGCGATTAAATATTTTAATCTATTGACGGCCCTTATATATATATATATATATATATATATATATATATATATATATATATATATATATATATATATATATACATTGAAACGGATAAGGAGATTAAGCGGATATTAAGCGGGTTCTGCCGGTGGTCATTGGTCAGGCATCGGCTGGACATCACGTTGAAGAACAGCCAGAAGATCAGAGGTGTGCCGACTTTCACATTCACTTTCAAGCCTGACACATTGTGACACCTAGCGGTCGTTTGCATGTCTTTACATGAAGCAGCCTTGACAAGATTTTAGACGAGCGCTGACACATTGTATCCCACATGTTGTTTGATTGACACACAAGTGATAGAATGGGAGAGTGGCTAGTGCTCTCGACTCTCATGCGTAGATCTTAGGATCGAACCCGGGAATGCATGCGCTACGTCATCATAATAAAATGCTTTTTGTTGTTGTTGTTGTTGTTTTAACATCTGTTTGACAACTACATGAGCTTTTAGGCTCACAATTTTCGATAACTATAGGCTATTCGGGTCTATTTAATAAAATAAAATGTAATAGAGATATACCAAATAAATAATTCGAGATTCATAAAATATATCAAGCCATAATATGCCACATTGTTTACATATAAAGATCTTTATTCAAATATATAAATTGTTCTTTGTTGATAAACTCAACCAGCTTCTTTTTTTACATATAATTTCTCCAGCCTTTGAAAACATTCTCACACAAGGGACACTTGTTGCTGACATGCATTTTTTATAAGTAGCCTAAGTGTTACATACCTATGAGGAAAAATTACTTCTTTTCAGTAATTTATAGTATTTGATCTTGCCAAAAACGCATCTATGAGGTATTGTCAGATTTGTTTCCTACCCTGTCAATTTAAGATTCGACGCAGATTCGACAGGTACGCCACCTTTCGAAACACTTGTGAAATGCACCGCTTGGTGTTTCAAATTACTTCATCACGTGACATGGGTGTTTCGAATCACATTTTGGAGCAGTGTTTCGAAACATTTACGCTTCGGGATCTCGGCACAGTGTCGAAACGTCAGTTTCGCGGGAGCCATCCCTAGCTTAGTGTTTATAGTTTAGTCTAGTCTTGCCTTGTTAGTGTTTTTGTATTATCTGTTATTATTGTTTTACCCCCTCGTGGGTTTTTGCTTTCTTGTTTGTATTAAAGTCATCAGTGTTTTTTTTCCATCTCTGTCTGCGCTTGGGTTCTTTGCAAGCAAATCCTGACAGAACGATCGAGCCCGAACAGAACCCAGCAGACAGTCCCTTTAGTTATGCATTGTTCATCAGACCCGGAGTGGTGGAGCTCCATCTCCAGCCAGACGCTCTCAGGCAGTGGGCCCTTTCCACCTCAGAGAGAGCTCCCTCTCAGGGCCTACGCCCTGGCGGTGGAGAGGAGTAGGGGGTGTTACCCTGAGTTTCTGGCCATTGCTTTCTTGGTGGCTGGCCTGAATGACCCTCCACCTCTTAATGAGCGTGGGAGTTTGCTCCATCTGCCCTACTGGGAGTTGGTAGGCCACCTTGATCAACGACAGTGGCAACGGGACCAGAACCGAGCGCCACCCCCAAGCTCCATGTCAAGCACACTGTCTCCTATCCAGGACAATTGCATCCTGGGGGTCATCTCCTTAGAGGACACTCCATCTCTGTCACCACCTGAAGGCCCTAGGAACCAGCCTTCAAGGGAAAAGAGGCAGAAGAGCCTCCTGGGAGTCGGCCTCTGATGCTTCCTCTGAGCCAGTCTTATCTGTCCCTGTGTCACCTCATCTGGTCACAACTCCAGTGACTCGCCCAAAGAGAAAGAAAAGGAGAAGGGAGCATCAGCTCTCCAACCTGCTGCAGCTCCCCCAGTCTCTGACCCTCAGCCGGCTGCAGCGCCCCCAGTCTCGGCTCTCCAGCCTGATGCAGGACCCTCTGTCTCTGCTCTCCAGCCCACTGCAGCACTCCCTGCCTTGGTCCCTGTCTCGCCTCCTATGTCCGTTGCCGCTTCCCCAGCACCCTTATCACCCTGCCCCTCTACCAGGTCCTCCATTTCTTTGTCTATGCCCTCACTGAACTCACCTCTAGACCCAGGGAGTCCTAGACCACCCTCTGGCCCTGGTTCATCTCCATCCGCTCAGTTTCCTGTCCCCCTTCAACCCTTGGATCCTACCTTGTTCCCATCTGCCAACCCTGGACCTGTCCCATCTCAGCCTGTTCCCTCTGCCTTGCCTCCCTTTGTTGTCCCCCCTGGAACTGCCCCTCATGTGTCCACTTTCAAGCCTGCCTCTCCTAAACCCCCTATCAAGCCTGCCCGGACCCCCCGCTCTAGACCAAGTCCCTCCCAGTCTGGACCACCCCCGATGAACTTTCTTGTTCCACCCCCCCCCCCCCCTTTAGTGATGTTTTTGTTATTCCATCCAAACCCGGTCACTGTAAGTTGTTGTTTGCCGTTGTGTTTGTACATTATGTTTTATTGGTTTTTCTCTGTTTCTCAGTATGTCCTGTCTCGTGTCTAGTGTGTTCCCTTGTGGGACGCCAGGTGGTGTCCCTTAAGGGGAGGGTCCTGTCATGATCCTGTCTTCAGGTCACAGTTTTCTAGTCATAGTGACAGAATCATGGCAGACCAATGTTTTGTGTGAGAGCACTGGCTTTGTTTTTCATAGCCATGTGCTTTGTCTCGTCTCCTGACCCCGCCCCCTTGTTTCCTCGTTAATTATCCTATTATTGTTTAAATCATGTCACCTGTTCCCCTCTTGATTTGCTCCCCTATTTAATGCCCTTGTGTTTGCTGTCCTGTGCTTGATCGTCTGTTTTTCATGGAGTTTGTATTGTTCCTGTTAAGTCATAATAATCAATCCAGTCAAGTCTTGTTTAGTGTTTGCTCTTATCTTGCTCAGTGTTTATAGTTTAGTCTAGTCTTGCCTTGTTAGTGTTTTTGTATTATCTGTTATTGTTGTTTTACCCCCTCGTGGGTTTTTGCTTTCTTGTTTGTATTAAAGTCATCAGTGTTTTTTTCCCATCTCTGTCTGCACTTGGGTTCTTTGCAAGCAAATCCTGACACAAATAGCCTATAGTTATCGACAATTGTGAGCCTAAAAGCTCATATAGTTGTCAAACAGATGTTAAAACAACAACAACAACAACAAAAAGCATTTTATTATGATGACGTAGCGCATGCATTTCCCGGGTTCGATCCTAAGATCTATGCATGAGAGTCGAGAGCACTATCCACTCTCCCATTCTATCACTTGTGTGTCAATCAAACAACATGTGGGATACAATTTGTCAGCGCTCGTCTAAAATCATGTCAAGGCTGCTTCATGTAAAGACATGCAAACGACCGCTTGGTGTCACTGTGGAGGCGGTTTGGTGTTGATGTTTCGAAGCCTCGAAACATACGGCACAATTGATTCAACTGTTTCAGTGTTTCACGAAGCCTCACTCTGCCCACCACTAAACTATATTAGATATATTATTAATCAACAGAATTAAAATACAGATTAATGAGATGATTTAAACGAAACAAGAAAACACATGCTTACCCTTTCAGAGATGACGAGTAGGCTAAGCTTCCTTGTGCCTAATAACCACAAATGTGCAAACCGCGTTTCGTCCTAACGCCACCTACTGGTCCGGAGATACGAAAATTGCTATTTTTCCTTACAACTACACTGTAAAAAATAAACCATTGGATTAACTTTAAAAAATAGAATGCAAAAATTATGCCCTATATTTTTAAGTAAGTTTTACAAAAAAATATAAGCAATTTGTGGAGTTGTTAAAATTGTAATGTTTCAATTTTTAAGATCTAGGAACGGTGATGTAATGTAGTACAAAGCAGTTTTAGTAATTGCATTAACAAAAATGAAAAACTTTACTTCCCTACACTCTAAAGCATTGAATCATATGCATTCTTTTGCATTAGGTTTTAAATACATTTTAATATGCAATTACATTAAAATTGTGTACTTTGAGTGAAAGTACGCAAGTATGTTAACTTGAAATGAGCAATTATTCCAGTTTTAAAAACTAAAATATATAATGTGACATTCTCAAATATATTTCAAACATATTCAAAATTACAACAAATATTAAAGATATCTATTAGATATAATCTGTTAGTTAAATACTTATTTTATTTGATGTATACAATACAACTAAATAATATCTGTACATTTTACACAAAAATATCTGTTTATTTGTTCGTAATTTATTTTGGTTTGTCCAACTAAAAAAAAATCAATTTAGTGACAAAGAGATTTTATTAAGTTATTTTAATCATTTATTTTAGTGATATTTATTTTTTACAGTGTATTTAACATCAACAAAAAAATTTAATGTTTAAGCCTAACTTTAACTATGATTTACTCAATATTTTTAATGAAACATTTATTACATTGTATTATTTGAGTAAATGTAGGCAATAAACGTAAGTAAATCAGATGTAGATTTTAAAATCACAAAGCCAACGGGTTTAAACCAGCAGCAGAAGAACCTGCACCTCTTGCAGGAAGACAAACAACCCCAAAACTATTCAAAAATCCTGGTAAGTGTTGAGTTCATGAATATTTAAACTAGTTTTTAATGAAATGTTAGATGTGTCCTTGCGTAAACAACTTAAGGTGTATTTATCTGAATAGTTTTGGAGCCATACTGTAAACTGGATACAATAACAGTTTTCTGTGCACATACTATTAATCATGAATATTTTTATTTTACATATTTATTCAGGTCACCAAAGTGTTAATACACCTGTGCTACTTGAAATGTGTAAAATAATCATTTCTGATCGTTTATGCATAATGTGGTTGTAGACAAACACATGTAAATCTGTAGTGGGTGACAGTCAGACAATCCGAAATCCGGACCTCAGTTTCGCTCCACCTGGACTTATTTGACCTTTCATATGGAAGCGGAATAATGCTACAGAACTTTACAAACCTCACATATACATTTATATTAAAGGGACACAAGGCAGCATGTTTATGTTAATAAATCATCTTCGTAAGTCGGTATATGGTTAAATGACTCATTACCGGACGAATGAAGTCTCTCTCGCCCGCCCCTACCGTCTGTAGGAAGAATACCCCACTTGCAACTTCGCTGTATCCGACCCGGTGTCCTTCAGTCTCGCAAAGTCTCAGATATTGCGAGAAGCAGTATCACTTTACAACAAACAACACAGAGGCAGGGTTGTTCTTTAAGATGGATATCCAGTTTGCAAGAAATGTGGACGAAGAGTGGCTGCAAAAGGAGACACTAAAGCCCATTTAAGTGATTTATATTACAGATCAATTTAAGTTGATTATACTTGGTTATAGTTGATTTATAATAAAAAACTAAACGCACTTACTATTTCACTTACTATATGACAATGTGAACAAATGAATATATCCAGAGCAGCTCTGATATAATTTAATAAGTATTTCATTATTTTATCTAAAAAAATAAAATTAAAAATAGTAATAAATTAAGAATCAAAGTTTATTTTTTTCAAAAGTGTTTTTTTTCCAAAAAAGTTTGACATAATAAACCATATGTTCAAGCCAAACCCCCTATCTGTTTTTTATTAATTTAAGGGTCATTGTAGCTAATGATTATAATAATAAGTGTTTAATACCGCCAAACCGTGAAACCGCGATAGTTTCTGAGATGATTATCATACCATGAAAATCTCATACCGTTACAACCCTATTACAGTGTAGCCTATTTTACTTAATTTTTGTAGTGCTGAAGTTATTACTGTAAAAAACAATTTGGTAGGTTAGTGTATGTAGAATGTATCCATTATTTTGTGTTATATTTGCTACCTTATAGGCTATACACAAGTAAACTAACTAATTTTAAAGGACTGTATTTAACACCTGAAGTAGTTTATTTTAATCCAAAAATGTGCATCATGAGTTTACTAATATAATCCAACTATGCAGTAGTCTAAAGAAACATCTGGACCAGCTGGGTGTATTCAGGTTTCAAGGTAGCTTTAAAAGCCATCTGTGTGGATTTAAGAAAAGATGTGTGCATTCATGTCTGGCACAAAGGGAATAGCCCAGGGTCAAATAGGTCATGGGAAGGAGCCACGGGTCTGGGGACTGTCATGTGATTCTTCAAGTTACAAGCCTGAACAGAAACATATTGTTAAAGCATATGGAGGGGAGGGACAAAGACCATATATATTTACCAAGCCGGGCTCACGGACTTCAGACTGGTTTGAAGATTCCTCCCAGGCCGGCCTGGCTGGTCCTGGGAGGTTTAATCAGGCAGGCTCGGCTTATTATTTTGTCCGGAAAATAAAAGTCTATCTCTTGAAATCAGAACCTAAGACTGAGGATTGTTTCATTTGAGGAAAAGGAAAACCACAACATTTGGTGCCGAAACCCGGGATAGAAAAGAGCTGGACAGTCACACCACCTGGGCAAATCTGACGAGCAACACAAACAACGTATGGCCATATACAAGGTAAGCACGTTTTGCTTATTAAATTAGGTTTGTGTTGTTGCCAGACTTTGCTCAACGTGGTGAGAAATTTAAGCTCTTCTAAATTTAAGAACCATACATGTGAACTGGGTTTTGATTTCAAGGGTACAATCTAATTAAGGCATGCATGCATGAATCTGTGTTAATTACTTTGGCTTTGATGATCATGGTGAATTGAAACAGATTTAAGTTAAGGGAACGCGTAAGAGTTTGTATGCAAGGTTGCATATGCTACGTTTGTCGAGGAAGTGTAAAACGTAGAGGTTTAATTTGGTTTAATTTGAAGTTAAAATTTTAAATCATTACGTTGATGGAGGTGCAGTAATGATTGTTTAATTGGTTAATGTAAACAAAAAAGGACACGCAAAAGTCGTCACGTTGGGGAAGTGCAATGACGATTGTGTATTTATTTAATAATTTGTGTTTGAGTATGTATGTATGCAGCTGCAGAGTTTGTTTGATAGTGAGAGAAATGTGAACGTGAATCTGGCAGGCAGGGAGAAAGTTTCCCTTAGGCAGTCTCTCTGTGGGCTGTTAAGGGGGGTGTAAATGCTGTCCTTTGAGTGTAGGGGGGATGACTACTGTGTTAGAGTGTGGAAGAATGAGCCCTAAAAAATAAAGAAATAAAGAAATAAATGCTAATGGGTTATTACTGAAAAATGGTTGGGTTAACAATTTGGTTTATAGGTTATCAAACATACATTTGAAATTTAAGGTTTGGTAAAAACAATTGACACCAGATGGGACATCAAAAGGAGCACAGAACCTGAGACCACAGCTGGCTTTCTCAATGGACAATGCAATCAGGTGGCCACCTACAGAGATGAGCAGTTTTGCTTGTTTAAAGATTGTATTGTTCACCTGAGATGGCTCGTGGGGGTCAACTATCAAAGGCTCTTCCAAATTTAAGAATAAAAAAGGCAAATTAAAGATTACTAGGTTAAATGATAAGAATAAAGGGTTTCATTTTCAAAAGGAATGTGTGCTAGGACAGATGATGGTTTGTTGTGTGAATGAGTTTTATTGTTTTATTTTTGTCGTTGAGTGGCTTGGATAAAGATTTAATGTTAAGTTGAGAAAATGCCTAAGAAGTTTCGTGAACCTGAGGTTCGGAGAGAGGAGTTATTAAGTCCTGCAGGTCAGGTACGGTCTATGTGTTATTTGTTTTGTTTTGGAAGGCCCGGGCTGATGAGAGATATTGTTTTTGTTTTATTTGTCATGTCGGATTGGTAAATTGTGTAAGTGAATCTTTTCCATGTCGACTGAAGTGTAGTGGAAAGATGAATTTGGCCAGGTAGTCTAGATAGAGTTGTTTTATTTTATTTGTGTGAGAATGCAATGTGTCTGTGTGTGAATGTCTGAGATGGAAAGAGTGGGGGCTGAGTGAGCAGTGGGTGTGTCTTTCTTCTGTTGCTCTGTAGAGAGCACAGAGAGGTGTTGTGTTACAGGAGTGAAGATTGTTTAAAACTATAAAAAAGGAGATAAAGTTTGAAAATATGAGTAAGAGTATGAATAAGAGACAGTTATAAATGCTGGGTAGATTTGAAGACCTTGTGGTTCTGAGGAATTGTAGCCAAAAATATTAGTTATTACAGTGAAGTATACAGCTAATTCTAGAAATTAAATAATTTGTTTAAATGATTGATTAAAATAAAAAAATTGTGCTCAATAGGAAAAGATTGCTTGTCCAAAAAAGGACAGATGTTGGTGAAGGTATTTGATTCTATTTGACAAAACATTACAAAATATTATAAAGGAAATTTTATTTTAAAGACACATTGGAAATCTAAGTAACAATTTGGGGAATATATAAATTGGATAAATAAAAACAATAAGTTTGTGAAGTGGTTAAATGAGAAATAATTATAAAATATAAGGTGTGTTAAACTGCAAAGAAAAGATTATGGCAGTCACATTAATGGAAAAATAAGGATTAAACAATTGTTGTGTGGATAATTAGAAAATAAAATAATTGCAGTTCAAATGAGGAAACATTTGATGTAGCATTGTGTGAGGAGAAATACAATTAAATAAAAATATAAACTAATGAAAGATAAGAGGAGATAATTAACAGACAAAGAAATGCTCAAAGGGAGAAGGAGAGAAAGAGAGAGAGAGAAAGGGAGGGGGAAGGTCAACTCCCATAGCTCGAGGGAATTGTGGGATTAAGCTAAATCTAGCAGGAAGACAGAAGTGAAGCTTTGAAAAGAAAAAACAACAAATTAGAGAAAAAAGTAGAGACCAAGTAATTAAAGGTGGAAATAAAGAGAAAAATAAAAAGGACAGGAAAATTATTAAAAGGTGAATGACACAGATAAATTATATAAAGATAAATTATTACAAAATGAAGAGGAGTCTTCATCTGATGATTGAAGGTGGTCACAAAATAAAATTTATTTTAAATTAAAAGGCAATATTTTGCAATGGGTTAAGTTAAACATTAAAAAGCTGAAAGCTCTCATCCTTTGACATTCAAGAAAGTGAATAAAAGCTGGCGATGAAAAGACAATGGCAAAAACTGTGTGACATCAAAGTGTTGGAGTTGCAAAGACAGGAGAACTCATAAACTGGACTGCGAACACATCCTACAGGAATGGGACTATAACTTATCTCAAGCAGTGATGGGGGCACTGCACAATGTTCTGAAACAATGTTCAGAAAAAAGACTGAGTGGAGTCCAGAGAGACCCACAAAGACAATATTGTTCTTGGAGACAAGAGAAAAACTGGACTATAATTTTTCATTTTCATACGAGCCTTTGAGTGAAAGAGGGGAAAGAGTAAAACAGCCGTTCAATGTTTGGCTATAGGACCTTATAACTGTAGGGACACATACAATCTTTAGGTGAAAATCAGCTAGACAAATTTAAAGGCTGATCAAGAACTTATGTTGTTAGGTGTGACTACCTTTTCTGAAATCAAATCAGACTCCTATTAATCTGACAGGAAGAAATGCATAATGAAAATTGGGGGGGGTTTGAATTTGGTATCTACAGAGGAAGTTAGAACTCCAATGATGGTACTAAGCTAAAAAGCAAATATAAATGGCATAGAACAGCTATGGCAGAAAGGAAAATAAAATAGATAAAAGAAATAAATTGAAAAAACACCATAGGATACTATAATAGGCAAACAAGAAAAAGCTGTGAGAATAGGAAAAAAAGAAATAACTAATTATTGTAACAAACATACGATTTAAGGAAATAAATCTAAATTGTATCTAGTCACGATTTAAGAGCAATAAATGACAAGAAAAGATTGATGATCCAAAAAATTACATACTTTGCTTACAAGTGTTTCTCCATTTGATAAACATTTTTACTGTGAATTATGATTTGCATAAGAAGTAGATACTTGCATTTACGTATTTAATTATAAGGGAAAATATTATACAGGTTTAGAATGGATGAACTACTATTCCAACATGCGGAAAGTTAATTTGGTTGATTAATGCTAAAAAGTTGATAAAATGATTGGTTGTTATTGAGTTATAGGGACACAGAGAACAGTTAATTTTGCCAGCAGGGGCAAACAGATGGGGAAGCTAAAAAGGGCCTCAGAGTGTCAGGAGATCTTTTTAGATTGTATAAGAAGTGAGAAATCTCAGTCTGTTACAATTGAAATGATAAATCCAAGGCAGGAATCACAGGGAATGAGTCTTTAATGAAAAAAGGTAACAAAGGCAGTCTGGAGATATCACACAGCACTGGAATGTAACAAAAAGATGCTTGACTCCCAATCCGGGAAAACGAAAGAGATATTCCCTGGAGCTGGCCCGGGGTGCAGCAGTTGACAAATCAGGTACGGAGAAATATATCCTCAGCCTTCACACACAGCTGAACATCAAACGAGATTGTGGTGGTACTGGACAGGACAGACAAGACAAGGTGAGCTTAATCCAATACACGACACGACAGAGTAAAGCTGTAGAGCATACAGAGAACATGTGTAATTCAATAATCCGACAAAGATACTGCCGAAACAGCCACTAGATAAATGCTAAGGGCAGAGTGGGAACAGGTGTCACAGCAATCAGCGCGAGCGCAGATTGTAATGACAGACAGGTGAGAGGGGAGAGAGAGAGAGGGAGAGAGAGAGAGGGAGAAAGCGTGTGTATGTGAATAAATGAGTGTATGTGCATGTGTTTGTGTGTATGTGACAAAAAGGCAGACAGAGAAAACCAGATTCATGACAGTACCCCACCTCCAACGAGCGCCTCTAGGCGCTCGCGGAAGGGGGCTGACGGGACCGATAGAAGTCATCAATAAGCGATCGATCCAGGACGTCCCGGGCTGGAATCCACCGCCTCTCCTCTGGACCGTAGCCCTCCCAGTCAACCAAAAACTGGTGGCCACGGCCCCGAGGACGAACATCGAGAAGTCTCCGAACTCTGTAAATAGAGTCCCCCTCATCAAGGGGAGGAGGGGGAAGGGGGGGACGAGTGGGCACATGAATGACCGGTTTAATACACGAAACGTGAAAGACTGGATGAACGCGGCGTAACCGACCGAATAGTTTGAGTTTAACAGCGACAGGACTAATGACTTTGACAATGGAGAATGGACCAACAAAACGGGGCAATAGTTTGCGAGACGTCTCCTGAATAGGGAGATTTCGGGTGGACAACCAAACCTTCTGACCGCAGATATATCTAGGGGACCGAATTCTGCGGCGGTTGGCAGCTCGACGCGTGCGTTCTCTAGTCTGACACAATCTAGATCTCACCCTCCTCCAGGTACGCTTACATCGCTTAATAAACGCTTCGACAGACGGGACCGAGACTCGAGACTCCTGAGCAGAAAAAATAGGCGGCTGGTAACCGAGACAACCCTCAAACGGAGAAAAACCGGTAGCGGACGAAGGGAGAGAATTATGTGGATATTCAGCCCATGACAGCTGATCACACCATGACGCAGGACTAGAGGCGGTAAGACTACGCAACATGCGACCCAAAATCTGATTTGTCCGTTCGGCCTGACCATTGGTCTGAGGATGGAATCCCGACGACAGACTGGGGGAAGCCCCAATCTGTCGACAGAATTCCCTCCAAAACTGAGAGGCAAACTGCGGACCTCTATCAGACACAATGTCCAAGGGGAGACCGTGGATCTTAAAAACGTGATCCACCATAATCTGAGCTGTCTCCTTAGCAGATGGTAATTTAGGAAGCGGAATAAAATGGGCAACCTTAGAAAAACGGTCCACGACGGTAAGAATGACCATGTTCCCAGCTGAGATAGGGAGACCGGTAACAAAGTCCATGGCTATATGAGACCAAGGACGTGTGGGAATAGGAAGAGGTCTGAGAAGACCCGCCGGAGGGTTATTACTGGACTTAGTCTGGGCACAAATAGAGCAAGCAGCGACAAACCGCCGAACGTCACGCTCACGAGTGGGCCACCAAAATCTCTGACGGATCGCGGCTAACGTACCTCTGACCCCTGGGTGAGCGACCAACTTAGACGCATGACCCCAACGAAGGACAGACGGACGGACGGACTCGGGAACATATAAAGTTCCCTCGGGAGAAGGAAGGGGTCTCCTAATCTGAGAGAGCGCTTGCTTAACCGTCCGCTCCACCCCCCAGACGGCTGCCCCGACCACACAGTGTTGAGGTAAGATCCCCTCATCGGTCGGGACTCCCTCTGGAGGGTCGAACTGCCGGGAAAGCGCGTCGGGCTTCTGATTCTTCGAACCGGGTCTAAAAGAAATAGAAAAATCAAACCGGTCAAAAAATAAAGCCCAGCGAGCCTGATGAGCGCTCAAACGCTTAGCCGAACGAATATACTCCAAGTTACGATGATCCGTCCAGACAATGAATGGAACACTGGCTCCCTCGAGCCAATGTCGCCATTCACCGAGCGCGAGACGGATCGCCAAAAGCTCTCGGTTACCAACGTCATAGTTGCATTGCGCGGGAGAAAGACGGTGAGAATAAAAAGCGCAAGGATGAATGCGATCATCCTGGGAGGAGCGCTGCGATAAGACAGCTCCGACTCCAATATTAGAGGCATCGACCTCCACAATAAATTGACGCTTAGGATCAGGCGTGATCAGGATAGGTGCGGAGGTAAAAAGTCTCTTAAGCTGATCAAACGCAAATTGAGCAGCCTCGGTCCAAGAAAATCGGGTCTTGGATGAGGTGAGGGCAGTAAGGGGGGCGGCAACCTGACTAAAACCTTGAATAAAGCGCCGGTAAAAATTAGCAAAGCCCAGAAATCTCTGAAGCGCGACTCGAGACTCGGGAACCGGCCAATTTAGAACCGCCTGGACCTTATCAGGATCCATACGAATCCCCTCTGCAGAGACCACCGAACCGAGAAACGTGACTGATTGAGCGTGAAAGACACATTTTTCAGCCTTAACAAAAAGACGATTCTCTAACAAGCGCTGTAAGACCCGGCGAACGTGTTGTACGTGTACCTGGGGAGACGGTGAGAAAATAAGAATGTCATCAATATACACGAAAACAAAAACGTTCAGCATGTCTCTCAGGACGTCGTTAACTAAAGCCTGAAAGACGGACGGAGCGTTTACGAGACCGAACGGTAGAACCCGGTATTCAAAGTGACCGATAGGGGTATTAAAAGCGGTCTTCCACTCGTCCCCCTCTCTAATGCGCACTAGATGGTAGGCGTTACGCAAATCCAATTTAGTGAAGATCTTTGCGCCCTGTAAGATCTCGAAGGCTGATGACATAAGAGGCAAAGGATAACGATTCTTCACCGTTATCTCGTTCAGCCCTCGATAATCGATACACGGACGCAAAGACCCATCCTTCTTCTTGACAAAAAAGAAACCAGCGCCAGCGGGAGACGAAGATGGAACAATAATCCCCGCGTCAAGAGACTCTGTGATATATTTCTCCAGAGCCTCTCGTTCGGGCGCTGAAAGGGAATAAAGTCTACCGCGAGGGGGCGTGGTGTTAGGATGGAGATCAATGGCGCAATCGTAAGGACGGTGAGGCGGTAGAGACACTGCCCGGGAACGGCTGAAGACAGATCGCAGATCATGGTACTCCTTCGGTACCCCAGACAAATCACCTGGTTCCTCCTGGAAAACAGAAACAGAGGTCACGGGAGACACAGCAGACACTAAACAATTAGCATGACAAGACAATTTCCATGAATGAACCCCCCCCTTAACCCAGTCAATCTGAGGATTATGAAGAACAAGCCAAGGGTGTCCTAACACAATAGGGGTAAAGGGAGATTGAAAAATAAAAAAAGAAATAGTCTCTTGATGATTACCGGAAACAATCAGACTAACCGGACAGGTAGAGCGGTGAACAGTGGTGAGCTCTCTGCCATCCAGAGCGAAGACGGAGGTGGGTTGAGGCAAATCGACCAATGGAATCCTGTTCCGACGGGCCCACCCCTCATCAACGAAATTGCCCTCGGCTCCCGAGTCAATGAGAGCAAGACCAGCGGCAGAGTGCCCAAACCAGCGGAGATTAGCAGGAATCATAGTCCGGGACCGGGGAGAGGAGGAGATGACAGATGCGCTCACCAGTACTCCTCCGTCTACTGGCGAGCCCTGGCTTTTAAAGGGCAGTTGGAGGCGAAATGACCAGCGGTGCCACAATAAAGACAAAGGCGGTTGATGATTCGACGTTGACGCTCCTCTGAAGAGATGCGGACGCTGCCCAACTGCATGGGCTCGGCTTCAGCCGAGTGACGGGAAGGAATAGCTGGAGATAAAGAGTCAACAACAGAGCTGGGAGTGCGAGCTCGTCTTCTCTGCTCGAAACACCGATCCAGACGGATAGCCAAGTCAATCAATGGGTCGAGCTCAGCAGGAGCGCCTCGAGCATAAATCTCCTCTCTGAGCTCCAAACACAGACCCTCCAAGAAACGGGCGACCAGGGCAGGATCGTTCCACCCACTGGTAGAGGCAAGAGTACGAAACTCAATAGCAAAGTCAGCCACAGATCTCCTTCCCTGACGTAGAGTAGCGAGCAGACGAAATACAGACCGATCAAAAACCTTGGTCATCTCCTCCTTGAAGAGACTGTACTTGCTACAGCATATGGCGTTCGCCTCCCACACAGAAGTTCCCCACTCGCGTGCTCGACCCTTCAAGAGGGAGAGCACAAAGGCAACACGAGCCCGATCCTCCGCATACGTCTGAGGCTGAAGAGAAAAGACAACCTCGCATTGGATAAGAAAGGCTCTGCATTCAGCGGGCTCACCGGCATAGCTGGATGGGTTGTTAACCCTGGGCTCAGCGGGATGGAGCTGATTAGATGGCACGGCCGCCCCCTGATGAAGATGGAGTAGACGAGCAGACAGATCGGCCACCTGAGCAGATAGGCTCCCCACAGCCTGATGTGCGGCGGCAAGTTGTTCCTCATGCCTGCCAAGCATGGCCCCCTGCACCTCGACTGCTGAAAACACAGACTTCTCCTCTGCAGCCTCCATAATTATGGGTCGGATTATTCTGTTACAGCAGCAGTTGACAAATCAGGTACGGAGAAATATATCCTCAGCCTTCACACACAGCTGAACATCAAACGAGATTGTGGTGGTACTGGACAGGACAGACAAGACAAGGTGAGCTTAATCCAATACACGACACGACAGAGTAAAGCTGTAGAGCATACAGAGAACATGTGTAATTCAATAATCCGACAAAGATACTGCCGAAACAGCCACTAGATAAATGCTAAGGGCAGAGTGGGAACAGGTGTCACAGCAATCAGCGCGAGCGCAGATTGTAATGACAGACAGGTGAGAGGGGAGAGAGAGAGAGGGAGAGAGAGAGAGGGAGAAAGCGTGTGTATGTGAATAAATGAGTGTATGTGCATGTGTTTGTGTGTATGTGACAAAAAGGCAGACAGAGAAAACCAGATTCATGACACAGTCATAAATATTATTATCATAGATGTACATGGGGCGAATAAGTGGAATAAAAATGAATTATTCGATTCATGAGAAGAATAAAGATTTTGAGTTGAGATAAAAAGGGA
The DNA here is from genome assembly GCF_027580225.2 of Misgurnus anguillicaudatus. Taxonomy (NCBI): domain Eukaryota; kingdom Metazoa; phylum Chordata; class Actinopteri; order Cypriniformes; family Cobitidae; genus Misgurnus; species Misgurnus anguillicaudatus. Next base: position 44,398,649 of record NC_073344.2, on the reverse strand, counting down.
AAAACTGATGTGACGGGTAAGAGAGAAGAAAATTTGACTATCATCTATAATCACAAAGGATGGTAGATAAAAAGGTATAGAAAAGGAATAATCATCAAAGCCATACTTAACAAAATGTGTGAAAATACTAATCATAACAGAACTTATGTTTTACCTAAACTAACAACCGTACACCTTTAACACTGCATGAAATATTCGCCGATAGACCTATGCGAATTGTAAAAACATCTGGAATTAAGTGTTATATGAACAAACTAATTGTCTATGTATTGAGTTATTTGTGTACAGAAAAAGCTGAAAGGAGTTGAGGAGGACATGAGACAACATGACTTGATGAGTGCGAGATGATCTAGCTTATCTGAGGTTCGAGAGGTCGGAGGAGGCCAAACACGGCCACAGGTGGCCTAACTGGGGGAGACAGGATGAGACCAGCCCCAGAACGTCCAAGTGGGAGGAGCAGCCAATGTAGCGGAGCTCGTAGGAAGGAGAGAAGGAGAAAGAATGCCAATGATATGAAAGAAGAAACATCAAAACCAAATCAAAGTAAAAGCAATTCAAGTATACCGACGGATGGAGAGCAAAGTTTTGAACACCGAGAGGAAGAAGTGAAAAAGAGAAATTGTCAAAAGAAATTGAATTGAAAAGAACGAAGCTGATTACTACAGAAGATTTGCATTTCTACAGTCAATTAAAGAACGAAGCTAATTATTACAGAAGATTTACATTGCTACAGTCATTTAAAGAACAAAGCCAATTACTACAGAAGATTTGCAATGCTACAGTCAATTAAACTTCCTGGCGATGGACTTTTGCCTTGATGGACTTTTGCCTTAAACAAGGCCCAGTGAAAGATCTGCAATAATTTCAAAGGAACAGACTCTGAAAGAAAGACTGAAAACATAGAGACATTGAACAGAGAACTTAAGGTGGACATTTTATGGGAAACATCCCAAAGATAACAATGATACAAATGGGGAATATTTAAAGTTAAGGAAATATGCTCACAAAGTTGCTTTTTATGATTTAAACTAAACCAGATTTCAATAATGCAATAACATTTTCAAGCCCACATAGTTTGGGTTGATAAGTTCAACAAGAATTCTTATGGATTACGAGAAAAAAGTTTAAGGTCAACTTATCTTGATAATACTAGTTTAAAAATACATCTGGTAGGCCACAATTTGGAAATTTGTGTCAATGGAAGTAAATAACAAAACACTAAATATAAAAAAGGAAGGATAGATATTTCAGAATGGTACAGTAAAAATTCTGAATGGTACAGTAAGATTACAATCAAGAAAATATAAGCCTTATGGAATTATAGACTTAAGGAAATTAAATAGGAAATGCTTTATAACAGGAATTTTGAATGAATCAACTAAAAAACCTCTAGATCTATTATGAAGACATCAAAACGTATAACTTAAGGTGTAAAAGGGAGAAGAGAAATGCTATTAAAAGAATAATATAATCAAATCAGAGAAACATATACATTGAAGATATTTGAAGATCCAATCATATCGATTGGAGAATTATTTTGAATTTATAGAAAAAGAAAATGCTTGACCTCATTAGGAGGGAGAGAAAAAGTACTTAAATAGGATGGAGACAAGAAATCACTACAAAAGAAGGGTATTTAGAATCCTTATAAAAGGATGAACACAACAATTAATCATAAATTATATGTAGATTCTGTTGATCAACCAAATGGGTACCAAATTAGATAAAGGGATGGGATTAAGCTAAATAAGGAATTTAATAAAGTTTTGTCAAAATAAAAATACAGAATAAATAAATTATGTACAGTACTACAATCAAAAAGTAAATTATTAAGTTTACAAATAAGGCATTAATTTATCTTAGGATAACAACTAGATACAGCCATTAAAAATACATGATAACATATACTGAATCAATTTTAATTAAAGGTTAGTGGGTAAATGAGGCGTAGGTGTCTGGTTAGAGAACCATATGGAAGTTAAAATATTAGGATGAAGGAAAATTTACTTGAAATTAACAAGAATATTATCAGGACTTAAGTTACAAGACAGTAATGAATTTACAACTAGTAAACGAGAATTCAAGCACCTCTGATGAGGATGGGAAAAATTCATTTAAATTGTTATCAAGAATTATTATGCATGCTTTACTTAGTTGTATTATGGGTTATTTCCATTTACTAGTTTTATTTGAATTAATTACATTTATGTGTGTATTATGCAATCTTTACTTAGTTTATTATTGGTTATTTACATTTACTTGTTATATTTGGAATACTTTACTTTCATTTGTGTTGCAATCTTTACTTAGTATATGAGTGGCTCACATTTTCTTATGTTATTTGAGTTAATCTACATTTTTTTGTGTTTATTATGCCATCTTTCCCTAGTTTTATTATGGGTTATTTTTATTTACTTTGTTTATTTGAATCAACTTACATTTATAATTGTTTATTATACTTAATTTTTGAGTTTTTATGCTTCAATTCAGTATCAATTAGTTATATTTACTTGTTTTGAATTTGAACATTGAATCTATAACATTTAATTTGTGTTTATTATGCATACTTTACTTTTGTTTTATTTTTTTTTACTTGGATTCATTAACGTTGACTTTACATTTACAATGCTTTATCATATACTCTACATAGCTAAAATGATAACTGTAAGCGTAGAACCAATTGCGCACAAACTGTTTAGGGCTTAAGTTCTTTTACTTTTACATTCAAGTCAAAATGAGAATGGAAAGATGTTTGTCTTATTGTCCGTAGTTCGAAGTGCAGTGGCATAATTTAGTAATTGGTAAGGTATAGTGGCTTTCTTTAGCCACAAGATATTAATAATTGAAACGCTGAATTATGAAACTGCACTCCGGATTAAAATAAACAGAAAAAGTGAGGCTAAATTAAGCCTCAGAGCGGGGATTATGAAGTAGTTTATTTTAATCCAAAAATGTGCATCATGAGTTTACTAATATAATCCAACTATGCAGTAGTCTAAAGAACCATCTGGACCAGCTGGGTGTATTCAGGTTTCAAGGTAGCTTTAAAAGCCATCTGTGTGGATTTAAGAAAAGATGTGTGCATTCATGTCTGGCACAAAGGGAATAGCCCAGGGTCAAATAGGTCATGGGAAGGAGCCACGGGTCTGGGGACTGTCATGTGATTCTTCAAGTTACAAGCCTGAACAGAAACATATTGTTAAAGCATATGGAGGGGAGGGACAAAGACCATATATATTTACCAAGCCGGGCTCATGGACTTCAGACTGGTTTGAAGATTCCTCCCAGGCCGGCCGGAAAATAAATAAAAAGTCTATCTCTTGAAATCAGAACCTAAGACTGAGGATTGTTTCATTTGAGGAAAAGGAAAACCACAACACACCCTCCAGAGATTTTTTTTTACAGTGTATGCACATGGAGGCGCACCTAAATGTGACACAAGTGATGGGTTTTAGGGAATATTAATTGTATGGCCGAGGGAGGAATTGAAAGACTATGCTTTCTGAACCAACCATTGAGACATTAGCCGCCAAGAACCTGTCGCCTAATTCTTTTGGGGACTGTGACATTGGACTGTGATTATGACATGTTTGGCGGACCTAGTAGTCTACGTTTCACTTTTTTGTTCTCATGCAAGTGTTACATTTGCTTAAAGTATTCAGAATGAAAAATAACCGACTACCAGGCACGTGCACACATAGATATCAAAGGGAGCTTGAGCACCTGCTTTTTTATTCCTAGAGAAAAAGTGTCCTTTTTTTTAGGGTGCTTTTTTTGAAAAATAATATAATATAAATAAAATAATAAATATGTATATATTCCGGTTTCTGTTTGTGCACAGCTTCCCTGTCAAACAAATCTATTTATTGGAGAATAGCCCATTCTCACGCTCTCACGCCACACATCCATTTTCTCACGCAGCCCATACAGAAATGTAATATATGTCAATATATGTAAATTACATATATAATATCAGTGCCCATGTATGTCTGCTGCATATATTAAATATGCAAAATTCATATATGTAAAATACATGGACATATATGGAAAATATATTTCAAAATATAGCAAAAATGGCCGTTTTCATATAAGTGCCATATATTTTCCCATATATGGACATACATGTGAAATATATGTAAGACACATATATGTATACATGCATATATGTACTTATTTCCATAGTACATACTTTCACTTATATTAGGGATACAAATATGCTTCAAATATGATGACACCATGTACTTTCACTTATATTAGGGATACAAATATGCTTCTTATATGATGCCACCATGTACTTTCACTTATATTAGTGGCACAACTATGTTTTTTTTATACAGCCTACACATATATTTGTACTCATTCTACAGAACACACAATTCCAAGTCTTTTCAAATACAAACTTTACTGCATTTTTTCAGCACAGACTTGACAAGTACAAACAAGTACAAACTTTTCAAGTAAAAACTTTAACTTCATTTAACATCAACTTCAGACTTTATTTTCTTTTTAAAGCCTTTTCAAAGCGCTCACTTTTTTCCCTCAGAATTACATTTTCAAACTTCTAGGCACATTTAAAACATTCCCAAACTCACTCGCTGGGGAAAAACACACTCATTTTTAGTTAACATTTTTCCTGGACATTGCCAGTCTTAGCTCTGCCATCTTCCCATTCAGGTCTGTTCCAATCTGGCCAGCCAAAACAAGTACTTTGACATAACTGCATCTGAGAAAGTACATTTTCAAGAAAAAGTTTTAGGTATTAAGCAGACAAAACACTGGTGGATAAACTTATCACAAAGATAAAAAAACTTTATTGCAGTTTCTTCTAGTGCAAGTCAGTAAAATTAAGTGACAAAGTACGTGAATAGGCAAGTAAGGCCACACTTAGTGCAAGCATGGCGGCCAGTTTTGCACCAATTAAATTTGCAGGTGAGATAGGGTCATAGTGCCAAACACCACCCTCCTCCACCACCTCTCATTAAAACTATTTTATACGCAGAATGTGAATTTGAACACATACATTGAAAATTCTTGAATGCACTAACTGCAGCCCCATGAATGATTGTCCATTTGTTGGCAGATACCTCCACGGGTGTGGTTCGAAAGCAGGCCCTAAGCCGAAAGGGGTGGTGGTAGCACAGCAGTTAAGGAACCTGGCTAGTATGCTAGCCTAGAATTTGTGAGTTTGAATCCTGGTCACCACCGTTGTGCCCTTGAGCAAGGCACTTAACCCCAAGTTGAACTTTGTAAGTGTACAAACAGTTTAATAAGAAGTAGGGCTGTCACTTTTTATTCGATATTCAAATATGCATTCAAACATGACGTGAAATATCCACTATAAATAAACCATCCGTTTTTTTAAAAATGCCATGTGTAGCGCATTTTTTACAGTCTAACACCTCGTAATAGGGAGGAAGCTGAGAATGAGACCGACGGCAACTGTGCGCAAGAGAGGGAAGATGTGGCTCCGGCTTCTGCAGACTTTTTTTGCTTTTCCTGTGGAAATTTTTTGGATAATTCTGCGGAATGATTTTAAATATTAAAAAAATACATAAGAGAATTTAAGCCGTAAATATTACAAAATTGCATCTAGAATAATTACTTTTTAAAGGCTTACAATGAAAATGAAAACACCAAACCAAACAAGTGCTCTGAATTAAATTGGACCAACACGAACCAGATAGATAGAATTATAATTTGCATATAAAATTACATATATTATTGTTTATAGTGTTATAGCAGAATAAAAAGCTTGTGTTAAAGGGACATTCCACTTTTTTTGAAAATATGCTAATGTTTCAGCTCCCCTGAGTTAAACATTTGATTCTTACCGAGAAAATATACTCTCAAACTGGCATAATAATCAGTGACTGCTGATGCAACATGGCCGCAGCAGGCGTAGTGATATTATACACTGCCCGAAAATAGTCCCCTTGGTTACCTTCAATGGCAGGGGACTATTTTCGGGCAGTGCGTATTATCACTATGCCTGCTGCAGCCATGTTACATCAGCAAAGTCACTGATTATTACGCCAAATGAGAGTATAGGTCTAACCATATCTGCAAATAAAATAGCAACTTTTAATTTCCGTCGGTCTTAGTACACAATGTAATTACAGAAGAGTCAAGTTTTAAATAGGAAAAATATTGAAACAGATCACCACCCACAGTTCGGCTCGAATGCGATTTGCGGATTAATATGCAAATTTAAATAGGGTGAAAGTTGATCATTTGCACGTGTTTCAAAGGCTTGCAAATGTTAACACTTAAGTGATTTTAAACAATTTAACCGCAAAAGGTGCTAAAATAAAGAATTTCTGTACACACAGACGCACATGAATTTGAAAGTGTCCGGCCCAACTCCAATCAAACATGATTATCCCTACGCCCTTCAAAGATCAGAACTCTTGATGTATAAAATACATTTGGCGAATAAAGCACTGAAAAAACATGTGGAGCGACTGTTTATGCAGCATCTTCTTCCCGAAGAGCCGTTTGGAATTCGTCCTCCGTCCTAACCGGTTCAGGAACCTCAACTTTAGGGTTGAACCAAAAACCGGAAACTACTGTTTCTGTTCGGAACGAACCAAATGGGAAAAAACTCAGGTTCAAAGCCATGATGTAAACTTTATATTAAACAACAACAGCATTTGTCTTGTAAACTGATTTAAAATGATCACGTGCTGACTGTCGCATGTCACATAGACGACAGAGTGAAGTAAGATCTGCTTAACTCAGCGGTAAGTTTTATTTCTCAAATATCAATGGTTTGTGTTCTCTATCATTAAAAACGGTCAAGCAAACAGCACGTGCAGGGTTAATGCATATGCATGCGCGCATACATAGGCTACGTATGTGTGCTTGTTGTCAGTAACGATTACTTTTCACAAACACGCTCAAGCGCGGGATATGTGTGCTTGATTTTTCTCAAAAGTGACAGCCCTAATAAGAAGATCCTTTATAAAGACAGTACATTACCCGTATACAGACAGGAGCCATCTTAGAAAACAGTCTTGATAAGTCGAGCAACAAATGTCGTGCTATATACATTTGACACCCCTATAATCCCGCTGTTTTGAGTCTGAACGAACGAGAGAGAGAGACAGGGATCGCGTTCTTAAACAAACTGAATGACTGTACAAGTTACAACCTAATGAATGAGATGAATGAGAGGGATCGTATAGAAAGCGAGAGCAACGTAAACAATCTTGTGAAAGAATCATGTGGTTTTATTTTAGTAAAGTTATAGTAACCATGTTTCGGCGGACTATTTACCTTAATACAAATGATAATCAAGGTAATTACTGTTGAAAATTTTGGTATTTCTGTTTCATATAGTTTTATATATCTATATAGTTTAATCCACCCTTTCACTGAACTTAAATCAGTCATCTGCGTCTGAACGAAGTCTTGAACGACATGACCGAAATTATATGATTCGTGAACGAGGATCTGATGACTGACTGAACTAGAGGAGACATGCACGGGAGTCTTTATTTACAACAAATCCAGATTAGATGTACTATAAATGTATGTGTGTCTTAATATATTCTGTGGCTTGATAAAATTATGCTTAGTATTTCACAATTTGAGCTTTATTTAAAACTAATGAGTTTTTGCAAGTCTTTCATTGTCTTATAACACATAATGACACACATCTTCGTCACCTATTGGCGTATTTATGTAAAATTAAGAAATGGTCACTGAACGAATCAGTGAACGAGTCTGAACGAATCATTTTGGTGAACGAACTGAAAATGAACGAGTCACCTAAATGAACGAAAATTTCCATCACTAATGCAATGGAAAAGCGCCAAAACCCCTTTAACCATAAAACAGGGTTAAAATGACGTGCTGTCTCTAACTACAATATAAAAACGTAAGATTTACATTACCATAACATCTTCACTCTGAAGAGTCGCTCAGCTTGTTCTAACTCAGTCAAGTATTTTAGAGAGAGTGATAGAGGTAATGTGATTAGTAGCTACTGAATACACTACAGTTTATACATTTAGTACATTACTTAATTACTTGCCATTTACCTTTCATTATGTACCGTGACTGGATAATCCATCCATTCTCTGACCTTTAATAAAAAAATACAAAGATAAACTTAATAATTAACACCTGTCACCGGTATCAACTGGCAGAAATTCACTCTTACCATACAGCATATGCGAAAGAGCTCGGGAAATCACTCTGATGGGCCTACTAGGGCTGGGCGGTATGACGGTATATTCCGTTACCGCGGAATAAAATGTCAGACGTAACAGATTTTTCTATTCCGTCTACTCCGCCGAATGCAAATATGTGGGCATGGCTAACTCTGCCCTCCCACATGTTAAAACAGACTTCATGATCATCACATCATAGCATCTGTCATATTTATAATATCTAGAGCTTCGTCTCTCATATAGGATAGGTAGGCTATTCATCCTGTCTGTAGGTTTTTGCATATATACCTGTTCATTTTACATATTGCCTATTTTTAATGTAATGTATGCATAAACACAAAATACAATGAAGGCATACTATAGCTTCAATAGTCTACTAAATTAAAAAAATTATCAAGACTTAATCTGTTGTTATCTTCTGGGCATTTTCACTTTAATATTATTAACTTTAAATTGCTCATAATTTAAAACTGCGGTGGACATTTAGTTAAAAGCTAGAGTGAGTTGCAAATTTCTGTACATTTTAATAATAAAAAACAATATAAACTGAAAAATTTTTATACCGTGAATATACCGTTCCGTGAAATAAAATGACTCATTCCGTGGAATAGATTTTTTGGTCATTCCGCCCACCCCTAGGGCCTACAAAAAGAGAATAAAAGGGAAAAACACTGCGATTAGGCAAGGTTTAAGCCAAACATTAGTTGTAATTCTGGTGAGGTAGTATTGACTCCAGCCATGTCAAGCTATTAGTGCTTGGCCTTGCAATGTCTGCTTAAACACAAACATAACCTCTCACTAAAATAAAAGTATAACTCTAACATAAATATAAATATAAGGAATGTCAAAATGCATTAGATATGAACCTTTTTAATATATTAACTAAAGCACACCACCTGTTGCCAGAAAGCTGTTTTTATCTATCCGTGTGTCTCAATCAGCTCCCTTGTTCAGTAGTCAGGGCACTGATCAGGGAGTCAGCCATTTTAAGGGCTGTCTCAATCGCAAAATCCGTTTAGTGCACTGGAACGTTCGTTCCCTAAAAATTCCCACAATGCAACGCAAAAACCAGTAAGCATCAATGGTCCCTATGTTCCCTTACCGGAAATCACGTGACCTTTTCTGAAGCTCGCCAACCGAACATCACGATCCAACTCAATAAACTTTATGAAATGTTACAGAACCTTTATAAAAGACAAACATTTGTTTAGTTGTAAATATAAACACACATTGCTACACAGTAAGGGACCACAATCTACTCAATATTTAAAATAATAATATTTATTTAAAATTGTAAATATATTTATTACATTTAAAATGTAATTGCCTCCAATTTTAGGCACAGTTATGTAAGAGAATAATGACAGCATTTTTCACAATGTACTGTTTTTAAAATTAAGTCGGAGAGATGTTGGTTTTGTCGGTTGTTGATGAGTAACAGCTGTGAGTGATTACAACGCGCTTAAGCATCCACGTGACAGAAAAATAAGTGAACATTGTCCCAATGTGAAGTGAGCTAGGGTCCTTACCAGTGCACACGATATACTGATTCACGACCTCGGGACACACGGTATATAATTTACATTCAGATGTAACAGTTACATTACCAATGTCTGTGAAAATGTCTGTAGGCCTACACGTTATTTTTCTAGAACAGTAATGACTAATTAGGCTTTAAACAAACTAGACAGCAAGAAACGTATGCAAAATATATTAAATATTTTAAACTTACTTCTAAAACCCCGCTGTGCTGTTATCATCTTCTCACTTCTGTCAGATTTTCCCGGTCATTTTTGTTCTTCTGCGCTTTTGGCCTGAGTGGAGGCTCGTGTCCACATGAGATTCCCATTGAGTGTAATAAAAGTCATAAAATAATGGCATAATATACCTAAAATACTGTAATCTCTGTCTGGCCTGCCTCAATCAGCATATGAAAGCGCTCGTCAAAATGATGCGATGACCAATTAAATCAAAGAATGTCAATGTCACCTTTATTTATATAGCACTATTCAAACAACACATGTTAACCAATGTGCTTTACATCATTTCATTATATAAAAGAAATACATTACATTATTGATAAAAACAGTATTACACACATTAAAAGCATCAACAAGAGGGATAAGCCATGGCAAACAAATGTGTCTTAAGTTGTTTCTTAAATGTGTACAGTGTGTAAAGGAGTTATTAGGCTTGTTTGACTTCATGCGGCTGTACAGTTTTTAGTTTTGTAAAAAAGCATTATAAGTTCTGAAGAAGACCATTTTATAATGACGTTTGTACGCTGTTTTTAGTCTTGATGTATTAAAAAAGATAAGGGTAGTGTATCCAGATACATTTCTGTCGTTTTTTATTAGCACACAAATTACAAAAACTGTAACGTGGATGACAAAATCTTTTCTGCATTCCATTTCTACAATTTGCTCTCCAGATTATGGATTCTGAAGACCATAATAATAAGGTATTGTGGCTGTGTAATTTTTGTACGTTTTAGGTCTGCATTGATTTTCAAATTGTAAATGTCTTAAAACGTTTTATAAATGGATTTGATATTACAATAACGTTACAACTCCTAATTTAATTGTACAATGCATGCTATTCTTTTAAAACTTTTCATTTTTAAAAGTTTTCATTGTAGTTATGCTTTTTTCTGCGTAATCCATAATGTTATGTAATGTAATGTAATGTAATTGAAACATTTGTTTTAATATCATAATTATTTTATAAAATGTATTACTCATAACCATCAGTGAAATAATTGTGAAACGCATGTTATTGTGTTTTAGGTTCACTTATCAGTGAAAGATATTTTTTGATGTTCCACATGACTATGATCACAGCTTCTGCTATAATGTATAAAGTTCTTAATTTACAAGTTGTTGTGTGTTTATCACATCAATTAATAATTTATGGTGTGTTTGATTTCATTACTAGGACAATGCAAGACAAAGGCTGTCAAATAACTGTGGAGTGTTGGCAAGTACGTACTGTAAATGAGGAACATCGAGGTGTAATCAATTGCTGTTACCCATTTAACTTTTTTTGGTGTGTCTTTGCATATTATAGTATGCACTGTATGTTATTCTGGGACAAAAGTTTGACTTCACTGAAGTAAGTATTTATTTTTGTAGCTATATGCATTTTAATATAATTGAAAATTATACTAATTCATTACTTTATGTACACAGCTAAACATGAAGAACATATGAAAATGGTGGTGTGCCATCTTGCTTGAAAATTAAGTAAGTGTGAAAAATTAGCTGTACTTTTAACGTGGTGTTTTAAGAAACTCTTAAAGAAGTGAAGAAATCTTGTTCAGTCTGTAAACTGTTTTGGGAAGACATGGAACGGAATGATTTAGTGACTCGCTCATAACACTATTTCAGTAAAAATATATTCTGCAGACCCTTTGAGTGAAAAGAAGTAGCAAAGTGTTTCAGTGATGATAAAAATCAGCAGGTGTAAACGTCTCGGTTACGGATGTAACCCTCGTTCCCTGAAGGAGGGAACGGAGACGTCACGTCGTGACCGACGAATTGGGAGCTCGCTTAGAGAGACCAATCTGCTTCGAATACTACTAAAACGCCAATGAACTTGGCATTGAGATATTTGCATAATGCTGGCGCCGCCCCGCCAGGTGCGTATATAAGGCGCACGTGCAAATAGGGAAATCAGCTTCTGTTCGCTGAGAAAGCCGGAAGGTGACCGGCCTAAACAGCAGGTGGCAGCACCTGTGGCGACGGGACGTGACGTCTCCGTTCCCTCCTTCAGGGAACGAGGGTTACATCCGTAACCGAGACGTTCCCTTTCAGTCGGTCACTACGACGTCACGTCGTGACCGACGAATTGGGAAACCCTACTAAAACGCCACTAGGGGCTGACCTCTTCCAGTGTCTGCTTAAAGCCCTCCGGTTCCACTTAAGGATAGGAGAATTAGGTTTCAAGGCAGAAGGCCGGGCACTAGATGTTCCTTTAACCCCACAGTAGTGCCAGCGACTGGGAAGCGCCCTAACTGAGTGGTATAGGGACGCTGCGGAAGCCACCGCCCCGTTAAGGGCTAATGGTGGACGAAGTCAACCGTAGTTGAGGTATAAATGACAGCCGTGGCTGTGTAAGCAAAGCAGTGCTCTGCTAAGGGAAACGTGGGCTGGTAGGATTAACCCCACGGAATAATACTCACAAAGGAACCCGTTGGGACACAATGTGGGGCCCTGGCCAAACACGTAGGTTCGTAAGAATACAACTAGTGAAAGGCTGACAGCCAATGCTCCGCAACAAAGGCTGTCAAGGCAGTGGAGAGAGCAAATCAAACCATTACGCATCTTTGCTCTGTTAGCCTTCCATACTGAAAACTCAATTTGGAGCCTCAGTCGGAGGCTGCAAGCCGACTTGCGAGTCTGCTCTCCGTGTCCTCCCTGGTGAGGACAGAACACGAGAGGATACAGGCTCGATACGAACATTGTAGAATCTAATGAACGTATTAGGTGTCGCCCAACCAGCAGCTCTACAGATGTCTGTTAGCGAGGAACCACGAGCTAATGCCCAAGATGAGGCAACACTCCGAGTGGAGTGCGCTCTCAAATTAAAGGGGCAAGGAATGCCCTGCAAATTGTAAGCCAGGGCGATAGTATCAACTATCCAATGAGACATCCTCTGCTTAGTGACAGCTTTCCCTTTCTGCTGGCCACCATAACAAACAAAGAGCTGGTCTGAGGTCCTGAAGCTTTGCGTGCGGTCCACGTAGAATCGCAGTGCGCGTACGGGGCACAACAAAGCCTCGGTTGGGTTTGCCTGCTCCAAAGGCAATGCTTGCAAGCTCACCACTTGATCTCTGAAGGGAGTAGTGGGAACTTTGGGCACGTAGCCTGGTCTGGGTCTCAAGGTCACGCTCGAGACAGAAGGACCAAACTGAAGGCACGAATCGTCAACAGAGAATGCATGTAAATCCCCTATTCTCTTCACCGAGGCCAATGCTAGTAGGGTCAGAGCCTTCATGGATAGAAGCTTCAGACTCGCAGACTGCAAAGGCTCGAACGGAGGACTCTGTAGCGCTTTCAGCACCATGGACAGGTCCCAGGGAGGAATAGAAGGAGGGCACGAGGGGTTTAGCCTGCGAGCGCCTCTCAGGAATCTAACAACCAAATCATGCTGGCCCACTGATCTGCCGTTAATAAGTGAGTGATGCGCAGATATAGCGGCGATATCAACTTTAATAGTGGACGGTGACAACCTACCATCTAACCTATGTTGAAGATATAAAAGCACAATGTTAATAGGGCATTCTCTGGGGTCCTCGCGTTGCGAAGAGCACCAGGTGACGAAAAGGTTCCATTTTAACGCGTAAGCCCGTCTCGTAGACGGAGCTCGTGCCGCGTCAATAGTGTTAGATACCGCTTGGGGTAAATCACTTAAACCTTGCGCGCGCTCAACGACCAAACGTGGAGATTCCACAGATCGGGGCGCGGGTGCCATAATGTGCCCCCTCCCTGAGAAAGAAGGTCCTTCCTCAGGGGAATCCGCCAGGGAGGGGCTGTCGCGAGGAGCATTAGTTCCGGAAACCAATTCCTGGTCGTCCAATATGGGGCGATCATTAAAAGGCTCTCCTCGTCCTGCCTGACTTTGCACAGTATCTGTGCTATTAAACTCACTGGGGGGAACGCATATTTGCGCAGGCCCCGCGGCCAGCTGTGTGCCAACGCATCCACGCCGAGGCTGCCCTCGGTTAGTGAATAAAACAGGCGACAATGGGTATTGTTCGGTGACGCAAATAGGTCTATCTGCGCTCGACCGAATTTCCTCCAAATCAGCTGGACCGTCTGGGGGTGGAGTCGCCATTCGCCGGGGCGCGCCGCTCGGGAAAGCGCGTCTGCCGCTGTATTGAGCGAGCCCGGTATGTAAATGGCACGAAGGGACCTCAGATGCTTCTGACTCCAAAGGAGGAGATGACGAGCGAGATGCGACAGGTGACGAGAGCGCAAACCGCCTTGACGGTTGATATACGCTACGGTCGCAGTGTTGTCTGAGCGTACTAGTACATCCTTCCCTCGCAGCTCCTGAGCGAAGCGTACGAGTCCCAGATATACTGCCCATAACTCGCGACAATTGATATGCCAATGCAACTGGGGTGCTGTCCACACCCCCGAAGCCGTGAGCTCGTCGTACGTGGCTCCCCAACCCGTGTCGGAGGCATCTGTATGCACAACAGCATGCCGGGAGACCTGTCCCATGGACACGCCGGCCCTGAGAAACGCGGGGTCTGACCACGGGGGGACTGTTAGGCGACACGCAGGTGTAATGGTTACACGATGGATGCCAGCGCGCCACGCTCTCCTCGGGACTCGATCGTGAAGCCAACGCTGAAGCGGTCTCATATGGAGCAGCCCGAGCGGTGTCACGGCCGCTGCTGCTGCCATACGCCCCAGGAGTCTCTGAAATTGTTTCAGAGGGACCGCATTCTTCCCTCGGAATGAACCGAGGCAAGTCAGAATTGATTGGACGCGCTCTTCTGTTAAACGCGCCGATAAATCGATCGAGTCCAGTTCCATACCGAGAAAAGAGATCCTCTGCGTGGGGCAGAGTTTGCTCTTTTCCCAGTTGACCCGAAGACCCAAACGGGCGAGATGTTGAAGTGTTAGATCTCTGTGTTCGCACAGCGTCCGCCGAGACTGCGCTATTATAAGCCAATCGTCGAGGTAAGCCAGAATGCGAACACCGCTCTCTCTGAGGGGCTTTAACGCCGCCTCTACCACTTTCGTGAACACACGGGGAGAGAGAGACAGCCCGAACGGTAGTACTTTGTATTGATATGCCCGCCCTTCGAACGCAAACCGGAGAAACGGTCGGTGACGAGGGAGAATGGACACATGAAAGTACGCGTCTTTCAGGTCTATCGCTGCAAACCAATCTTGGGGGCGTATTGCACTGAAAATTTGTTTCGGTGTAATCATCCTGAAAGACCTCTTCTGAAGAGATTTGTTCAGGACACGCAAATCCAAAATCGGTCGTAACCCGCCGCCTTTCTTGGGTACTATGAAATACGGGCTGTAGAAACCCGATCTCATCTCGGTAAGAGGGATCGGCTCGATCGCGTCCTTCGCCAGCAGGACTTCGACCTCTGCACGCAGTACATGTGCAACGGACGCTTTCACCGTGGTGAAACGTATGCCCGCAAATTTGGGAGTGTGCCGATTGAATAAATTTCGTAACCGAGGCGGATCGTGCGTAAAACCCAACGAGACGGACTGGGAAGCTGAAGCCAAGCCCCCAGGGACCGTACGAGAGGAATTAACGGCACTACCGGTGTACCCGCGGCGGGGCAGCGAGGCGGGACAGGCGGGACTGCCGGTGCGTCTGCCGTGACAGCATAAGCATCTACAGTATGTGTGTGTGTGACACTGACCTGAGCCCGCTGAGGTAAACGGTCGTCCGGTCTCCTCAGCTGAGGACGCAGACTCCGAAGGGGTTGCTGGTGGTCCGGTCTCCGAAGGGGAGAGCTCGAACTCCTCAGAACACCCACTGGCGACAGAGGAGAGGGAGGAAGAGCATCTGATTGCCCGCTCACATCTCTCTCGATCCTCTGGAGACCTGGAGAAGGAATAGGAATGCACTCTTTTTGTGGTTTTGTGGGTGCCGGCTGAGAAGCCGGCGGAACAGAAACAAAACGAAACAAAAGATTTTCCACCCGGCCCTCTACCGGTGGAAGGAGCGGTGCCGTCACCGTCTCCCGTAGAGTGATCCCATTTAACTCCAGGTCGCCCGTCTCAGGGCCGCTTCGATTTCCGTTTGCCACGGGAAGCGGGTGGTGCGGGCGGGGCGGGCTGCCGACGGCTGTTCCCTCTCCGTGGTCTAGAAGACGTTCTAGCGGGGGGGGCGGAGGCAGCCGCCGGAGGGCGCCCTCGGCGAGGAGCAGACGGGGCCGCCGGCGCTGGGGGGCGAGATGCAGGTCGCTTGCGCCGGGGCATGATCTGAGCGATCGCTTCCGTCTGCTTCTGGGCGGCGGAGAACTGCTGGGCAAACGACTCCACCGACTCGCCGAACAGGCCTGCCTGGGACACGGGCGCATCCAAGAACTTGTTTTTCTCTGCATCCGTCATGTCGGCCAGACAGAGCCACAGATGGCGTTCCTGGACCACCATCGTGGACATCGCACGACCGATCGCCTGTGCCGTGACCTTCGTAGCACGGAGGGCCAGATCCGTAGCGGCCCGGAGCTCCGAAAGCACAGGCGAGTCGTGTCCTCCCTCGTGCAGATCTCTCAAGGCCTTGGCCTGGTGGACCTGCAGCAACGCCATAGCGTGCAGGGCTGAAGCCGCCTCTCCACATGCATGATAGGCAGCCCCCGTTAAACCGGAAGACTGTCTGCAAGCACGGGAGGGGAGGGCTGGGCGATCCTTCCAGGTGGAAGCGGTGGCCGGACACAATTGCATCACAACCGCACGCTCCACGGGGGGGATTCCCGTATAGCCCTTAGCGGCTCCATCGGTGAGGGAGGTGAGGGGGGAGGGCTGAAACGGCCGTAAACGGGTAGAATACGGCGACCTCCAGGTCCTGGTCAGCTCCTCGTGCACCTCGGGGAAGAAAGGCACCGGTGGAGAGGGTTGTGAAACCCGGGCAGCTCCAAGAACCAATCATCCAGGCGGGACGGTTCGGGCTGTGGGGGGTGAACCCACTCCAACCCGACGGTCTCCGCCGCTCGAGAGAGCACGGCCACCATCTCTGGATCGAAATCCGGCGTCACGACCCGTCCGGAAGGGGGGAGGACATCCAGATCCTCAGAGGTAGAGGGCCCACCCTCGGATGCTGCGGTCTCCGTGGACCCGGAGGGAGGCACGACAGATCCAACAGACATCGTAGAACACGACTCTGAAGTTTCCATCGGCGCATCAACCGGCTGTGGATGAGGAGGCTGAGAGGCAGAGGACGAATCCCCTGCCCGGTTCAGCACAGTGATGCGGAGATCATCCTTCGAGAGCTTCACAGCCGCACCGTGGCGGCGATCAGAGCTCGTCGGACGTGGGTTGCGTTTTTCCCGGAGGAAAGACAACCGTCTCCGCAAATCCACAAGGGACATGTTCTCGCAGTGAGAACACTTACCCCCAGCGAACGCTGCCTCAGCGTGCTCGATGCCCAAGCACGAAAGACAACGCTCGTGACCGTCCTTCGGACCCATATACTTCCCGCATCCAAGATCGCACGGACGAAAAGCCATCCTGAAAAGGACGCTAATGTCCGGATATACGAGAGAGTGGCTGCCTTTAACAAGGCACAAAGCTCTCTCGTATCACTCTTTTAGGGAAATTCACTCAGATGCTCAGTTGATGATGCGCACAGGGAAGGCAACGCACACACTAAACTCAAACAAACAAAAAAGATGCAGAGCCTGTGGAATACTGCGAGGCGTCCGCTGTGGTACTGCCAGTCCAACCAACTTCCGCAATCGATCCCAACAGAGTGAAGTAGCTTCTCAGTAGCAGATACTGCCGGCTTTCGAAGCGATAAAAAGCTGATTTCCCTATTTGCACGTGCGCCTTATATACGCACCTGGCGGGGCGGCGCCAGCATTATGCAAATATCTCAATGCCAAGTTCATTGGCGTTTTAGTAGTATTCGAAGCAGATTGGTCTCTCTAAGCGAGCTCCCAATTCGTCGGTCACGACGTGACGTCGTAGTGACCGACTGAAAGGGAACACTCCTTGCTCTATCAAACTCCTTTAATAGCTGTTCTTAATACTATTAGGGGTTGGCAAGATTTTGAAATGTTTTTGTATTCAAATGTTGTTGTATTCATTGGTGAATAATTTAAAATTGGACCATTAATTCAAATTTTTTTCTATATTTACAAAAGTCTTTACTGTAATTTGTAATCAATGTAATGCATCCTTGCATTTAATTAATTTTGATATTGAACTTGTTCTATTTCTTACTTTATTTGTTTTTGTTGCATGACAATCAAATTGTGGAGGACATGGGAGAAAGAGAAAATGAGCTGTTGTAGCTGGTATTGTCAGCTTTTTATATTTTGCTGATATTTTTTGTCAAATAAAAAATTAGTGGATAATTTTATCACGTTTTTATTCTAATTCTCTTTCAGAAGAAGAAGAAGAATGCTCTGCACTCCCTGAAACCTATAGGAAGAAAAAACTGAACTTGCATATGAAAGTAAGAACTTTGATATAAAACAAAATACATATACTTTGCTGGGTTTCAAATTATGTAACTATAATATTGGTCAGCTAATTTTAATTTACTTCATTTCAGCACACCAAACCCCAGTTGTGCCCTCTGTTTTTAGCAAGGTATGCATAATCAATTGCAATGATGATTTAAAATGTGTATCATAGAACAATTTTAATCCACTTATATTTTTCTTTAAGGATGAGCTGTTAAAAGATGATGACCCTCCATCATGCTTCATCTTCAAGGTAGTTGAATGTTATATAATGTGCTTTTTTTAAAAATGTAACGGCCTGTGCTAACTTTTCAGTTATCAGGAGCGTTGCTGAAGAACATACTTCTTGAAGTTGTTCTTCAAGAAGAAGATGCTGTCTACACGACCCTGTCATTGGCTTGCTCAAGGTTCAGGGACATAGTTGGGGATGACAAGTTCAAGAATCAGGCACACTTCTTATGGCTAGAAAGTAATATTGACATTAAAAAATAAAATGCATAACAAGAACATCATTGATAATGTTAAATGTTATGTGAATTTTTTTCACCTCAGGTGTTACATGCTGGAAAAAAGTCATCTCACTACAAACAGCTCTTCTGGAAGATGTACTCATTCTCCACTTGTTTGGAGTGTGGGTTTGAGTACAAATGCTGCACACCTGGTACTTTTTGTGTAAATTGGTGATGAATAAACTAGTTGTTAGTCTAAAGGAAAACTAAAAATCTAAAAAATTAAATAAAAATTTAAAAGTTCTGGACACCATTCACTTGCATGGCATGGACCTACAGAGCTGAGAAATTATTCCTAATGTTTGTAAATGTTCACTGTCAACTATAAACCCTAGTTCTTATTGTGCTTCTTGTGTATCCATCAGGTTATGCTGAGAAGGGAAAGCGAGGTGAGCTCCAGGGCATTTATTCAAAAACCTTCCACCCTGGATTTTGCAGATTTGACTGCATGCAGATCAGTTGATATAGTTTCCTTTCAAAGACTAAAAATAATAAAATAAACACTTTTGCGATCAATTCTGAGTGACTTGTACATGATTTTATTCATTGAAAAAATAATTTAAATGTAATATATGTGTAACACGTTCAGAAAAACATTAGTCTGCTATTTAAAAAAATAATGCAGTAAATATGGATGGTAACTTTATTTTACATTAGCCACATGTTTTTCATGTATTTACACATTCACTTAACTAAGTCCAGTTGCATCACATTTTAATATGTTCATTTACTTGATATTGTAGAATATGGAGCTTCAGAAATGTGCTTGAATAAGGCCTACAGCCTGATGAATTTAAAACGCCATCACTTTAAGTGTAAAAAAGGTGTAAAAACGTGACCTCATCATTGACCGTTAGTGGTATTGGACACACACAATAATAACAAAGCTGTAAGAAATCAGACCATGATGAGGAACGTGATATTTGATTGTTTATTTTCATTACTGTCGCTACTTCCTGCCATTCTCATTCACCACCGTCCCATTTGCGGCGTAAACTCCTCCTATTTGCACATTTCTGAAATCCCTCCTACTTGTGGCGTAAGCTCCTCCCACTTGCAGCGTTAGCCCCTCCCACTTGCAGTCTCTGGGCTGCAGCGATACATACATGCTGTTATCTGCAGTTATACATTTTACAGAGACCAGTATTAAAGGAATAGTCTACTCATTTTCAACATTAAAATATGTTATTACCTTAACTAAGAATTGTTGATACATCCCTCTATCATCTGTGTGTGTGCACGTAAGCGCTGGAGCGCGCTGCGACGCTTCGATAGCATTTAGCTTAGCCCCATTCATTCAATGGTACCATTTAGAGATAAAGTTAGAAGTGACCAAACACATCAACGTTTTTCCTATTTAAGACGAGTAGTTATACGAGCAAGTTTGGTGGTACAAAATAAAACGTAGCGCTGTTCTAAGCGGACCCAAAAGAGGAACTACACTGTATGGCGCAATAGCACCCTTGGGAGCACTCCGACTCGCCTGAAAAGTCCGCTCCCCTTCTCCCTCTCATAATGGGATAGGGAGGGTGTTACTGCGCTGAGTCGAAGTACTCCCAAAAGTGCTATTACGCCATAAAATGTAGCTCCTCTTTTAAATCCACTTAGAAAAGCGCTACGTTTTATTTTGTACCACCAAACTTGCTCGTATAACTACTCGTCTTAAATAGGAAAAACGTTGATGTGTTTGGTCACTTCTAACTTTATCTCTAAATGGTACCATTGAATGAATGGGGCTAAGCTAAATGCTATCGAAGCGTCGCAGCGCACTCCAGCGCTTACGTGCACGCATTCAGATAATAGAGGGATGTATCAACAATTCTTAGTTAAGGTAATAACATATTTTAATATTGAAAATGAGTAGACTATTCCTTTAATTAGATTTTAAGAACTTTTTTGGCACTTTTATCAGGAAAGCATAATAGAGTATAAAATAATAGAGACTATAATCTTAGGCATTTAAACTCCGTAAAAGCTTTTATTTCAGTTTCATTTCTAAAATATGATTAGATTTGCATTGTAAACCATTTTCCGTCGTCCTTTCCAACAATTTAACACAGAAATTACTAAAATACACACTGTTATCAACTGGCAAATGGTTAGAACTTATATTTAAAAAAAAAAGATTACCACAACATATAACACAATGTTTTCAAAACATGCACATTGGTTTCCTTTACTGCTTTATAAACATATAGTGAATAGGAGACTATGGTTTCTGTGTGAACTGATTATTTTGTAGACATCTTTTGAAAATGAAACAATTGCGTGAGTTTGAGGAAGATAAAATTAACTAACTTTTTTAATAATTTTTTTGAAAGGAAGTCAGAGTTGCGTTAATAATAGCCTATATGAAGAGTTTGGTTCCAAAACGCGATAAACGCCATTTTAAAAAAAAAAGTTCCTGCCAAAATCAGTGTTATATCATGTCAGTAGTTAAAAGTAAATTCTTAAATTTACGCAAAATCCAATATCCGCCGTGTTATTCTTTCATCTTTTCTCCCTTTTTTCCCAAAATGCGATAAACGCCACTCCCCCTTTTTTACAGAACGCAATAAATCCTACAGCGCACCATTCACGCATGAGTACATGGAGTCCTAGTTTTCCTCATCTACTTTGTACTTCGTGATCAACAAACAAAACAAATAATACTTTAATTGCATTGATAAACCTGTGATGGTTTTCTGTGATGGGAAAGAAACGTAAGCCATCAACATCTAATAATTTCCCTGAGAGGCACTCGGGAGACGGGTGCTTGTTCTCCCGACAGCAACAAGCGTCTCATGCTAACACATTGACCGCAGAGGATCTTATGAAAAACTTTCCATAATTTTACTCAAAGTCAACGAAAATCGAGCAGGACTAAAAACATTTTACAGCTGATCGCTGTGAAAGACATTAAGCGACAACGTCAAGTATAACCGCAATGACAGGGTTCTTAATATGACAAAGTAAGTGTTTTGATTAATGACATTAATGTTTATATTTTTAATTAGTGTGTACAACTAGTCAACTAAATGAATATAACATGGCAAAGATGAATGCACATTTATGTAGGCTATTGATTCAATAGATTTATAGCATTTTGAATAAAAACTTGTCATGGATTTATTGCATTTTGTGGAAAAAATCATCCGTTTTTATAATAAATCTTTGAAAATCAACTTATGGATTTGAATTTTTTATGTTTTTATAACCTAAAGATGCTATGTGAAAGTTTGTAACAGAAAATAGTTGTTTTCATCTTGTCACTTTCTTGGTATAGAAAACACGTTTTTACCAAAATTTGTCAAAATGGATTTATTGCGTTTTGGAACCAAACTCTTCATATATATATTATTATATTATTATTATTAAAGCAACTCGGTAACACTTTATTTTACGGTGTCTTTGTTACACATGATACATGTAATTATTAATGTAATAACAGTTAATTATGCATAATTACATGCAACTAACCCTAAACCAAACCCTAATCCTAACCCCAACCCTATAGTAAGTACATGTTATTAATGATTATTACTTAGTACTTAAATGTATAATAAGACTGTAACAGTGACACCGTAAAATAAAGTGTGACCAGCAACTCTTACTTCCTTTCAAAAAAAATAAATAAATAAAATAATATATATATATATATATATATATATATATACGTCACCTGTGCTTTTCGCCCAAGAAAATTTTAAATAATTAATCTTACCACGCCCAGTTTAAAACATATTACATATAGGCTATAGTGTAAATATACATAATTATTAACATTGCATGTTATTTAGAAATTAATAAATTGAAGGTTTCTCTTATATGAACTTTAAACTATTTTTACGCGTCTTTGCTTACCACTGTAAAAAAAAATCCATAGGAATTAGTGTTGCTTGCAGCTGGTTGCCGTGTAACTTACCGTAGATTTAAATTTATATTATTTACTGGCAACATTTTGTTCAAAGTGAAATGAACATTAAACATTTAAAAGTCTTTGTATTTACAGAATACAGTTATTGTATAGTTTTATTCTGTAAAGATAAAGACTTGTTAATATTTCATATTTATTTAACACATTTTATTCTATGGGTAAAAAAAGTGTGCTAATAAAAGATATCAAATAAAATTGTGTTTTTATATTTACTCGTACTGTATAGAAATAGTCGTGTAGTAAGTGGGATACAGCCAACTGGGTGGCAAATAAATCCCTTTAGTGATATCACCCACCCCGTCCGTAACGTGTCCCTTACACCCAACAGGCTTGTGCACAATTCAGAATTTCAGAATTGGCCTCCATTCAATTCATGAATTGGAATTTGAATTGAATTGACTCCGCCCTACAGGAAGTTGAATTTGAATTGGAATTGGAATGACAGGAAGTGGAATTTAATTAATGGCAATTCAAATAAATTCCACAGTCACACAACAGAAAGAATCTCACATACATTCAGTGTTAGAAAAGTTACTTTGGAAAATTGTTTGGCAACCATTTTAAATACTTGGTTAAAGTAAAGCATTCTGGGCAATGAAGTCATGTTCCACAAAATTACAATAAAAAAACTTTATTTGTTATGTGACTAGAGTTTTTAACATTAATTGCTGGGGGAAAACATTTCCTGTTAATGTAATCTGTACAAGTAATTCAAACTAATATAATTTTTAGAATATGTAATGCAATCATATCTGACATATACTGAAAGCTTCATTTTTAACACTTCACTTACTTTATAATATGTATATTAATTTCTTGGAATTTCTATTGAATTGCAATTCTGCTTCCTTTAATTCAAATTCGATTTTTAATTCTAGATCCTGTTTTTGACATCAATTCAAATTCAATTCAAAATCAAGAATTGAATTGGAATTCAGGAGTCATTCTCAATTCAATTCTGAATTGTGCACAAGCCTGACACCCAACATAATACCTCTGACCGCTGATTGGGCCGACATTTCTGACACACCCACCAAACAAGAGAAAACACTTCTAAAACCTGTTGCACTCCGTTGCAAACCGTTTCCAGGAAACATGTCGTTCAACCCGGAAACCGTAGCAAAACGTTGCGCACCGGTGTGAGATTGAACGTGCCCCAGGCCTTTTCTAGCCACACAGCCAACAGACAGGCGAGAAATCAAAAAGCCCCACTCAAATGTGCTTTTTATAAAGCCACGGAGACGCTGCAATAATTGCGTGTCAAAGCGCAACTCCGCAGCAGCGGGCGTGTCTTTGGATTTAAAATGCACTTATTATTTATTTAGGTCTATTCGTTTTTATTTTAAAGACATTTAACTGGTGACACAAGCAACAATAAGCTTTATGTTAAGTGCAGGTAGGCTACGTATAAAACCCCAGAAGAAAACATTGAATGTGGTTTAATGCATCTACACAGTAATATTTAAACATCAAATTCAGCAAAAATCTTATTAATAAAAACATTCTATGTACAGGTAAGCAGAAGATATCAGAATAAGAACACAAATGCTAAAGAGCACGTTCCTCTAATGAAAACGAGCACATTCTGGGTTTTCTGCTTAACTCTACATTGACTTGTTTATAATATATTATAGTGTGTAGTGAATTTAATGTATTAATATCACTGTCTTAATGCAGTAAACAACGTTAAGAATAAGCCTAAACTGATATTGACTTTATTCTGGAAATTTTACGACTTTATTCTCGCATTTTAATGACTTTATTCTTGTTCAGTTGGTTTTATTTTTTTTTATTTTAGCTTGGGCCTAATCATCATTGGTAAATATACCAAGAATTTGTAGTTGGTATGTTTATTTTTGCGCTGCCCACGCTCAATTAAAATGAGGACCAGGCTAGGGGCAGCAAATCCTACAGCTTCACGAACATGTTAGACAGAGGCTTGCATTTACCTGTCAACGTGTCCGTCAAGCGCCATCGAAGAAATCGCTGATCTCGAAGTTCCGGAGGAAGGCGGCGAGCAGGAAAACCACTGAAAGTGGACGGCTTTTCTGCAGATGTGAGTTGTGCTTGAGCACCATGGTTTGCGTTGCAGAGGCGGCTTGAGAAAGTGATTGGAGTTAAGGGTTTTGTTAATATGTTAGTTGTTTACATTTCTATGATTTTAAGTAAAGGTTCAATAAATGTTTGGTATCTCATCATATCTGCATTGTCTGCTTATTTCTGTGGAGTGAAGGTTTTAGATTTTTTTTCATAGAACGGCATTGTTTTCGGCACGGAAAAATAACCTGCATAATTATGCTTAAAGTAACATTTTAGTAAAGTGCCTGTAAAAGGTGAATTTGCTAAAAAGGATGGTAGTATTTATAATAAATTTAATTGCGAAGGGCAAATATCTTCTAAGCTGCGCGCTGTGCAGATTGAATACATTTTCAGATTTGATAAACTTTCATTAAATGTTTTACATTATCTGCTATGTGATTTGGAGTAAATATGTTAAAATAGAGTTCAAAATAAATTCATTCTTAAATATGGAATAGAAAGTGTGAGAAAAAATAGAGAAATAAATCATAGGCTAGCCTACTTAAATTATTGAGGCACATCTGGTTAGTGTGCTGAAATGGGTGAAAATCCTTAAGACGTATTACATAGTAACATGCGCTCGCAGTTGCAGCCAACAACGTAATATATTTATGAATAATATGATATATATATATATATATATATATATATATATATATATATATATATATATATATATATATATATGCAGATTGTTGTTACTTTAAGAAACAGTTAAAACAAACAACAAAACACAACTAATTGGTTCGTAAGGTTAAACCATTTTACCACAAAATAAGCATGTGCTGCAAAAAAAAAAAAAACATGGTTAAACCATGTCATGTCGTAAAAGATTTTGCTAATGGTAATCAATATATATATAAAAATAAAGTTTTATTTGTCGTAAGGGCTAACGCTTTTATATGGGATAAATGAAACATAGTGTAGGCTAATTAATAGCGTTTATTTTTAGAGCTGGTCGGTAGCCTACATCTTATGCTGTATGTGTTTAGCAGTTATGGTGTTTAAAGTTATGGTTTAAAATAGTGTCATGTTTTTGCAGAGAGTACTTGGCAGGAAGGAACTTGAAGCCATTTTCTTTCGATCTCTGAAAAGGTAAGAAATGCTTTTTCTTGTTCGATGTATAATCTTATTTATCCATATTTATTAGTTGTCATTCATACAATTTATTATATAGTTTTAGTTATTTTTATGTTAATTCATATATTTGTTGAGTTTAATTTGTGAAAGACGTTTTTAAATCTGCTGTTTTAATATGAGGCATGTTGTGATTATTTATCGACTTATTGCACGATTAAAAAACATGACCTCGGTTATTTTTGTAGATAATATATTACAACAGTGTTTACATGTGTCTTTGTCCGCATAAAAATGAACGTCGTTAATTTTTTTAGCTTGTCTGTCTTGTCTGTGTCGGTAGTGTCACGTGCAGCTCAAGGTTCACGTGCACGGCGCACACTCAGATCGGATTTTGACAGGGGAAGAAAAAGTATTACTTGAGCTGTAATTTCGTGTTTTTTTTTCCTCGATGAATTCACTTAGTTTAAAAAGAATATCTGACTGAATTAGATTTAAAGATAACCCGCATCCCAGGGAGGAACAGGCCCGGTACTAGGCTTGCTGGACTGGGGGGGGGGCAGTCAGGATTTTTGGTTGGGCAGCCATTTCGACTAAAATGATTAATACACCAAAATTATGGATGTTTCAATCCAATATTATTTTGCATATGTCTTATAATAAAGGTCCATTTATATGTCCTTTTGCACGTTCAAATTTTAAAAGTAGATGCGATTAGATTAATGATTTATGTTATAGTGATTATACTTAAAACTTCTTAACACGCACCGGCCCGGCGGCGGGCCCTAGGGGGCGTTTTTACGTGTTTTTGTACTTTGTTTAACATCAAATATTCAATCAACAATCATAAACTTTACATTATTTGAAAGTTTAAACACTCCAAATTCATGTTCTGAGCTTATTTTTGCGATCAATACACTGGTGTGGAAAGGATTAAATGAAATGCAGACGGAATGCATATAAAAATGGTTGTGGGTACTCACATATCTCGCCATATGGTTCTGATAATTTCTGACAATTCCCAAAAACTTCAACGTACATTGCAACGTAAGGGTCCACTCTTCAAACAGCATCCCACGTTTTAATCCAAAACAATGAAAAATAGTGAGAAATCCAGCAATATCCTCCTTTGTTTACATCCGCGCGTCCGCTAAGTATGATCGATCATGTTTATTTTCTATCAAATATCGATTTTTATCAGTGAAAATCCATCTCTTCCTGCTTCCTTAGACTGTTCCGATAAATATCCCGCCCTATTTTTCTGTTTTGTCCAATCAGAAAAGGTTTGACAACTCAAAATGCCATGTGATCCCGATTTGCTGAGCCAGATGTCTTTCAGCTCACCATAGGCTTTTGAATGGATTATGCCAAAACGAAGCCAGCCAATGCATAGCGAGCAAAGTTTGAAGGGCAGGGGTACTAACCAATCATGAAACGATTACAAGGATTCAACTTACATCAGTAAAGTGTACTTCTGCGCAAATCTACAGAAGCGCATGGAGCGAAATGCCCACGCCCCTCCGTGCGCGTTTGTTTGTTTGGGTAGCATAACAGCCGGCTAGGCTCTCCGGAGCCTCTCCAAAGGTTAAATATAACATCTCCATTGTGGATCGTCGACTGCAAATGACTTTTTTGTGTTGAGAGTGTTTTGGAGAAGTTGATAAAGAGCACGATTGCGGAGCAACAATGCAAGACTGGATATAAACGAAACCGCGTCGTCGAGGAGAGATGGACCGGACTATGAGTACAGCTGCGCTCGCTTGGATAAAGTAAGTTTGGATTCTTTTGTTCATTATTTATTTTACGTTGCATTTCTTGTTTCTTGTTAGCTGTTTTGATTATAAAGTAACATTGGAGATGACTAAGATGCGAGTTTTACATGGTTTCATTTTTCTATGACATGTTATATAAATGCATCATATTTATAGCTATATGAATCCAATGCACAGAATATACAAACTAAAAACTAGAAAATATGATATGTGGTGGAAAATATGAGTATTACCAGCTGAGAGATATAGGTTATTTGGCAAACATAAGACATTTGTAATTATAAATAAATATATTCACGTAGTGTGTGTGTGTGTGTGTGTATGTATGTATATGTATGTATTATGTTCATGTATATTACATCATAGTTTCTCATACAAATAGTTGTATGTCTCTAACTTTTGACTCAAACTAAAATCCTCTGTTGCTTTGTGTGTGTGTTGTACCAGGTCTTCAGCTGACACAGAGAGGAGGACTGGAATCTGGAGTGCATTCATGAGCGACCACATTCAAAATAACAAGTATTTTTTTATAATGTGCAAATGTTTTTTTCTGAAATAGTTTTTTCTATGTCCTTTGGTGGGCAGAGAAGTTCAGAATTGATATACATCATGTAATATGTAGTCCTGACTCATTTTCTTTTTATAATCATGTCATTTTGTTATCATATGTATTGTCGCGGCGAACGCCTCGTCAGCGATCATGCGGAACTTATTATCGATCACCTGTGCGCACTCGAACGGAGATAAGAGATGCACATTTCCGATTCAGTGTGTATGGCTATAGCCAGCGAACGCACCAGCAACACAAGAAAGAGAAGCGGCATTCCCATTGAAGTTTTTCTGAAGCTGAACGGTACTAATTCAAAGACTGAACAGACAGCCGGTAAGATTGGCACTTTATTCAGACTCTGTTGCGAGAGTCACTGGATGGTTTTGCCGCTAGTGAAGCGTTGATGAGTAGAGAACTGCACTTGTGTTTATGCACTGGATTATCTGTGTGATGTTAGTATTTACATGATAGTGAAAGTTGATTGGTTATTTTTATTGCAGTCTGCTAAATTATGTGATTTGGGTTTAATGTGCAGTCTGAAATGAGGACTATTATTGTACTAAATTAGTTGTGGAAAAGACATGGTCTAAATGTGGGTATAGTTTATTTTTGTATAAAAGAGGGAAAAATGTAAACTAAAAAATATTTAATTACTGAGATTGTAAATTGTAGGATTAATGGGAATTAAATAATATGGATTGTAAATATTCATGTGGGGTAAATATTCATATTAAGTTCACTGCTTTACTATTTAACTGTTTAGTGATTTATTACATTTAGTTTACTCATTGATTTCATTGTGCTTCTTGTAGTTTAAATTGTAATTTATAACCTGAGGTTTACACTAAATTTATTAAATTAAGATCTGGTTATTTGTTATGATATGTACATGTATATATGTATGTGTATATGGTATTTAGTGTCAGGTTTGATAATTAATAATTTTTGAGTCATGTGTGTTTAGTTTTAAAGAAATGTGCAAATTTGTTTGCAAAAACGGTTGGTGTGTTCTGATTGAAGGTTTTTCACCTGTAAATACCTGGGCTACAAAAAATGAAGATAAATAAAATGAAAAGCAAAGATGCAACAGAGGCCTGGTTATTGAGTGAAACCCAGTAAATGTTCATTATTGGTACCTCCCTATCAAGTGAGGGTTAGAACAGCAAAGAAGACGAAAAACACTTGACAGTGAAAAACCGCCCTGAGCTGGTTGAAGAAGCTCCAACCTAGCCCACCAGCAGCTGAGCCCCGTCTGAGCCTGCCCGTAGCTCCGTCTGAGTCCGCCCAAACCTCCTGCCAAGCCAAACCCAGCAAGTCAATTTAAAGTTCTTTTCAAAGCTCAAAATGGCTGAGACAAAGTCTCTGCAGCAGTTAAGAAGAGAGAGAACGACTGCTAAGCAACGGTTTTCCCGATCAGCAAACTCAGTATTGAAGTCTTGCAAGAAAATGTCTGCGGAGGAACTGGTGGAAGCCTTCAGCAAAGTTACGCTGGAGGCTGACCGGGTGATGGAGGCAAATGAGGAGGTTGAAATTGCTTGGACTGAGGAAGAGGAGTCTGCGTCCGCATCAAAAGAGGACCTAAGTGCAGACATTAAGAAGACAGCAAAGGAGTGTGAGGAAAAGCTTGAGGAAGTAGAGGGGGCTGTCCAGAGTGTTCTATGGCAAAATTTTGCCTACCCTGAACTGTCCCTGGCTTTAGAGGCAGCTGGAAAAGAGTGCGAGCGGATGGAGAAGAATAAATTTGGCCTGAAATTGGAGGTATATGAATTAATGCTTAGTAACCTTGAAGGGCTAGTAAAGGCAGCAAAGGAAGCTATCCGCCGATGGACTCGTTGGGTCCCAGATGGGGAGCGGACTGACCTTCAGAAGCGCATGAAAGGTGTGGAGGGTTGGCAGCTGAACCTAATTTCAGGGAAAGCTACCCTATTACAGGCGAAGCTGGAGAACGAGGGGTCTTTAGAAGAAACCCCGCACCGGTCACCCGCTATCAAATTGAGGCCAACTGCACTTCCACAGTTTGATGGAAACAAGCGGAATTTCTACCTCTGGAAAAAGGAATGGGAGGCGCTCCAAGCGCAAGGGGAACCTACCGGCTCCAAGGAGGTGAGGAAGTTCCAGCTTTTGGATAGCCTTGAGGGAAAGGTAGCAAGGGACCTTCACCTGTCAACCTACGGAACGGCAGATGAAATATTTCGTGTCCTTAAAAACCGGTTTGGAAATAAAACCGTAATTGCCTTGGAAATTGTTGAAGAACTGCAGGCGTTGCCAACGGTGAAAAGTCATCAGCCCAGGAAGATTGTGGATTTGATCCAGGTTATTGAAAAAGCCTTGTATGACCTTAGTGAGTTGGGAAATACAGGCGCCTTGAAAAATCCAATTGTTACAAAGTCCCTGGAGAGCAAGCTGCCTGAAAGCTTAAAAAAGGAGTGGCTGGTCTATGTATCAAAGGAGGAGGAGGCTGGATCAGCTGAAGACAGGTTCGATATGCTCCTTAAGTTTCTGAGAAGTCAGGAGAAGATTTATGAGCAATTAGACCAATTAAGGGAGGATGATCCCAATAAGAAGGAAGGAAGGATCCCACAAAAGCAAGCCCGAACGAAGTCCACCATCTCCTCAAACATTAAGGCTTGCATTGTCTGTGGAGAAAGGGGCCACGGGAGGAAGCTGTATTTTTGCAAGAAGTTTAAAACACTCAGAGTAGCAGATAAAAAGGAAGCAGTTAAGAAACTTGGTGCTTGTGGGAGGTGTCTTGAGGTTCATGATGACGACGCTGAGTGCAAGACCACCTTTCTGTGCAAAAGCGAGGGGTGTAGGGACATTCAAGGCCCGGGTCATCATTATTACCTCTGTCCCAAGGTTGGAAACAAGGGAGATGTGTTAAGGAGGTCAAAGCCCAGCCCAGCAAAAGGCGAATTCAAAAAGTATACGGAGACCCAGGAAGAGTTCCTGACAAGCCTGGCCCCTGACTTGGCTCAGCGATGTCGAAATGTGTTCTGTAACTCTGTTTCAAAAACGTTCAGTTTAGCCAGGACGGAAAATGGCTTTGAAGAGTTCCCAGTTATAATGATGATCCTTGAAGTCCCTGCGAATGCTGGGCAAAAAATTGGGACCTTAATAGACTTGGCATCCGATACTAACTATATTACCCATGAAGCTGCTGGTGAGCTGAATTTGAGGAGCGAGGATGTCACGCTCATAGTCCATGGAGTTGGCGGGATGCAAGTAACAGTTGAGACCAAGCGGTATCTATTAAAGATCCGGGTTAAAACTTCAAAGGGAACCCTGAGATCCCACCAGCTTGTGTGTTATGGGCTGGATAGCATCGCAGAAATCAATCAGCATGTACCACCCAAAAGACTGCAAAATATATTTCCAGACGTTCCCCTCCACGAACTGGTCCGTCCCACTAAAATTAAGCTCCTTATTAGTCACAAAGAAGGTCAGCTTGTTCCTCAGAAGGTGCGTTCCGTTGGTGACCTTGTCCTGTGGGATGGTCCCCTTGGCAAAACGGTGGGTGGGTCTCATCCAGATCTTTTTGAAGACATGAAGATCATAGCCCATGGCTCCAGGACGCATTTTGCACGCTCAATGCGGACAGCTGCTGTAGAGTATAAGGAAATCATCTGTAATAGCTCAGCTTAATTGCTTCCACTCACCCAAGCCACTACATGTGCTGCCCACCAAGATTTTATAAACTGGTGGAGATGGGACAGCATTGGAGCTGCCTGTGAGCCCAGGTGTGGCGGCTGTAGATGTGGAAATTGTCAACCTGGGGGAAAGGAGATGACAATTTCTGAGGAGCGAGAGTTGGAGCAAATAAAAAGTGGATTGACATATATAGTGGAAGATCATCACAGTAAAAGGCCACATTGGCACGCAAAGTACCCCTGGATAGAGGATCTGGTAACATTGCCCAATAATAGGAGAGCTGTTGAAGCAACGTTCTTAAGGACTGAAAAGCAGTTGGCAAGAGAGCCGGAGTGGAGGGTAGCCTATAAAGCACAAGTCCATGACATGGTTGAGCGGAACGCTGCTGTCAAACTATCAAGAGAAGAGTTGGAAAGTTGGACTGGACCCGTATGGTACATTAGTCACCTGATCGCACCAAACCCCCACTCTGTCACCACGCCGGTTCGTCTTGTGTGGAACAGTAGTCAGAAATTCAGGGGCCAGAGTCTTAATGATCTACTTATTAAGGGTCCAGATGTCCTTAATGACATCCGAGCTGTCCTCATACGATTTCGGCAAGGTGTCTTTGCTGCGCTTGGGGACATCAAAAAAATGTATAATTCCGTATGGCTTGAGGACCAGGAGGTACATCTTCATCGGTTCTTGTGGAGAGACTCTGAAGAGGAGGACATTCAGGAGTATGCAATTACGAGGGTTAACATCGGAAATAAACCAGCGGGCTGCATCGCACAAGTCGCCATGCGTGAAACAGCAAATCTGCCAATGTTTAACCATCTCATAGAAGAGCGCCGTGTGCTGGAACAAGATGCATATGTAGATGATATCCTGACCTCACACAATGACCTGAGCCAGCTCAAGCAAATAACTGCAAATGTTGAGAAACTCTTGGAAGCCGGTGGATTTTATATGAAACCGTGGGTCTACTCGGGCCAGAGTGGGATGCCAGGACCCAGAGACCTGGAGAGGAAAGAACCCTCAGTAATGGTCCTTCCAAACCAACTCTCTGAAGAGAGTAATAAAGCTCTGGGTCTTGGTTATGATCCAGAGAGCGACAAACTGCGCTTGATGGTAGCTGTGAACTTCTCCAAAAAGAAAAAGAAAATGAGATTGGGAGAAAATCTTTCGAAAGATGAAGTAAGGATGCAGGCGCCTAATCCACTCACTCGCAGAGAGCTCCTAAGTCAAGTCTCGGGGCTGTACGATCCCCTTGGTCTTGTAACACCTGTCAAGCAGAAGGGAGCCATCTTGGTGAGGAGAGCTTTTCAAGAAGCAAAGGTCAAATATAGTCCAGCCGAAGATACATGGGACGTACCTTTGTCTGAGGGCCTCCGGGAAGATGCCGTTTGCCTCTTCGAAGATTACGTTGAGCTTAGCCAGTTGAGATTTGTCAGAGCCTTGACGCCTCTTGATTCATCTGCTGAACCCTGTGGTATTACATTCTCTGATGGGAGCGAATGCTCGTATGGCGCTGTATTGTACCTACGGTGGGAATTACCACAAAATGTGATCATACGGCTAGTCGAATCCAAGGCCAGGCTGACGCCTTTAGACCAAAAGGGGGACGTTGTCAAGGCTGAAATTTGTGGAGCTGTTTATGCTGCCCGTCTGAAGAAGCACTTCCAGAAGCACTGCAGAATACATGTGGAGAGGTGGTACCACCTGGTTGACAGCCAGACAGTCCTGGGAGCTGTCCGACGTGAAAGCTATGGCTACCAGACGTTCTTCGCTAATAGAATTGGTGAAATTCAAGGCAGCACAAACGTCCAAGACTGGTGGTGGATTCCTGGATCACTCAACATAGCGGATATTATCTCCAGAGGGGCAAGCCCCAAAGAGTTGGACGAAGGCACTGAATGGCAGCTGGGTCCTAAGTTCTTGAGTCTCCCGGAGAGTGAATGGCCAGTGAAGTCCGCCAAGGATGTTGCTGTGGAAGCAAGAGAAAACCTTGCACGAATCCAGAAGAAAGCTTTTGTTGCTGCTCTTACCCGGGCTGGAGCAAAGACGGAGTCCGAGCAGGATCCGATTTCGACCTCCGTAGATCTGCATAGGCCACCTGCTGGGGTCGTATCCACAGGCTTGTTGGATATCAAGCGGTTCAGTAGCCTAGCACGGCTGATAAAGTCACTAGCTATGGTCTGGAGAGCAGCAAAAAAGTTTTTCCATGGTAAAACCCGGGGAGGATCAAAGTGGGAGGCAGTCCCATTGACCGGTATTGTCACTGTGGCCGAGAGGGAGGACGCCTTCCGAGATCTGTGTTTGGCAGCGCAAGATGGAGTTACCTTCCCCAGCACCACAACAGACCGATTGGTTGTGTATAAGGATGAAACTAGTGGGCTGTTGTTGTGCGGAGGCCGAATACAGTATTTTAAAGAAGACTGCTTGGCTGTTCCATTAATTCCCTTTGACACCTGGCTAGGGACTCTACTGGCACATCAAAGTCATAAGGAAGGCCATGAAGGGGTTGCTGGGACTCTGCTAAGGATGCGGCGGAAGGCTTGGGTTATACAAGGTAGAAGGCTGGCTCAGAAAGTGGTTAACCAGTGCATCCACTGCAGGAAGACAAGGGCTCAAGTATGCCAACAAGTGATGGGTGACCTACCTATAGAAAGGTCAAGACCCGCTGCGCCATTCCAGTTTACATCTGTTGACTTGTTTGGACCATACTTGGTGAGAGATGACATTAAAAAAAGAGTGTCCATGAAAGTCTGGGGGGTCATCTTTTGCTGCATGGCAAGCCGGGCTGTACACATGGAACTTGCCAATAGCATGTCCACAGAGAGCTTTCTAATGGCCTACCAAAGATTTACTGCCATTAGGGTCCATCCTCTGAAAGTTTGGTCAGACCCTGGGACTAATTTTATTGGGGCAAGATCTTTGCTGAAGGACTTGTATACCTTTCTGCGAAGCCAAGATACAGCAGGCCTGGAGGAGTATGTTATAAAAAACGGGACAAGATGGACATGGAAAGTGCTCCCTGCTGATTCACCACATCGGAATGGAGCTGCTGAAGCTGCCGTAAGGGTTGCCAAGAGAGCTTTTCAAAGTTTGAATAAGTCAGCAAACCTTACTTTCAGTGAGTTCCTCACAGCTCTTCATTTGGCAGCCAACCTGGCCAATGACCGGCCTATCGATGCAAGAGTCCAGAGTCGAGAGGACCGTATTGAGTATGTAACGCCAAACTCGCTTCTGTTAGGGCGAGCATCTCCTAGGGGTGACTTCAAGTCTTTCAACTTTAACAACTACCCTTATAAGCGGCTTCGTGAAATTCAAATCCAGGTTAACGAGTTTTGGAAAGCATGGTGCCAGCTTGCTGGTCCCAGTCTCTTCATTAGGACGAAATGGCACACTATAGAAAGGAATGTCGCTGTTGGGGATGTTGTTTGGCTTTGTGATCAAAATGCTCTACGTGGTCAGTTTAGGATCGGCAGAGTCGTCACTGTAGCACTAGACTCAAAGGGCATTGTGAGAGATGTTGAGATTCTTGTTACACCGGGCAATTGTGCCTCAGTTCAGCATCAAAAACCAGCGACTCAGTCCTCAGTTTTAAGTGACCGGGCAGAAAGGTCTAATGGAGTGATACTGCGTAGAGATGTCAGACGACTTGTTGTCCTTTTGCCTGTTGAGGAGCAGTCTCCAGAGTGTTAAGCTCGCCTTAAGGTTTTGCAACCTTTCCGTCCAAGGGCAAAAAGGTTGAGTGGGAGGTGTCGCGGCGAACGCCTCGTCAGCGATCATGCGGAACTTATTATCGATCACCTGTGCGCACTCGAACGGAGATAAGAGATGCACATTTCCGATTCAGTGTGTATGGCTATAGCCAGCGAACGCACCAGCAACACAAGAAAGAGAAGCGGCATTCCCATTGAAGTTTTTCTGAAGCTGAACGGTACTAATTCAAAGACTGAACAGACAGCCGGTAAGATTGGCACTTTATTCAGACTGTATTGCGAGTGTCACTGGATGGTTTTGCCGCTAGTGAAGCGTTGATGAGTAGAGAACTGCACTTGTGTTTATGCACTGGATTATCTGTGTGATGTTAGTATTTACATGATAGTGAAAGTTGATTGGTTAACTTTATTGCAGTCTGCTAAATTATGTGATTTGGGTTTAATGTGCAGTCTGAAATGAGGACTATTATTGTACTAAATTAGTTGTGGAAAAGACATGGTCTAAATGTGGGTATAGTTTATTTTTGTATAAAAGAGGGAAAAATGTAAACTAAAAAATATTTAATTACTGAGATTGTAAATTGTAGGATTAATGGGAATGAATAATATGGATTGTAAATATTCATGTGGGGTAAATATTCATATTAAGTTCACTGCTTTACTATTTAACTGTTTAGTGATTTATTACATTTAGTTTACTCATTGATTTCATTGTGCTTCTTGTAGTTTAAATTGTAATTTATAACCTGAGGTTTAAACTAAAATTATTAAATTAAGATCTGGTTATTTGTTATGATATGTACATGTATATATGTATGTGTATATGGTATTTAGTGTCAGGTTTGATAATTCATAATTTTTGAGTCATGTGTGTTTAGTTTTAAAGAAATGTGCAAATTTGTAAACGGTTGGTGTGTTCTGATTGAAGGTTTTTCACCTGTAAATACCTGGGCTACAAAAAATGAAGATAAATAAAATGAAAAGCAAAGATGCAACAGAGGCCTGGTTATTGAGTGAAACCCAGTAAATGTTCATTATTGGTACCTCCCTATCAAGTGAGGGTTAAAACAGCAAAGAAGACGAAAAACACTTGACATGTATATTTGGAGTTTCCAAGTGCACTTTTTCTGAAAGGACGCCTGGACTTTTTTTAAATAAAAGCTCACAGAAACAAAATTTTTTGGAGTATCATTCTCAAATTTGAATCACAGCATGGTCAGACATTCAGTTTACCTATATGGTGTCCCCAGGTGTCTTACATGACCATTTCATACCTTTTTTTAGGGGTGACCCCGAATAGTCGAAGATTCGATGCATCGATAGGAGAAGCCTGATTCGACTACCAATCTCACATTCGAATCGTCGCAGATGTGTTATGAAAAGAGGATCATTCAATTTTGGCCGTATATGGGTGCACACACACATTATCTGATTTCACATATAACAGCTTTCTCACAATATATTAATATACAGCATATTATGATAATGCTGCAAATAATATGTGAAGTAACAGCTTTCAATAAATATTTTTAAAATGCGTTAATAAATCCAACATCCCCTGTGACCGGGCTACACGGAGGTTTCTTCGTTAATAAACCATTGCCTCTTTGTTTCTACATTTAAAAGACAAAGCTGGCAATTGTATTATGGCTATACTTTTCTATTCTTTTAATAATTTATTTTATTTTATTTATAAATCACTCTGGGTTATCTGATTTAACTATTTGGCTTGTGTTTTGTTTTTGTGCACTTGAGGAATTTTGCATATTTGTTCTGCACTTTGTTACTTCTGACCTTATTTTATTAAAAAAAAATGTATCGATTATAAACGTAAATTCTGATCTAATTTAAGTCTGTAAATTTTGGATAGCTTTTCGTTGTATCAATGTTGCGCTATTGCGTGCTGGCCATGCTTGCGCATGTAATTTAGCCGAACGGGCGCTCTGCGTCTCATATTTAGAAGTTCATCAAACTAAACCTTAAAAAACGGATGTTTTTCGACGGGTATAAGTTTTTAAAATGTATTTTTATCATACATTTTGGTTATCTTGTCAAAAGCTAAACTACAAAACAGGTAAGCCGTTTTTTAAAATGTCGGTGATGAAACGGAAACTATCTGCACCGAACCTATTTCTGCCTGACACAAATGTCTTTCTTGTGATTTAATATATTATGGTTGGTGTTCACTTTTAAATGATAGCAAAGAGATTCCTGAAATAAATAATATCATCCGGTCTTTCTGTATCTAAAGTGAATACAGAGATTATCAAAGTCAGAGCAAGCAAGCAGGTATTTCTGTGCTAAATAATAACGCATAGTGTCTATAAAATCATTAATTTCAGTGTTTTTCATGTTATAAATTAACGTTTAATGAATTGTAAATAAAGATTAGTTTTTATCATTTGCAGTCACAATCACAAATTATTTGTCATTTCTCATTTGTCGGGGTTTTTTTGGTCATGACTGCTTTAACGCGCTATATCTCCAAATTAAATAAAAACACTTAATTGTAGCCGGGGTTTCCAAGGCAGAATCACCTTTGTTATTTTTTTTAGGTTTAGTTATCAAAATGTATTTTTGTGTGATGTTCTGTAGATCGTGGCTTTAAAATTTTATGAGGAATAAATAAACAAATGTTGCCTTATATATTTTACCTTAAAAAATAAATATATAAATGCATCGTCAGTTTTGTCTTCGTTCATCACTTGAAAGACAGTTTTGGTCACTTTATCAGAAAGTTGTTTATGTGTGCTGCTTATGAAAGAAAATAAAAGTTACCAATTTGTACCTGGTCTGGCCCCCTCCCAACCCATGCAGACAAACATAGATATGATTCGACTATCGGTCGACTATGGAAAGATTCGACAATTCTGATTCGAATATGTAAATCCTTAGTCGAGGACACCCCTACCTTTTTTGCTAAGTGAATGTTATTTAAAGAAAAACGGAAGTCATTTAATGTAAATTTTACCTTGTTTTACTCTGTTTCTTTACTACTCTGAGTTGTTATGACTATTAGGCAACAATATATCCAGTGTCTAGTTTCAAACAAGACCAGAATTGTGAATATAGACCATAGGGTTTAAGAGCTGCAGATGTTTTAGTTTGGAGTTGTCGTTTTTCAGAAAATGCTCAAAAATAGAAGTGCTGGCTAACAGGTTAATGAAGTTTTACAGTTCAATTCAATTAAATAAAATTTTATTTATATAGCGCTTTTCACAAATGTTAATTGTTGCAAAGCAGCTTTACATGAGTAGATGTAAAGGAGAACACAGAAAATCAATAGATAATATAAGCAGTAGAACATAGCGGCTAAGGTTAAACCGTACAAGCAAGCGTATTAATAGTGTTACATATACAGTAAAGTGCTAAGCTAAGCCAAAGTTGGCTGACTCTCCCTGGGACTAAAACCCCCCTAGGAAAAAAACCCGGTGGGAAAAATCCTAGAAGGACAAAAACCCTTGGGAGAGATTAATATGTATATATATATAGATATAGATACGGTAGGGATAGGAAGCGGATTAAACTGGTTCAGCCGGTGGTCGTTGGTCGAGCATCGGCTAGGCATGACGTTGAAGGACAGCCAGTAGATCAGTGGTGCGATGACCTTCACAGCAACAGGAACTGGGTCTGTTTGTGTCATTGTCCTCGGGCCCGAGGACGAGACAGCGAGACAAAAACAGAGTTCTATTAGCGTAGGGGCCGTTCGCATGTAATGCAAGTGTCATACATTATGGTTGTTTAACCCCCTGGGGTCCAAAAACGCGGGGCCGCGTTTTGACGTGTTTTTTCCTTATCATGGCAGAATCAACTTAAAATACTCCATCATTAATAATCATACACTTACGTGTTTGACATCATTTGAAACGGTAAAGGGTCTTCTTTAATATGTGTTCATTCACAATAACAACAGATCTTTGTGTTTTTGTCAAATAAAGAAAATAAACAGGGTGTCCATCCAGACATTTCTGTCTCCGCCAGCTGTCTCTCAAAACACGTTACAAAAATCAATTGAAACTCCGCGATTACTCGTCACACAAGCATGATACACACATCCAAAAAAAAGCCTGAAATCTCTACTTTTAAACAAGCTAAATATAATCGAAAACAAATATTGCCTGTTTATGTAATCTGCATTGAAGTAAAGAGAGTACCGTTTTTCCTGGCTGACTTCATTATCTTTAATTTGGTCACGCCCACAGCTGTTGACATGGTAATGAAGACACGAGCTGTTCAACTATAACAAGCGAAGCGTAAAGTTTGATCAGATTTAAAGACTTTTTACCGCATGTTTGGATTATAAACTTTATTCACACACGTGAGGAATATCTTCATTTATGTCTGGACATTGAGGAAGAGAAGCATTTATCTTTAACGTTACCTAAGAAGAACAATGGAGAACGCACTGCTGGATTAGAAGTAAGTAACGTTAACAGTTAATTTATACCATTTATATTTGCTATCATGTAACTTAATATGCTCATGGCTTGTGCAGTTCAGCCTACATACAGTAACGTTAAGCAACCTTAGCAGACTACACGCTTCGGATTGAAAAAGTTTTGCATTGTTTACAAACGGACGCAATCTCACGTAATGGCGGATTTCTCTGTTGCATGCTGTAACAGTGTTAAACACAGTTATTCACTTATATCCTTCATGGAAACTTTCAGTAAGCCTGAACTGCTGTATCTTTTAAGTGTGTGCTGTAATATGATTCCATGTTTACATGCTTATTTACAAACGAGTACGCGTGACCTCCGATAATGGCGGATATCTGTTACATGTTGTACAGTGTTAAGACACAGTTATTCACTTTCGTATCTGTCATGGCAACTTTGAGTAAATGCTGCACTGCGGGATTTGCTGTAATATGATTCCATATTGTTTACATGCAAGGTAATTCCATACATTGCGCTTTACACGCGACACCGTTTTTATGAGCGCTGCGTTATTACACGGAGACGCGAGCTCGCGCACATGCGATGTGTTTTTAAAGTTCATACGCGCTTACAGAAACACGTTTAAAACAGAAGCTAGACGATAAGGGGATGGGCATCTGAAAACAGTCATCTGAAAACAGCTTTTTATATTAATTGCTGCAGATGTTTATCTGAGATTAAGTTTATGTACAAGATAGTATATGAATGTAACTTAGTATCAGTGACATTTACCCATCAGTTATATAAGTAAGGGTATTTCTGTGGACAATTTATGCTAACAGCTGTTTATAACTCTCTTAGAGGTATGCATCTCTCTCATCAGTACAAAACTATGAAGTGGAAAAACACTTTTTGGACATAAAGTTATATGGTAACATGAGCCACATGAAGTTTACAGCTCTGTTGTGTATCAGTTTCTTAGTTTATACAAAGTTTTAGGAATAGGGTATGTTTCCAAATAAACTTAAAATGTCCTACTAACCATCATTTCTATTTTAATTATATTGTTAACTTAATAAACCTCAAACAAACATGTATACATTTGTCCTCACATTCTTTACTGTAGTTCATTCTCACATTCCTGCCTCATTATGCAGCTCATTATGCAGCTCATTATGCGAGCCTTTGTTTGCTTGCTGTCAATCAATCCTTCTCGCATACAGCCCGTCTAAACAAAAAGTGTCTTACAATTTCTAAATCAATACATTGTTTTATGTGAATAAGTAGGCATGGTGATTGTCACATCATTTTAAAGAAAAAACTCTAGACTACTAGATTATGTTTAGGAAAGTCTTGTTAAAACATGTTTAGTATGGGTTTTGTGGACTTATATAAGTGACTTAAAAAATTTGCTTTTTTAAAAACCACGCATAAACATTTTTCTCTCAAAAATACAAACATGTACATACGTGTAGCTCATATAATATTTTAGCCCAGTTTGTGCTGAACGCAGTGGTATGAGACACTTCCCATTATTATGTTTTAAAGCAACTGAAAAAAGACCAAATGTAAGAGCATGTCAGAACCTCTGAGAGTGTCCCAAAATGGTCGGACCCCAGAGGGTTAAGTCAGCTCGGTTCCAGACAGGCTAACTATTGCGGCAATAGTGTATTACCCATATGAGGTGTGTGAGTGCTTTGTTCTAGACAAAATAACTACTGCGTGCGGGAAAAGTACATTTACTGGACATATTTTATGTGAATGCTTTGTTAAAGAAGAATGTCTTAAGTTTAGATTTAAATTGATCGATTGTGTCTGATACTCGAACATTATTTGGTAAATCATTCCAGAGCTTAGGGGCTAAGTAGGAAAAGGATCTACCACCTTTAGACACTTTTGATATTCTAGGGATAATTAAGAGACCCGAATTTTGTGAGCGCAGTTTACGTGGTGGATTGTATTCTGATAGTAGTTCTTTAATATACGAGGGCGCTAGGCTATTTAAGGCTTTGTAGGTAGTTAGTAATATTTTAAATTGTATGCAGTATTTAACTGGTAGCCAATGTAAAGATGCCAGAATTGGACTAATGTGGTCATACTTTTTAGATTGAGTAAGCACTCTTGCGGCGGCGTTTTGAACCAGCTGTAGCATGTTTACCTGATTTGCATGGCACCCCCCGAGTAACGAGTTACAATAGTCTATTCTAGAGTTCATAAAAGCGTGGATAAGCTTTTCTGCGTCTGATGCAGACAGCATATGGCGTATTTTTGAGATATTTCTAAGATGGAAGAATGCTGTGCGGCAGACGTTGGAGATATGACTATCGAAAGATAGATTGCTGTCGAACATTACACCTAAATTCTTAACCGTGGAAGATGGCACCACCGTGCAGCCATCTATGGACAACTTGTAATCTGACATACTATTTTTGTAGCGATTTGGTTCAATAATAAGTATCTCAGTCTTATTGGAGTTTAGCATAAGAAAGTTATGTGCCATCCAGTCCCTAATATCATTAATGCAGTCTGTTAGCTTAGCAAACTGGTGGGTTTCGCTAGGATGCGACGAGATGTAGAGCTGGGTATCATCCGCATAGCAATGAAAACTTATGTTATGTTTCCTGATAATGTCTCCTAGAGGTAACATATATAACGAGAATAGGATAGGGCCTAAAACTGATCCCTATGGTACGCCGAATTTAACCGGGGAGTGATATGACTCTTCCTCATTTACATAAACAAAGTCATAGCGATTGGTAAGATACGATCTAAACCAGGCTAACGCCTGACCACTGATGCCAACATAGTTTTCTAGTCTACTGAGTAAGATTCTGTGATCTATTGTGTCAAAGGCTGCACTAAGGTCTAGTAATATAAGGATTGAGATTTCACCACGATCGGATGTTAATAGGAGGTCATTTGTAACTCTAAGCAGCGCTGTCTCTGTGCTATGGTGGGGCCTGAATCCTGATTGGAACTTTTCATATGTATTATTAGTCGCTATGAATGTGCGTAGCTGGCTTGCCACTACTTTTTCTAATATTTTAGAGAGAAAAGGTAGGTTTGAGATAGGTCTAAAGTTATTAAGATCTCCCTGGTCAAGGTTTTTTAATGAGCGGTCTAATAACTGCTAGCTTGAAAGCTGTTGGAACGTATCCTAATTCTAGGGATGAGTTAAAGATATTTAGTACCGTGTCTGACACTACATCAAATACCTCTTTTAGTAATTTTGTGGGAATGGGGTCTAGTATACAGGACGATGATTTGGATGACATTACTAATTTAGAGAGCTCTTCAATTGTAGTAGGTTTAAATGACTCAAGATGTTCGTATGGTAATCTAGAGGTAAATGTACTATTAGGTATAGTGGTGGCCGCTTGCGTAGTTTTAATGTTTTCCCTAATAAACATAATTTTGTTAGTAAAGAAGTTCATGAAGTCATTACTATTGTGTTGGAGTTTACTATTTGTTTCTGTTTGTTCTGTATATTTTACACATTAAGTCACAGTTAATGAAATCAGGCAAGCAGGTGATATGAATGCAAAGCTGTACATATAGCTTTATTTTATTAATGTGTGTACATTGCATTTAATCTATTATTTCACTTAGATAAATTAAAGCCATTCTTATACCTACCCAACATATGCCTTTATTCTAAATAAACACTTGTTAGGCACTTTATTTCCACTTCTCAAACATTTTCTTCATTTAAAATAAAGCATTTTCAATGTGATAAGCTATATATTCATTAATTCCTGACCCTATCATACATGCTGCTGCAGCAACCTCTAATATCACAACAAAGCACAACATGCATGACAAATTCGTCAAAGGTTATCCTGTTTGCCTATAGCAGCACCAGACAAAAGCACAAGCCCTAAAATACTGTAAGTGTGATTTGCGACGAGACCAAAGATA
Source organism: Misgurnus anguillicaudatus (assembly GCF_027580225.2). Lineage (NCBI taxonomy): Eukaryota > Metazoa > Chordata > Actinopteri > Cypriniformes > Cobitidae > Misgurnus > Misgurnus anguillicaudatus. The sequence continues at coordinate 44,354,752 of NC_073344.2, read as the reverse complement.
AATCACACTGCTTGTTCATAACACAGCAAATCAGATATTATAATACAACGCAACATTATAAAATACAACGTTTTACCTTACGGAGTGAAAGCTCCTCCTGAACTTAAAAGTCTGTAGATTTTTGCATGTGAAGTTTTTCTCAAACGCGAGCTGAATGAGCTGATGAATGATGATGACAAAACCGCTAAAATTTGATTTAAAACTGCACGCGATGCTCAGCTGTTACAATACTGTATATTTACTGTATAACCATCTTATATCATTTATATCTACTATATGGTATGCCACAACTAAACTGCATATTCTTATTTTAATAAACAGAACTACGTCTAAAACAAACACATTAAATGTCGCTGGAGACTTGCCATTGGCTGTTGTATTTGAATGAATAAATAATGAGGTGAGTCTGAGAAAGGATAAGGGGCTATTTTGGGCATGTTACTATAAAAAAGTTTCATTTTAATATGTGTTGTGTTATTACGTTTATGTAATACTAAATTGCATTGTTTCTGATATATATTTTAAAGATGCGCTTTTTTTTGTTACCGTCATAGAGAACAATAGTACTTTTCCTGTGACTTAAATACTGCTGAAAAAACCTCCAAGGCTAGAATAAGCTAGACAATAGTGGGCGGGAGCTGTAAACGCTAGCGCTTGCCAACAGAAGAAGTATTTTGTTTAAAGAGACTCCATTATTTTAAGGTTGGCTGGACATTTTTGGGGGGCAGAAGGAAAATCTGACCCGGCCCTGGGGAGGAATGAGACGCGAGGAGAGGAAGTAAACGTAAACGAGGCGGGATGTGTATTTTGTTAGATAATACAAATAAAAAGTCATCTGAAACAAACTAGGGTTTAAATTTACATGATGTGTTATACAGTAGCTATTATAAACGTTACTGTGCATAGGCACAGATGAGAGTAATAACCATAAAGCAAAACCTTGTAAAGCTGAGATGTACACTGAACAATCACTATTAGCTGTTTTAAACTGAAATACTTTATGTGAAAGTATGATAGAATTGGTCGAGAATTGTCATTTAAAATGTAACAAAGTTGTTAATAGCAAATGTCTGTGTTTTGTTCCAGATGTCATATTTAATGAGTGCTAATGTTGTTTGTTTGTTATTAAAATGCACGTTTTCTTACTCAATATAATCGTTTTTGAGCTTTTAATTCTGTGAATCTAGCTTTTATTTTAATGGTAAGGCCTGATAATCCCCTATTGGGCTTATTCGCAAACACCATATTGTTGACATGACATCTGTCCTGCCCCTAGCCGCACGTAGATTTGAGTTGAGGGGAGCAGTATCCTAATGGCTTCATCTCGTCTGTATTAAGAGAAGATGAGCTTGATTATTGTGGAACCATATCAAACAGACCCAATAGCCTTAAGTAAAGATCCGTCCTTATTGCCAGCCGTAACTTATCCGGATATTTATAACTATATCGTTCATACAGTATCCGCATTCATCATACAAGCACTGAAGGGCCGTTCACATTATAACGATAACTATAACGATAACTATATCATCGCCAACGTAGTCAACGTAGTCAATTTTCACAGCAACTGCAGGTAATATAATGTTATAGACCACAGCAATGAGCTTCACTGTCATTTTAAGTGCTCGTGCACTTGAAGTTCAAATAGATTTTAATGCTATCAATGGTTTATCCTTCATCAGGTGGGAAAAATCGCTCAGAAAGTCATCCCAATGATGTCGTTAATTGTATCTGTATCGTTATAGTTTTGGTGTGAGCTCCGCTATTTTGTTTAATATAAAACGATTTTCAAAACTATATTTTTTTATAGTTATCGTTATAATGTGAGCGGCCCTTAATTCCCTAAGTTACCTAGTATTATGTTCATATAGTTATTAATACTAATTTAATAACTGTCTCAATTTATGGCAGCTTATTTGAAAGAGCAGTTTCAGCCACTGCTTACAGCTAACGTTAATCATATGTAATCAAATTATGGGGACAGACTTTGCTGTGAGGCATCCCTAACGTTACCTGTGGTAAAATGATGGGGACAGAATTTGCTGTTGGGAGTCTCTCCTTCGCTGGTTCAACTCCTCTGTCTCCTTCCTTTCATGTTTTCTGACAGTTGGTATCACATAAAAACTAATTCCGGGGTTCTTTTTGCTGTTGTTAGAACAGCCGTGTATTACACCACATACCATCGCGCATTCTAAAAAAAATTACATCGATAATACCATGCATAATACCCACGCTGCCTCGCTTGTCAATTGACAGACTGACAGTTCTATGTCAACAACATGGCCGCCGCGAACATTGATGATGTAGATCGAATAACTCCTATTGCTAGGCATACGAATGTGCTGTTTTGACTGGTTTTTAAATGTTTATTATGAAACACAGGAAGACCAGCATAATTTGTACAGCTGGGGGTTGTCATAAAATCTGCTACAAATGCAATAAATAAATAGTATCTCCTACTCGCTGCTTTTGCTCTCAGGTGTTGTTGCTGTGTGAGCATTAAAGACTAGAGATCGTCCGATACTCATTTTTTTAAACCGATGCCAATAACAAATATTTGGATGCTTATGTGCCCGATAACCGATATGCTGAACCGATTTTATTTACTGTTATACTTCTGTTTTTGACATAATAATTACTACAACACTACTGAACTGAACAAACCCTTATAATAATAATCATCATCACAATCACTCCCTCTTTGCATACAAAGTAATAAATAGAGGGGTCTGAAAGAGTGAAGAATAATATTAATTTAATGAATAATGTAGAAACTATATTCCCAATACATGGACCATTCCAAACACCCCTATCATTTCTTCAGAAATGGACTGATCCAAAGGTGGCGCTGCGGTTGGCAGCGGAAGAGAGAGAAAAGTATAGCGGAGTTGGCTGCTTGTTATACATAGTTTATAGAGTAAAACAGGTGGATTAAGTGCCTTTTTTAGAATAATATGGTTGTTTTGACCAGCAACATGTAGCCTTCAGCAGTAAAACAAGTAGTTAGCAAAGAGGTTTTACAAATAATATCACTGACTGGAATACTACATTCAGGAAAGTAACAAACAAAACGGCTTATATATCACTGAATTTCTTAACTGGTAATGTAATTTGATGTCAGAATAATTAATATTTTGTTGTTATAGCTTATGAAATGGCTGTTGACAGCGCTGTTATCTATGCATTTACTCACGCATTAACTGTATCAAACTGTGACCGCTTGCGGAGGTAATAAATAATTAATTAATATCCACAAACATTTATATAGATATTTTAGCAAAATAATGTTTATCTGGTAAATTTTAATATAACTTAGGGTAAATCTTGTTAAAAGCTTCAGCCTTCAACCCCGGTAAGTGAACAGCACGTGATTTTGTGAGTTCGTCTCTATTCTTTGGACAAACTGCATACATTGCTTTTAATATATCAACTTATTTAACATAACATACATTAATGCACAAATAAGATGTGTTATAAATGCCTCAGATGCAAAGTAAGTATACTCAAAGTCCTTTTAATGAAGTCGCGTCACTCCGCCGTCATATTTGCTGTGCACGCTGCTGCTGCTGTGAGCTCCTCTCCTCAGATGCGTCCAGCGCGCAATTCTCAATTCTCTCGTTTATCGGTCAATCCGATATCACAAACCCGATATCCGATCATCGGAAAATGCTAAAATATCGGAAAACAGATATATCGGTCGATCTCTATTAAAGACCATACGTCATTGCGTAGCTATATAATTGATATCATGATATGACATTTTTTATCATGTAAAAAATTACACCGGTATAATCGTGAACGGTATAATATGGCATACCCCTAGTTTTAATACATAATTCACGCACAAGAGCTGAATGTGTTTGCGTCACATGTGCACCCATGATCTGTGTATCCAGCTACCCATTCTCACCAAGATGCGTACAAATGACGCGCAGTGTAATTATTGTGCAATAGATACCCCAAATTCCGCTTTTGCGTGCAGTCCTTCCCACCCAGATAGCACACATACGTCTCAGATACGTCTTGTAAAGATCTTTACATCTGCTGACGATCGTCTTTGAATAATACGTCTTCCATATCTCTACAAGACGTATTTAAGATCTTAAAAAATTCTAAATCCTACCTGCCTGCAATGCATCTCCGTTTGGTCTTGAATCCGATCAAACGCAGACGAATCAGCAAAGACCTCCAACTCATTTCATTTTTTAAATAAATGTCTTGTTTAACTTCTTCCACCCTGAAGCTATTTTGGGGATTTTCGCCTGGATTTGGCCTACCCAATTTCAAAAGCTTCCCATACCCACATGCAGAGGTTTACATACAAATGTTTGGTATCATTTTACAGGAAACCCTTTGAAATTACATAAAACACTGTTGAAAGTGCTAAACATGGTTGTATGTGATGTCAATCCTATAATAAACACAAAAATAAATAGGCGCTTTTTGATGGTTTTTTTCTAAAGTTTTTATTTGAAAGTATATAACTCTGGCCCTGAGTGCCTCAGCTCCCTGCAGACAGTTTTGTTTGATTCCAGCAATTGCCAGCTTACAGAGGAAAAAGGATTTTTTTCTCTATCATAATCTATGCAAAAGTTATTTTACTCCAACTGATGGGAGGAATAATACCCTTTTTGTATTTAAAGTGACACCATGTAATTTTTCAACCTTCATAATAAATTTTCAAGACCCTTGTGATAGTACATCGACTTTAAATAGGTTGAATGACATGTCTACCATAGCCTGACGGGGTCTGTATCACTTTTACTCGTATTTTAAAACTTAGGGTTTCTGGTAGTAACCAGAGCACCAAAAAAAACTACAAAATTCGACTGCTTTACGGCATACGTCACTTCCTCCACACAATTTGTTTTTAACGTGAATTTTGCTGGAAGCTACTTAAGGAGTGTAGAGAGCAGTTTCTATTATGTGACTCTGTGGCACAGCCTTTAGTGTCACGGACCTATGACACGGGCGACCCGGGTTCGATTCCCCTTTAAGGCAATTTTTTACATAAACTGTTGATTCATACATAAATGCGATGTTCTTTATAAATTACGGCGATTATATTGCATATAGTTCCCTGTATTCAGATGCTGTGTTCACGTATTTACCTTTCTTTTACTGTGTCTATGATATATTTACATTACAATCCAGGATGCTATAGCACTCAAACTTGCTCACAGTGTAAAACCAAACCCTATTCATTCACCAATCAGATCCGAGCGTTTCTCTCTTCTCTCTTCCTCATTTGCTGCGTTCCGCTGTCACTCGCGTGACGTATTACAAAGCGGCAGACCTAAACGCATCGGTTTACTTGGATTTGGAGCGATTTTCACACAAAAAAGAGGAATAACGAGCGCCATTGCGGAAAATCCTGGTGGCGAGGGAGAGAGAGAGGATGCAACAATATTTGTTTGGGAAAAGGCAAGGAAATACGTCTGGTCGTTTCTGAATTGGAAGGCTGCAGCCTCCGGAGGTCAAATATGCAGGCTGCACACGTCATCAAGCCTGGTTTATTAAGGTAAACTGAGCATTACATTCGCAAGTCATAAGCATACTGCAACAATTTACGATTAACTAAGTATAATAGTCAACTTTGTAATTGTTAATATTGTGAAATAAGACAGTCTTGATGATGTATACAGCTTAGAAATACGACATCCGGAGGCTGCAACCTTCAGATTGAGAAATGGCTTCTGCCACGACGAGTTCCTCATCAGAAGGTTGTAACATGACTGCGTTTCTCCCTGTTGTCTCAAAATGTTGATCGTTTAGCATTTTAAATGTTTAGTTTTTAGTTTAGTTTTAAGGTTGGCCAGTTCCTTTCCTTTGCGACAGTGCTGCGGCGCTTGTGGGCTCTAGGGGCGCTAGAAGTGAAAAATACGTGTCTAGCACCCCCTAGTGGCCAAAAAGTTTCATGGTGTCCCTTTAATTTCCACCTAAAAATATTTGAAGTGCTCCCATAAGCACATACAGTGGAATAAATGCAATTTATTTATATCATTTTAAAGAAAACCCTTTGAAGTTACATAAAAAGCTGCTGTTTGTGAAAAATATTTTTAGTTATGTTGTTTTTCATACGATGAAACACCAAATTTTCTTTTTTTATGTTGTAAATACTGCCTTTGATAGTGTATAACTCTGGTTCTGTGTGCTCTAGCAGACTGCAGACAGTTCTGGTTGCTAGCAGACTGCAGACAGTTCTGGTTGCACAATAATCACACCCAAAAAAAGAATGATCTCTTTAGCATGTCGCATTCAAAAGTTATTCTTATTTTACTGAAGGGTGTGAAAATACATTTTTCATATAAATATTTATTTTTTGTTTTGCACATATAATAAATAGCAAGGGATTATTCATGCACACAACCAAAGAAAATGCTGTGAATGGACTCATTTTTTAGAGTAGGATACGGAGCCCGTCTGATGACATGGTAAAACTTTTTTTTTAAATCGTGGCCACGTTTTAGTAATTAGTTCCCTCGTTTAAGCTAAATCGTGCCCACGTTTTAGTAATTTGTTCCCTCGTTTAAGTTAAATCGTGCCCACGTTTTAGTAATTCGTTCCCTCGTTTAAGTTAAATCGTGCCCACGTTTTATTAACTCATTCCCTCGATTAAGTTAAATCGTGGCCACGTTTTATGAATTAGTGCTCAGAATTTCATTTAAACCATCGGGACATTAACACAATCTATTAAAAGATCAAATTCACTATAGACATTATTAATGATGCATACTAAATGCAGTTTTATAAATTCCTGCCAAGAATTTCATTAAAATCACCGGAATAGTGACGCTTATCGCAGCTCAATGCATTATTGCTATTAAGTATAAAATTCATACACCTTACGGCTCGTGTATATATACAGTTTTATTAACTCCTTCCCAGAATTTGATAAAAAACATTGGGACATAACATAGCTAACGCATTGATACAGTGCTATATAAGGATCAAATTCATGGGTCTTAAACCGTTTTATTCATTCCTGCCCGGAATAAAACAAACAAAAAAAAACATCGGGACATTAACATGACACTTAACGCATGAATACAGTGCTATTTAAAGATCAAGTTTACTATATTATTAATGAGTCATACTTCATATACAATTGTATTAATTCCTGTGCAGTATAAAAAAAAACTTAACACAACCTTAGTGACATTAACATGACGCTTAATGCATGCTAATGCATTAAATACAGTGCTATTAAGATCAAAATCACTTTATTAATAAGTCACATATCCCGTTTTATTTATTCCTGCCCAGAACTAAAAACATATTGGGACATTAACGTGAGCTGGCTCATGATACAATGCTATCAAATTCATACACCTTGGGTCTTATACAGTTTTATTAATTCGTGCCATTAGGCCGTAGGCCATTAAAAAGTAATGTAACGCTTAACGCATTAATACAGTGCTATTTAAAGATCAAGTTTACTATATACCTTATTAATGAGTACTACATATAGCCTAGTTTTATTAATTCTTGTGCAGAATTTAAAAAATATAGCTTAATGCATGCTAATACATTAAATACAGTTCTATTAAAAGATCAAGTTTACTATATACCTTATTAATGAATCATACTTCATATACAGTTTTATTAATTCCTGTGCAGAATAAAAAAAAAACCTTAACACAACCTCAGGGACAGTGGCGGATGCAGAACGTGTCACTTTTGAATAAGAAACTATAACAAGTCTATAAAATTCGTCAAAACTTCAGGAATCATAAGCGTATTGATGAGAATACTTATTTAAACAGCATACACACACACCCGAACTGCACGTCACATTTTTAACATTATTGATACTTTAAATTGTAATGCAACGTGACATTAATTAAGCCTGTTTGGTAAAAAAAAAATGATTGGGCTGTCATAGCCTACAAAAAAAGAACCTGCACACAGTGACAAGAAATGAAGAGTTTCGTTGCAAAACGAGATAACCACCATTTTTTTTAATTGTTCAGAAATCTCGTTTTTTGGTTGTGCATTCCAATTAATTTCAATGCAATTGCAGTTGGTTTGTTTTGATTTAAACCTTCATAACTTAAAAAATACAGCTAAGTAGCACCATAAAACAAAATAATAAGACGATAACATAATAATAAACATGTTTTGACAAAAATGTTAAAAAATGGATTTATCTCATTTTGCAACGAAACTCTTCAAATATAAATGAACACAAAAAAACCTAATACTTTTTTTTAAAATAGAATATTAAAGTGTTTAAATAAATTAGGCTACTAAATGCTTAAAATGAAGCTACATCATATTCTCTTCATGCAAATCACTTAAAAATATATTTTTGTTCTCACATATTTAAGTTAACTTACTAAATAAAGAAAGAAAAAGAGAATTGCTAGAATAATGTTAGACTCTGAGGTTAAACAAAATGACAAATAAATAAACATTTAATATACTTTTAGATGAGCACAAGAGCAAGCCTACTCGTGAAGAGCGGAGCCGAGGAGCGCGCATATCAGACGTGAACACGAAAGGAATAATGGGTTTAATTATGCTTTTTACTTCATTTCCTGACAGTTTCACTTGTTAGTGAGGATATTAATGAGTAACAACATGACCCCGAATTACATACAATATAATTACGTATAAATCTGAGAGAATGCAAACACATTACAATATTTTTCCTCCGCCCGATGGGCAGGCCGCAGATACATTTTGGTAGCCCGACAGGAATTCGCAATAGCCCCGGGACGTCGGCCTAGCGATTTTGCGAGCCCTGCATAGGTTTGTTTTGTAGAAAGACTTTCGTTAAAGTGAATTTCGTTTTGTATAAATTGTATCTTAATAATAATAAATGTTTAATCAAACAATTGCCTCGATTGAATTAATAAGAAGCAAACCAAGAACGTCTGTGATGTGAATTGAAGTGAACCCACTATATTTCCGCAGCCTACGTCTTTCTGCTTTAAATGCATTTCTTAAATTAATGTCTTAATTACACAGTAGGCTTATAAGTTGTTATGATAGGCTATTTGTTGCTTAAAAGCAATAGGCTATATTGTATAAAGTGTAGCAATAAACGTGCCGTGACTTATAGTGCTGAGTTAAAGAGCTGGGCCAGGTTTCCCGATAACGATTGATCTTAGCACTTAAGAGCGCTTTCTACGAGCTACTTAACGAACACTCGTTGTTCATTTACGTGCGTTTCCCAAAGATGCACGTTAAACGATCGCTCGCAGCTGGGTTTTAAGTGCTACTTACGAGTCGCTATCCCTTTGTCAAGTGCTGAAATGTCACATTTAGAATGACTCGAATTTGTTGCAGAAGCTTGTTTAGGCTAATGATCTCCAGCTGATGTGCACTAACGTTTTTTTATTATATTTTTCATTATTGTTTAAACAATTATTTGTTTAAAACTATTACAATGTTTTAATAATTTGTGCATAATGAAATATTCTTTTCCGTATTTAGTTAGGACTCGTCCCACTGCGAAATGCCTTCTGCATTTTATGTATAGTTTAGATTATTATTATCAGTTTTTCATTATCTATGTTTATTTATTATTAGGGATTATTGCATTGTACCGTACATATTTAATTGCTTTCCTTAATCAGATGCCATTTCTTTTGAAAACAGTTATTTGTACTGTAGATTAATTAGAAGCAATTGGTAGGAACCATTTATCAATTCGCTAGTACCAACTTTTACCAAAATTTACCAAATATGTTTCCCTTCTTTATTAATTTATGTTTAGTCATTTAAATTTTATTTATCATTTTAATTTTAAATATATTATATTAAAGTAATTTAAACAAATAAACAAAGAAGAACCCAATAAATCAATATAGATTTAAAACATTACATTATCGTCATTGCTGAAGTGCAATTTGCTGGTTCTCCTGCAGGTGACCTTGTAACTCTGTTGTCTTACGATGCACTTATGAATGAACGATTACTCCAGAGCACTTGTAGATCTACGATGATTTTCAAGTGCTACTTAAGTTACGAAGCTTTTGGGAAACGGCCCGTAATTTTAAGATGATTCGTACGATCGTTTTTACGATCAACTTAGCCTTACGATGCTTTTGGGAAACCCGGCCCTGGTAGACTATATCAAACAACATCACTGTGATCATATGTTTTCTTTCTATTTTTTACCGCGCTGTCATATTTGTTGTGTGTTTATGTTATTGAGAGGAAAGCGCGCAGCACATACTTAAAACGTGTTGTTATTCAAAATACGTTTTCCACTTGCTTGCAAAAAAGTTCTCAAAGTGATCATGGCTCCGCGCCTGCTTAGGGACATTAACATGACGCTTAGTGCATGCTAATGCATTAAATACAGTAAAAGATCAAAATCAGTATATAACTTATTAATAAGTCATGTAGGCTACATATTCCGTTTTAATTATTCCTGCCCAGAATTTAAAAAAAAACATATTGGGAGTTTAACGTGACGCAGTAATTAATTAAACTAAATAATTCAGTGGCTTAAATATAATTAAAATAAAATAACTTAATAAAATCTCTTTATGTCCTTTGGGTGATTTTTTAGTTGGACAAACCAAAATAAATGACAAAATTAATTACTGCGTCACGCCAATGTCCCAACATGCTCCTCAATTCTGTGCAGGAACAAACAAAACGGAACATGTATATGACCTATCAACAAAGTGACTTTGATCTTAATAGCACTGTATTTAATGCATTAGCATGCATTAGGCGTCATGTTAATGTCCCTAAGGTTGTGTTAAGTTTTTTTTTATTCTGCACAGGAATTAATAAACTAATAAGGTATATAGCAATCTTGATCCCCAAATAGCACTGCACCTATGCGCCACGCGTCATGCCAAGGTCCCAACGGTTTTTTTAATTATTTCGGGCAGGAATGAACAAAACGGTTTAGGACCCAAGATGTATGAATTTGATCCTTATATATGATATGATCCTTATATGATATAGCACTGTATCAATGCGTTAGCTATGTTATGTCCCAATGTTTTTTATGAAATTCTGGGAAGAATAAAACTGTAGCCTATATATACACGAGCCATAAGGTGCATGAATTTTATACTTAATAGCAATGTATTAATGCATTGAGCTACGATAAGCGTCACTATTCCGATGATTTTAATGAAATTCTTGGCAGGATGTTATACAACTGCATTTAGTATGCGTCATTAATAATGTCTATAGTGAATTTGATCTTTTAATAGATTGTGTTAATGTCCCGATGGTTTAAATGAAATTCTGGGCACTAATTCATAAAACGTGGCCACGATTTAGCTTAAACGAGGGAACGAATTACTAAAACGTGGGAACGATTTAGCTTATACGAGAGAACGAATTACTAAAACGTGGGCACGATTTAGCTTAAACGAGGGAACGAATTACTAAAACGTGGGCACGATTTAGCTTAAACGAGGGAACGAATTACTAAAACGTGGGCACGATTTAGCTTAAACGAGGGAACGAATTACTAAAACGTGGCCACAATTTAATAATTCGTGGGAACGAATTGCTAATTCGTGGCCACGATTTAAAAAAAAAGTTTTACCATGTCATGAGACGGGCTCCGTAGTAGGACCTAAGATAAAAGATGGTGTATCATTTGTGGCTATCTGTGCTATCTGAGGCAGTTCATGCTCAAGTTTCACATACATTTACAAAAGATTTGATATAAGACTTGCCCATGTTTGTCATATTTGAAAAATATGAAATATGTGAATATTAAATCATATACAAAATTATGGGGGGGGGGGTGATAGTGTAAATTAAGTGTAAATAACTTTCTTACAGTAAAAGATTTCTCAAAGTGATGCATATCTGCAGAAAGTAGAGACCCTAAGCTTTCAAACAGTATCTCATATGTGTTACTGGGGTCCATGACAGACCATTAAAGATTAAACGAATATTTTATATTGAGTCAAAATACAACATTTTGTACCCGGGACTGGGTCCTCAGGGTTTAAGAGGTTAATTGTTTTAAAAATATAGTCAACAGGTTTTTAAGGGTTTGCATTAATTTTGAAGCAAAAATATAATTAAATATAATTAATAAAAGCCCATATCACGTATAATAAAAAAGCAATATAGACATTTTGCGTTTAGTCCAAAACGTTAAAAAGGCACTTAGATAAAGCACCGTGCACAAGAAAAGGTGATCTCATACTCTTTCTGACTACAAAATATTAACAAATACAAAACACACAGGAACATCATTGTCAACAGCCACTGCCCCTCTGACTGTTGTTGTATCAGTCTGAAATGAGAAGTTATACATTTAAATAAATAAAACAATTGCCAACAAGCTGATTATCTTAAAGTGACCCTGCTTTAACACTAGAACTACCAAGGCAGTCATTTTGACCGTTTTAAAGATTTGCAATGTAAAACTTTGTTGAAATAAAAACCCATATAACTACAGTTCCATGACTTTTCTTAAATTAATGTACATTTTATTTTAACATTGTTATTTTATTAAAATTACAAAACACAAACGAGTTCTAAGTATTTCTACCTCTAATGGCCATATATTACAGGTGTTTTATCTCCTCAGCGCTTTTTCCCGCAGTTAAAGATGTGCGTAGCTGTTGCTTAGCAACCTTTCTCTGGCAGTTTTGTATGCTTTTGCTAAGCTAAAACTTAGCTTTACCGTCAAAATGGCAACAAGAAAGAAAATGACTGTCACTGAGGTTTTATCCTTGCTTGAGAACATTGATGATGCAGAGTCTGATGGAGGAGCAGAGAGTGATGTCTCTTGGTCTCTTGACAGTTCGGTCAAAATGTTTATTATCTGTCCTAATATAACAGAACTATTTATTCATTCTAGATTTCATTAGAGGCTGCATAAAATTGTTTCCGATTCGTGTGTCAATTATTTCCGATAATGCTAAAGCATTGTAAACTCCAAAAGTCAAAATGTATTGAATAAAGACAGATGTAATAATTTCCAAAATTCACAATATGTTTTTATCCAATGAAATATTCTGCTTTATTTTATATTTGTTGACATTTAGACTTTCAAAAACAACATTTTAACTGCGGTGAAAAACTTTGATCTCCAGCTTGCCGGATGCAAATTGCATAAAGCAAATTGCGGCATGCACTTTTGTGGGAGGTCTAGTCGCTCTTACACAATAATATCACGAATATATTATATTATGTATGCTTAAATTACCCCACATTTTTCATAAAACATGACCATAGAAGCTTTGAAGTAAATATAACATGACAAAAATGACATGCACTGCTGTCTGGTATGAACAGTCAAAATGACCGCTATTGGCAGTTCTAGTAGTTATAGAATTCAGGTAGTGCTAGTGTTAATGCTTTCTGCAATTCCTGCTTATTATACTGGGTGTGACCCACATTAAGTGTGTTTGTCATCAGTTAGGCCTATATCACAGTAGGGGAGAGTGGGGTAAAGTGAGACATTTTTTACATTTGCTCCCCTCTAAGCGAGCTAAAATGATATATCAGTCAAATTTACACATTTCCCATTAATTCAGGATGTTTCCTAGCTATGGAAATTACCAGAATGTATTCAGGACAAAGAGCAGTGAAAATATGATTGTTTTAAAAAAAGTGGTCTTGTGTCTCACTTTACCCCAGCTTAGGGGTAAACTGAGACAGACCAGAAAAATCAAGAGGGTAAAGTGAACCAGCTCGGGGTAAACTGATCCTTTTTCCACTCTAAAACTACCATAACAGCACATATTGTAACAGATAAAATCCTGACAGCTAGCTTGACAACCACACATTCCAGAACTAATGTTGGACTAGTAACAGAATCAAGGGGATTGGTCAATTAAGAACATTATTTTTCTAAACACTTGAAAGTACAGTAACTCTGAACCAAAATGAAATACAACATAATATAATTCAAAAGTTATATTTTTTGGCCAGTTTTTGCTTTTATTTCACAGTGAGTTTCGGAGAGGACAGGAAAGTACAGGGAGGAGAGAAGGGTATTGGATCGATCGGCAAATGACCACGAGCCGTGAATCGAACTCGGGCTGCAGAAAGTGTGAAAGCACCACATGTCGGAACGCTGCCCACTATACACCATTGACTTTGACAATTCAAAATGTTTTAATTAACATTCAAATGACATATAGAACCAGTTAGATTAGAACGCAGTCTGGGGGTCAGAACAAAGGACCCTTAGAGCTAGTGTCTGCGGGTCAGCGCAAAAGACAATCAAAACCATCTATCAATATTTCTATCCCTTGCAGCTGCCCTTACTGTGGGTTCACACCAGACGTGAGTTCAACGATTTGTGCAAGTAGATTACATTCAAAGTTAATGCAAAGACACGATTAGACGCATCCTCGCCTGGGGCGATGCGAATGACGCCATATCAGCGGAGCACTTGCCGCGAAAACACGCACCATTCACCCCAAACATGTCTCCGCCCAAGTTGAAAATATTCATCTCGAGCGAAAAGTTTGCATGACACAATGTTAAATCCCGTGAGTAATCTAGAGTGAGTAATGCTACGTACACACCAAATGCGGGGCATTGCGTTACTTGATCTAGATTACTCGCAGGATTTAACATGTGTAATGCGAATTTTTCGCTCGAGTTGAATATTTTCAAATTGGGCGAAGACGTGTTTGCGGCGAATAGCGCGTGTTTTCGTGGCAAACGCGCCACCCATATCACATCATTCGCATCGCCACATGCGAGGACGTGTCTGATCGCGTCTTTGCATTGACTTTATATGTAATCTACTTGAGCAAATTGTTGAACTTGTGTCTGGTGTGAACCCACAGTACCATGATGCCTCGCGTTTGGTGTGTACGTAGCATTAGAGACTTCTTTCCTTCCTTGACCTAAGCAGCTACCCTCTCCATCTCCTCAAGGGGTGTTTTTCCCCAGGCTGTCTTCCTGGTGTATTGACTAGGCATAATGTTTTTTCTGCAATGTTTATAACATTAAAAATAAAACAAATATTACATTAAAATATGTTTTAGACTAAACTGAACTTGTGCCTCATGTCTCACTTTACCCCACAGCATTTGTCTCACTTTACCCCACCGCCACATTTTGGAAAAAAACTCTCTCTCTTGGAAATTCAGGCTAATCTTCAGCTAGCATCAACACAAGGTTTTATATGTTGGTAGTTCATAAACATGTGTGATATAAGTTTTTCTACCTGAATCAATTTGCTTTGGCACAACAGTTAATTAAGTTGACAGCAAGAAAATTTACTTTGTTCGTTGATTGGACGAACGTTTTGAGACCGGAGGAAAACGGTTTGAATGGGAGGTATCTCAGACTGAGTACAGAAGCGTAATGAAATTTAGCGGAAGTACGAAGTCTGACGTAGTCAGGCTAAGAAAATTTACTTTTACAAGCAAAAAATATATTTTTGTGAAAAAAACATGCTAACCACAGCAGCATGAGGTTCTGTCCTTCATGGCCAAGGGGAAATTTGAGGGGCTTAAAAACATAATAGTCATAGGACCACAAATGTGTTCCGTTGCCTAGATACAGGGGGTGTCTCACTTTACCCGATGTCTCACTTTACCCCACTCTCCCCTATGTACTTCGATAAAAGTTTTTGCATTCATGGAAACATAAGTGAATCACAGACAGCATTCTTCTTTTACGAATGTTAAATGGCTGGAGTAGTGATGTCACTAGCTAGCTAGATTAATTTTCATTTGACCTCCCCCACAGAAAGACACATCACATCATTATACCGTTGGCTCCGCCCACTGGTGTTCAGTCTAAAGTAGTAGTTGTTGACAATCATAAAGTTGTAATAACAGTAAGATTGTGATGTCAGACAAACATTGTGCTGTTGCTGGCTGTGGGAAATTAGTGTCTTTGTAAGGGTCGCAAATAATTTAAAAATATTTATGTTTCAAAATTTCCCCCCCTACCATGAACTAAACTGGACTGTCGCAGAGACCAAGTGTAGTAGGGCTCACACTAGTCACACCAAACTTTGGATGTAAAACATACTTTGGTATGATACAGTATGCATAGTGTGAGTACCCCATAATTTTACTGTAAACCATGCCACTCCTTAGAGCTTATTTCTATGTATATTTAAAACATTCTTCATTCTCTTGTGATTATTTTTGTAGGTTTCTGAATTGATGTCAGATGAAAAGCAGAAGCTTATTTTCTTCCAGTTTGGCTGCATTGTGGAAAAATGCTGGAAACTAAAATGCAGGTGACATTCTTTTGTTTATTGAAGCTATGACAAATCATTTGTTATTGATTGTACTGCCTGTTTAGTTAATGTTTTATACAGTGTAACTGTTCCTAAACATTGTTCCTGGAGGTCCTCTGCTATTCACATTTTGTATGTCTTCCTTATTTAACACACCTTATTCAAATCATCAGCTCATTAGTAGAGATCTTCATGAACTGAACTGAGGCTGTGTCCAAATGTTCACACTTGTTGTCTTTGGACTACTTACATGACTTTTTTTATATTTGGCCTAAGTATTCTAGTGGGCGTGAAGATCCCAAGCGTGCATGTAGAATTATTCACCATATGGGACACACTTAGCATGTGTAAATCCAGGTAGTGCCAGCAATTTGCACCAAACGTATTTGTGTTTTATTTACTACTTTTAATTTATATTTAACATTTTTAAGTTTTTCTGTAAATAAAATGAACACTCTAAAATTAACATTTGCTGAACTTAAAGATTATTATCTACACTTATCTCAAACTTTTAGATGCAGAATTCTTTGCTCCTGTAAAAAAGCTCTTTGTTTTGAGTATGTAGCTTTATTAAAGTGTATTATTTATTCAGTAGTCCTTAAATAAACGACACAATGTTGCAGTTGCAGATGTTTCACAAAATACATAACAATAATGCAGTGAACACCATAGAAATGTTAACATACAATTAAAAGTCTCGTGCTTTACATCCAGAACATGATGCACGATGGGATGCACAAAGTGATATTTGGACGCAGCCTCAGTCTGTCAGATCAAAGAGACATACAGAATGCACAGAGCAGTGGGACTCCATGAACAGAGTTGAGAACCACTGGTGTAACTCATTATGCTTACCTGACTCATGCAGAATTCTGGCCTGGTGTTTGGTCCCCCCTTTCTCTGGGTTGTGTCTCAATAATCTTTATACTCTTGTCAGTGTAATATTATCGTGGTCTGCGTACCAGGACTTTGTTACTCAGCTTTTCCTTCTCCTTCAAACTACATTTTTGTCAAGCTGCAACAAGTTGGAAAACATAATTATTAACATTTAAGGATTTTGATGTATGAACTATGTAACAAAAGCAAAAAATGTATAGTCATTCTATTAAGACATTACCTTTTTGTTGTTTGTTTACTGACCTTTCAACCCTGTTGCATTTATAATTGATCATCATACCTTTGGTCTACTGTGAACAGTCTACTGTAGCAAACTTTGAACAAAGTCAAACAAAAAAAGAGAAAAAATTATAAATGCTGAATATGTCTCATCTTAAATACATTGTTGTTGTTTTTTTCATTGAATTTGGATGTTTTGATGATTTAAGGAAAATTTACGTAGCATATATTGATGTTTTAAATCAGAGTTTGTTAATGACACTTAATCATTAACAAACATTTAAAAAGGTTTATTACAATACTAATTGATAATATTAATGTACTAATCTTGTTTTGTTACACCCTAAATCATTAGCTACCCCAGTTACAGGCATGACATCGAAGTACCGCGAGAGTGGTACTGTGATGTCATACTGGTTAACGATAAGCCACGTGAAGTTGGACACAAGGGCTGCACTAATCTTAGCCTGTGGTTTTTGAGGCTTCGTGTCTCTTCGCGTTAAATGATCGCAGAACGATTTATTTATCTTTTTCACCTCGATCTTTGGCCTCTTGTGATTTACCAAAACCAACATTTGAAGTAACAACGCTGACGAAGGAGTTTCATCAGTAGAGGTAAGTAACTAACTATATGTTATGCATGTAGTGGATCTACAGATTGATTGTCGTATATGATCATTATTTTTTTGGTTTGTTTGTTTTTAACGCTTGACGTTATCAATGCAAGGCAATATCGAGCTGCAAATCCTGAAGGCAAGGCACGTTGAAAATGTACATTAACGTTAAGTAACTTTTCTCAGTGGTGGTGGGGTAAACATTAGCTAGCCAAGACCAGCCCCTGTTTAACTTAAAGTTAAGTTACTTGAGTTATAAAATGTGTCTTCCCGCCCCGACTTGCTTGGAGTAAGTTGTTATGTAAACGACCTGTATTCACAAGAAGCCTTAAAGTTTTATAGCGAAGTGGTTTGATAATTAAGTTAATATATTTTATCAGTTGTATTAGCTATAAAGTTATTTATATCTGTGAATTAATTCGTATTTTTACCAGTTTCTAACAACACATACATGACAAAAGGCTAACGTAACGTTAAGTTACTTACCAACACGAACAAACTGACAGACAAATTAACTTAAACCCAACAATTAAAAAAAACATAATATAAATTAACATAAACGTTATGTTTACGAATTATATTATTTACATGTTAATAATGATGTTAAATGCGAAGAAAATGTTGAAGGGTGCCTGAGGGAATAACGGTCATATGATGAAAATGGCGCTCATGTGACGTACGAGTGGCCTCGCGGCCGGCTCGCGCTTGCGCGACAGAAGGGTCAACTTCCTGCTCCAACCTGCAATTTGAATCCAGGGATAATAACAAATAACCAAAGTTTAATAATATTGCTGGATTTTTATAATGCTTAATAAATGATGCGTGTAAATTTACACATGTTTGTTGCGTCACTGACATTGTTTTTTGATGCGTTTATTTCTTTTGTATTGATTGAAAATTGAAGCCTTATTTAATTTACCTAAATTTTTTTGTGTTTAATACTGATTTATGTTGTTTTTCTGTTTAATATTAGTGTGTCCTGGTAAACGTGTGCTCGGAAACATGCAGATCTACAGAGCCGACCTTGAGGCTATTTTTGCATGACATCCACTGATGGATAATCTGTTTACCTAAAAACAGGTAATGTATAAACATTGCAAATATAATGAATTCACAAGTATATAATTTCACAAATATTAAATATTATTTACAATTATTATTAATGATGTACATATTACATTACATATTATACATGTTCAGTTGTTCTGTTAAAGGGATAGTTCACTTTAAAATGAAAATTGTCATCATTTACTCATCCTCATGTTGTTCTAAACCTGTATGAATTTCTTTTTTCTGATGAACACAAAAGAAGATATTGTGAGAAATGATGGTAAACACACAGCAGTAAGTGACCATAGACTTGCATAGTAGGAAAAAATAATATTTTGGAAGTATAGTGATAAATGATGGTAAGCACACAGTTGATGGTACCCATTAAATTCCATCATATTTTTTATTCCTACTATGGAAGTCTATGGTCACTTACTGCTGTGTGTTTACCATTATTTCTCAAAATATCTTCTTTTGTGTTCATCAGAAAAAAGAAATTCATACAGGTTTAGAACAACATGAGGATGAGTAAATGATGACAGAATTTTCATTTTAAAGTGAACTATCCCTTTAAGTTATTTGAAGGATATGCATGGTAGATCAATTGGATTATCTTCCTCAATATCTATAAGCAGCATGCTATATAAATGTTCCACTTAAAGGTGTAGCAGAGGATTTTCTCGAATTTTAGAAAAGAAACGCTTTCTCCACTTTTTTTAAAAAATGCAATAGGCTTTATGCCCAGCTGCACTACTTCCTGAACTTCATCCAGCCCCTTGTTTCCTGTCTGCCATTATTGGACAAACTGATTAATCCAGGTGTGCCTGACCTCAGTAGTCACAACAACAATAATCAGACACACCTGGATTAATCAGTTTGTCCAATAATGGCAGACAGGAAACAAGGAGCTGGCTGAAGTTCAGGAAGTAGTGCAGCTGGGCATAAAGCCTATTGCGCAACACTCCAGATTGACAACTAGGAGGACCAATAGTCTTGATGATCCACCCAGTAGTCAGGGGGCCAATTCTGAAAAGAGCTTCCGTTAAGACTTTTGCGGACATGTTTTGGTACAAGCTGTCACCCTATTTTTTTTGTTAGAAGACACCTATAGGTAAGAGATTAGGGTGGTTGTCAAGCTGAATTATTATTTTTTTTACTTGTGCAAGCGATTTCAGGACAATTTTTTTGGTTTCCAGCTCAACTCGACAATCCAACAATAAATGTTAAAATCTCCACAACCACAAGGCCCATATACATAAAAATGGTATCAAATGAAAGCAAACACTCATGGGATGTCTGCTGAAGTGTCAGAATGAACATTTATTGTACAATGTAAGAGAAAACAGAACTAGAACATGAAAAAAACAATCTCCGCCTAAAGAGAACCAGTTTTCAAAGTGAATATCAGCTTGGAAATATAACATAGTATCCCAAAAGTTCTATTTATCAGTACCCCTATCTATGGGAATGAGTCAAGCCAAGTTTAAAGCTTGTAGGGAGAGACAGTGCAATGATGCACAAGTTATAAAACTTTAATGTCAAGCCGAAATGTAGAACTGTAGATGGTGGTCTATGGTGCTATTTGACTTCATTAATGAACCAGGTTGTAACACATACTATATTTAATTGACATATCACTATAGTTAATAATTCTATCCTAACATAACTGTTCTCTCACTTCTTTGGGGTTAGGGGTTAGTAACTAGTTAGTAGTAATACATGGTAATGAAGAGCACCTTGAACATTAAAAAGTAAAGTTTGATTTAAGTTCAGATTTAAAGACTTTACCGCATGTCTGGATTTTAAACTTTATACATACACACGTGAGGAAGATCTTCATTTATGTCTGGACATTGAGGAAGCATTTATCTTTATCGTTACCTAAGAAGAACAATGGAGGACGCACTGGAGGAGGATATTGGAAGTAAGTAACAGTTAATTTATACTATTTATATTTGCTATCATGTAATATGCTCATGGCTTGTGCAGTTCAGCCTACGCACAGTAAGCATCAGCAGACGGCACGCTTCGGATTGAAAAAGTTTTGCATTGTTTACAAACGAGGAAGCGATCTCACGTAATGGCGGATTTCACTGTTGTATGCTGTACAATGTTAAACACAGTTATTCACTTATATCCTTCATGGCAACTTTCACTAAGCCTGCACTGCTGTATCTTTTAAGTGTGTGATGTAATATGATTCCATGTTTGCATGCTTATTTACAAACGAGGACGCAATCTCACGTAATGGCGGATTTCACTGTTGCATGCTGTACAGTGTTAAACACAGTTATTCACTTATATCCTTCATGGCAACTTTCAGTAAGCCTGCACTGCTGTATCTTTTAAGTGTGTGATGTAATATGATTCCATGTATACATGCTTATTTACAAACGAGGACGCAATCTCACGTAATGGCGGATTTCACTGTTGCATGCTGCACAGTGTTAAACTTCACAGTTATTCACTTATATCCTTCATGGCAACTTTCAGTAAGCCTGAACTGCTGTATCTTTTAAGTGTGTGCTGTAATATGACTCCATGTTTACATGCTTATTTACAAACGAGTACGCGTGACCTCCCGTAATGGCGGATATCTGTTACATGTTGTACAGTGCTAGACACAGTTATTCACTTTCGTTTCCTTCATGGCAACTTTGAGTAATGCTGCACTGCGGGATTTGCTGTAAAATGATTCCATATTGTTTACATGCAAGGCAATTCCATACATTGCGCTTTACACGCGACACCGTTTTTATGAGTGCCGCGTTACACGGAGACGCGAGCCCGCACACATGGCCGCCATATGCAATGTGTTTTTAAAGTTCATACCCGCTTACAGAAACACGTTTAAAACAGAAGCTAGACGATAAGGGGATGGGCATCTGAAAACAGCTTTTTATATAACTAATCACTGCAGATGTTTATCTGAGATGTTCTGAATTTAGTTTGTGTACATGATAGTTTATATGAATGTACTATCAGTGATATTTACCCATCAGTTATATATGTAAGGATATTTCTGTGGACAATTTATGCTAACAGCTGTCCATAACTCTCTTACAGGTCTGCATCCCTCTCATCAGTACAGAAACTATGAAGTGGAAAAACACTTTTTGGACATAAAGTTATATGGTAACATTAGCCACATGACCAGCTCTGTTGTTTATCAGTTTCTTATACAAGTTAAGTTTTTGAATTGAGTTTGTTTCTAAATAAACTGAAAATGTCCTACTGACCTTCATCTCTATTTTTATTATATTGTTAACTTCTTAATAAACCTCAAACAAACATGTATACATTTGTCCTCACATTCTTTACTGTAGTTCCCAACATTCCTGCCTCATTATGCAGCTCATTATGCGAGCCTTTGTTTGCTAGCTGTAAATCAATCCTTTCTCGCATACGGCCCCTCTAAACAAAAACTGTCTTACAATTTCTAAATCAATATACTGGTTTATGTGAATGAGTAAGCAGAATGATTTTCACATCATTTTAATGAGAAAACTCTTGACGATTAGATTCTGTTTAGAAAAGTCTTGTTAAAACATGTTTAGTATGGGTTTTGTGGACTTATATCAGTGACTTAAAAATTTTGCTTTTTTAAAAACCACACATAAACATTTTTCTCTCAAAAATACAAACATGTACATACATGTAGCTCATATAATATTTTAGCCCAGTTTGTGCTGAACGCAGTGGTATGAGACACTTGCCATTAATATGTTTAAAGCAACTGAAAAAAGACCAAATGTAAGAGCATGTCAGAACTTCTGACAGTGTCCCAAAATGGTCGGACCCCAGAGGGTTAATGTCCTAATGATCAGCATACTTATTTGTATGTCCCACAGCTGACATGGAACGTTATTAACCTGTTCGGGAACTTCATTTTTTTTTGCTCTAACCGGTTCAGGAACGTCAGTTTTAGGGTAGAACCGAAAACCGGAAACGTTAAAATACTGCTTCTGTTCAGAACGAACCAATTGGGAAAAAACCTGTTCAAAGCCCTGATTTGCAGACAAACTGTTCTTCATGTGCAGCCCGTATGTGGGCAACATTAATCATCAATCCCAGCTGCCGTTGCCACTTTTTCATCATCATCGGGCGGCAGTGGCCTAGTGGTTCATGTAGGTTGTCTACAAACTGGAAGGTTGGTGGTTCAATCCCCGGCTCCACTGGACCAAGTGTCGAGGTGTCCTTGAGCAAGACACCTAACCCCAGCTGCTCCCGACGAGCTGGCTGGTGCCTTGCATGGCTGACACCGCCGTCGGTGTATGAATGTGTGAGTGAATGGGTGAGGCTAATTGTAAAGCGCTTTGGATGGCCATAGGTCTGTTAAAAGCGCTATATAAATGCAGTCCATTTACCATTTACCATCATGATTAGAAAGTTTGGTTCAGACTGTTGACTCTGCTGTGATCATCTTCTCTGGATCTGCTGCCTCATGCCAAATCACAGCTAGGCTGACACAACAGTGCCCAATGTGGTGTGGTACTCTTGTGGTATTTATTGATTATTATTTTTTAATGATCATGCTTGCACATAAATTGGATTATATTGCACATTTGCCCAAAATTACAGTAGGACATAAAAAATGGAAGCACTTTGGGGGGGATCCGATTTTACCACTTTTAAGAATATAATGTTAAAATGGTCAAAAAAACATTTACTAAGCTGACAACCTGGCTAGAACACATGTTGAGGGGTTAAATATTAATACCGGATAGGTTGTATGCTTGTACCAAAAAGTGTCCGACAAAGTTTTAATATCAGTTTTGGCCTCCTGACTATTACAGCCCTTGTCTGTCAAAATGACAGACATTGAGAAAGTTTAATGCAACCTCTGGTTGTAAAGGAAATTTTAAACTGATCTTCTTCATTCTGTCACTAGCCCACCACAATCCATGTTTACCAGCTGTGAAAGTGCAGGCCAAAAATCTTCCTTCACCTGTGGGCCTCTTCCCACATGTAGATAAGGGCCTCTTCCCACATGTAGATAATGTTACCTCTGGGAGATATTATCAGAAATCATAACATACAGTTTCACTGCTATGCAGATGACACACAGCTTTACATCTCCTCGCATCCTGGCGAAACACAAAATTTTTCTAAACTATCAGACTGCATCAGCGATATAAGTGACTGGATGTCACATAACTTTCTTATGCTAAACTCCAATAAGACAGAGATACTTGTTATCGAACCGAATCGCTACAAATATAATATGACAGATTACAAGTTGCCCATAAATGGCTGCACTGTGGTGCCAACCTCCACGGTTAAGAATTTAGGTGTGATGTTCGACAGCAGTTTATCCTTCGACAGCCATATCTCCAATGTCTGCCGCACAGCATTCTTCCACCTTAGAAATATCTCAAAAATACGCCATATGTTGTCTGCATCAGATGCAGAGAAGCTTATCCACGCTTTTATGACCTCTAGAATAGACTATTGTAACTCGTTACTCGGAGGATGCCATGCAAAACAGGTCAACAAGCTTCAGCTAGTTCAAAACGCTTCTGCAAGAGTTCTTACTCGAACTAAGAAGTATGACCGCATAAGCCCAATTCTGGCATCTTTACACTGGCTACCAGTTAAATATCGTATACAATTTAAAATATTACTAATCACCTACAAAGCCTTAAATGGCCTAGCACCCTCATATCTTAGAGAATTATTATCAGAATACAATCCATCACGTGCATTGCGGTCACAAAATTCTGGCCTCTTAATTATCCCTAAAATATCAAAAGTGTCTAAAGGTGGCAGATCCTTTTCCTACTTAGCCCCTAAGCTATGGAATGATTTACCAACCGACGTCCGAAAATCAGAGACAGTAGATAACTTTAAATCTAGACTTAAAACTTTTCTCTTTAACAAGGCTTTCAAATAGTTGTTTTAACAATGGTACTTATCTCCTAATAGCTAGCTTGTACAACCTAATAAATAAATAAATTAATGAATAAATTAAAACCTTTTTTTTTCGTCAACACTTCAAAGCATGGTAAATCTCATTAATACTCTTTAGTAATATGCTGAAACTTTGAATTGGTTTTCGACTGAGTCTTAACTGCCAAATATGGCCGGCTTGCAATTTTGGCCTTTTCCCATGACCTTAAAATAGTATGTCATACAGAACCGTTTGCCACTGTACGTTAGCATTAACGACGGCAGTGGGGCCTCTGGCCTTAGTCAAACGAGTTCTGTTTCCGTTTCTAAAATCATTAACTATATGTAATACCTTAAAATAGTATGTCATACAGAACCGTTTGCCACTGTACGTTAGCATTAACGACGGCAGTGGGGCCTCTGGCCTTAGTCAAACGAGTTCTGTTTCCGTTTCTAAAATCATTAACTATATGTAATACACTTAACCAGCAATAGTTAGCCTGTCCGGAACCGAGCTGACTAAAACCACATTACTGTGTGACACTTGTTTTCTATGTGAACGGCCCCTACGCTAATAAGATTTTGTGTCTCTCTCCCTGTCTCGTCCTTGATCCCGAGGACGAGACAAACAGATCCAGTTCCGGTACATGTGAAAGTCGGCACACAACTGATCTACTAGCTGTTCTTCAACGTGATGTCCAGCTGATGCCTGACCAAAGACCACCGGCAGAACCCGCTTAATCTCCGCTCAATCTCCTTCCGTTTCAGTATATATATATATATATACCTCCCAAGGGTTTTTTCCTCCTATGACTTTTTTTACTTCCCCGGCTAAAATTCCGGGGTTTTTTTCTCCTAGGGGGTTTTTCAACCCGGGGAGGCAGCCTTTTTGGGCTTAACTTCTATACGTTACATTAGTAATACGTTTGTTTATACTGTTGATTTATAGCCGTAGCAAATTTAACTGCTTGTGCTATCGTTTATTATGTTGTGCTATCTGTCGATTTTCTGTGCTTTTCACTGCATCTATTATGTAAAGCTGCTTTGATACAATTACCAAATTGTGAAAAGCGCTATATAAATAAAATTGAATTGAATTGAATTAACAAGTTATTTGGTCACTGTCACGGTTTCTGTCACTGGTGCAAAATAACTGCCCTAGAGAACATGAAGAATAGCCAAAACTGTGGTATTGCGCTAGCCCTAAACAATTTGAGAATCTTGATGTTTCACGACACATGGTACAACCGCGTATTAGGCATGGGCCAGTATAAGATTCTGGTGGTATGATTACCTTTAGCAAAAATACCATGGTTTCACGGTGTTGCGGTATTGCCATTGCTACAATAAAATTTGTTATTTTTAAATGCCAGGTAAAAATAAAGCCTTTAAATTATATTATATAATATTTTCATGATGTATATTACATGTAAACATCAAATCAATCACATGACTTAATGGTTTAATGAATTTTATATAAATACAGTTCATAGCTTGGAGACGGTATCACAGACCATTTTAGTGGTTTTGTAACCTTGACTGTTTAAAACCTTAGTATACCTTAAAACCGGTAACCAGCCCATGCCTACCGCGTAGTATCTATTATTTAGGTGGTTGACAGGTCTGTTTGCATGTTATTGCATTGGTAATAATTTATTGTTTATAGTCCAATATTGATTGTGAGAATTATTTCAATTTCCTTAAAAATGTTCTAACATCTTTTTCCTTTCTTTTCTTAATGCAGCACTTCAGGAGAAACCTGCCTGTGATCTGCTAAGATGCACAGATTCAACTCTGGCCCATTGTCATCCCAACACCTTATCTGCCATCAGTTTCGTTTAGTGTCGGTCTATTGCAAAAGTTCTTATAAACTTTAAATGAGACTTTGTGTTAAGCAGGGGTTTCCAAACTTTTCATTCCACAACATATTAAGCCCAGGATACACGGCAGGATTTTTGCAATCCAATAAGACCTTATCACATTAAACTTCAGCAGTAGACTGTCGACGAAGACACCTATTGCATCTGAGGCTGCAACATCCGTCATCAGCATTCGCTAGTGGTAAACAAATACAGGTACGCAGGTCGTTAGCAAACACGTTGTTGATGTGCGTTGATCATGCTGAACTTCTTACACTGTCATAAAACTATCTTTGGTGTCTTTGGTCCCAGGACTGGGAAAACAGACGTCTTTAAACCTCTCACACTGTACGAGATAGGACCACCAATTAAGAGCCACGATCACAGAAATCTTGACGATTGGTAATCTTTCATCTGGGACAGCCAAATATCGTGTCGTGTATTACAGGCTTTTGACAGGTGTAATCTTATAGTATATCAAACCATTGCTAATAATTAATTGGACAAACCATCACTACAATGCAACACTCACTATCTTACGGTGCGACCCACAAGTGGGTCTTCACTAGAGGGCGACCGATATGCTTTTTCTCTGGCCGATGCCGATTTTTTAGAAATCAGGGCAGCCGATGGCCGATATGTTTGGCCGATTTTCTATATGTACATAATAATCAAAATGTTCTCATCATTATTAGCAGATATTTTAAATGCAAAAATTTCACTATTTAAGTCAAAGTATTTAAAATATATATGACTGGTCTTTCTGAAGAGTTTTACAACCTCCTCTGCACCATGCATTTATCAGACACAGATATTACCTGACCCTCTGCTGTCATCATCTTTGATCAGTTTTTTACCATGGCTTTTATTGCTTTGTAGGATAAAATCCTTATTTGGTAGACCTGATAAAATATTTATTCATCATAAAGTTAACATAGTCTATGGTTTTTAGTTGAGAATGTTATTTAGTGCAAATCTTTCTAAACACATTTACATTATC
This sequence comes from Misgurnus anguillicaudatus, assembly GCF_027580225.2. Classification (NCBI taxonomy): domain Eukaryota; kingdom Metazoa; phylum Chordata; class Actinopteri; order Cypriniformes; family Cobitidae; genus Misgurnus; species Misgurnus anguillicaudatus. The sequence continues at coordinate 44,327,065 of NC_073344.2, read as the reverse complement.
AATTCTGAGAGGCTATAAGTGACTGATTGTGCTGACAGTGACGTCTTGTGAGTTTAGTGTTGGGACAGATCTGTTGTTTCAACCGTTCATTCAAACGAATCCGTTCAAAGGAGTCAGTTCGCGAATCGGACGCGCTGTGTTCTAATCCAGGCTGAGCAGCGCAAAACTATAAACAAAGTCTTACTGTAACAACACAAAAAAACATTTCCTTTGTGGATATGATTTGGTCTTCCGACCTTTCGCCATCGAGTCAGTTTTGTTTTGAGTAATAAAAGCAGGGAGACAGAAAGCGTGCACGCGCGGCTCTTCTCTCTCTGTCACGCAAACAAAACTCATCATCACTCATTAATCACATGAAATGAGCCTAATCTTTGCACGGACAGGGCACCGCGAGACATAAGACCGTCGCGCTGTTGTACTGGCTGCTTAATTCGCGCGATCCGCCATCATTTAGTAAAGCTGTTTGTGAACAAGGCATGGCTGCACACACACGAGACGGGAGCGATCTGCTTGCAGCAAGAGGCAGCGTCACGAGTTCTACAACAGCGCTTAGGTGCCCGCAGATGCGCCTGCTTATTAATTGGCCTAATTTTGCAGCAAAATCGGCCAAAACCGATTTTTTAAAATATGCCAAAAATCGGTCGATCTCTAGTCTTCACCCACAGTTTAAAAACACTGAGTATGAGTAAGAGTATGTTGTATTGTAATTAAAGTCACATCTAAGTGTTATGGAACAGTTTGTCATTATATTCACAGTATTACATGGTTCTTTCAGCAGTTACTACGTTACAGTGCTCTTAAAGTGTCCTGGGTCTTGTGAAGTAATGTAATGAGAATGTGATCAATAACACTGCATGAAAAGAGCTGTATACGGACAAATACGGGATGGGAAATCCCTGCTAAACTTTAGGTTTGCCAGATTTTTAAGGCAGAGTGCTTGGAAAGGTAATACACCAAAGTAAACTTGTGAAACATCCAGAAACTTTACGTTTGTGGATGTATATAGGAACTGGTGGAAGTTTCCAGGAATCCTTACAGCGCTGGTTGTGAGGAGAGGTGGGTGTGAGGTGTGAAGGGCTTTTTATATGTTAATGACCCACAGGTAGAGGTGTCTTCTTTGTTTTCAGAGCTGGTGGGGTGGGGGGTTAACCATGTCTCTTTAAGACAGCACATACAGTATTGTGGTACATAAAAACTTTTTTTTTTTCGTTTTCTAAATATGTTTATTATTAATATAATTTAATTAGTCTATTTAAGAAGCTTAGCATCATTCAAAATAACTAAAATTCAATGAACACAATTACAATTTTAATGTGTGAAAATTATGTCTCTGACTCAAGAGAAATGCAACAAATGTTATTTCAGAATATTTATTTCCAACACTTTGAAAACATGTCTCCAACTGCCCTAGGTCAGAATATTGTGCACATTTCTCTCAATGCTGCATACATCGTTTAAAAGAAGCCGTTCAAATGACATCATGTAACACATTTTTGCTAGCTAGGATGTTGATAAATTAGTCAGTGAAATGGAAAGCTGCTTGATTTTGCTGATGTCTCATGATTTGAAGTTCACTGTTTCTATTGTTATTATAATTCTACCCTAACATTTCATTAAATCTTTTAAAATAGAAACAAAAATATCAATAGACAGGTCCATAATCTAAAAGACAGTCTTTCACATGCATGCAAAACATGTTGTGTGATACTGACTGACAAACTCGGTTAAACATATCTGCAGATACCTGTCAGCTACTGTACTTCTAATCCAGAGGTGCCCAAAGTTGGCCCACAATAGATCTTTAATTTGGCCCATCATGCCACGTGAGATAAGGAAAAGCAATAAAAGTCATTGACGCAGATGTTCATATTTTTATTTAAACATTTTCTAAAATGTATCATTTTTTGTTGTATTTTTACATTACAAAAATGTAAATTAATATTAAATGCAAGGGATTAAAGTGAATTTTTTTATGTTTCATGCATACTTGAAGGTGTATAAAATGCATCACAAAACTTAATGAACTCGGGTACTACAGGCTAAAAATGAAGAGGTTTTGGCAGTGGCACACAGAGAAAAGGATATTTAAAATTGATTGGCAAAATGATTTCTTTTTTTTTACAAAAAGCTTTGGAAAATAAAACTGCATTAGTTATGCATAAACAGAGTAATGTTTGCTTATTTATTTTTAAAATATTAGAAAATTATAAATTAGGGGTTATCAGAGCAACTTTAATTTTAATATAACACAACAACATTTACTTTTGGCCCACGGCCCTCAGTCAGGTTTGGCCCTTGTAAGGAAAATGTTTGGACACCAATCAATGTGTAGTCTATCTGAGGAGGTAACTTTTAGCATATGATAATGCATGCTTGTACAAAGTCAGTTCACATATTATCATGTTTGTCTTCAATCAATCAATTTAAATAAAAGAGATGGGGACTTTATAATATAATAAGGGTCCATATATCACATTGATAAAAGACATACATGTATTTTTACTTTAACATGAACTAATGCTGAGTTAAGGCATATACTATCATAAACTAATGAAGAGTCAACATTAACATGACATGTTTTTCATTGTTAGTTAATGCATTCATTTACAATAAATTAATTTGAGTTCATGTTGTAATTAAGTAAGTTCAGTAAGTTACATGTCTTAACTCAGCATTAGTTTATATTTACTTATATTTAAGTAAGAATTCATTTAGGTATACGTTCAATGTTTCCAATGATGAGCAGTTAATCCACTAAACCCAAAGATAATTCCTGAGGCATGTTTAAAGAGTTTTGTATTTCATCAAGTAAGTGCTGATTCACAAAGATTTTATATTTAAGAAAATCTGAGCATCATTTAAAATAACTGTTAACATGTTTGTCAACTAAACATGTTTTGTCAACGTTAGAAACTTTATAGAAATATTTTTTATTAATGACCAAGTATAAAGAACAATGCATAGTGTGAAAACGCGGATTATATAAAAGTATATAATAAAGTGCGAGCAGAGGATCAATCAAACTTGGGCTGGAATGATTGTAGTGCATCCAATGCACCTTGGAAATCGTAGTTTACATCTACAGCAGCATATGCTACAGCAGTGACAACGCCAAAGAAAAGGACTACATTTCCCAGAATGCACCTGCACCCACTCATCTGCCCCACCCTTCAGGTGCGACTGCTTGACCTATGGGCTTGACGGGAAAATTCGAAATCGCGAACCGTTACAGCCTGGACTACTCTTTGTTTGCTTGCACATCAACAGTAAGGTAAGTTTGATTTAATTAGTTTGTCTGCATCGCGCTGATCGGATGCCTATTTGTTCATATTATGTTATTTACTATGATTTGTTTTTGTTTTTATACTAGAACTGTTTGAATTTAAAGCACAAACAGTAAAACATTAAGGGTATACATGGTACACAGCGGTAAACATGAGGTTAAAAATACGCGAAGTAACATTCAAACCGGGCTGTTAAAAGAATCAATTCGATGTTTAAATTTTTAAAAACAAAACTTTAAAGAAGCCAAGATGAGACATTCTTTGCATAAAACAAACAAAACAACAGTAACTTGTGTGTTGGAAATGTTAGCAGCTAGCAAGTGTCTCTCTGCTATTTTAAATGATACACAGACGATCTTTTGTTGTTTAAAAGCTCATTGCTTTAGTGCTGGTAGATGCTGCTTATTTTTCAAGACGGTTTCAATAGCTTTATTGATTTGTTACAAAGCCAGCTTCACTTTGAGAGAACCTAGATGCTAATTGTAAAGAAGCTTGGAGTCATAATATATTTTAACGTAATATGTTTGCTGTTTTTCATCTTTTTAAATAAAGTCTATCCATGTTTGTGTTTACAGAGATCATGTACACTGTGGTCAACTTTGTAGACGCTGAAGAGGTTTCTGGGTAAAGATGATGTAAGTTTATTCATTCAATTTTAAAAATCAAACGGGTTAAATAGTAAACAGATGTGTTATGATGTATGTGATTTTGATTTTTAATTCTGTGTTTGACAGAGAAATATAATGAAGTAACAGTGGAAGCTTAAACATCAGACTGATCCAGACACTGAAGAAATTGATGTCACTGCAATCTGGCCAAAATGATGTAAGTTTAATAATGAAATTATTAAATCAAAGAGGTTAAATAGTAAATAGATGCGTTATGATGTATGTGATTCTATTTTTATTCTGTGTTTGATAGACAACTATATTAAAGTAGCCTACTGTAATGAAGCTGCAGAACAACACAGAGACTCTGTGGACATCAACACAGAAAATCAAGTAAGAAGATGGACATTATGAAGTTCTTTGATCATATATTGTTGTATCTTTGTACAGTTTAATGTAAACTTTCTAAAATGTACAACTTTATGTCATTTGATTTGTTGTGTGTGTGTATCTGTATATGTATATGTGTATTAGTATTATGACAAATACTTATATGTACGTTTATATTTCCAAAGGGCTCCAAAGAGATGTCTGTCCAGATGAGGGTGCATCAACGTTACCTTTGCTGACAAGTATATGCTTTACAATGTAAAACCTAACAGTTAACTTAACTCAAACCATTTAAGGAAATCGGTTGCCTCAAATCACTAAGTTTCAAAAAACATACATTTGAGTACTGTGAACTTAAGTCTTGTGCAATTATGCACTTAAATTTAGGTAGTGTGAACTTGGGTATAGGTGCTTAACTGCATGTGACTCAATTTGTTTAAGTTCACAGTACTCAAATCTATGTGTTTTAAAACTTGAATGGTTTAATGCAACCGGTTTTCTTAAATGTGAGAAATTACAGTGTTACAGTGAGAAATGTTTGAATAATTCCAAGTCAGAGCTCTGTGATTGATTCTACACTGCAAAAAAATCACTTTATTACACTTTTTGTCTTGTTTTCAGTAGAAAAACTAAAAATTCTTGAATCGGGATGTATTTTCTTGATGAGCAGGATTACCTTAGAAAGTGTGTCTAGTTTTTAGACAAAAATATACAATTTAAGATAATTTGTGCCTAAACAAGAAAAAATATCTAACAATGGGGTGAGAAAATTGTGTTTTAATTAAGTTTTTAAGAAAACAGAAAACGTAAGATTTTTTTCTCACACTATTGGCAGATATTTTTGCTTGTTTAGCACAAATTCACTTAATGTGTGTGTGTGTGTGTATTTTTATTTATTTTGTCTAAAACTAGACTTGTTTTCTTGGGTCATTTTGTTCCTCGGGAGAAAGCATTTTAATTTAAATAATATTTCTACTGAAAACAAGACAAAAATACTATGTAAGTAATTTTTTTGCAATGTTGGACTGATTTCTTAAGAGCAAGATCAATATAGTTGTTGTTCATTTTATTTAGATATTTACTACATTACAGTGGCAGCTGGTGACTTCTTTTTTTTGTGAGCACTATCACTCCATGCGAAGTTTGTCACAACATGTATATAGCCCGTCATTTGTGTGGTTCCCAATTGCAAAATATGTGTTCTGTGTGTTCTGTGAAGCAACAAACACATATTTTAAAAACACAAGCAACACACATGACACTCTGAACACTTATTTTGAATTTGCAACCCTCGGATGAGCAGTCACGAGCCGCCACTGTTACATTACATTGTACTGCTTTGAATGTAGTTTTCATTGTTGCTTTTATTTTGTTTTATTTTACTCTAATATTGCTTTCTCTGTCTGTATATTTATGAGTTTAAATTGTATTGTTTATGTATGCAACTTTTAATATTTGTGTATTATATTATTTTGTGATTGTGACAATTGTGGATTGTTCAGTTTTTTATTAAATAAACATTTCAAACTCAATTCAAGTTTTTATTTTTTTAAGGGTTTTGGGGATGTATAGTAGTATATAGTGGGGGGGGGGAGTTGTAGTCTATCTGCATAGCAGGCAAATAACCAATCAAGTCACTAAGCTATGAGGGATTAAAACAAAGTGTAACCAATCAAATCATCTCAACTGGAAAGTTTCAAAGTTGTGTCCCAATAGTTGTCAGAGTTTTGGGAGGGGGTTTTAAAAGCAACCAATCAGTGTTGAGATTAAACACCAATGGGGACACTCGAATTGTGCAAAGGTGTGAAATTCCTGTACCTCTGTAGGTGTGAAAGTGGCCCCTGCCAAAATCTTCAATGGGATTACTTGCCATGGCAACAAATGGCTGCATATTCCACGGGGATATCCCCTCAGCAAGATACATCCGAATTGGTATCATTACGGGAGTTTCCTAACTTGGTGGAATTAGTAGTTTACCCTCAGTGGAACTAGTAGATACTTACGAAAATCAGTGGTGTTTACAGGAGTTTCCTAGTACGGATACACCTCTTTTCATGCAGTGTAACTTTGCCGTATTTTGTTACACTGTGGCTGTAATCGTATTAACACATAGGTTAAACATTTTATTCAAATTTGGTAAACAAACTAGTCAATATAATTCATGCTGTGATGCTGGATGAAACCTGGTCAAATGAATGTGTATTGTGTTTTCACTTTTTTATGAGGTTTTTTCATCTATATAAACATTCTCAATATCACCTTTGGTTTGCTCAGAGTTTGTTCAGATGATTTTTAAAACTAAATGTGAAAATGCAAGGTGTGGTACACAATTTCAATGGATGGTGTGGGGTCAAAAACTATCAAAAGTTTCAACCTTAGATAGCCTATAGAATTGTTTAAGTGTCATAATTAAAACATGCCTAAATTGGCAGTGACCCTGTCGATACAAAACTCAAGTGCAAATCATGACACTCATATTAACTGCAGTTTTGGAAATTATTGTTAACACAGATATCAGATATGAATTGTGTCTTATGTAAATATAAAAAGAGCAGAACAACAAATGAATATAGTAAAAAAAACCTGATCTGTGCATTAAGATTTGCAATGTAAATGCAGTCTTATTGTGACGAGAAAACTTGTTATTGCTGGAATCATGAATGGTCTGAATAGGATTTGAGTTTGTTTACTTGTGAAACTTACCTGCTCCACCATTTACAGCTCCAGTGGGTGCAGATTATCATACAGATGGTTAAAGTGTGGATCCACCTAATATTCAAGGTAAAAGAGCATTTGTTCACAGCATTATCTAAGAAAACATATCACTAGATATTACATATTAGATGTTAATGTCTGACTCTGATCCATACGAAACAGATTTTCTGTCCTGAGACCCTCGGCTAACCATCAAGAAAGAACACAGTAGGTTAACAAGAATCTGACCTCACTTTTGATCATTACGAAATTATGGCAGTACATTACACATTTAAGGACTGTTATTCCTCTGGCTGATTTAAAAATACCCAAAAGTTCTTAAAAAGAAGCAGCCCTAGTTATTTTGGCTTGTTAAACATAAACTATATAGACATAACTATTGCGACGCCTCCTCCTAATAAACAGGTTTAAATACTTAACTTATTTCCATGAGCACAAATCTTAATGCTACAGCATATGATATTCTAGAAAAAACGTTTGATGTTAAATTTATAGCAAGAGTTTTGGCAGGGCCCTTTTCAATACCAACTTTTTAGCCAAAAACTCATCACCTAAACCTATCAATGACTTGTACAAGAAGCTGTAGTCATTTTGGAACAGAAAAAGGCACTTACAAAACTGTTGCAACAAAAATCAAAACAAAACTTTTTGAAGTGGTATTATATGGTATAGAATTTATATTTGTTTTGATTGGAAATACTGGTATAAATAAACATGTTTATTAGAATGAGGCCACCCAATACTTTTGTCTAGTGCAGTGTTTCCCAACCCTGGTCCTCGGGCACCCCCTCCCAGAAAGTTTTAGATGTCTCCTTATTTAACACACCTGATTTAACTCATCACCAGCTTGTTAGGGACACATGTTTACCATTTTGGAAGGAGGCTGATGAGTCGATCAGGTGTTTTAAATAAGGAGACATCTAAAACTTTCTGGGAGGGGGTGCCCGAGGACCAGGATTGGGAAACACTGGTCTAGTGTATTTGCCATAGACAGGGTAACGCAAGCCTTAGAGTGTGCTTCTTTGTAAATGTGACAAATGAAAATGACCTGATCCATCATTTCCAGCTCCAGTGGGCATCCTTTATCCAGACCCTCATACAGATGTTTGGAGTTTTGATTCACCTAAAGTACCATGCAAGGTAAAAAGCATTTGTTGACATAATTAGGAAGAAAATATAAACACATTGTTCATGGCATTTAAATACAACATAACACTGTGTAATACTACCTTTCCTGTTCAATCCATAGAGCACTCATTTTCACTCTTGAGACCATGGTGTGACCTGCAAGGTCGAATGGAGAGTAAGTTACCTAAAACATTTTTTATTTAAAATCGTCATCAGCTAAACATCAACATGTCTGAGGCAGATGCAGGTCTGATGGTCCGTCCAACATTCAAAACCTCACAGTAAATCTTGAATACTGTTTTAAATCAATGTACACATATGCTCATTATGAATTTTAATAAAAAACACTAAATGTATATAAAAAGCCTCAATTCAATTCAATTAATCTTGGAGTCACCTGCCTTCACTGGTCCAGTTGTTAGCCCATCACAGATGGAGAGTATAGAAGAGGATGGTGTCTTTTCTCCAACATCTTTCTAGACTGATAAAAGATCTAGACAGGCTCGAACAAAAGTTAACAGACAGAAGGGCTTATATAGAGAATGGTAAGAACCATTTTATCCGTCAAACTTTTTACCAATTATTGTAAACATAAACAATATTATAGGGCTTAATTTGTTTTAAACATTACTTCAATGTACTGTATCTGTTTAAGGTGAGCAGCTACACATAACAGAAGAACATGGAGAATCTGCTCAAAGGTGTTAACCAGCAATGCAGCTATACAACTAAATTGATGCAGGCAGAAACACAAGCGAGGTATGCATGTTCAATGTGTGTATGTTATGTCCAAATGTTGTTATGTTCAAATGTTTTACAATATACTTAAACTAAACTGGTGGACCTGTCATTATTGCATTAGTCAAGTACAACTGAGTAGGTTAATAAATATATATATATAAATAAATATCGGTCTTGACAGCAAACATAATGTTTTATAAAATAATTACAGCTTTTTAAGAAATTTACACGAGGCTCAAACTATAAGTGAAATTAACTATCAACAACCTAAAATAACCACAGACACGTGCATAAAATATCTAACGTGAACTTACTGTACATACGTGTAGTTACTGTACATACATTGCTTATTATCAACGAAATTTCTAGTTAACTGATCCCACACTCAGCATTATTAAAATGTATTATTACTACATACCTTAAACAAATGTTCCCTTAAATCCCCACACTCAGAACAGGTGTCTTTCTTGCCCTTCTTCTTTTGCATTGCGACGTCGATAAAGTGCATGGTGCGGTGTAGCACGAATTTAACGCAAAGGCACTACTATTAATAATATACACGATATTGACGATTAAATACACTTTAGGATGATTTTAACTTTGTTTGACATCCTAATCAAAGTTATATTGAGGAAACAAAGAAAACATATGACATAGTTTGTAAAATTAATTTTTCCTTATTTTTTGTAATGGTTTCTTTTAGAATGCAGCTGCAGATGAAGAATCCGTCCGTCTACCACTGAAGGAGACGCAGAAAATTCCATCCAAGATGATCTTTGCCCAAGGAAGCATTTGATTAATTTAAAGATGTTGTGTTTCTTTGTATGTTATAGAAAAACGTTGCTTTTTTTGCATACACTCGTGTAAATATGCATCTTATGAATGTTTTCCTTTGTCTAATTTTAATAAATTTTACGCAATCAACTGCCTGTTTTATTGAAAATACTGTTTTAATTGTTGTCAATGATATTTTGTAATAATATGTGTGTATAACTGTGTAGATGTAGTTTAGAGCAATTTTTTAATGATCTTTTAATCTTCGTTTAAAGCTCTCAGAAACATCTTAGAAAGAGCTCGATTAAAGCTCTTATAAAGACCTTTTAAAGATCTAAGAAACATCTTGGAAATATCTTAGAAACATCTGCTAACCATCATTCTAAATATCAAGCGTCTTGAAAAGATCTTAAAAGCGTCTTCAAAACGGCTGGGATCATACGTCTCAGATACGTAATTCATATGGGCAAACGACCTTTATAATACGTTTTCCAGACGGAATGGAAATCTGAGTGATTACCTCGCAGATACGTATCTGAGACGTACGTGTGCTATCTGGGCATTCACTTATGTTCAATGTTCAATTTATTTATAAAGCACATAGTTAATACAACAGAAGTTGACCAAAGTGCTGTACATAATAATAATAATACAATTTAAAAACAAACATTGTTACACAATAAAAACTTAACATAAGACAATAAGAATACACAATTTCTACCTCTCGTTTGGTCAATGATAAAATACGTCAGGGCCAACATCAGGAATACATAGTGAAACACTAAAAATTTCAATGCGTTATAAAACCCATCCCTCTATTTATACTGGCCATATAGCTATTTCACCATCAATCATACACAATCAAATGCCACAGCAAATAGATAAGATTTCAAGTTACGCTTGAATTCATTAAGAGAAGAACACTCCCGAACATACTGTGGAAGATTATTCCACAATCTAGGGCCGGCAACGGCAAACGAGCGGTCCCCCCGCATCTTCCTATGGGTCCGTGGAATTATTAACAAATTTGATGATACAGACCGTAACGCTCTTCTAGGTTTTTGCACCTGAATTAGATCCACTAGGTATTTTGGAGCAGTACCATGTAGTGCTTTAAAAACAAATAATAAAATCTTGAACTCAATTCTAAAGGAGACGGGCAGCCAATGTAATTCTCTTAGAACTGGTGTAATATGATCATATTTCTGCGTGCCTGTTAAAAGTCTAGCTGCCGCATTTTGAACTAATTGTAATCTCTCTAGGTTTTTGTGTCTCATCCCATAATAAAGGGAATTACTATAATCTAATCTTGATGAAATAAACACATGCACCATCTTTTCCATATCCTTCCGTGATATAAAAGGCTTAATTATAGATATCTGTCTCAACTGAAAAAAACTCGTTTTTACGACTTCATTTATATGTTTATCAAGTTTTAATGCATTATCCCAAACTATACCTAAATTTTTAACTTGATTTTTACGGTACGAAGATAGAAGTCCCAACTCAATTTTAGATGTGTCCACAGCATCAGAAGTGCCAAATACAATCAATTCTGTTTTTGATTCATTTAAGCATAAAAAATTAGCGGACATCCACGCCTTAATCTGCCCAAAGTATTCTATAACTCTATCAACAGCGTGACCAGCAGTGGGCTTCAATGGTAGGTACAACTGGGTATCATCGGCATAGCAATGGAAAGAGATACCATGTTTCCTCATAATCTGACCTAGCGGGAGCATATACAATGAAAATAAAACCGGAGCTAAAATGGAACCTTGAGGAATACCACAGGATATGGACGCTGACGAGGACCTTATATGGTGAATCGTTTTGTGTTGTTTCATTTATTGGTTTCTCATTTGTTTTCTGTTTTTTAAACCATTTTTGCTTGGGTTTAGGGTTAGATTTAGGTTTTGCTTTAGGGTGTAATTTAATATATAGGTTTCTCCATGTTTTGTCTATTTTTAAATCATTTGTCGCTTGGAGTTGGGGTTAGAATCGGGGTTTGGATGTCATTTGAGAAACCAATAAATAAAACGACACAAAACGATTTGCCATATAAGTGAATGGGAAGGACTGGCATATCTATTGCATGATAATCACACTGCGTGTCATTTGTATGCTTTTTGGTGAGAATGGCTTCGTATCCACAGTAGTAAAACTTTTCATAGAAACAATGGTAACACTTTAAAATAATGGTCAATACTTAATAGGTAGTTACACAGGAAATAATGCAGAACAAGTGGTTAATGCTGCATTAACACTGTTATCACTACTGGTAACTAATAAAGAAGAGCGATTAACTAATCAGTAGTTAATAGCATACTAATGTTTGGGTTAAGTAACAATTAGTTACTTATTACTTATTTAATAGTCATTATTAACTATTACATGTTGAATAAATCCTGGTGAGCAATACATTAACATATTTAAAAAGACTATAAATTAACTACATATTAACAGTTGCTGTAAATTCATTATGATGTGTGTGCGTGCGTGCGCGTATATGAGCTATATGATCACATTTTGATCCTTTATGTTATCTATATTGATTCATGATTAAATCAAACCCAGAATGTAGAATTAACATAAGAATAGAAACATAAGAATTAACCCCATCTGAATTATTTAATTATTATCACTTGCTTTTATGGTAAATAGTTCATTAATCCATGTTCGATTTGATTATGAACTGAACCCATACGCTGTCACTTTAAGGAGGGGGAGGTGCATGACGTCAAAACTATGCGGAAGTCACTCAGACAGCAAGCGCCTGCTGCGGCTAATATTAGAATGAGCTGTTGTGTGATTAACTGAACTAGAGATCGACCGATACTAATTTTTTCAAACCGATGCCGATAATGTGGAATTTGATGTTGTTTAAATGTATTCTACTAATCATATCATTATAATTCAGCTTATGTGTGCCTTTACAAAATTGATTCCTGTGCTGAAAATATGAGAGTTGTCTGTGTGTGTGTGTAAAGGCTGCAAGGTCGTGGTTTCGGTTGAACGTAGGACCGACCTTGCAGCTGCTGGTGATAGCCAAAATAAGAACAACGCTGGAAGGAGAAAACACACAGACAAAAGAAATACATGCTTTTGATATTAATTCACTAATAATCATTAATTTCCAGATTATTACATATAGAAGTGTTTGGATTTATAAAATTAAATGTTGTCATGACCATTAATGTATTAAAATATATAAATGATTATGCCTTTGTGCCCATGAATAATGTAGAAGATTGCCCTGTAATAAGACATCGCCATATAAGGATGAAATGCTCTAGGGCACAAGGTGTTCTGTATGTTTGTGTGTTATATACCCCCACAGGCCGAAGCAGGGTGTAGTAATGGAGTCAGATAATGAGATGAGAACCGCCTGTTATGGGGAGGAGAGATTTGAAGAAAGAACGACGTCACATATCATATAAATATTCATGTATTTCCGTAAGCTGGGGTTGGTTGCTTGCCACATGGGGCCTTGAAACAACCCAGCGCTGTAAAACTTTTTCATATCTGATCAATAAATAGCTTATTTTTTAATACCGTGTCTTTCCTCTAATTATGAACATGCAATGGACGCCTTAAAGTCCAGCAATAACAAATATTTGGAGGCTTATGTGCCCGATAACCGATATGCTGAACCGATTTTTATTTATTGTTATACTTCTGTTTTTGACATAATAATTACTACACTACTGAACTGAACAAACCCTTATAATAATAATCATCATCACAATCACTCCCTCTTTGCATACAAAGTCATAAATAGAGGGGTCTGAAGGAGTGAAGAATAATATTAATTTAATGAATAATGTAGAAACTATATTCCCAATACATGGACTATTCCAAACACCCCTATCATTTCGTCAGAAATGGACTGATCCAAAGTTCGCCCTGCGGTTTTCAGGTAACAGAGCGGGAGAGAGAGAAAAGTATAGCGGAGTTGGCTGCTTGTTATACATAGTTTATAGAGTAAAACAGGTGGATTAAGTGCCTTTTTTGGGATATAATATCGTTGTTTTGACCAGCAACCTGAACCTTTAGCAATCCAACCAGTAGTTAGCAAAGAGATTTTACAAATAATATCACTGACTGAAATACTACATTCAGGAAAGTAACAAACAAAACGGCTTATATATCATCAAATTTCTTAACTGGTAACGTTATTTGATTTCAGAATAATTAATATTTAGTTGTTTTAGCTTATGAAATGGCTGTAGACAGCGCTGTTTATCTATGCATTTACTCGCGCATTAACTGCCCACATGGAAAGAACCTATATGTGGATATATGTGCATATATGAAAACTATATGCAGCTTATATGCACATATATGCTGCATATATACAGCATATATGTACATATATAAAAATATATATGCGCATATATGAAACATACGGTCTTGTTCAGAATAATAGCAGTGCAATGTGACTAGCCAGAATGGTCAAGGTTTTTGGTGTATTTTTTTACTGCTACGTGGCAAACAAGTTACCAGTAGGTTCAGTAGATTCTCAGAAAACAAATGAGACCCAGCATTCATGATATGCACGCTCTTAAGGCTGTGCAATTGGGCAATTAGTTGAATTAGTTGAAAGGGGTGTGTTCAAAAAAATAGCAGTGTGGCATTCAATCACTGAGGTCATCAATTTTGTGAAGAAACAGGTGTGAATCAGATGGCCCCTATCTAAGGATGAAGCCAACACTTGTTGAACATGCATTTGAAAGCTGAGGAAAATGGGTCGTTCAAGACATTGTTCAGAAGAACAGCGTACTTTGATTAAAAAGTTGATTGGAGAGGGGAAAACCTATAAAGAGGTGCAAAAAATGATAGGCTGTTCAGCTAAAATGATCTCCAATGCCTTAAAATGGAGAGCAAAACCAGAGAGACGTGGAAGAAAACGGAAGACAACCATCCAAATGGATAGAAGAATAACCAGAATGGCAAAGGCTCAGCCAATGATCACCTCCAGGATGATCAAAGACAGTCTGGAGTTACCTGTAAGTACTGTGACAGTTAGAAGACGTCTGTGTGAAGCTAATCTATTTTCAAGAATCCCCCGCAAAGTCCCTCTGTTAAAAAAAAGGCATGTGCAGAAGAGGTTACAATTTGCCAAAGAACACATCAACTGGCCTAAAGAGAAATGGAGGAACATTTTGTGGACTGATGAGAGTAAATTGTTCTTTTTGGGTCCAAGGGCCACAGGCAGTTTGTGAGACGACCCCCAAACTCTGAATTCAAGCCACAGTACACAGTGAAGACAGTGAAGCATGGAGCATGATATGGGCATGTTTCTCCTACTATGGTGTTGGGCCTATTTATCGCATACCAGGGATCATGGATCAGTTTGCATATGTTAAAATACTTGAAGAGGTCATGTTGCCCTATGCTGAAGAGGACATGCCCTTGAAATGGTTGTTTCAACAAGACAATGACCCAAAACACACTAGTAAACGGGCAAAGTCTTGGTTCCAAACCAACAAAATTAATGTTATGGAGTGGCCAGCCCAATCTCCAGACCTTAATCCAATTGAGAACTTGTGGGGTGATATCAAAAATGCTGTTTCTGAAGCAAAACCAAGAAATGTGAATGAATTGTGGAATGTTGTTAAAGAATCATAGAGTGGAATAACAGCTGAAAGGTGCCACAAGTTGGTTGACTCCATGCCACACAGATGTCAAGCAGTTTTAAAAAACTGTGGTCATACATCTAAATATTAGTTTAGTGATTCACAGGATTGCTAAATCCCAGAAACAAACAAATTTTGTACAAAATAGTTTTGAGTTTGTACAGTCAAAGGTAGACACTGCTATTTTTTTGAACACACCCCTTTCAACTAATTGCCCAATTGCACAGCCTTAAGAGCGTGCATATCATGAATGCTGGGTCTTGTTTGTTTTCTGAGAATCTACTGAACCTACTGGTAACTTGTTTGCCACGTAGCAATAAAAAAATATACTAAAAACCTTGATTATTCTGGTTAGTCACATTGTACTGCTATTATTTTGAACAAGACTGTATATGCAGCTAATATGCACATATATGCAGCACATATACAGCATATATGCACATATATATTCAATTCAATTCAATTTTATTTATATAGCGCTTTTCACAATTGGTGATTGTTTCAAAGCAGCTTTACATTAATAGAAGCAGTGGAAAGCACAGAAAAACGACAGATAGCACAACATAATACACGATAGCACAAGCAGCTAAATTTGATGCGGCTATGAATCAACATTATAAGCGTGCGTATTGCTAATGTAACGTAAAGAAGAGGGTGCTAAGTTAAGCCCAAGAGGGCTGCCTCCCCGGGTTGAAAAACCCCCTAGGAGAAAAAAAACCCCAGGCTCAGCCGGGGAAGTAAAAAAAAGTCATAGGAGGGAAAAACCCTTGGGAGATATATTTATATTGAAACGATTAAGGAGATTAGGCGGAGGTTAAGCGGGTTCTGCCGGTGGTCGTTGGTCATGCATCAGCTTGGCATCACTTTGAAGGTCTGCCGGTGGGTCAGAGGTGTGCCGACTTTCACATTTACCCGAACTGGGTCTGTTTGTCTCATTGTCCTCGGAGAGGAGGACGAGACATAAAGAAAGAAAAACAAAACCCAATTAGCGTAGGGGCCATTCATATGTATACACCTGTACATATACACAAACATATATCCATATATATCCACACATATCTATATATACATACACATACACATATATATATATATATATATATATATACACACACATACATACATACACACATACACACATATACACATACATACACACACATGTACATATACGTATTGAAGATACAACGTCATCCTAGTGAAAGACTCTGCACAGTTTGGTTTAGGGAGAATGAGAAAAATGCACGGGACGGCGAATGTTTTGGAAATGGGTGCAGTGACACCCTTTTAAGGACTGAAGTCCCGCCCCCGACTAGTGGGCTTAACACCACAAATCTATACCCATCGTGCTTTATTGAAATCCGGACGAGCAAGGGAGTAAAGGGGAGACGGGGACGTGACTGTGCCAGCCATCTCCCTGATGCCTGTCTGGGCTTCACAGTACTCCCCTACTCGCCTCAGAAACCTCAGGAGAAGGGCCGAGCAAGTGATAACATAATTCCATACATAACTTTCAATCACTCCTCTGCGCTTGGCAATTAATGGCCCGATTCGGGGATTTATTGGTGTAGTTTTGAAGTTTTGGCCTTGTATTGTGGTTTGTATGTGCACAGAGTAGCGTTTCTTTTCCTTGTATGTAGCCTTTTCTATTTTATACGTGACCTTTGTTTTTAAAAGTTTATGCCCGGCTCATGGTTTGCTGAACATATGTAAACGAGTAAGGAGAGATTAAACATTTTCTTAAGAATATTTAGTTTATTTATTTATTAGGTTGTTCAAGCTATCTATTGTGAGATGAGTACCATTAATAAAACAATTATGTGAATGCCTTGTTGAAGAGAAAAGTTTTAAGTCTAGATTTAAAATTATCAACTGTGTCTGATTCTCGGACATCGGTTGGTAAATCACTCCAGAGCTTAGGGGCTAAGTAGGAAAATGACCTTCCACTTTTAGACACTTTTGATAGTCTAGGGATAATCAAGAGACCAGAATTTTGCGACCGTAGTGTGCGTGATGGATTGTATTCTGATAGTAATTCTCTAAGATATGAGGGTGCTAGGCCATTTAAAGCTTTGTAGGTGATTAGTAATATTTTAAATTGTATGCGATATTTAACTGGTAGCCAGTGTAAAGATGCCAGAATTGGGCTTATGTGGTCATACTTTTTAGATCGAGTAAGTACCCTTGCGGAAGCGTTTTGAACTAGCTGAAGCTTGTTGATTTGCATGGCATCCCCCGAGTAGCGAGTTACAATAGTCTATTCTAGAGGTCATAAAAGCATGGATAAGCTTCTCTGCGTCAGATGTAGACAGTATATGGCGTATTTTCGAGATATTTCTAAGATGGAAGAATGCTGTGCGGCAGACGTTGGCGATATGACTATCGAATGATAAGTTGCTGTCGAACATCACACCTAAGTGTGAAACCTATATGCAGCTAATATGCACATATATGCTGCACATATACAGCATATATGCCCATATATGATAATATATATATGCTGCATATATGCAAAATTGAGGTGCATATATGTGCATATACAGGCCATATAGGTCTCCTGTATTGCTTCTTTATATCCACATATGAGCCCTATAAGTTATGTCTCCTATAAAGCAGGATCTGGTTATATGTAGCTCATATCTCACTTTGGCAAATGTCATACATGCCCAGCTCATATTTTCTATTATCAAGGCAATAACTAAGAACTAACAAAAAAAATGCAAGAACTTATGTATGTGCAAACACATGAAATTTGTGTCACATGTAATTGGCATTTTATGAAATTTAACTACACTCTATGAAAGGATGTGTTAATCCTATTTAACACACTATGTGTCATTCCATCTTGATTTTGAGTTTAAAAAAAGAAAAGTTATGATGTCTGCACGTTTAAAACATTTACAAGGTCTGTCTAGGACATGTATCACAAAATGGTTTACAATTTAACAGGTACTGTTCCATGATCTTTCACAGCGACAATAGCGCAGTTGTCTAATGATCGGAAGGTTGGGTGTTCAAATCCCACCAGTGGCACGTGGGATTGCATTTTGTTTTGTGATCGGAAGGTTGGA
Source organism: Misgurnus anguillicaudatus (assembly GCF_027580225.2). Lineage (NCBI taxonomy): Eukaryota > Metazoa > Chordata > Actinopteri > Cypriniformes > Cobitidae > Misgurnus > Misgurnus anguillicaudatus. The sequence continues at coordinate 44,308,715 of NC_073344.2, read as the reverse complement.
GGTTTGAATCCTGGCTCCTGCAGGTGCATACTGTCATTGGTTGGACCTTTATTTATGTTAAATTTATTAGCAGCTACAGATTTTAATAATTTTACCAATATGTACATATAATATAGGAAAACGGCCAATTTTATATATGTCACATATATGTAAAACCTATATCAAAACCTATATGGAAACATATATGTTTATATATGTTTTTTCCATGTGGGTGTATTAAACTGTGACCGCTTGCGGAGGTAATAAAAAATTAATTAATATCCACAGACATTTATTTAGATATTTTAGCAAAATAATGTTTATCTGGTAAATGTTAATAGGGTAAATCTTGTTAAAAGTGGTAGATGTGCTTTAGCCTCCGGTAAGTGATCAGCAATATGAACGTGATTTTACGATGCTAATGATAAGCATCAATAACAGAAAAACGAATTTAATATAGCGTTTTTAATTCCACAAAGCTTTAATTCATGGCTGTTTTATTCATGCAAAGCTACGTCGTTATTGGGACCGGATTTTATGGATCAGCCAGCGTGACTCTGTGAGTTTGTCTCTATTCTTGGAAAAGCTGCATACATTGCTTTTAATATCAACTTATTTAACATAACATACATTAATGCACAAATAAGCTGTGCTATAAATGCCTCATATGCAAAGTAAGTATACTCAAAGTCCTTTTAATAAAGTCGCGTCACTCCGCTGTCATATTTGCTGTGCACGCTGCTGCTGCTGTGAGCTCCTCTCCTCAGATGCGTCCAGCGCGCAATTCTCAATTCTCTTGTTTATCGGTCAATCCGATATTACAAAACAGATATCCGATCATGGGAAAATGCTCAAATATCGGGGAAAATATCGGAAAACAGATATATCGGTCGATCTCTAAACTGAACACATAGATTCAACAAGAAATTGGAGTTATCTTTTCACAAACTGCTAAAGCTACAGAGAAGAGAAGCGTAACAGAGAAGAGAAGCGAAACAGAGAAGAGATTTTTCTGCGATGCAAAGAAACAACCAAAGCCAGGCACATGGATTTACAGTTGTCATTTTGTGTTAAATAAGTAACGTTAACGTTAGCCTTTTTGAGTAAAATCTTATGTAAAATATGGCACTGGCTACTCATAAATTAAATATTTAACATTTAGTAATCTGTGTAACTATTAAGTCTTTTTAAAGAATTGATTAAAAATATATACATTATGATGAGTCGTATGTTTCTACATGGATGCAGACAAAGGTCCGCTCTACTGTTTGTGTTGTTACTCGCTTTAGGTTGCATAACGTTACTTTATGCATTTACAGTACAATTTCTTTTATAGGTAATAGTGTTGTTATTATAAAAGCACAGGATTGTGTCTTTACTAGGGGATTACCATGATTTGTACCTTAGAATACACTTTCTTATCATTCATTGTGCTAATTACTTGTACATTACCATGTTTTTCACTTTAAAATAATGGTCAAAATTTTAAGTAATTTCTTAAGATTTATGTCTTAAGTCCTGAGTAATTAATAATAAGTTACCGTGTTTTTCACTTTAAAATAATGGTCAAGATTTTAAGTAATATCTTAAGATTTATGTCTTAAGTCCTGAGTAATTAATAATAAGTTACCGTGTTTTTCACTTTAAAATAATGGTCAAGATTTTAAGTAATATCTTAAGATTTATGTCTTAAGTCCTGAGTAATTAATAATAAGTTACCGTGTTTTTCACTTTAAAATAATGGTCAAGATTTTAAGTAATATCTTAAGATTTATGTCTTCAGTCCTGAGTAATTAATAATAAGTTACCCTGTTTTTCACTTTAAAATAATGGTCAAGATTTTAAGTAATATCTTAAGATTTATGTCTTAAGTCCTTAGTAATTAATAATAAGTTACCGTGTTTTTCACTTTAAAATAATGGTGAAGATTTTAAGTAATATCTTAAGATTTATGTCTTAAGTCCTGAGTAATTAATAATAAGTTACCGTGTTTTTCACTTTAAAATAATGGTCAAGATTTTAAGTAATATCTTAAGATTTATGTCTTAAGTCCTGAGTAATTATTAATAAGTTACCATGTTTTTCACTTTAAAATAATGGTCAAGATTTTCAGTAATTTCTTAAGATTTATGTCTTAAGTCCTGAGTAATTACTAATAAGTTACCGTGTTTTTCACTTTAAAATAATGGTCAAGATTTTAAGTAATTCATTAAGAACAGCGTGGTAATACTTAAATAATTACTAATGGGTTACCATGATTTTCCTAATATTAAGGCCCAATCCCAATTCTATTTTATACCCCTCCCCCTTGCCCTTACCCCTACGCCTACCCCTTCCCCTTGCCCCTTGAAACAGAGTGTCAAGGGGTAGGGCTGAATATATTCCCCTAAGGAATGGGACAGCACTACTAGACTTTTACACGTCATCATAAGTCGTTGCTAGATCCCACCTCATAGATGCTCCGATGTAATAATACAATAAAATTTAATATTACAAGAAATTATTAAAAAAATATATGTTGTGGAACTATCACAAAGTCAATAACATTAGCAAACTTTTTTATAGCGATTTTTACAAATGTTTTTTCGGAGAACATGAAAACAAGATTAAAGGCAACATAAAACAAGTGATTATTTGTTATTAAATTACTTTTTAATGTCCAAAAATACTTAAATTTATGGGCCATATTGGAAATGTATCATACCCCTTCGTCTGAAGTGTGGTCCTGAAAAATCTTCGTTTGAAGGGCTATGTGGCCCTTACCCCTTCCCCTTCAGCCAAAAGAGAATTGAGACACCCCTACCCCTTCACGTGAACACGCGAAACAAAGGGGAAGGGGAAAGGGCAAGGGGTAGAATTGGGATTGGGCCTAAGTCAGTCTTTCACACTTATAAACATCAATAAGGATATATCTAACAGAGGTTGAAAACATGGAATCTGTATTTTGTGAGGTAAGTTAGTTAGAGATTAAGAGGTGTATTCCTTAGGTTGTTTATGGTTAAATCAATAAGATAGAAAACAAAAATGCCAAAAAATCAATGTATATGGTAATATAAGAATTGAATCCTAAAGAGTTCCCATATTTTACCCTTTCAGTGATGATAGGTAACATGAGTAATTCCAATTAATTAGGTGAACATTTTTTTTTCAGATTGTATTATTTATAGTTACAGCAGTGGTTCTCAAAATGGGGCCCCCAAATTTTAGAACATTTTGTAAAGTACATTATCATAAATTCTGTGTAATTAAACCTCAGAAAAATAAGGCTTACCAACAGCACCAAATTGTAGATTTTAATATGTTTTGTGTAATAAAAAATAAATAGGTTTTAGAAATTCGGGGGGCACCTTACACAAAGGGGGGCGGCACGCCGAAAAAGTTTACAGGATCAGACTTTATTTTTTGGTATGTGACTGTTGATATGTATTTAATTCATAGTTACTTGAAATAAGTCTTAGTTAATGTATTGTTCACCAGGATTTTTCAACATTGCAGTAGTTAATATGTTACTAGTTGTTACTTAACCCAAACATTAGTATGCTATTACCTACTGATTAGTTAATTGCTCTTCTTTATTAGTTATCAGTAGTGATTTCAGTGTTAATGCAGCACTAATCATTTGTTCTGCATTAGTTCCTGTGTAACTAACTATTAAGTATTGACCATTATTTTAAAGTGTTACCGAAACAATAAATGTAATAATTATTTAAATGCTGAAAACTTGAAAAAGCATGCAAATAATAAACATAGAAAATACGCAAATCTCTGTAAAGGCAAAGAGAGACATACAAATCTGCACGTCGTACATGAGCACCGAGTTGTAAAAATGCTCGCGCTACGTAAAAAATGTCTAATTGCAGCCGCATTCAGGATCCTGTTGATGACAAAAGTAAATGGAAAGATCGGTTTATGAGATTGGCAGATTTAGCGAGCATTGATCGAGTCATTTAATGCCATTATCGGCAGATCGATCAGAGCATCCCTAATAACTAACAATGTGTTGAATGAGAAAGATGCTGCTGACTGTTGGACCACGTGAAGCTTGATGTATCGCCATAAAAATTCAACCAAGTGAATTAAAAATTGCCATTTACAAAAACCCTCACACCAGAGGGACAGTTGTGACATTTTTAACCATCGCCTGAAAATGTTCAAAACACAAAGTGTTGGTCTATTCTATGTATAAACACTTAACTGACTTTGTCATTGTAAAGATACTGGTATGTATTTTTTGTTTGGATTTAAGTCAAATGGAAAGTTGTAGCTTTTTAAGTGTATGTTTAAAGGGATAGTTGGCCCAAAAATGAAAATTATTCATCATTCATTCAGTCAATTGCTCACTGTTTTATGTTGTTACAAACCAACATATATTTCTTTGTTCTAATAAGCATGAAGGAAGATTTGAGGAATGTTTGTAACTTAACCAATCATGAGCCCCATTCACTTCCAATGTAGGAAAAAGTACTATGGAAGTGAGTGGGGTTCATGAATAGTTTGTTTACAAACATGCCTAAAAATATATTCCAGTTCACCAAAACAAAGAAATTAATTTGGTGATATCAGAAAACACACAAACAAAGAAGAGGAGGAAGAAGCTGCATGAGAGAGACGCAAGAGAGAGACGCAAGAGAGAGACGCAAGAGAGAGACGCAAGAGAGAGACGCAAGAGAGAGTGGAGTGGCAACACTGTTATCGGAGCTCCGTCGAATTCATCATCCAAATCCTATTTTCTTACTATCTTGTTACTATCTATATAATATAACTTACTAGTTCATCTTAGGAATACTTTAGCGTGACGATTATTCAACAGTATTTATAACTAAATCGATTTATCACTGGTAAACACTTAGTGTTAGCATATAGCCCGCTAGCCTCAACAAACGTGCCGGCTGAAGTTTGTTTACCGTTTCCTCACTGTTTGCTTACTGTAAATCTGCCTTCCTTTTCGATCTAATGGCGGACTCATCCGATGTATGTTTTTCAGACCTTTCCTCACCAGAGCGGGAAGCTGTGGAGGAGTTGTGTCCCGGCATTAGCACCAGGCGGTACAGCGTGCCTCACATCACCCTGGCTCCAGGCACCCGGAGACGTACGAGGCAGCCAGCGAGCGAGCACCGGTCTCAATGCAGCTTCACGGACCGCGTTCAGGCGAGCAGAGACGCCATCGCCCAAAATGAAAACGGTAAGACTCCGACTCCGCTTGTCATTGTAACCTGCACTGCTTGCCACATGTACAGTTTAGCTTCTTCCGTCAGCACAGAGGGGTTTACATGTGTTAAGTGTATTGAAGTAGTAAGGCTGACGGAGAAGGTTGCAGAACTTGAAGCGCACATCCGAACGCTCGTAGAGGACAGTAAGACCGCTAATGCTAATGTTAATGTTTCAAACACTGTTTCGGGTGCGCCTACGGTAACGCGTAGTACACATAGCTCGGTTCCGGCAACTGAGTTAACACGGCCGACTAACTGGGTGACTGTCAGGCGGCGTAGTCATATTCGATGCCCATTGAAGTCCCCCCTAGTAATTTCTAACAAATTCGACATTCTAAACAATACACCGGCTGAGACATCTGTTAAAGGTGCCCTTGTTATTGGAGACTCAATACTTAAGAACGTGAACATTGAGGCACCACCCACCATAGTTGACTGTATACCGGGAGCCAGATCGTCTGACATTAGATCCAAACTTAAAGTACTGGCTAATGCTAAGCGTAAGTTTTCTAAAATTGTCATTCATGCCGGCGTAAATGACACCAGACTCCGCCAGTCAGAGATCACCAAGGATACTATTAAAGAGGTGTGTGAAATTGCAAAAACAATGTCAGATAATGTAATTTGCTCTGGTCCCCTCCCCGCCTACCGGGGTGATGAAACTTATAGCAGATTAGTGTCTCTTCACCACTGGATGTCAAAATGGTGCCCTCAGCATAACGTAGGGTTTATAGATAATTGGAAACACTTCAGGGGGAGACCTGACCTGCTAAAGAGAGATGGCCTTCATCCGTCATCGGAAGGAAATGCTGTACTCTCTAGAAATCTGACCAATACTCTAAATTCTAATACAGTTTGACTACCCAGGGCCCAGGTCAGGAAACAGATAGATCGGCCTACCCGTCCATCTGTTAGTAGCTCTGACATGTCAAGATCACATATATCCCAGAACTTAGAATCTATCTTACCAGAGTATCAACACATTTCAACTGTGTGCGTTCCTCGAACAAACGAATACAGAGCACCGTTTACCTCGTCTCGTACAAATCTTACAAACATAAAATTAGAAAACAATACGTTTACAGATGAACCTCGAATGTTAAAATTCGGCCTTCTTAACATTAGATCGCTTACCAATAAAGAACCTATTGTCAATGAAATAATTACTGACCAAAACTTAGATGCACTCTCTTTAACAGAAACCTGGCTTAAAGCAGACGATTACATTAGTTTAAACGAATCCACCCCACAAGACTACTATTATAAACATGAACCGCGTTTAAAGGGGAGAGGGGGTGGTGTAGCTACAATATACAAAATTTTTTTTAAAGTAAACCATAAATCCAAACTAAAATTTAATTCATTTGAAATAATGCTATTAAATATGGAAATAACTGATCGTAACCATAAACAGCTCTCTTTTGTCCTTGCTACAATCTATAGACCTCCGGGCCATCATGTAGATTTTCTTAAAGAAATATCAAATTTCCTGTCTGACCTCGTAGTCACTGTAGATAAAGCTCTTATCGTTGGTGACTTTAATATACATGTTGATAACCCAACAGACACATTAGGATTAGCATTTATGGATATTCTAAATTCTCTCAATATTAGACAAAACGTGACAGGGCCAACGCATACTCGTAAGCACACATTAGACTTAATTCTGTCACTCGGGCTCAATATTAATGAAATCGAGATATCACCTCAGAGCGATGCAGTTTCAGACCATTGCCTTGTCTCATACACGGTACTTCTAGATATGATCACTCGATCCACAATACGCTACCGACTAGCCAGAACAATAATTTCCACCACTAAAGATAACTTTATTAGCACTCTTCCAGACCTGTCCCAAATGAAACATGTATCAGATAACCCTGAAGATCTAGATATTGTAATAGAAAACCTGAACAGTATTTGTTCTAACACATTGGATGCCGTAGCTCCAATTCGAAAAAAGCGAATCAAAGAAAAAACGCCAGCTCCATGGTATGATCATCACACAGCAGCACTCAAAAAGGCAACTAGGAAAATGGAAAGAAATTATAGAAGCACAAAGTTAGAGGTATGGCGTGCAGCATGGAAAGAGAGTGTTAAACACTACAGACAGGCTATAAAAATCGCCAGATCTACGTATCTCAGCAATCTTATTAAAGAAAATCATAATAACCCTCGCTTCCTCTTTAGCACAGTTGCGAAACTGACTAGAAATAAAGAACAAACAGAACCCACTAATAAACTCCCACACAATAGTAACGACTTCATGAACTTCTTTACTAAGAAAATTATGATTATTAGGGAAAACATTGTAGGTACCCAAGCAGCCACCACTCTACCCAGTAATACATTTAACGCTTGCCTACCATACGAACATCTTGAGTCATTTAAACCTACTACAATAGATGAGCTATCTAAATTAGTAGCATCATCCAAATCATCGTCCTGTATATTGGACCCTGTTCCCACAAAATTACTCAAAGAGGTATTCCCTATAGTGTCTAACCCAGTACTAAATGTCTTTAACTCATCATTAGAATTAGGCTACGTTCCTACAGCTTTCAAACTAGCAGTTATTAGACCGCTCATTAAAAAACCAAACCTTGACCAGGGAGATCTAAATAACCAATCTCAAATCTCCCTTTTCTTTCCAAAATATTAGAAAAGGTAGTGGCAAGCCAGCTACGCACATTCTTAGCAAATAATAGTACGTATGAAAAGTTCCAATCAGGATTCAGGCCCCACCATAGCACAGAGACAGCGCTGCTTAGAGTTACAAATGACCTTCTCCTAACATCCGACCGTGGTGAAATATCACTCCTTATATTATTAGACCTTAGTGCAGCCTTTAACACAATAGATCACACAATCTTACTTAATAGGCTAGAAAACTATGTTGGCATCAGTGGTCAGGCGCTAGCTTGGTTCAGATCGTATCTAACCAATCGCTATCACTTTGTTTATGTAAATGAGGAGGAGTCACATCACTCCCTGGTTAAATACGGCGTACCGCAGGGATCAGTTTTAGGTCCTATCCTGTTCTCATTATATATGTTACCTCTGGGAGATATTATCAGAAATCATAACATACAGTTTCACTGCTATGCAGATGACACACAGCTTTACATCTCCTCGCATCCTAGCGAAACACAAAATTTTTCTAAACTATCAGACTGCATCAGCGATATAAGTGACTGGATGTCACATAACTTTCTTATGCTAAACTCCAATAAGACAGAGATACTTGTTATCGAACCGAATCGCTACAAATATAATATGACAGATTACAAGTTGCCCATAAATGGCTGCACTGTGGTGCCAACCTCCACGGTTAAGAATTTAGGTGTGATGTTCGACAGCAGTTTATCCTTCGACAGCCATATCTCCAATGTCTGCCGCACAGCATTCTTCCACCTTAGAAATATCTCAAAAATACGCCATATGTTGTCTGCATCAGATGCAGAGAAGCTTATCCACGCTTTTATGACCTCTAGAATAGACTATTGTAACTCGTTACTCGGAGGATGCCATGCAAAACAGGTCAACAAGCTTCAGCTAGTTCAAAACGCTTCTGCAAGAGTTCTTACTCGAACTAAGAAGTATGACCGCATAAGCCCAATTCTGGCATCTTTACACTGGCTACCAGTTAAATATCGTATACAATTTAAAATATTACTAATCACCTACAAAGCCTTAAATGGCCTAGCACCCTCATATCTTAGAGAATTATTATCAGAATACAATCCATCATGTGCATTGCGGTCACAAAATTCTGGCCTCTTAATTATCCCTAAAATATCAAAAGTGTCTAAAGGTGGCAGATCCTTTTCCTACTTAGCCCCTAAGCTATGGAATGATTTACCAACCGACGTCCGAAAATCAGAGACAGTAGATAACTTTAAATCTAGACTTAAAACTTTTCTCTTTAACAAGGCTTTCAAATAGTTGTTTTAACAATGGTACTTATCTCCTAATAGCTAGCTTGTACAACCTAATAAATAAATAAATTAATGAATAAATTAAAACCTTTTTTTTTCGTCAACACTTCAAAGCATGGTAAATCTCATTAATACTCTTTAGTAATATGCTGAAACTTTGAATTGGTTTTCGACTGAGTCTTAACTGCCAAATATGGCCGGCTTGCAATTTTGGCCTTTTCCCATGACCTTAAAATAGTATGTCATACAGAACCGTTTGCCACTGTACGTTAGCATTAACGACGGCAGTGGGGCCTCTGGCCTTAGTCAAACGAGTTCTGTTTCCGTTTCTAAAATCATTAACTATATGTAATACCTTAAAATAGTATGTCATACAGAACCGTTTGCCACTGTACGTTAGCATTAACGACGGCAGTGGGGCCTCTGGCCTTAGTCAAACGAGTTCTGTTTCCGTTTCTAAAATCATTAACTATATGTAATACACTTAACCAGCAATAGTTAGCCTGTCCGGAACCGAGCTGACTAAAACCACATTACTGTGTGACACTTGTTTTCTATGTGAACGGCCCCTACGCTAATAAGATTTTGTGTCTCTCTCCCTGTCTCGTCCTTGATCCCGAGGACGAGACAAACAGATCCAGTTCCGGTACATGTGAAAGTCGGCACACAACTGATCTACTAGCTGTTCTTCAACGTGATGTCCAGCTGATGCCTGACCAAAGACCACCGGCAGAACCCACTTAATCTCCGCTCAATCTCCTTCCGTTTCAATGTGTATATATATATATATATATATACCTCCCAAGGGTTTTTTCCTCCTATGACTTTTTTTACTTCACCGGCTAAAATTCCGGGGTTTTTTTCTCCTAGGGGGTTTTTCAACCCGGGGAGGCAGCCTTTTTGGGCTTAACTTCTATACGTTACATTAGTAATACGTTTGTTTATAATGTAGATCTATAGCCGTAGCAAATTTAACTGCTTGTGCTATCGTTTATTATGTTGTGCTATCTGTCGATTTTCTGTGCTTTTCACTGCATCTATTATGTAAAGCTGCTTTGATACAATTACCAAATTGTGAAAAGCGCTATATAAATAAAATTGAATTGAATTGAATTGAATTAATACAGGTTTGTAACAACTTGAGAGTAAATGATGATCGAATTTAAATGTTTGGGTGATTTATCACTTTAAATTTGTGTAATGCAGCTAACTTGTTTTTTTTTTGCTGTTTATGTGAAATTGTGAACCAATGGAAGCAGTACTGAGGTAAGTGAAATTTCACAACTAATACTTTTTTAATAGTTCAGGGTCCCCATGGGTCCTTAAAAAGTCTTGAAACGTCTTGAATAAAAATTTAGATTTTTAAGGTCTGAAAATGTCCTTTTCATTTAGCTATAAATCAGGATTTAAGCAGTAAGTAACATGGTTGGATTGAACACAAGGGTCACTATTTATATAAATAGGGCTCTCAAGTCTCACGCTTTTTTCGTGAGACACGCATTTCAGTCACTTCACACACCACGCCTTGTATTTCTCACGCTGAGAAGTAAGAGATAAATTGTCCTGCTATTTACATTAAATGGAACAGGCGCAGGGCAGTTTTGTCAAGTTTAGCTGCTGCCTTCAAGTTTTTTAATCTGTTAAGCGTCACCGTCCCGTATACGGGACACCTAAGTTTACTTCAATATTGTTGAGGTAAATGTTAATCTATCACTACAAACTATATATTGTTGGAAAGGTCTAAGCCACTAGAATACATATTTCAGCAGTGTTTTATAAAATAAATTATGTAGGGAGAGTAATTGATTCATTTATGAAGAGAGTGCGCCTCAAAACATTTATATCCTGATAAATGTCACTGTCTCGCCAGTGGGGCGCCTACGTTTATTTCAGTGTTTTCCACGTGAATTCTTATCCAATCCTGACAAACTATATATCGTTTGAAAGCTCTAAGGGTGTAGTTTCCATTTATCATCAGAATTTTGGGAAAGAAATTACATAGTGAGAGCCATTTTCTAAAATGCCACAGGTTGAAAGGTGGGCCCATGTTGTTATTATATATTGGTAACACAAATACCCTATCTAAACCTAAAATATCTTGACAAACTATATATCTTTGGAAAGCTCTAAGAGTGTAGTTTTCATATTTTATCACCATTTTGGAGAAATTATAACAGAGTAAGAGTCAGATTCAAAAATGTCACCGGGCCACAGGTGGACCCAGTTTGTTTTTACATATGTATAGCACTAATACCCTATTCCAAACCTAAACAATTTTGACAAACTATATATCATTGGAAAGCTCTAAGAGTGTAGTTATCATATATCTTTACCATTTTGAGAAAAAAATGACGTAGTGAAAGTCAGTTTCAAAAAGGTCACTGGCCCACATGTAGGCCCAATATGTTTTTACATTTTTTTAACACTAAACCCCCACCCTAAACCCCAAAAATCTTGATAAACTATATATCACTGGAAAGCTCTCAGAATGTAGTTTTCATATGTCAAAGTCATCTGATGATAGAAATAATTTAGTGACAGTTTTTTGTTACATGCCCCCCCTCCCATAGGAATGCATATTATTATTATTTATTCATAATGCCTATATCCTATTATAAATCTTCAAAAATGTTGACAAACTATATATCATTGGAAAGCTCTTAGAATGTAGTTTTCATATTTCAAAATGTTTTAGCAGTAATAATAATGCTGTGAAAGTAATTGATTCATTTATGACAAGAGTATGCAGCAAACCGTTGACACCTACTGGCCGTTGTTGGTAAAACCACTAAAACTGTAACACAAACCTCATTTTTTGTGATTTTAACTTGAAATTTGGATCACAACTGCTTGAGACATCTGGCTTCATGTTTACATTATTACTTTTTTTTAAAAATTTACCTTTTTATAATTTTTTTAATAAAATTAATATGTTATTGGATTATTTTTATTTATTAAAATAAATGTAAACTGCTATAACAATTTTTCTGTTAAATATTTTCACCTGGTTACACTTCAGTCAAAAACCTTCAATTGTCTTCTTTAAAACAAGACCAAGATTAGGCTTCTAGACCAAAAAGTGCCAGAGTTATATTCATTTGAAGATGCACTTCAACTTTTCACCCCCCCACTCTAAAGGATAGGACGACGCTTAAGTGTGCTTAACTTTACACAGCGCTGCAAAAACCGACACGCAGATGACATCAGGGTACCGTGAGAAATCTTACGAAGGAGGCTGATTTCAAATCGCTCTCGCGTTACTCTGATGTCATCCACTTGTCGTTTTTTTTGCAGCGCCTTATGAAGTCATACACACATATTAATGCATCCTACCAGACAATCAGAAAGAAATGAGAAGTTGTTTCTGGTAATGTGATCCCGCTGCAAGCACATTCATTACTAACATGGATTTAACGGAGTGGAAGTTGGATGAGCAAGATCCAATGAATGCGGTAGATATAACCCATTTTTAAGCATTTTGATTTTACGATTCCTGGACGAAATCATTGCCTTTGATCAAAGACGATGGAAGTTAATATTGGGGAATAAAGCCAAATTTGTGCTAAATTATTATTCATTCAGTCAAAAACTCCAACAGCTTTGCAACCAGAAACTTTAGTTACCTGAAAATAAGAAAAGTACTAGAGAAAAAAGTACTAGAGGCTTCCTGAAATATATAATGTAATAGAGATGCATTTCATTATTATTGCACTTTCATCATTAAATGTTCTGCAATACTGTATGTAAGTACTGTATGTATACAGTAAGCTCAAGTTAAAAAAAAAAGTACAATTCCATAATCTACTTAAAATGCTCTATTTTCATGCACTAATGTTGTACTTTAATATAGCCTACATTTTTTGTTCTTTAGTACATTCATATAAAATATGCTAAAATGTAATGTAAAAATGCATTTAGGTACCCCTTGAAATAAATTTGAACCCATCTTTGTATGAAAGATGAGTATACGTTTACTTCAAGTGTTATACAATTTTGTATACAAGATATGTTAAAGGAAAAGTCTACTCATTTTCAGTATCAAACTATGTTATTACCTTAACTAAGAATTGTTGACACATCCCTCCACCATCTGTGCGCGCGCACGCAAGCGCCGGAGCGCGCCGCGACGCCTCGACAGCACCCAGCCTAGCCCCATTCATTCAACTGCACCATCCAGAGACAAAGCCAGAAGTGACCAAACACATCAACGTTCCTCCCACTCAAGACGAGCAGCCACACGAGCAAGCTTGGTGGTACAAAACAAAACGCAGCGCCTTTCCAAGCGGATTCAAAAGAGGAACTATATTCTATGGCGCAACAGCACTTTTGGGAGTACTTCGACTCGCCTGAAAAGTCCGCTCCCCTTCTCACTCTCATAATGGGAGAGGGAGGGTGTTACTGCGCCGAGTCAAAGCACTCCCAAAAGTGCCACCACGCCATAAAACATAGTTCCTCCTCCAAATCCGCCCAGAAAAGCGCTATGTTTTATTTTGTACCACCAAACTTGCTTGTATAACTACTCGTCTTAAATAGGAAAAACGTTGATGTGTTTGGTCACTTCTAACTTTATCTCTGAATGGTACCATTGAATGAATGGGGCTAAGCTAAATGCTATCGAAGCGTCGCAGCGCGCTTCAGCGCTTACGTGCACGCATACAGATGATAGAGGGATGTATCAACAATTCTTAGTTAAGGTAATAACATATTTTAATATTGAAAATGAGTAGACTATTCCTTTAAATGCATTTCAGTTCATATTAATGTAATCTCAAAATAACACAGATAATGTCAGTTGGATGTGTGGGATTTGATTTTGTTTTATTAATCGTGCTGTTTATAATCTTAATTTATGTGTATTGTTACGACAATGATTTCTGTGCTGAGTACAAGAAAGTTGTCTGTATGGTTTCGGTTGGGGGAGGAATCAGCAAACGATGATAACAGAGCCCTGAAGGGAAAACACACAGAACAGATGGTTTCAATAAACAAGTTGTTTGCTTTATAACTATGTTATATTTAGAGAAAGTGAAAATTAGTATGTTTAACTAATGAATGCATTTAACCAATTCATGAACAATGGAGTATTGTTGTGTTGTTGAATAATTATGTTTTACATATTTACTGCCTACATTTCATGATGATTGATAAAAGTGTTAAAGTTACAAAGATGTCCAAATAAGGACTGTGAAAATTGATTTTGTTCCATTTTATATTTCTTTAATTAATCATTTTATTCTACAAACACTGTGTGTTACACATATGCACTGAGCTATTATGTAGAAATGAGGTGTTTGTGTTACTGAGGGGGAGCAGCTTGTGTGCTGTGTAAAAACTGCAAGGAGGATTAGCTGAGGAATGTATATCTGGAAATTGTCAAGATAAGAAAGAGACCTGAGGAGGAAAAGCAAACAGACAACCATGTATTAACTAATGCTTTAATGTTCACAGGATAAAATATGCAATGTATTTCTTACTTAATCAGTATTAATCAGTGAATAATTGATGTAATAAATATAAGATGTTGTCTTTGATAAATGTGTATTAACCAATGAAATGAAGGTTGCATACAGAATAACCTAATGGGGGCAGGGCAGCTCAACCTTGAAGAACAGAATCTCCTGCGCTTGTTCTTTGTGTGTGTGTGTGTTTTCTTCCCTAACAGATGTTTTTTTAATAATGATTAAAGTGTTTGCTTAGAAGTAGTATTGCAGTAAAAGATGTAATATGTGTTTATCTATCTAAAGAAGTTAATGTGTGCCTTATTCATATAACCAATTTTACGAATAATGAAATGATGTCATGATATTGAAATGTGTTTCACATAATAATTACTTTCATCTTACAGCTTATGTTTTTTGTATGAATAAATGAATGTTTTATTAATGATTTGTTTTTAAGAAAGCATTATAATATGCTATGTGTAGTCAATCATATGTGAAGTGGAGGAGTACTGGGGAGGAAGTGACGGACTGCATGGCTCTCAGGGATGAGCGGAGAACAGTTTGTTTTTTTCTTTGTCTGTGTGTGTCTATCTTCTCCTGCAGGCTGAAATTGGGTGTGGTGATGGAGTCAGATTGATGAGGGGAACGGCCTTTGTGGGTGGAGATTCTAAGAAGAAGATCGACGTCACATACTCTATAAATAATTGTTTTCCCAAATGCTGGGGGTAGTCGATTGCAGGTTGTAGCCTTGAGACGACCCAGCGCGCTGTAAAACTTTTTCATATCTGATCAATAAATAGTTTAATTTTAATACTGTGCCTTTCCTCTAATTATGAACATGCAATGGACGCCTTAAAGTCCAACAGATGTTTTTAAGATTATCTTACTAATAATTGTAATATGTTAGCATTAAAACGGCTTTATTCATTCTTTCGAGCCTCAGCGGCGCCCCTCTCATGAGCGTACTTTCTCTCTCTTATGCTGCTTCGTGCAGCACAAAACTATTTTGTGAAAATAGGGCACTTTAAAGGGATAGTTCATTCAAAAATAAAAATTCTGTCATAATTTTCTTACTCTCATGTTGTTACAAACCTGTATAAATTTTCTTTGTTCTGAAGTACATGAAGGAAGATATTTTTAAGGTATGTTTGTAACCAAACCTTTAATGAGCCCCATTCACTTCCATAGTAGGATAAAGAATACTATGGAAGTCAAAGGGGTTCATTAACGGTTTGTTTACAAAACATTAGGTAAAATTAAACGGTTAGTAAAAACTTGAGAATTGGATAGGGCAGAGGGGTTGCAAATACCCCTCTCTTGACATCTCACTCCAAAGTTTTGGTAAAACTTGAGAGCCCCGATATGCATGTCCTACAACAAAACAAAACAAAATATTTAAAAATAATTAAGTTGTGTTAAAATATAATATAACTCAATTAACCTACATAAGTCTGTGTCATTTAATGTTAATCAAACAACCCAAGAAGACAAAGAGAAAATCATTTCTGTAGCTCTAAAAAAAAAATCATATTTAATTTATACAAAGACTTTACCTAATGTGCTACTTTGTTCATTTTTATAAATGTTTGTAATTTCTTAATTTGTTACTAGATTTTCCCACCCCTTTTTTTGCTGATCTGAAAAATTATCAAATCTGTGCCTAAAAAAAACGTAATGTGATCTGAACCATGAGTTTTGTGATTCGTCACACCCCTATTTTGTAATGTCCTGGGGCTGTCCTCCATGTCTGTTTCAAAAGCTAAAAGTGGCCAGAATTTAGAAATTAACTGAAGTACCTTAAAGACTGATTTTTACATACACAGTCAACCATGTCAGGGTTGTTAGGCGAATTAGCACTTAGTATAAAAGTTGTTATGTCCTTGTGATGTGTCTTGAGTGTGGCTCAGGTGAGCTGTGCTGTGCCTTGCTATGCTTCGCCACATAATTCTGTGTCATGTCGTGCTGAACATTTTCCTGTTTTTTATGGTAAAGTCTTACATTTTTATTTTATAGGACTTAAAAAAGGTCTTAAAAAAGGCATTAAATTTGCTGTTAAAAAATGTGCAGATACCTTGTTCGCTTGCCGCACTAAACAGTCCACACCACACGCACACGCACACACACACACACACACACACACACACACACACACACACACACACACACACACACACACACACACACACACACACACAGATATGACTGTCACAGAGAGCATTTGTATAGAATTTGGCAAATAACACCACAAATTCAGGAAAAAAAGATATAAAGGGGTGTACTATGCATGCACATGTACACACACACTCTCTCTCTCTCTCTCTCTCTCTCACACACACACACACACACACACTCTCTCTCTCTCTCTCTCTCTCTCTCTCTCTCTCTCTCTCTCTCTCTCTCTCTCTCTCTTACACACACGTTTCCCTGTTTTGTGTGTATGCACACTTTATAAATGAGGTTCCTGGTCTTTGGGGTCAATATGACCCCAATTGTAAATTAATGGGAAATGCAATTTATTTTTTTCATTTTTCAAAATAAATCCAGCATGAAACTGAAAATTTCCACACATAAATGATGATAACGTGATAATTACCAGGTACACACACACACACGCACACATGCTTGTAAAAATTTTGTTGTAAAGATTTTATTGTTATTTGTTGTCCACTTGTAACCTTGTTCATTTCTGCATATTGCTGTTGGTTTTCTGCCCTCTGCTGGTCAAAGCTATTTCTTTCTTAAACTGTTTAACACTGTCTTAACAATTTAAATTAAATTTAGTTAATCATTTAAGTGATTTTTTTTTCATAAAAAAATCTATATTTCACATTCTATATTTTTTGCTGTTTTTTCTGCAAGTTATTTATATGTATTTTATTTATGCTGTGTATTGCATAAAACATTTTCTTCCTAAAATACAATGCAGCTTAAACAATGTTGTGATGTACACAACTGAATTAACTGACCAGCTGCAGGGCTCTTATCTAATGCTATTAATCAGTACTGGTGGACAAACAGAGAAGGAAATAACTCTGTGATCCATTGTAAAGCTAATCAGTATCTTACTGGACTGACTGTAGCTGCTATTAGTGATGCCCCCAGTGTTTACACCGGGTGTAATTCTTAATGCAACTTTGGAGAGGTTACTGTAAGATCAGTGTTTGGTGCATTACATGGGACACATGCAAGATGAGGAGATGCTTGTGCAGTCTACAAGAGATGTCAGAACAGTAGGACATCATTAGCTGTCCCACTGAGGAAACAATGCAACTTCCATAATCCCATCTAACCCTCCTCTGAGTTTCTAAAACCCACACATAAGATCACACATACATGGATTAGAAACTGGCCCCATGGTGGCTCCACTTTGTCCTAGTCACTAATCACTGAATTGCATGTATATATGAAGATGATTCAACAAACTGCAACTATTGTGAATATCTTATAGACTAGTAAATAAGTTGTTTATCATCTAGCAGAATTGTTATTGTAACTCTTCAAAGTTGTTTGCTTACTCCAAAGATTTTCAAGGTTATATTGTTTAGCAAAAGTATTTAACACAAATGAAACCACTAAAACTACCTCTAATGCCTAGCATACACCAAAGAATTTTCACAGTCCCAGACTAAAGACCGGCAGTCTTTAGGAATCTAACTGGAGTCTCGGCGCGCTCCCGTCGTCTCGATCGTTAACTGTGAGGTGATAATCTGCAGTCGGCGACCCGATTTATGCCAGTCTTTCTTTAGTCTTTCATATCAAACATGTTGGATATTATCGCTAGTCCCAGCGTAGTCTAGTGAAGTAAAACAATCAACAACCAATGAATTCGTTCTCCGGAAACAGGAAGCCATCAGTCACAACAAAGAAACATGTCGACGGACGTGGAAACACAACGAGCGCGATGTAGGCGAAAATGGATCGTGGATAAAGAGAAGCGCCTTGTCGAGCGGTGGGCAGAGCAGCCGTGTCTTTTTGATGTTAACTGCCATTCATACCACGACAGAGTGGAAAAAGAAAAGAAGTGGAGCGATATTGCCTGTATGTGTTAACATGCTATCTCTACCACTCTATTGAATGGCATAACGTGCTAATGTTTTCTGGTATGTGCTTATTCTTCACACCGCAAGCGTGAGCAACGCGTAAGCGGCGCATGTTTTTTTCGGCGCCCATGTTAACAAGTTAAAGCACAAGCACGTACACCGCACGCGTGCGGTCATACATGTGACGCCATAAATGTCATAAATGTGTGTTTCAAACAGTCATGACTTTGAGCAATGTAAAAGAAAGCAATGAAATATTTAAAAACACCAGAAGACTGCGCTGTCATTCACTCTCTGCCCAACAAATGAGTCCTCATATAGCTTAATACTGTTCAGAGAAACAGAAAACGTACATCTATAAATCTAAATCTTATGCTTAAACTGTTGACGGGAAACACGATCGACTGCTTCATGCTGTCAATCACTGAGTGATTTTTTTTATTTTATCTTAAAACTTAAGAGAAACAGATTTAATAATGTGCCAAGGGCTTTTTATGTCTATAATTGTGTATTGTGTCTATATCTGTCATTACACGAACCAGAACAGCACGAAAACAATGTGGGTTAAACAAATCACAGTTATATAAATTACACTGACCGTCAAAAACCGTCTTGAAGAGGTTTTGCTCATTAATGCATATAAAATAAAGTAATGTGAACTTGAAATTTTTATACTGTTATTACAGTTTTTCTCAGTCGCTTTGGTACATTTCTCGAATCATACTCAATTTGCAAAACAGTAAGTGCATTTCTCAAAACAATTCGGACAAATAGCAAAACACCATGGATAACCTGCAAAAGCCACTCTCTTACTCAAAATTCATCTCTCAAATATCTGTGTCAATGAACATGTCATTGCAATCAGAATGACAAGTCAATGTGTCATTGTGTATGGATAAGACAGTCAAATTGTTTAGTCACATTGTCAATATAACAGTTTACTCTGAAGTGATTTCCTGATGTAAATTATCGCTAAAGTTTTGACCACAAGTATTGTAAATTGTAATTTACACCTTGGTGTAAGTTATGTGGGAGTTTGATTGCAAGAGACTAAACAAAATTAGCCAAAAAACAGACAATGCAAATACTTTTAGATCATGTAAAAGAAATGAAAGCAAACACCTTGAACACCTGTTGGAATATCATACATCATGGCATGTAACCAAATTCAAGGTTATTTAGGGTAGAAGTGGGTTACTCATAGCTGGACTATATTGGGTCTATAATTAGCCATCATTTCAACATCTCAGTTTTTGCTTGCTGGGGACGTTTCTGTCTGTTAGAGAAAGTCAAGATTCACCTGGGAGCAATTTACCAAGTCAGGAAAGATTTAGTAAAACTTCTAATAGAAATTTATAAAAAATATGTTTGACCGGCACAATTATGAGAACTGTATTTATGAGAACTTGTTCAATAATTTTGCATGTAAAGACTTATACTATGAACTGATGCCTAAATGTTGTGGGGGGTAAGACTATTCAACAGAGACACATTATAATACATTTTGATCAACATGACATAAGCAATCGATAATGTAGGAAAAAGCAGAGAATTGTACATAACCATTTGCATGGATGTACCAAAGCATTTGCAACTTGTTCAAAGAAATAAGAAACTGCTTTTTTGATGTGCACAAGTGACACAATGATGTGAGAAATGAACAAGTAGTTTTGAGAATTTCAATTCTGATCTGAGAATTGTACCAAAGCGACTGAGAAAAACTGCAAACTGCACAGTATGCGCTGCAAACGCAGCTGGTGTGAAAGCACAATGGACACGCGCATACATTTTTGTTAAATCACTGCTGAGCATGATGATAAAAAGCTAAAATAATCTTGTTGTAGTCTTGTAAATAGTTTCTCTACAAGATTCAGTGTTTGTAAAATCTTTAGTCTGAGACTAAAAACTGTGAACCGAAGTCTTTAGATGTGAGCTGATAATCTTATAGAGTCTTTTCTAAATCTTTTCAAAGTCTTTAGGTGTACAGAAAGCATAAGAGGACTTGGGAAAATGTCACCACCAAATTACATTGGTCTTGATAGTTTCAGATTTGTTTGTGTTATTGGCAAAGTATGCTAGTATGTTTGGTTTCAGAACAACTTTTTAGTACAAAGGATGTTTACAACCAGAATACATATCTCCTTTTGTGTCTATTTACTTATTTTTCACAGTTATACAGGCATTCTGAAACATAAGAATGGGTGAAACCAGTTTCAGTGAAAATGTTATATTCCGACCCAGGAAACATCATACTCTGGCCTTTGGTGATGACAATGTCTGGACTTATTGTTCAGACTAGAGGTCTTCACGGGTCCACTTAGATCCGAAAACCCGAGGTCCGACCCGAAACCCGATCGGGTTCGGGTCTAAAAGTTTTACATGTGCCTCGGACACGGGTCGGGTACAATAATAGCGGCATCGGGTCTCGGGAAAATTTAAAAATGAATGTGTTTTTTCTGAACGGACCCGAGAAGACCCGAACTCTCTCGCCTGTGTTCGTCAATGTCCTTTTCAAACCTCTCATCTGTTTGCCAAGAGCGCTTGCGACATTGTGTGGTTGTCGGAAGGTTCATTTTCGCTGAGACAAACATGTCAGTCAATTATAATTGTACATTTTAGCGGTTACGTTGGTGTCGTCGTCAGATAACAAAGTAAAACGAATGGAGCAGCTCGCCAAATTGGATGCAAGGCCACCGGAGTTTCTTTCTGTC
The DNA here is from genome assembly GCF_027580225.2 of Misgurnus anguillicaudatus. Classification (NCBI taxonomy): domain Eukaryota; kingdom Metazoa; phylum Chordata; class Actinopteri; order Cypriniformes; family Cobitidae; genus Misgurnus; species Misgurnus anguillicaudatus. The sequence goes on along the minus strand of NC_073344.2, from coordinate 44,287,396 downwards.
TGACTGCTGTGCGTGGGTCTGCAGAATGCACACACGTCAGTGCTGTTTACATTCGGTTCCAGTCGGGTTAAAAAAAAATTTCACTAGTTCGGGTCGGACTCGGGTCTAATTTTCTCGGGTTTGTCTCGGGTCAGGTCTTTCTTTACATTTTTTTTTATTTATGCACGTCGGGTTCGGGTATGAAGTGATTCGGGTCATTTCGGGTCGGGTACATTTCTTTGGACCCGAGAAGACCTCTAGTTCAGACTTTAAACTTATTTATTTATAAAGCACCTTTAAATGCAACTGTGTTGCCCAAGGTGCTGCACCACCCATACATGTCCTAAATCATACTCAATGTACTAACAACATTGAAAGCAAAGTAAAAGCACATATAAAACAACGAAAAAGAAAAAAACATTTTAAACCCAATAAAACATTTACAGACAAACCCAATTACAGACAATCACTCAATTTCAAAAGCCATACTAAAAAGATTTTTAAAAAACCCACTAAAGATGGCACCTGTCGAATGTACATAGGCAGACTATGCCACATGTTTGGGGCTATAACGGAGAATGCACGATCCCCTTTAGCCTTCTTTTAGGATTTTGCAACAGCCAGCAACAGATGGTTTGTTGATCTTAGAGATCTTGCTGGTGTATAGCACTCTAAGAGGTTTGAAATATAATTTGGGACAGATTATGTAGTGCTTTAAAAACCATTGTTGAAATCTTGGTAAGACTGGTAGCCAATGGAGGGAAGACAACACTGGGGTGATGTGCCCTCTTTTTTAATCCCTGTCAGTAGCCTGGGGGCAGCATTTTGGACTAACTGTAAACAATGTAATTGCCGTTGACAGATCTCCACATAAAGCACATTATAGTTGTCCAGTCTAGAGGTGATAAAAGCAGGGATCATGACCTCTAGAACTGTGAAACTCAGAAGAGGTTTTAATTTTGAAATCATTCTAAGTTGACAGAAACAACTTCTTACCACCAATTTGTTTCTCAAAGCTAAAAGAGGGATCAAAAATGACACCAAGATTTCTCACACTCTACTTCACTGTCATATCTGAAGAGGCTAGGGCCCTTGTTATTTTCTGTGGGGCGATAATTAAAATTTCAGACTTTCTTTCATTTAACTGCAGAAAATTGATTGCCAAACCAAAATTTTAACCTCCTCTAAACATGTCAGGAAAAACTGACTTTCAGAAAAAGTTTAAGCTTTGATTTCCTTTTCCTTCTGGTGGTGGGAATTAAAGGGGACAGTGATACATACTGTATTTCAAGGCTGTAGGACCCACAAAGGGACTGAAATAAAGATGTATATACCTTTGAACTAAACAAAGATCAATCACCCGCATATCATATCACACATGCTTGTAGCTCTTGTATAGATGAGACTGCAAAGATAAATGAAACAAAAAGAGAAAGAAAGGGAACATTAGAAAGAGAGTAAAATCAGTGGTGACTTGGCTGACAGGTTGACTGAGTATCACCCCTATGTCCTGCAGCCCTTGTTCTACCCTGAACCTCTGCTAAAGTCTTTTTATCTTCATTTTGGGGCACAGTGCCTTCTGAAAGCCCCTTTCAGTCCTACATCTGTGGAGCTGTTTGTAATTGACTACTGGTTGCATTAAGTTGATTAGAGGTTGGCACTTGCATTTGTACACTCTCCCTTCCACAAAGATGAAAGAGTCAGGTGTGTGTTTTTTTTAGTCTAAGGTACAACCCCCTCCTTCTTACAATTTGCTTCTAGAGGGGTCAACAAAAGACAAAAGCTTTTTTGAGAGCAATGAAAAGCCACTTTCACCAAATCATCTCTAATTGTTCCTTTCTTCCTCTTGTACCCCTTGTATGATATATGTGGCAGTTGAATGACTTTGTCCGCAATTGTATCTCTGAAAGCGTCTCTTGAAAGAAGAGTCACATAGAGACGATAGCTATTATGTGTATCATACTTCCATAAAAACAGACAACTGAAAATCTTCCATTATTGTATCTATCAAAGAAAAAGTGTAATTTATTTCAATTGCTTTGACTCACAGAATATCTAGGGGCATTTCTGTAAGCATTAAAATGAACTGATATTTACTATTGGTTTAGTGAAGCAATGTTTGTACCAAGAAAGACTGAGAGGACTTTTATTGTACCGCAGTATGAGAATGGTGTTATGTCACCATAATCATCACATGATCTCACATGTTTACTGGATTTTACACCTTTCTGTGATAAGTGTGAATTTGTAGTTTTCCCTACAAATGTGCCCTAAAGATAATTCCTTTAGGGTGCATTTGTATGGAAAACTACAACTCCCATAATGCACAGCTCTGCAAGCCACCCCCACTAATCCAGACCACCGCTCAGCTGTATGCTATTGTGTACATCCATGCCACGTTAGTATAAGAAAGAAAATAGAAACACTCACTTTATAGTCAGACGTCCATTTATCCCTGCAGGCTTTGGCTTTCACTTCTAGTTTAGGATTCTAAAATATGTATCCAGGATGCCCCTGTCCATATACGGTACGAAGCTTGGGTGGTTGGTTCACCACACAAACAAATTGTGTCGTAGGTGCAGGCTTCACTCAGTTTCTTATTTATTTTTGAGAGTGCTTGGCCAAACGTGTAAATAAAGAAGAAAATGCCGCACACAAAGATGCGCCCCAGCTCAACGTCTGTGCTCGGGGGCCGAAACGCGTCTGTGAAACAAACACGCCGTGCAACAAACACGCCCATATGCAAAGTACCTCTCTTCCCCGGGACCATTCACGACACAACCGTCCATATCCTGATCTGATGCAGAAATTTGGTACAGAAGGCGCAAAGCGAGATTACAGGCACTACTAGTCCACCCAAGCTCGAGCCAGTCCAGACTCCTCTACGGAACAGAGGCCGAGGCTGCGGCCTCCTCCCCCGGCTCTTCTATGCAGCAGAAGCCGAGGCTGCGGCCTCCTCCCCTGGCTTCTCGCCGCAGCTGCCTCCTGTTCCTCCATTTGCCTCAGCTCTTCGCTGTATTGTGGCTCATAAAGGTAGCCACGAACGATTAGAGCATCACGCTTGCGAAATCACCCTCTTCCATATCATATTAATTACCTTCTGCTATTATTGTAACATGAAGCCTGGCTCGCTCCACAGCGTCTGTTAGCTTCCAAAAAGATGGCGGCTGTATTGTTTCTTTTCGTGTATGTTCGTGTATGTTCGTAAGTCCCCCCCCCCCCGAAAATGAGTGTTTGTAGTCTTACACCCTCGACAAAGATATAGCACTTCCTTCTTTCAATGAGGCAAAATTATGATTTTCCATCATTGAAAGAAGGAAGTGCAACACTGAAATCTGTATTTCTCCTGGCTCAGGGGAGACAGAGGGAATGATGCACGACCATTCAAAAACATGACTGGGTTTCTAACGATACAAAGCTTAATGGAAATGGGTGAAGTGTCCCTTAAAGGAGGATGGGCAAAAATTCCTTCTGAACAATGTGCAGGTCTAATTCAAAACTACTGAAAGCACTTGCTTGAAGTAATTGCTGCCAAAGAAAGTTTAACAAGCTATTAAATCCAGGGGCTCACTTACATTTTCCTCCAGCACTGTGAATGTTTAATGGACGTTTTCAAAAAAAGACAAAAAACCCAGACAAAAACCTAGAACTATTTATGTGTTGTCAGCTTATGCACATTGTGCTTGTCTATTTTTGTGTTGTGACCTAGATGAAGATCAGATCACATTTCATGGCAAATCTCTGTAAAAAACCAGTTCACTCCAAGGTGTTCATATACTTTCTAGCCACTGTAAATATAGTATTTCCCTGTATAAAAACAGATTTTCTTTATTTTGTCATTAATGACAGTTGAAATAACAGTTGAGCTGTTAACTCTTTCGCCCCAGTGTTTTTAAAAAAAGTCGCCAGCCAGCGCCAGCGTTTTTCATAATTTTCACAAAAGTTTAATGCCTTCCAGAAAATGTTCTTCTTTAACATACAATATACCAAATGAAAGAACAGACCCTCTGGTTTCAAAAAAAAAAAAACAGTTTCATCCTACCTTCAGTAGTTCTTTTGTAATCAGCTTTTGAATATGGGTAGGTTTCTGCAAAAACACATTTTGAGCAAAAAGCTGAGATAATTTCATTTTTGTGACGGACATTTCATAGAGATCCCATTCAGAGCAATCTTTAAAACAGACACGGACATGCAGCCGCTTGCCATAGGGCAATACTTCCAGGTTTAAAAAGTTGCGGAATAATAGCGGTATTGCGGAAAGACGGAAATACTCGTCATTGGCAGGGAAGCGTTTTCTCTTGATTGACGAGATAACTCGTCAATGGTGGCGAAAGAGTTAATTGACAGATGTTTGTAATTTTTACAGAGTTTTAATTATACTTAAAATAATGGAAATTCCGTTGCTAGCAAAAACTGTATGTTTTTATAATTGTTCTGAATCTGATCTCTAACAAAATTCCTTCACAAAAATACAATTATTTCAGCTTTTTGTTGAAAATTTGTTTTTAAAGAAAAATACCCACATTTAAGAGTAAGCAGAGCAAAAAATGTAGATAGGATGAAACATGACTAGCATGAAACTAACATGATGCTAGCATGATTAACATGAAGCTATCATGATGTTAGCATGATTAGCATGAAGATAGCATGATTCTTGCATGATTAGCATGAAGGTAACATGTTGTTGGCATGATTAACATGAAGCTAGCATGATTAGCATTAAGCTAACATAATTACCTTGAAGCTAGCATGATGTCACCATGATTAGCATGTAGTTAACATAATTAGCATGAAGCTAGCATAAAAATAGCATAATTAACATGAAGCTAGCATGATACTAACATAATTAGCATGAAGCTAGCATGAGGCTAGCATGATTAGCACGAAGTTAGCATAGGACTACCATGATTAGCATGAAGCTAGCATGATTTAACGTGAAGCTAGCATTATTTAATATGAAGTTGGCCAGATTTATTATGAAATTAGCATAAAGCTAGCATGAAACTACCATGAAGTTAGTACGACTTAGCATGAAGCTAACATGACCCAAAGACCCAACCCCCATGTCTCTATGATGTTCAGATCCAAAGATATAAGGCTTTGTTTATTATGTTGCTAGGGTGCTCATATTTAGTTGCTAGGGGCGTGGCTTAATACCTCAATAAGAATCCTAAGAGACTGATTTGATGCCTGAGTAAAATGGGCCCACCCCTATGTCTCTATGACACTCTGGTGCAAAGATATCCATCTGGGCTTTTCATAATGGTAGTCTATGGGAGATGTTGCTAGGGCACCCAAAATTGTTGCTAGGGGCGTGGCTTAATAGCTCTGGGGCAATCCTCAGAGACTGATTGGATGACTGAGTAAAATGAGCCCACCCCCACGTCTCTATGACACTCTAAAGTGAAGATATTCTATCTGGGACACTTTTATTCCCTTATATAGGAATGTTTCCTGCCCCATTATAAGTCAATGGGAAATTTTGGGGGCCTCTTACACCCCAGGGGTACAGCTTACACCCCACTGTGATGTCTGTTCTGACAAAGCCTGTCAGCCTCCTTAAATGTGGTAAGCCACAAGTTTCTACAAGTTTCTCACTCGCAGCTATGACTCATCAAAGTTAGTCTCAATGTTAAGTCAATGGGAATTTTGGGGTGTTTGAGTGCCCCGTTTAGGAATTCAGAAGGTCCCATCAGTTAGAAAACATATAGCACACTAAGTCAGACCAGTCTTGAGGTCTGTGGAAAATTTGGTGCATGTAGCTTGAAAGCTCCAGGACGAGTTAGAGTGTTAGTGTGATTAACATGAAGCTAGCATTAGGTTAGCATGATTAGCATGAAGCTAGCATGATTAGGATAAAGCTAGCTTGAAGCTAACATGATTATAATGAAGCTAACATGATGTTAGCATGATTAGCATGATGCTAGCATGATTAGCATGATTAGCATGATGCTAGCATGATTTGCATGAAGCTAACATGATGCTAGCATGAAGTTAACAGGATGTTAGCATGATTATCATGATGTTAGCATGGTTAACATGAAGCTAGCATGATAAGCATGAAGTTAACATGATCCTAGCATGATAAACATGAACCTTGCATGATTAGGATGAAGCTAGCATGAAGTTAACATGATTAACATGAAGCTAGCATGATGTTAGCATGATTATCATGATGTTAGCATGGTTAGCATGATTAGCATGAAGCTAGCATAATTAGAATAACGTTAGAATGAAGCTAGCATGATCCTAGCATTATAAGCATGAAGCTAGCATGAAGCTAGCATGAAGCTAACATGATTAGCATGAAGCTAGCATGATGTTAGCATGATAAGCATGAAGTTAGCATGATGTTAACATGATTAGCATGAAGCTAGCATTGTTTATTCCGTTGCTAGAGTACTAAGTTTGGTTGCTAGGCAGAAAATTGGCATCCCATAATGATTACACTTCAAGCCATAAGTAAAACGGTCCAACCTCTGTGTCTCTACGACGTTCTGATGGACAGATATAAGCCTTTGTTTATTCCGTTGTTAGGATACTAAGTTTGGTTGCTAGGGAAAAAATTGGCATCCCATAATGATTACACTTCAAGCCACAAGTAAAACGGTCCAACCCCCATGTCTCTACAACGTTTTGATGCGGATATATAAGGCTTTGTTTATTCCGTTGCTAGGGAACTAAGTTTGGTTGCTAGGCAGAAAATTGGCATCCCATAATGATTACACTCCAAGCCACAAGTAAAACGGTCCAACCCCCGTGTTTCTACGATGCTCTGATGCGGAGATATAAGGCTTTGCTTGTTGTGTTGCTAGGGTGCTCATATTTGGTTGCTAGGGGCGTGGCTTAATAACTCTGTAGGGATCCTGAGAGACTGATTGGATGCCTGAGTAAAATGAGCCCACCCCCATATCTCTATGACAGTGTGATGCAAAGATATCCATCTGGGCATTTTATAATGGCAGTCTATAGGAGATGTTGCTAGGGTGCCCAAAATGGTTACTAGGGGAGTGGCTTAATAGCTTTGGATAGATCATGAAAGACTGATTGGATGCTTGATTAAAATGAGCCCACCTCCTTTTCTCTTTGACACTTTAAACCAAAGATATCCCATTTCAAATGTTTTTATTCCCTTATATGGGTGTGTTTCCTGCCCCATTATAAGTCAATGGGGAAATTTGGGTACCTCTTACACCCCAGGACTACAGCTTAATGTGACATTTGTTCTTACACAGTCTGCCAGCCTCTTCAACTGTGATAATCCACAAGTTTCTACAAATTCCTCAGTTGCAGCTATGACCCGTCAAAGTTGGTCGGAATGTTAAGTCTATGGAAATTTTGGGGTGTTTGATTGCCCTGTTTAGGAATTCGGTATGTCCCATCAGTTAGAAAAGTCATAGCATAAATCTGCGGACCAGTCTTAAAAGTTTTGAAAAGTTTTGTGGGTGTAGCTTGAAAGCTCTAGGAGGAGTTACAATTGGTAAAAGTGTGGACCAGAAGAATAATAATAACTACATAGGTACATTTCCTGAAGAAAATGTGAGTGGTGCTTGCCGTGGCAAAATTCTGGGTAACATATATGATTATACTCCAAGCCAAAAGTAAAACGATCCAACTCCCGTGTCTCTACGATGTTCTGATGCAGAGATATAAGGTTATGTTTATTCGGTTGCTAGGGTACTGTATTTGGTTGCTAGGGAAAAAATTGGCATTCACTAGTGATTACCCTCCGAGTCACGAGTCAAACGGTCCAACCCCCGTGTCTCTACGATGTTCTGATGCGGAGATATAAGGCTTTGTTTACTCTGTTGCTAGGGTACTCTATTTGGTTGCTAGGTGAAAAAATGGCATCCACTAGTGATTACCCTCCGAGTCACGAGTCAAACGGTCCAACCCCGTGTCTGTACGATGTTGTGATGCGGAGATATAAGGCTTTGTTTACTCTGTTGCTAGGGTACTGTATTTGGTTGCTAGGGAGAAAATTGCCATCCACTAGTGATTACACTCCGAGTCACAAGTCAAATGGTCCAACCCCTGTGTCTCTACTATGTTCTGATGCGGAGATATAAGGCTTTGTTTATTCGGTTGCTAGGGTACTGTATTTGGTTGCTAGGGAAAAATTTGACATCCAATAGTGATTACACTCCGGGTCACAAGTGAAACGGTCCAACTCCCATGTCTGTACGATGTTCTGATGCGGAGATATAAGGCTTTGTTTATTCGGTTGCTAGGGTACTGTATTTGGTTGCTAGGGAAAAATTTGACATCTACTAGTGATTACACTCCGGGTCACGAGTCAAACGGTCCAACCCCCATGTCTCTACAATATTCTGATGCGGAGATATAAGGCTTTGATTATTCGGTTGCTAGGGTACTGCATTTGGTTGCTAGGGAAAAATTTGACATCCAATAGTGATTACAATCCGGGTCACGAGTCAAACGGTCCAACCCCCGTGTCTCTACTATGTTCTGATGCGGAGATATAAGGCTTTGTTTATTCGGTTGCTAGGGTACTGTATTTGGTTGCTAGGGAAAAATTTGACATCCAATCGTGATTACACTCCGGGTCACGAGTCAAACGGTCCAACCCCCATGTCTCTACAATGTTCTGATGCGGAGATATAAGGCTTTGATTATTCGGTTGCTAGGGTACTGCATTTGGTTGCTAGGGAAAAATTTGACATCCAATAGTGATTACAATCCGGGTCACGAGTCAAACGGTCCAACCCCCGTGTCTCTACGATGTTCTGATGCAGAGATATAAGGCTTTGTTTACTCTGTTGCTAGGGTACTGCATTTGGTTGCTAGGGAAAAAATTGGCATCCCATAATGATTACACTCCGAGCCACGAGTCAAACGGTCCAACCCCCGTATCTCTACGATGTTCTGATGCGGAGATATAAGGCTTTGTTTACTCTGTTGCTAGGGTACTGTATTTGGTTGCTAGGGAAAAAATTGGCATCCCATAATGATCATACTCCAAGCCACAAGTAAAACGGTCCAACCCCCGTGTCTCTACGATGTTCAGATGCGGAGATATAAGGCTTTGTTTACTCTGTTGCTAGGGTACTGTATTTGGTTGCTAGGGAAAAAATTGGCATCCCATAATGATTACACTCTGAGTCACGAGTCAAACGGTCCAACCCCCGTGTCTTTATGATGTTCTGATGCCGAGATATAACCGTTTGAATTTTATGTTGCTGGGGTGCTCAAAAGTGGTTGCTAGGGGCGTGGCTTAAAACCTATGTAAGGATCCTGAGAGACTGATTGGATGTCTGAGTAAAATGAGCCCACCCACTTATCTCTACGACACTGTAAAGCAAAGATATTCCATCTGGAACTGTTTTATTCCCTTATATGGGCATGTTTCCTGCCCCATTATAAGTCAATGGGAATTTTCGGGTGCCTCTTACACCCCAGGGGTACAACTTACACCCCATTGTGATCTATGTTCTTACAGAGCCTACCACCCTCTTCAAATGTTGTAACCCACATGTTTCTACAAAATCCTCGAGCCGAGCTATGACCCGTCAAAGTTGGGCGCAATGTTAAGTCAATGGGATTTTTCGGGTGGTTTTTCGCCCCCCTTTCGGAAATCCTGCACCCGATCGCTTATAAAAGTCATAGCAGACGTGTCCTCAATAAGCCGGACGTTTTGAGCCCTGTTTCATTAGTCTACGACAAACCGTGCGGGACGAGTTACGCGCCGAAAAAGTGTCCAGATATAAGAATAAATAATAAGTATGAGCAATAATAATAGTGATGCCTTGCATAAATGCAAGCACCACTAATAACTAGATAGGTACATTTCCTGAAGAAAATGTGAGTGGTGCTTGCCGTGGCAAAATTCTGGGGACCATATATGATTATCCTCCAAGCCAAAAGTAAAACGGTCCAACCCCCGTGTCTGTACGATGTTCTGATGTGGAGATATAAGGCTGTGTTTATCCGGTTGCTAGGGTACTGTATTTGGTTGCTAGGGAAAAATTTGGCATCCCATAATGATTACACTCTGACTCACGAGTCATACGGTCCAACCCCCGTGTCTCTACGATGTTCTGATGCGGAGATATAAGGCTTTGTTTACTCTGTTGCTAAGGTACTGTATTTGGTTGCTAGGGGAAAATTTAACATCCAATAGTGATTACCCGCCGAGTCACGAGTCAAACGGTCCAACCCCCGTGTCTCTACGATGTTCTGATGCGGAGATATAAGGCTTTGTTTACTCTGTTGCTAGGGTACTGTATTTGGTTGCTAGGGAAAAAATTGGCATCCCATAATGATTACACTCCGAGTCACGAGTCATACGGTCCAACCCCCGTGTCTCTACGATGTTCTGATGCGGAGATATAAGGCTTTGTTTACTCTGTTGCTAGGGTACTGTATTTGGTTGCTAGGGAAAAATTTGGCATCCCATAATGATTACACTCTGAGTCACAAGTCATACGGTCCAACCCCCGTGTCTCTAAGATGTTCTGATGCGGAGATATAAGGCTTTGTTTAGTCTGTTGCTAGGGTACTGTATTTGGTTGCTAGGGAAAAATTTGACATCCCATAGTGATTACCCGCCGAGTCACGAGTCAAACTGTCTAACCCCCGTGTCTCTACGATGTTCTGATGCGGAGATATAAGGCTTTGTTTACTCTGTTGCTAGGGTACTGTATTTGGTTGCTAGGGGCGTGGCTTGGGAGTGGCCATTGATGTGCCCAGTGATTACACTCCGGGTCACAAGTAAAACGGTCCAACCCCCGTGTCTCTACAATGTTCTGATGTCGAGATATAACTGTTTGAATTTTATGTTGCTAGGGTGCTCAAAAGTGGTTGCTAGGGGCGTGGCTTAGTAAGTCTTTAAGGATCCTAAGATACTGATTGGATGCCTGAGTAAAATGAGCCCACCCCCATGTCTCTATGACACTGTGGTGCAAAGATATCCATCTGAGCATTTTATAATGGCAGTCTATGGTATAGGTTGCTAGGGTGCCCAAAATTGTTGCTAGGGTAACCTTACACCCCATTGTGGGGGACGTCCTGATAGAGTCTAGCACCCTATTCAAATTTAGTAACCCTGATGTTTCTATGAAATCCTCGCTCTGACCTATGACCCGTCAAAATTTTTGCAATGTTAAGTCTATGGGATTTTGCCCCATTGACTTTTCATTGGGCATTTTTGGGCACCTCTTACACCCCAGGGGTACAACTTACACCCCATTGCGATCCATGTTCTTACAGAGCCTACCACCCTCTTCAAATGTTGTAACCCACATGTTTCTACAAAATCCTCGAGCGGAGCTATGACTCGTCAAAGTTGGGCGCAGTGTTAAGTCAATGGGATTTTTCGGGTGGTTTTTCGCCCCCCTTTCGGAAATCCTGCACCCAATCGCTTATAAAAGTCATAGTACACCTCTCCTCAATAAACCGGTCGATTTGAGCCCGCTTTCATGGGACTAAGGCAAACAGTACGGGACGAGTTACGCGCCGAAAAAATGTGCAGACATAAGAATAAGATATAACTAGATAGGTACATTTCCTATAGAAAATGTGAGTGGTGCTTGCCGTGGCAAAATTCTGGGGACCATATATGATTATACTCCAAGCCAAAAGTAAAACGGTCCAACCCCCGTTTCTCTACCATGTTCTGATGCAGAGATATAAGGCTTTGTTTACACTGTTGCTAGGGTACTGTATTTGGTTGCTAGGGGGAAAATTTGCATCCACTGGTGATTACCCTCCGAGTCACGAGTCAAACGGTCCAACCCCCGTGTCTCTACCATGTTCTGATGCGGAGATATAAGGCTTTGTTTACTCTGTTGCTAGGGTACTGTATTTGGTTGCTAGGGGAAAAAATGGCATCCACTAGTGATAACCCTCCGAGTCATGAGTCAAACGGTCCAACCCCCGTGTCTCTACGATGTTCTGATGCGGAGATATAAGGCTTTGTTTACTCTGTTGCTAGGGTACTGTATTTGGTTGCTAGGGAAAAAATGGCATCCACTAGTGATTACCCTCCGAGTCATGAGTCAAACGGTCCAAACCCCGTGTCTCTACGATGTTCTGATGCGGAGATATAAGGCTTTGTTTACTCTGTTGCTAGGGTACTGTGTTTGGTTGCTAGGGAAAAAATTGGCATCCACTGGTGATTACACTCCAAGTCACAAGTGAAACGGTCCAACCCCGGTGTCTCTACGATGTTCTGATGCGGAGATATAAGGCTTTGTTTACTCTGTTGCTAGGGTACTGTATTTGGTTGCTAGGGAAAAAAATGGCAACCACTAGTGATTACCCTCCGAGTCATGAGTCAAACGGTCCAACCCCCGTGTCTCTACGATGTTCTGATGCGGAGATATAAGGCTTTGTTTACTCTGTTGCTAGGGTACTGTATTTGGTTGCTAGGGAAAAAATGGCATCCACTAGTGATTACCCTCCAAGTCACGAGTCAAACGGTCCAACCCCCGTGTCTCTACGATGTTCTGATGCGGAGATATAAGGCTTTGTTTACTCTGTTGCTAGGGTACTGTATTTGGTTGCTAGGGAAAAAATTGGCATCAACTAGTGATTACCCTCCAAGTCACGAGTCAAACGGTCCAAACCCCGTGTCTCTACGATGTTCTGATGCGGAGATATAAGGCTTTGTTTACTCTGTTGCTAGGGTACTGTGTTTGGTTGCTAGGGAAAAAATTGGCATCCACTAGTGATTACCCTCCAAGTCATGAGTCAAACGGTCCAAACCCCATGTCTCTACGATGTTCTGATGCGGAGATATAAGGCTTTGTTTACTCTGTTGCTAGGGTACTGTATTTGGTTGCTAGGGAAAAAATTGGCATCCACTACTGATTACCCGTCGAGTCACGAGTCAAACGGTCCAACCCCCGTGTCTCTACGATGTTCTGATGCGGAGATATAAGGCTTTGTTTATTCGGTTGCTAGGGTGGTCAAATTTGGTTGCTAGGGGCGTGGCTTGGGAGTGGCCAATTATGTGCCCAATTGTTACACCCCTAGTCACAAGTAAAACGGTCCAACCCCCGTGTCTCTACGATGTTCTGATGCCGAGATATAACTGTTTGAATTTTATGTTGCTAGGGTGCTCAAAAGTGGTTGCTAGGGGCGTGGCTTAGTACGTCTTTAAGGATCCTGAGAGATTGATTGGATGCCTGAGTAAAATGAGCCCACCCCCATGTCTCTATGACACTGTGGTGCAAAGATATCCATCTGGGCATTTTATAATGGCAGTCTATGGGATAGGTTGCTAGGGTGCCCAAAATGGTTGCTAGGGTAACCTTACACCCCATTGTGGGGGACGTCCTGAAAGAGTCTAGCACCCTCTTCAAATGTTGTGACCCACATGTTTCTACGAAATCCTCGCTCGGACCTATGACCCGTCAAAATTTTTCGCAATGTTAAGTCTATGGGATTTTCGCCCATTGACTTATCATTGGGCATTTTTGGGTGCCTCTTACACCCCAGGGGTACAAAATATACCCCATTGTGATGTATGTTCTTAAAGAGCCTACCACACTCTTCAAATGTTGTAACACACATGTTTCTACAAAATCCTCGAGCAGAGCTATGACCCTTCAAAGTTGGGCGCAATGTTAAGTCAATGGGATTTTTCGGGTGGTTTTTCGCCCCCCTTTCGGAAATCCTGCACCCGATCGCTTATAAAAGTCATAGCCACCATCTCTTCAAAAAACCGGTCGATTTGAGCCCTCTTTCATGGGACTACGGCAAATCGTGCGGGACGAGTTACGCGCCGAAAAAGTTTGCAGACATAAGAATAATAACTAGATAGGTACATTTTCTGAAGAAAATGTGAAGTGGTGCTTGCCGTGGCAAATTTCGGGCGACAGTATATGATTATACTCCAAATCAAAAGTAAAAAGATCCAACTCCCGTGTCTCTACGATGTTCTGATGCGGAGATATAAGGCTTTGTCTACTCTGTTGCTAGGGTACTGTATTTGGTTGCTAGGGAAAAAATTGCCATCCACTAATGATTACATGCCGAGTCACAAGTGTAATGGTCCAACCCCCGTTTCTCTACGATGTTCTGATGCGGAGATATAAGGCTTTGTTTACTCTGTTGCTAGGGTACTGTATTTGGTTGCTAGGGGGAAAATTGGCATCCACTAGTGATTACATGCCGAGTCACAAGTCAAACGGTCCAACCCCCGTTTCTCTACGATGTTCTGATGCAGAGATATAAGGCTTTGTTTACTCTGTTGCTAGGGTACTGTATTTGGTTGCTAGGGAAAAAAATGGCATCCACTAGTGATTACCCTTCGAGTCACAAGTCAAATGGTCCAACCCCCGTGTCTCTACGATGTTCTGATGCGGAGATATAAGGCTTTGTTTACTCTGTTGCTAGGGTACTGTATTTGGTTGCTAGGGAGAAAATTGGCATCCACTAGTGATTACACTCCGAGACACGAGTCTAACGGTCCAACCCCCATGTCTCTACGATGTTCTGATGGCGAGATATGAGGCTTTGTTTACTCTGTTGCTAGGGTAATGCATTTGGTTGCTAGGGAGAAAATTGCCGCCCACTAGTGATTACACTCCAAGTCACGAGTCAAACGGTCCAACCCCCGTGTCTCTACGATGTTCTGATGCGTAGATATAAGGCTTTGTTTACTCTGTTTCTAGGGTACTGTATTTGGTTGCTAGGAAAAAAATTGGCATCCCATAATGATTACACTCTGAGTCACGAGTCAAACGGTCCAACCCCCGTGTCTCTACGATGTTCTGATGCCGAGATATTAGGCTTTGTTTACTCTGTTGCTAGGGTACTGTATTTGGTTGCTAGGGAAAAAATTGGCATCCCATAATGATTACACTCTGAGTCACGAGTCAAACGGTCCAACCACCGTGTCTCTACGATGTTCTGATGCCGAGATATAAGGCTTTGTTTACTCTGTTGCTAGGGTACTGTATTTGGTTGCTAGGGAAAAAATTGGCATCCCATAATGATTACACTCTGAGTCACGAGTCAAACGGTCCAACCCCCATGTCTCTACGATGTTCTGATGCCGAGATTTAAGGCTTTGTTTACTCTGTTGCTAGGGTACTGTATTTGGTTGCTAGGGAAAAAATTGGCATCCCATAATGATTACACCCTGAGTCACGAGTCAAACGGTCCAACCCCTGTGTCTCTACGATGTTCGGATGCCGAGATATAACTGTTTGAATTTTAAGTTGCTAGGGTGCTCAAAAGTGGTTGCTAGGGGCGTGGCTTAATACCTATGTAAGGATCCTGAGAGACTGATTGGATGCCTGAGTAAAATGAGCCCACCCCCATGTCTCTATGACAGTGTGATGCAAAGATATCCATCTGGGCATTTTATAATGGCAGTCTATGGGAGATGTTGCTAGGGTGCCCAAAATTGTTGCTAGGGGCGTGGCTTAATAGCTCTGGGATGATCCTGAGAGACTGATTGGATGCCCGAGTGAAATGAGCCCACCCATTTATCTCTACGACACTGTAAAGCAAAGATATCCCATCTGGAACTGTTTTATTCCCTTATATGGGCATGTTTCCTGCCCCATTATAAGTCAATGGGCAATTTCGGGTGCCTCTTACACCCCAGGGGTACAACTTACACCCCATTGTGATGTATGTTCTTACAGAGCCTACCACCCTCTTCAAATGTTGTAACCCACATGTTTCTACAAAATCCTCGAGCGGAGCTATGACCCGTCAAAGTTGGGCGCAATGTTAAGTCAATGGGATTTTTCGGGTGGTTTTTCGCCCCCCTTTTGAAAATCCTGCACCCGATCCCTTAAAAAAGATATAGCACACCATTCCTCAATAAACCGGTCAATTTGGGCCCTCTTTTATGGGTCTACGACAAATCGTGTGGGACGAGTTACGCGCCGAAATTTGTGCGACATAAGAATAAAGATATAAAAATAACTAGATAGGTACATTTCCTGAAGAAAATGTGAAGTGGTGCTTGCCGTGGCAAATTTCGGGGGAAAAAATCTTCTAAAAATGATTATACTCCCAGTTACCAGTCAAACGATCCAAACCCCGTGTCTCTACGATGTTCTGATGCGGAGATATAAGGCTTTGTTTATTCGGTTGCTAGGGTACTGTATTTGGTTGCTAGGGAAAAATTTGACATCCAATAGTGATTACCATCCGAGTCACGAGTCAAACGATCCAACCCCCGTGTCTCTATGAGGTTCTGATGCTGAGATATAAGGCTTTGTTTATTCGGTTGCTAGGGTACTCTATTTGGTTGCTAGGGAAAAATTTGACATCCAATAGTGATTACACTCCGAGTCACGAGTCAAACGGTCCAACCCCTGTGTCTCTACGATGTTCTGATGCAGAGATATAAGGCTTTGTTTACTCTGTTGCTAGGGTACTGTATTTGGTTGCTAGGGAAAAAATGGCATCCACTAGTGATTACCCTCCGAGTCACAAGTCAAACGGTCCAACCCCCGTGTCTCTACGATGTTCTGATGCGGAGATATAAGGCTTTGTTTACTCTGTTGCTAGGGTACTGTATTTGGTTGCTAGGGAAAAAATTGGAATCCCATAGTGATTACACGCCGAGTCACGAGTCAAATGGTCCAACACCCGTGTTTCTACGATGTTCTGATGCGGAGATATAAGGCTTTGTTTACTCTGTTGCTAGGGTACTGTATTTGGTTGCTAGGGAAAAAATTGGAATCCCATAGTGATTACACGCCGAGTCATGAGTCAAACGGTCCAACCTCCTTGTCTCTACGATGTTCTGATGCCAAGATATAAGGCTTTGTTTACTCTGTTGCTAGGGTACTGTATTTGGTTGCTAGGGAGAAAATTGGCATCCCATAGTGATTACACTCTGAGTAACGAGTCAAACGGTCCAACCCCCATGTCTCTACGATGTTCTGATGCGGAGATATAAGGCTTTGTTTACTCTGTTGCTAGGGTACTGTATTTGGTTGCTAGGGAGAAAATTGGCATCCCATAGTGATTACACTCTGAGTAACGAGTCAAACGGTCCAACCCCCGTGTCTCTACTAGGTTCTGATGCGGAGATATAAGGCTTTGTTTACTCTGTTGCTAGGGTACTGTATTTGGTTGCTAGGGAAAAATTTGACATCCCATAGTGATTACCCGCAGAGTCACTAGTCAAACGGTCCAACCCCCGTGTCTCTACGATGTTCTGATGCGGAGATATAAGGCTTTGTTTACTCTGTTGCTAGGGTACTGTATTTGGTTGCAAGGGAAAAAATTGGCATCCCATAATGATTACACTCTGAGTCACGAGTCAAATGGTCCAACCCCCATGTCTCTATGATGTTCTGATGCGGAGATATAAGGCTTTGTTTACTCTGTTGCTAGGGTACTGTATTTGGTTGCTAGGGAAAAAATTGGCATCCCATAATGATTACACTCCGAGTCACGAGTCAAACGGTCCAACCCCCGTGTCTCTACGATGTTCTGATGCGGAGATATAAGGCTTTGTTTACTCTGTTGCTAGGGTACTGTATTTGGTTGCTAGGGAAAAAATTGGCATCCCATAATGATTACACTCCGAGTCACGAGTCAAACGGTCCAACCCCCGTGTCTCTACGATGTTCTGATGCGGAGATATAAGGCTTTGTTTACTCTGTTGCTAGGGTACTGTATTTGGTTGCTAGGGAAAAAATTGGCATCCCATAATGATTACACTCCGAGTCACGAGTCAAACGGTCCAACCCCTGTGTCTCTACGATGTTCTGATGCGGAGATATAAGGCTTTGTTTACTCTGTTGCTAGGGTACTATATTTGGTTGCTAGGGAAAAAATTGGCATCCCATAATGATTACACTCCGAGTCACGAGTCAAACGGTCCAACTCCCGTGTCTCTATGATGTTCTGATGCCGAGATATAACTGTTTGAATTTTATGTCGCTAGGGTGCTCAAAAGTGGTTGCTAGGGGCGTGGCTTAATACCTATGTAAGGATCCTGAGAGACTGATTGGATGCCTGAGTAAAATGAGCCCACCCCCTTGTCTCTACGACATTGTAAAGCAAAGATATCCCATCTGGAACTTTTTTATTCCCTTATATGGGCATGTTTCCTGCCCCATTATAAGTCAATGGGCAATTTCGGGTGCCTCTCACACCCCAGGGGTACAACTTACACCCCATTGTGATGTATGTTCTTACAGAGTCTACCACCCTCTTCAAATGTTGTAACCCACGTGTTTCTACAAAATCCTTGAGTGGAGCTATGACTGGTCAAAGTTGGGCGCAATGTTAAGTCAATGGGATTTTTCGGGTGGTTTTTCGCCCCCCTTTCGGAAATCCTGCACCCGATCCCTTAAAAAAGATATAGCACACCATTCCTCAATAACCCGGTCAATTTGGGCCCTCTTTTATGGGTCTACGACAAACCGTGCGGGACGAGTTACGCGCCGAAATTTTGTCCAGAAATAAGAATAAAAATAAAAATAATATCCCTGAGCAATAATAATAGTGATGCTTTGCATAAATGCAAGCACCACTAACTAGATAGAAAAGTTTGTTGACAAACTTTATGTTGGCTTGACAAAGCCTGGCCTGAACGTTAAAAACGGTTTGACAGAAGTTTAGTTTAGTAGGCTATCTGGCTGTTAGTATGTTTAAGTATGAAGCTAGCCTGATTTAACATAAAGTTAGCATGATTAGCCTGAAGCTAGCATGAAGCTAACATGATTAGCATGAAGTTAGCATGATGCTAACATGAAATAGCATGAAGCTAGCATGATGCTAACATGAATTAGCATGAAGCTAGCATGATGGTAACATGAATTAGCATGAAGCTAGCATGATGCTAACATGAATTAACATGA